>NC_134407.1:120336258-120936258 GCF_038048845.1 Mixophyes fleayi | reverse complement strand
GCTATTCCAATCCACTGTGCCCACATTTCTCCTGCATTTTGAGGACGGCCGCCTGCTTCTGCAGACCAGGGGCTTTCTGTTGCCTAGCAACACGTCACAGTCTCTCCCAGCTGGCTCTGCACAGTCGTGCGCTTGTTCACCAGCACAGCTCCCCGTTATCAGACGGCAGGAACGCTTCTCATCAGCTGTCGATGGTCAGTGATGCCACCAGGGGGAACCAATTAGACCTGCTCTGCCTCTATATAAAGCTGATTCTGGCACCATTAGGGTGCCAGAATATCAGGTCAACACTATACTCCAGCGCTCCTCCATTCTGCATTTCCTTCTAACCCTGCTTACTTTTGGCTCCTGACCCAGCTTGGCTTTTGACTATTCTCTGGACTCTGATTTTGCTACTACGTTCCAATCTTATATTGATCTTTCGTTTGCCTGACCACTCTTTGGATAACGATTCTGTACTTTGCTGCCTGGCTGTTTTGAACTCAGACTGCCTGACTACTCTCTGTTCACCACTAATTTGCCGATGACTGCCTTGGAGAACCGCGACCTGCGCGTCCCTTGCAGTATAGAGCATACCTCCTTGCGGGGGCCCCACGAGAACACCAGGGACGAGTTAGACTCCACTCCGTTCAGTTGTGCTGATACCGGAAAGTAGCCTCAATCCCGCATCCACTTGTAACATTGTTATTTGTCACTGACTGGGTTTGAATAGCAGTTTACAGGTCTTGGGCACTATACATAGCTCACTTTCGGTCATCTTAGTGTCAGTGCTGCAGCCGCGGCACTTCTCAAATGTAGTCAGTGAGATTTATATTTGAGAAGAGCTGCCTCTGCATTACTGACTAAAATCGGGTCTGAAACAAATGTGCTGCGCATGCCCAATGGCAGCAGCTCCTCCTGAGGTTGGTGTACAGAGAGTCATAAATGGTAGTTTTATTTTATGTTGCTTGTACTTGCTATATGATTAGTGCAGAAGATTCAATTTTGATATTTTTCTATAATCCATTTGCAAAATCTACATTCTATATGAATATTTTTATTTGTTCCATAAAAAGTGTGGTAATAAAACTATGGGTGAGATTCTATAGGCTGCAATGTGTTGTCGGACACCACCGCAATGTCCGGCAGCACACATTACCACCATTATGGTAAAGAATCTCCCTATAGAGGTGCGAGGAAGAACGAACGGAGATTTCAACCTTAACATCGGCACAATGTGTCTCTGTGAATTGTTCCGGAGACATAATGCGCTGAATTCAGTCTCCCCTTATGAATTCATCATGAGTGGCGTTTGTTATTGTTAGGAACCCTTCTAGCCAGTACCGCTAAACCCGGAGTCTGCTCTGAAAGTCTGGTGTTCACTGAAGCCCCTAGTGGTGGGGACAGACTTGGCCGCAGACTAACAGAGGGTCGTGAAATGCGTACCGGCTAGGGAGAACCCAGGAAAGCGGAGTGAAGTCCCGGCAAGGGTCGAGGGCCGGCAGCAGACAACGAATCCAATAAACAAGCCGAGGTCAAGGGTCACGAGCAAACAGCAAAGTCGGTCAACACACCAGGGGTCGGGGTCACAAGAAACAACAGGCAGGGTCATACACAGGCAATCCAACAGGGTATCCACAGGACAGGAACAAGGAGCAGAGCAGGTCAGCAGAACTGGTAACAGTAAGCTATAACCGGCAGTGAGGCTGCAGACCTCACTGCCTTAAATACAAAAGGCCACCAATCAGAGCCTAGCTCTGAATGATATACAGCCCCCTGATTACATTAATCAGCCCACAAGCTGTATTGATTTGTGCGCATGCGCCCGGCTACCAGCACCGCCGGGACGCAGCGCCACATGAAAAGCGTCAGGCCGTTGCCCGGGCAGGAAGCGGAAATGACGACCCGGTCGTCAAGGTGGAGGCCGGAACGCCAGAGGGCACCAGAAGCGAGCCGCGGCGGCTGTGAGTACCGCTGCGGCTCGTGACAGTTATGAGATATGTTTATATGTTTTTTGATTGATACATAGATATAATAAATACTTAATATTTAAAGATTGCCTTTTTCATGTACCCATATTAATTACCACTAATAATTATTTGATATGGTGCTATTTTACTTTTCTTTCATTTCTTATACAAAAAGTAAATAAATAAAAAACATGTACAGTGCCACGGCCGCAACATATTTTAAATGACTAGAATGGAGCTCCTGCACATGCCAAGTAGTGATGGCAGCAATTCTCTTACCTCCAGTCTTCTGCCTTTCAGCTAAAGCCAGTCATTGTACAGCAGTAAGTTAATAATATACTGATCAATTATACAGGACATATGACAGTGTATTTTATTAGAGATTATTTAAGACACTCCCAATGCACAGCATCAACTCATTCCAACTGGATAAAACAGACAGTACACATTGGTAAGGTTATTTCCAATGATGCATGGCAGCAACCAAAAACAATTAATAATTCCATATGTAATCTTAAAGTTTCTGCAATGTTAGTTATGTGACACTCATGCAAAATGTGTCACTGTTGTAGAGAGTAGGAGAAATCATTTTTGGTGGACATGGAAAGCATCTGTGTTCCATTTTAAGCCTATTTTCATTTATTTATAATACAACTTTTTAAATTTTGTGTTGTTGGGGGTCATGTCAGGACAGAGGGGTGTGATGTCCCTCTTGCATATCTGCAGCAATAAATAATAATAATATATAATAGTAATGCAGAGCTACAAGCAAGGGTTGGCTGGCAGACTATAGCCCGGGGGCAAGCATATAGCACTGGCCCATAAGTAGAGGCACATCCTTAAAGAGTGATTCTCGGTACAATATATATTTATCAATATAAAAAAGAGGCTATTTTAGTGTTGCTTAACCCAGTGATGATATTATTATTATTATTATTATTATTATTATTATTATTATTATTATTATTATCAGGGGAGCTGAGAGGGGGGAGTGGGTACTGATTACCGGGGCCTAGCTATGCCAGTCTATGCAGCCCCTGCATAAGCTGTCAACTCACATACTACTAAATACGGCAGTGTCAATAATTCATAGAATATTGTACTACATCTTGTAATACAATATTTTATGGATGAATGATGCCCCCGCAGTGAGTACTATGCGCTGTGACAATTTATGCAGGGACCGCACAGGCTGCCTGCATCATCCCCTTAAGGCAGTGGCTTGATCCCTGTCACTGTGACATCAGCAGGTCAAGTCCCTGCAGGGCTCACATGGTATACAGTGCAAATGGGCTTGCTGGATATCTTCCCGTTCCTGTACTGCACAGTGGAGAAAAAGGTAAGAAGAAGGGGTGATGTGATGGGGAGGGGGCATGTGCTATTACAGCTACTGGGCAAAGAGGGGCATGCGTTATTAAAGCTGCTGGGCAGAGAGGGGCATGTGTTATTAAAGCTGCTGGGCAGAGAGGGGCATGTGTGATTAAAGCTGCTGTGCAGACGGGAACATGTGTTCTTAAAGCATGTGTGCAAAGGGGAGCATGTGTGAGTAAAGCATGTGTGCAGAGGGGGTGCATGTGTGAGTAAACCATGTGAGCAGAGGGGGGTATGTGTCAGTAAAGCATGTGGACAGAGTGAGTATGTATGTGTAAAGCTGCTTGGCAGAGGGGGGTATGTCTGTATAAAGCATGTGGGCAGAGTGGGTATGTGTGTGTAATGCTGCTTGACGGAGGGGAGGGTGTGTGTAAAGCCTGTGGGCAGCGGTGGCATGTGTGTGTAAAGCTGCTTAACAGAGGGATTATGTGCATGTCAAGCAGGTGGGCAGAGTGGGCATGTGTGTGTAAAGCATGTGCATGCACTGCTGTCCTCTGCTGATCCATTCCACCTCCATGTGGTAATAGCTGTGGTTCACCGTCTGCTGCATAACCTGAATACCGCTGACCTCTGTTCACCTGTTCCACTCGTCAGTGGTAATCGCTGTGATCAACGCCTGTTATCTACTCTGCATGCACCGCTGACCTCCGCTGATCCATTCCACCACCATGTGGTAATAGCTGTGGTTCACCGTCTGCTGCATAACCTGAATACCGCTGACCTCTGTTCACCTGTTCCACTCGTCAGTGGTAATCGCTGTGATCAACGCCTGTTATCTACTCTGCATGCACCGCTGACCTCCGCTGATCCGTTCCACCTCCATGTGGTAATAGCTGTGGTTCATCGTCTGCTGCATACCTTGTACACCTCTGATCTCTGCCTACATGTTCCACTCCTTAGTGGTAATCACTGTGATCATCGTTTGCTATCTACTCTACCTCGTTGATCTGTCCACCCTCCAAGTGGTAATGGCTGTGGTTCATCGTCTACTGTAGATTTCTGCTCTCTGCCTAGCCACCTTATCGTGGATTATCCTGTTCGGGCTCATCATCTCCTCCTCTCTAGTGTTCTACTAAGGACTCATGTATCTGTTCTTCACTAGGTTTACTTCTCAGTGTCAAGTTGCCCCTTAAAGCCACCTCTCTGTTCTGTCTGATTGGGAACTTCCCTAGAGGGCTGCGACCTGCAGGGTGGAAGCCGCTGAAGCCCAAATCTCCTTGCGGGGATCTCTGGTGAATACCTTCCACTCTGTTAGACTCCTCTCCTCTTGGTGAGTCTAGCAAATATCAGCTGAGACAGCAGGATCTCACTCATCCTTCGTGTACAAACCAGACAGGCCCTAAATTTCTCTTGGTGGCCCTGATTATTATTATTATTATTATTATTATTATTATTATTATTATCATTATTATAAATGGCAAATAATGCAATAAAAAACAATCCTCACTTTATATTGCATTTTATTTTTTATATCTTCTCCCTACAGCACCAATTTTACATACCTGACGGATTATAATGGAGTATGTATATATAACACTATATAGCTATAAAATTACAACAATAAGAGAAACAAATAATAGATATATCTGTCCTATCATCATACTGTTCCCCCTCATCACACTTCTGTCCCCTTCATCACACTGCTGCCCCCTTCATCACACTGTTCCCCCTTAATCACACTGTGCCCATTCATAAGAGTGTGCCACTTCATCATACTGTGCTGCTCCTCACACTGTCCCCCTCATTACACTATGCCCCTCATCACACTGTTCCCCTTTGTCACACTGTGTCTCCATCATCACACTGCTCCCCTTCATAACATTGTTCCCCATCATCACACTGCTCCCCTTCATAACACTGTTCCCCTTCATCACACTGTGCGCTATAATCACACTGTTCCCCTCATCACACTGTTCCCCTCATCACACTGTGCTGCTTAACACACTGTGTCCCTTATTGAACCGTGCACCTCAGCATTCCATCCCCCTCATCACACTGTGTCCCCTCCTCACACTATCCCCCATCAGCACACCATTCTATTTAGCGGCTCTTCTCATCAGGACGTGATGATGACATTACACCCATCAGTCAGTGAGGAGGGAAGAGGTCAAGAGACACTGTGGCATAACACTGGGAGGAGGAGATACATGGCACTGGGTGTCAATCTGACACCCTAGCTCAACAGTACTGTGGTGATCGCAGCCGCATAGTCGTGTCACTCACACAATAATTTGGTGCTGGTCTAGGGGAGAAGCCGTGCAGCACTGTTATTGGAGAAAGTTCAAGCAGCCTATGCATAGGCGCCAGATCGCATACTACTCAATGCGGCCGCATCATCCATTAATTAAATGTTGTACTACAAGCTGTAGTACAATATTCTATCATTACAGCAATGGATGGCTCGGCTATATATATAAATATATATATATATATATATATATATATATATATATATATATATATACAAGTTAACCCGTGCATGATACTCATGCATTTTTTTTGTCAAATAATGTCAGTATACCAAATTTCAGGTCATTCGGATGAGCCCTTTCTGAGAAAATAGTTTTTTCCACAGACACACACACACTAACACATGCCGCTACGCATGCAGGGGCGGATCTAGAAAATGTTTGTTCCCCGGGGGGATGTTAGGGCGGGGCGATTTAGGCCCCACTCCCTTTCTGACTTCTGAGGCTGCCGGGGGCTGCACAGTGTGTGCAGGTCCGCTCGGCAGTGACAGGCAGGGACAGTGTGCTGCCCGGCTGCTCTGATTGTGTTTAAAACACAATCAGAGCAGCCGGGCAGCACACTGTCACTGCCAAATGGACCTGCACATACTGTGCAGCCGTTGGCAGCAAACCCCTGCTAGGGGGGGGGGCGATTGCCCCGATCGCACCCCCCTGGATCCGCCACTGTACACATGTGTGTTCATGAGGTAAAATTACCTCACGAAAATGAGTTTGACCCCTTAACTCGTCAATAATATCAGTATACCAAATTTCAGCCCTTTTTGAGGGTTTTTTTCCACACACACTAAGATTTTAGTAGGTCAGTTAACCCGTGCATGATACTCATGCATTCTAGTCAAATCAAGCTACTTAAGGTGTTAAAAACTCCCCACTGTCACCCCCGGCACCCACCAACCACTCCCAACTGTCACTTCTCCTTCAAGAAATATATAGGTCAGTGTATAACTCTGCCCAGCAGGTGGCGCTGCAGCTTGGTTTTTATTTTCTTACACACACACAGACAGACTAACACACGCCACTAGACATTTATATTATATATATATATATATATATATATATATATATATATATATATATATAATATATATATGTACAACTTGCAGTAAGTGAGGTGAATGTACCGTCATATGTAACCTCAGCTTTCAGGGGTGTATGGTAATTAAGGGGAACTTAAAACTGTCTGCTTGCAGTATTTGACTGGTTATCTGGTTTGCAAACTATTAATCTGCCCCATCAGAAGACTCTATTTCATGACAGGGCATAGTTAGGCATCCTGCCATGGTGACGGCTGTGCATGGCATTTTAACATGCTACTGTTGCAACTATGCAGTCGGTGGCAGCCTTTTGAGTTGAGTGCTGTGCCAGGGAACTATTTGATTGATTCTCGAACACCCACTCGCTGTTACCCATCATTTGATATGAACACTATCTACCCAAATACGGAAAAAATGTGAAAACACCATTTTATCTGTAATTGGCTGCTTGGCAATTAAGTAGATGGGTTCAGCTGAGAGTAACGCATTTTGCATTTGCTTTATATTAAAATCATTATTTATTTTAATATTAAGGGGCACAAATCATTTTTTTTAGCATAAGGGGGCACACATTGTTATTGATTATTATAAGGGGGCATGATTACTTATATATTATTAAAAAGGGGCTCAAGTAATTATCTATTTATATAAAGGGCATCTAGAATTTAATTTATTATAATTTTAGTGCTTGCATTTGTGGCACTACATAAGACCGTATGCACTGGCACCCATGTAGTTCTACAAATCCCTGGGCCCCTTCTGGTATCCCCAGTACCCACTAGCCAGTTATACCAGGAGAGGCCCAGTGCTAGTTAGTATTGGGCCTGTCCTCTCTAGGTGTGGGCCAACCATTTTTTGGGCCTCCCCCTAGAGAACCAAGTCTGATTCTAAGTAGCACTGAGCCCTTACACAATGACACAATGTAGGGTAAAACTGAATGCTTTCCACTTAATTTTACAAAGTGGTGTGGCCTGTACTGTATAAGGTTTAGGGGTTTGCAATCCGCCACACATCGCCAGCAGCTTCAGTTTTTACCCTCCAAAATTATAGGATAGTAAACGTGTGACGATTTGCAAAAAACATCAAGTTACTACCCCTTAGTAAATATGCCATGGAAGCAGAAAACCTGGTCACATAAAGGGGCATATTTAACAACTAGTGATGGTACACTATCGTGCACTTACCATAAAATCCACGGCCTTCTGTGTGTCCTGCATATTTAAGAGCGGTGCATCGCAGTCTGCTTCGTTTTTGGGAGCAGTCACCATTCAATAGTATGGTGACTGCTCCCTCTTGCAATCAAACAAGTTCCGAAAAATATTTTTTTTTCACAAACTTGTCATGTTAATGTACGCTGAAGCTGGCGTACATTATCAGAATTGAAAAAATTCAGTGCTGTCAGCTCTGCTCCGAAGAGCAGAGCTGGACAGCACATGTGTGGAGGGATCACATGATCCCTCCCTGTCACTCACTGCTCTCGCTCTGCCACTATAGTTGCAGAGACAGAGCGGAGATGTTTGTGCACATGTCCAGTTCTTCGAACTACACATGCGCAGTATGAAGAGAAGCGAAGAGGACAAGGAGGAGATCCGGAGACAGCGCATTTCGAAGAGGCGTGGTAAGTATGTTTTTTTTATCACAGAAACAGCAGTTTATCGGAACTGCTGTTTCTGTGTTGGGTTCTACATAAATTTGAGAAATAGTTCAATCCTTATCAATGCGATAAGGATTGAAAACTATTTTTCACTTTATCTAAATGTGCCCCATATAGTATGTTAGAAGATCACATTTATATATTTTAGAAGTATTGTTTCTCATTCTATGGATCTCTATTACAATTAATTAAAAAAATAAAAACAAAAGTGCCATGTTTAAAAAATAAAAATACACAGCAACACACATATATGACACAAAAGTTGAAACAGCATAAAAGGAAACAGAATATTTTTCCTTTTGGATTATATTTAACAATGTTTAGAGTGTAAATTGGGAAAAAAAAGCTGTAGAAGAATTTTCTAATCATTAGTTAATTAATATATTAATATTTTTATTAATACAAAAAATAATATGCACTGTTTGCAGAATAAAGTCAATTTTATTAATGTGTTAATCAGATCTCAAATTACAAAAAAAAAAATTAATACATTGGAGTACATGGAACAAGGTGATGATATGCAGATCTCTAGAAATGTAAGTAAACAAATGATGTACAAATCATTAATACATTATGGGGGCACCAAGTTCAAAAATATCATGCATTTAAAAAAATAATAGGTAAATAGTAATTTTCACGCATATGCCACAAATATTGCATATGCTTACCAGAACTAAGGTTATGGCAACTAAGTACAATAACTTACAATGAAGTATCAAAGTCCTACATTGTCATATGGAAACTTGTATATCAAACTGTTTCAAAATATTATATTGGGTCACGCTGTATGTTAGGTATTGTATCTGCAAAAGAGGGCATGGATTGTGTCAGACTACGGGATGACACAGTAGAGGCATTACCTTTAAAAGTATATCTGATCCATTGAGTAATGAAACATTTGTAAAAACAGCGATCACAGGAAAATATATGGATCACATACATATACAGTGGTTGACCACATATCTTAACAGCATAGATGTATTCTGAGCTCTCTGCTCTTCTAGATACATCCATGTATACTATTAGGGTACAGTTATGAGCACACTGTCAGTGTAACACGCATAGATCGCTCTCTCCTCCCTCATTCCTGCGCTGTCATATCCATCTCATTTTACTGGGCAGTTCTCAGTCACTCCAGAGACAAGGATGCAAAAAGAGTGCGAGATAACCCTGCGAGGTAAGAGAACATCAGCGTGAAACACTGTGGACAGAATGTGAATAAGTTAGATTATGTATATAAGAGATTGTAACGAGATCGTGAGAGACAGGTAGCGCGGAAAAGTGAGATACAGGGCTATGCGATGAGAGGATGGTACATAACGCAATGAGAGTTGAAACCTGGTGGATGGACCAGTGGATGGGGGGCTAAAAGGGGCTTCAAATGAAAAGACAACATCGAATAAAATTGTGTAAAGGAAATGTTACAGTGGAAGAAGGGCAGATATTTGAGAAAGACAGGTGCAAATCGAAACTGAGAATAGAGGAATCTGCTGAAGGGTCTCTAATAGAGAAAGAAAAAGGGGGCGTTGGGGAGGTAGTGAGGGTGTAGAGGGATAACATTATGTGGAATTATGAGAAATGTAAAGGTGAGGGGGGGGGGATGTTGGTTGGGAGGACAAGGTGGATAGCTGACCTGTTAGTAAATATTTCATGTCATTGGATTGAGTTTCAGCAACTCAGAAAGAAAGAATAGAAGGTCTTTCAATTCAAAGTTAGGGACAGAATTACATAGTGATTCTCTGCAATTTGAGTTTGCATGACGGTTTTACCTTAATATTAATACTATTGAAGACCTCTATATTAGGATTGTTAACTATCTAAGATTATTTCTTTTTTATTAACAATTTTATAAAACATCAAGGACAATTTTTTTACTGATGCATTATTTATGTAATTATGAAATGTAGCAAGAAATGAAATTGCTAACATCTAGGGGACAAATGAGTCAGAACAGCAAACTATTCATCACAGAACTACTGTTCTGGTGTATGCTATATGTAACTTAATACATATATGTAATTTAATACATAATTGACGGTAACATTTTGATTGAGCTCTAATTTTAGCACTTTAAGCAAATTTGCTGACAGTGGACAACAATGCTGTTTATGTATTATTTATTTGGTGTACATGATAATTGTTAATGTCCTGTTGTCAATGCCTTTGAGTCATATTTCACAGAGAATTTTCACAAAGGGTGGACAACTATATGTTTTCCAAAAGAAAACTATAAAGCATGTAAATATAATACTTGATTTCCCTTAGCTTATAACTCACCACAAATGTCCACCAGGCTCACATAAAGGAAAGGAAAGATGTCTTATGATCCCCCTAGGTGTTATGCTGTTGATGTAAGCATAACACCTAGGGGGGAGATATCTATCCTTGCAGGATATATGACACGGGAGTGCTTTTAAAGATTTTATGGAACTATTTTGATTCACTTCATTATATATGTTACATGTGCCTATGGGTAATTTTCCTATATGGTTTTCTGAATTTAGAGTGTCTATGGGGAATTTTCCTATATGTTTTTCTGACATTTACTTTGCACCTTGTATGACAAATTACTAAGCACCATTACCCTATAAATGTCTCCCACAGGTAAACTCACATTGTCCAAATCAAAGAAGCATTTAAAAACCTGGCCAAAATTACTAGCATGCTTACATTATATCAATTACACTGGATACACTAAAAAAATTAATACACATGATTGGGTTGTTCCTAGCCATTAAATATTGCCATTTATTACTGTTCTGGGGGTAATTACAGGTATTTCAAATAGTTAGAACTGCAGTTTTGTTTCCCTTTTGTTGTTGGAAGCCCAGTCTGTTTTACATTAGTACTACTGATTGTTTATCACGAGTTGTGTTTTATATATATATATATATATATATATATATATATATATATATATATATATACATAAAACAAATGGCAGAGAAACCAGGGGTGCCACCTTTAAGATAAATCAATAGATTTATTTACAACATCATATAGTGATGTCCATAGCCAGAGCAGCCGGGTAGATACTGATTCATACTGCTGTCTGTCCAGCAGGTAATGATGAACTCTGTACTTACCTCCATATACAGGCAGGTCAGTTTCATAAACCCTGGCATGCAATTATCAGTATATATTCACGCAGTAAGCAACACATTTATCCGTAAATGCACACAAAGTATCAACAATAGTGGTAGCAGACACACATTGTGAAAATATATGTTTAAATCCAGATCACAGAGATTTTCATTTATTTTCTGACCAAACCATGATTTGTTATTTTTTTAAAAAAGCAAGTCAACAGTGGCATCAATAAATGTGTGGATTGTAGATAGTAATTGTTTAAAATTCTTAGTAATGTCATCAATTCTGTTTTATTAATGGCATAAATTCATTAGGAACACTTGTGCTCTGTTAAAATAGAACTAGGGCTCCCATTATATTTTAGCAGAAAACAGGTCATCCATGCGTGTTTATCAGCCTATACATTTCCTTTTTCTCTTTTGAGTACCAAGAGCAGTAAAATAGTGAACTCTTTGAATCCCATCAGGAGTCTAGAAAACTGGCATTATGAAATACAATTGTTCTGAAGTTGAAACTGGTCCTGGGAATGCTGACACATACGAGAGGTATAACAAACATCAAATCTAATAGGCTTGTTACAGTGGAGTTCTAAGCCCTGTAAGAGCTCTGTGCCTTCAAACTAATGTTTTCTGTGGATACATTATCTCATGTATACCGCATGTACCACACAATTCTTCCAAATGGGCAGTAACCCATTGCATTTGCTAGGGCAGTTTTAAACAATGTAAGTCCAGAACACAAATCAAGGATGAGACCAGGTACAGCAGTGTGTGCCCAAGACAGATGTGGTTTAACATAGGCTTTGAATTGTATGAAAGCACTTAAATCATATATAATGCAGTCCAATCTGAACTGTAAAAAATGCAATTATACAATCTAGAGTCCTCTTGTCCATAATGACACAACGCACAGCCTCCTTGATGGCCATTATGTAGTGCATCACTCCTCTCTAATGCCCATTATTACACAATAGTCACAGTAGAAACCCTTCTGATGTTTAATACACAATGCACTGCCCCATGCACTGTCTGTTAAACAATAAACAGCCCCCTCTTGTAAAGCAATTTGGAAGAACCCTGTGATGTCAGTTACACAGTACAATGCATTGCCCCTTCTTATGTCTATTATACAATACACAGTCCCTCTGAACACATACTTTTCCCATTCGCATTAAGCCTGCACCACCAGTTCACTTTGAAATATCACAGACTATGATGGAAACACAGTACAGGGCTTGGAAATGTAATATTATCTATAGAAAATGCCCTGCCTGCATTTGCTCAGTGAACTTCAACAGTGAATCAGAATACTACTAAGCATAACAAATAAAATAAACAACATACATGCCCCAAGTAGGTTCATGATCAGGACAATTATCCTTTTTGCATTTTCTAAGCATAGCATTGTTTTTTAACAAAACTATTAACGCTCACTGAATATTTTTATTGGCAGTTTTGTAAAAAGGTTCTAGTGTGTCAAACCTTACCCCCCATTAAAACCATTGGGACTGGTGTGTGTGGCAGCATATGAATTAACAGACTCAGCATGGGTGCTAAGTGATCTCTAATTTATTAATAGTAAAAATATGCACATAAAATATAGCGGTTTACATTCTACTGCTACATAGGTACAGGCTGGGCTGGAAGGCAGGGGGCATATGCCCTCCGGGCTGGTCCCATAGTGGACTACCCTGTGTTGGGTCACTGAGCGAGCTGCATTTTTTCACTATAAAATGTTTCTAATAGGCTGCTAAGTTGAGTCTTTTTCTCTGGGGTAAAAATTGCCAGCCTCCTCTGGTTCTACTACTAATATATAAAAACCAAACACAACACCAGTGTCCACATTGCTCATTGGATTACTTTTTAAATTTTCTTACACTCTAATTTTTTTTTTCCTTTTTTCATAAAATTGGCAGAATAAACCTGCACTGCAGAAATAAAACTGCAATTGCATTATTTGATTGACTGGGTTTACATTGGCAAGATCCTGAAACAACAGTGGGTATAAAAAAGTGTCAGTTGTTTTATAAGCAAAATTAAACAGTGCATCATTGGGTCAAATTGTAAAATTTGGGTAGGAGCCCGGTGATGCCATTCTCGCCACCAGGGAGGGCCCCTCACTATGTTCTCAATAGAGCAGAGCATGTACGATGCAGCATCTTGGGCCTCGGAGGGAGGCCCCAGCCAGAGCACTTATGGACCAAGTATTTTGAGTCCCCTCTTGGCCCCATACCCTCGGCACACCGTACTGGGTGAAACTAACATGTTTTTTAATTATTTATTTTTTCTGCATTTCACTTGAAAGAGGAGACACTCTTCCCATATTTAACAAAAACACCAGGAAGCTGAAATTAAATTAGGGTGGATCCAGAACAATGTCCTTTTTGCCCTTCATGCCTAATGACAAATGCAACTATGACAGCATTTATTGAATTTTTTTTATTTATAGGAGATTTGCAGTGTAAACGTTGCTAGTATATAGTACACATACTAATCTATGTTCTCTATTGTTTTCTTCTTTTTTTTTCAACATGTTTAATTTCCTCTTTTTTTCATCTGACTCCCCCATAATTTTGAACATTTCCGTTTTGCCTTACCCACCTGTGTCTTTCTGGAATAGGCTCCCTCCAGTACCTCCTTGGTTTTTTCCTCCTCCTTCCCCTTTCACTCTCTTACCCTTTCTCCCTCTCCCCGTGCCCTTCCCTTTGCACGTGTTATCCCTCACCCCCTACAGCCAGCTGCCAATCCCACAACCTGTCCCGTGTTCCTTCACCCCTGCCCAATCAGGCACGCAGAGTCTTCCTGCAGAACAACCAAATCTCGGAGTTGGGTCCTGGGCTCTTTTCTCCATTCACATCTGTACTTTGGCTTTTCTCTAATCGCATCTCTGTTCTGCGTCCTGGAACATTCCAGGGATTGGAGCACCTTGAGGAGTTGGACCTAGGCAAGAATCCATATTTGCCACCTCTCCAGCCGGACACCTTCAGTGGCCTCAGTTCCTTGCTCTCACTGCACCTGTATCAATGTCATATCCACAGGCTACCAGCAGAACTGTTCCGGGGCCTCCACTCTCTGCGCTACCTCTACTTACAACACAACCTCCTGACTGGACTGCCGGTGAGACAAATATTTATCTATTATTAGCATAGCCCTTAATATATGTACATTGCATATGAGTTGTCACGGAAAAGTATCTCCAATTTCTGTTTTAAACAATACACAAACATACCTTCATATTCTAAATTTTTTGGAGGTCCACTTCTTTTTACCCAAATTCCCCGTTCCCATCTCATTCCGATGTATCCATCTCAAGCTTGATCTATAGATCTCTGGGACCAAACATATAGCAGCCTGTATGTTATTACAAACATTATATTTTCTACAATAAGGTAAGGGTAACAACATACGTGTCTACCCTCATGCATTGCCTGAAAAACTCCTGGATTATAGTCTCTCTTACGCCATAGAGAGCATCCAATTCTCTGAGAAGGGTACTTACCTGCCTGCAATGTGCGTGAGGACATCATGATGATGCCAATCATATCCAAAACAAGCAGTGTACACTGAGTAAGTGAGCAAGGGGAGTGATGACGAACCTAGTCATGCCCAACTTTTCTTTTCATACCTTGCCTTACATCTTCCTTAAGTGAGGTGTGAAAAGTAGGCAAATAAGGATATTAGATGTCACAAAGGAGCTATGCTACCACATAAAAGTGCAGGGCTGCAGGATGGGTGTTTATATATAGGTCATGTAACTGCGAGGGGACATGCAAATGAGGGAGAGCTAGCTAGCTACTCGCTATTGCCCCAAGTTCTGTCTTGTATTTACATATCACAACCAGCTCTGTGACAAATGGGTGGAGCTTCATTTATTTCTTAGCAATGATGCTTGCAACAAATAATGAGTTGGGTTACCAGAGCACCCATGTAGATCCAAACACATATGAAATAGACATACATTATTTCTTTGTTTCAGGTTGTTTATATGCACAGATCTGGATTTGCTACCTTGGGCTGCTTTTCAACTACTTTTCATGTGGGAGATTGGAACTAATTCATATTGAAGAGTAGTATACTATTATTTTATGTGTGGATTAATTTGCTGGATTGAGAGACTGAATTTATATATTTATATTTATATTATCAGTTAATGTTCACATAGAAAAATCAAAGAAATATGTGTGATTTGTGGTGTTTTGAATTTGTCCATTTACTGTGCCACACTGTATAATAATTAATGTGAGAACTGTATGGTTCTTCATATTGTGTGCCTCATTTCTGAGATAAGAGTATGATTTCATTAGAGTCTGCTTTCTGTTAAAATATAAACTACAAGGACTGCTTTGTGAAGACTAGGACATGTGGCCATGTGGAACCCTACTCAATATTTATAGTGATTATTATACATATTGCATGTGGTTGTTCCTGCAATATGTGGTTTCTTCACTGTTAATTGCAATGAAAATAATTTTCTGGAATTAATTTAATTCATCCTGTGTTTTGTGGACATTAGTATATTGTGGCTCACTGTGTACAAGAGTTATATCTGTAATTGATTAGTATTTTGTTCTGTGCTATGTGGTTGTATTCTGCCAAGAGGTAGAACTAGCATGATAGTAGGTGGTGCAACTGTAAGTGGGCCCACAGTTGAACGACACCTTGTCCCCTGTTAAACCCCCAGCAGTGGGGCTATAGGCAATTTGTTACTTAGGACATGACTGCATGAGGGTGCACACATATATGAGCAGACAATTGGGCGATCAAACAGGGCAGAGCAGATGCAAGAAAATGGGGAACAAATATATGGGAAAGACATTGGAAAATTGGTGAATCAAACATAAAAAAATGGGGGCACTAACATGTTGAAGCCGATATGAAGATGTAAACAAGTCACCATGTTTGCGTGGGTTTCTTCCGGGTGCTCCAGTTTCCTCCCACACTGCAAGACATACTAGTAGGTTAATTGGCTTCTGCCAAAATTACATTTTGTGTGTGTGCTTGTGTGGCAGGGAATATGGTTTATAAGCGCTACTGGGGAAGGGACTAATGTAATTACATTTTCTCTATTATGTGCTGCATAATATGGTGGCATTATATAAATAAGGGTTAATAATAATAAGTGCATTGCTGCAGCTACCTACAATCAGCAAAGAACAGCCCAATTCACCAGCCGTTTCCATCAGAAGGAGCAAACTGTGGCACCCCTGCAGGTGCAGCAATCTTGACACACTAACACACACTATGTTTACCTTACAAGTCCTATCATGCCGGCCCACTGCTCTGTATGCCAGCACATTTGCCGATTCATAAACAACCTTTTAAATCTACTTTCACTGAGGAAAATTTAGCCACCATGTAGCAACACATCTTGCCCATGCACTTTGGTGGTAAATCCTGGCCTTGGCATGGTCTTGCCTTGGTCTTGATTTTGCCACACAGCTTTCATTCTTTAATAAAAAATGACACAACTCTAAGGGATATTGAAACTTGAATTGTTGTATTCCCAGCCCATGAAATGTGTTTTTCTATCTTTGTCCTACAATACTTTTAAAAATGCCTTTGTGTTTGTGGTCGAGTGTTTGCTTTGATCTAAACATTAATATATTATTTTAATATTTAATTGATGCTAATGTATTTATAAACTCTTGTAAATAATATCTGTGTAAATGGTGATTCTGATGTATTCTTTCTTATTTTCTTAGAGCAAATAGATAAACCATAACGTTATACTAATTGGAACTAAATACAGTATATACATATTCAGTGGTGGAGTGGGCTGGTATCAAGTGGTACATCCTAAGTCGACGATTCGGTACAACTATAAACACCATTGATGTATCTTTTGTAGTATAATAGTTTACTGTAAATATAGTTTTTATTAAATTCTGACATGTAGAGGTTCACATAGGCCGGTGCCAGTTTTGACCCCATGGCAGTGCTAGCCAATTGAATGTAGTAACAGTCACCATATTTGAAATAGTTATATTCAAAAAGCACTTTTAGTAGTTCTAACAAGAACTCAGGGGGAATGTTAGTTGTCTTTCTACCACACATTACACTCCTGATTGCTTCACCTTCATTGTGTGTTATAATGGTATCAAGAGAGGACACATCTATAGTGATCAGCCAGGCGTCTGATGGGATATCTCTTAGATCACATATTTTTGTAAGGAGGTCTGCTGTATCCCTAAGATAACTAGGGATCTCTCTTACATTTACTTGTATATAAATGTCCAAATACTTTGCAATGGGTTGTAATAATGAAACAATTACTGATATGATAAGGTGGCATGTAGGGTAGTTCAATGTTTTATGTATTTTCGGGACTATGTATATTAAGGACATCTGGGGTGTTCTGGTTTTAAATATTCTCCAATCATGTCACCCAAACAGCCACATTGTCCCCTGATCTATCACTTTATCAATTTTTATTTGTATCATTTTGGTAGGGTTGTACTTTAGTTTCCTATATACTTCCACATCAGCCAGTTGTCTCCAAATGTCCATATCATAGTCAGCAATATCTTTGACTATTATTACCCCACCTTTATCAGCTGGGCATATGACTATTTGGGTAATTTTTCAAAGGAAATTTAAAACATTCATTTGCCCCCTATTCAGATTATCAAAATGATGTGTGGAGACATTTTCAGTCCTTACTTCTTGGTTAAGTAGCCGCAAGAATGTCTTTATACTTAAATTAATACCTGTACCTAATTTCTTAAGATTCGGATAAGGAGTAGATTTTTATCTCTCATATGTGTGGAAAAGTATTCTTTTAATCCTAATTTTCTCTCAAGTTTATAGTGAGTCACTGACCACTGAAAATCATCATATTGCATAGTTGGAGAAAACATAAGACTCAAAGATAATAATGAATTTTCAGCTGTAGTTAAAGTCTGATGGGATAAAGGAAACAACAAGTATACATTTTCACCCTGCGATATAACACAAGCCACAGCTGATGTGTATTTGGTATCCACAAATAGCCAGGTCCTCCCAAGTTTGTATGATTGTTTGTTTTTGAAACATTTTCTTCAATCTGTTGTACGGAGTAATTGTTGTGACAAAGATCATATAATTGGTCCGAAACATTGACTTAGGATGGAAAATACTAGACTGAAATATAAGACTATGCTGGTATGGAGATTGTCCTTCCTATCTGAAATATAAGTTAGCCTATACAAAACCGGAGTTACTGCTATGCACCCCAGAAGACGTGTGTGTGTGTATATATAAATATATATATATATATATATATATATATATATATATGTATATGCCGGGGCCCATTATCTCCATGGGCCCTGGTGCATGCCATTCTAACATTTTGAAGTCATTGTAGTTTTCCTGAATGTGTTTACTTTGGTAAAGGGCCAAGATGTGTTCGGAAAAAACTAATCATTAGCAGTATGGGGTGTTGTACTGAGGGAAATTAGCATAATTAAAGTGTACAGTTACATTTTTAGGATATTTTCAATCACGGTGCCTAGTCATGCTGCAAGATACAGAACATAACAAATTAAATAATGTACAGTTGCAGTACCTAAAGGAACTGAATAAGAACAGTTACTGATAATTACATTCAACTTAGGAGAGAAGTAATACTCTATAAGTGGCCAACATTAAAAAAAATAAAAATTGGATATTTTTAAAGGCAAACCATTCAGAGTATGTCTTCAAAATCTAGGACAATCTCTGTAATGCAGGGACATTTGATAACTATGAGCAATACAGGCTTGTAGCCTAATCAACAACAAATGGTAGGAGCAAAATAAAAAAAGAAAAAGCATTTGTGATTAGTTGCAAACTTCAAAGCACAGAGTATGCTCATATTGTTACGAGAAATTGAGGAAAATTCAATACCAAAATCTATTTTTCTTTTTCATTAAAAATGAAACAGCAAAGGTCTTTGTTCTCCACACACACCTGAAAGCGGAGTAATGTTTCCACTTAATTTATTAATTACTTGTGATGCTAGTCCTTTGTGCACAAGAGCTCAGCTAACTGCATTGAAGTGGGAATGACTATAGCAGGTCCTCTTTGTTTCATTATCACAAATACTTTTATTTGAATAAAAGGTTTTTAAGCACATCTTTTGTTTATAAATACAAAGTAAAAACTATACCCTTATGTGTATATGTTTATATGTTAACATATTTTAAGTAGAGATGCTCACTGACCCCCATGTTTTGGTTTTGATTTTGTTTTTGGATCTGGATTACCTTCGGGTTTTGGTTTTGGTTTTGCCAAAACCGCCCTTGCGTGTTTTGGTTTTGTTTTTGTTTTGCTATTTTTTTCACAAAATTCCATTTTTCTGGGCTAAAATCACATAATTTAGGTATTATTTTGTACCTACATTATTATTATTAGAGATGCTCACTGACCCCCGTGTTTTGGTTTTGGATCTGGATTGCCGTCGTGTTTTGATTTTGGTTTTGCCAAACTGCCCTTGCGTGTTTTGGTTTTGGTTTTGTTTTGCAATTTTGTTTAAAAATCAATGTTTTTTGGGCATAAAATAACCTAATTTAGTGCTCCACCTGTTTCTTGGATAAGTAAGGTAATTCTAAAGCTAATAAATTAGGAAGAAAACAGTTTAATCCCTGGTAGGCAGTTCTTAATTCTGCACACAAACCTGGTTGTCTTCCTCTTCATCTTAGCCTATTGGCAATGCAGCCATCGTCACTTGTAGTTGAATAGAAAAAAAGCAGCCTGCATAGACTGTAGAATTAGAAAGTAAAAATAAATGGACCAAGGTAGTTTGGTGGCAATCTATGCCCCCCCCACCCCCCCCCCCCCCCACCCCGCCCTCCACTTGTAGTTGAATAGAAAAAAAGCAGCCTGCATAGACTGTAGAATTAGGAAGTAAAAATAAATGGACCAAGGTAGTTTGGTATCTGTCTGCATCAGCCCCCCCCCCTCACCCACTTGTAGTAAAATAGAACAATAGCAGCCTGCATAGACTGTAGAATTAGAAAGTAAAAATAAATGGACCAAGGCAGTTTGGTATCTGTCTGCATCAGCCCCCGCATCCACTTGTAGTAAAATAGAACAAAAGCAGCCTGCATAGACTGTAGAATTAGAAAGTAAAAATAAATGGACCAAGGCAGTTTGGTATCTGTCTGCATCAGTCCCCCCCCCCATCCACTTGTAGTAAAATAGAACAAAAGTAGCCTGCATAGACTGTAGAACTAGAATATAAAAAGAAATGGACAAAGGCAGTTTGGTATCTGTCTGCATCAGTCCCCCCCTCCCCCATCCACTTGTAGTAAAATAGAACAAAAGCAGCCTGCATAGACTGTAGAACTAGAATATAAAAAGAAATGAACAAAGGCAGTTTGGTATCTGTCTGCATCAGATCCCCTCTCCACTAGAAGAAAAATAGAAAACTATTCAGCCGTTATATAATTTAGAATATAAATAGAAATTGAGAAAGGCAATTTGGTATCTGTCTGCATCATAATCATCAACATCATCATTAGCGCCATTGTCGCCTACACAAATCTTCCCCTCTTCTAATTCCAAAGTGGCATCCTCAATTTGTGTATCACCAGCTACACTCGGGCTGTTCAGGCACACATCAGCAGAACTGCTGAAAGGGTCCCTCTTTATGGGTACACAAACAGCATGCTCACGATTAGACATACCACTGGTGGATGGACTCTCCACAGGGATTGGTGTCATTTCTGATTCAGAGCATACATTATCCTCTAATGCCTTACTGCGGCGGTTCCCAAACTGTGCGCCACGACTCCCAGGGGTGCCGCCGCGCTGTCACTGGGGTGCCGCGGGCCAGCCCTAAAAAAAGAAAGAAAACAGAAACTTACCAATCCGCGCGGCGCCGGGACCCAGCAGCCTCCTCTCTCCCACAGCTGTCACTGAATGACGTCAGTGACAGCTGCGGGAGAGAGGAGGCTGCTGGGTCCCAGCGCCGCGCGGATTGGTAAGTTTCTGTTTTCTTTCTTTTTTCTATGGCTGGCGCCTAGCGCGGGGCAGAGTGAGAGGGATTGTAGCAGAGGAGGGGGACAGAGAGAAGAGGAGGGGGATAGAGGGCAGAGGAGGAGGGGGACAGAGGGCAGAGGAGGAGGGGGACAGAGGACAGAGGAGGATGTGGACAGGGTGAAAGAGGGCAGAGGAGGGGGACAGGGTGAAAGAGGGCAGAGGAGGGAGACAGGGTGAGAGAGGGCAGAGGAGGTGGACAGCGTGAGAGAGGGCAGAGGAGGTGGATAGCGTGAGAGAGAGCAGAGGAGGTTGACAGAGGGCAGAGGAGGGGGACAGCGTGACAGAGGGCAGAGGAGGGGGACAGCGTGACAGAGGGCAGAGGGGGCAACGTGAGAGAGGGCAGTGTGCCTGGACGCAGAGGGGGCAGTGTGCCTGGATGCAGAGGGGGCAGTGTGCCTGGGGGCAGAGTGTCTGGAGGCAGAGGGGGCAGAGTGCCTGGGGGCAGAGTGTCTGGATGCAGAGGGGGCAGAGTGTCTGGATGCAGGGGGCAGTGTGCCTGGATGCAGAGGGGGCAGTGTGCCTGGATGCAGAGGGGGCAGTGTGCCTGGATGCAAAGGGGGCAGTGTGCCTGGAAGCAGAGGGGGCAGAGTGTCTGGATGCAGAGGGGGCAGAGTGTCTGGATGCAGATGGGGCAGAGTGTCTGGATGCAGAGGGGCATTTTTGCATACAACTAAATAAGTATTTCTGTCGTGACCTAAATACTTATTACAATTTTTTGACCCAACTACTTCTAAAACAGGACTGCTCAGTAATTATTTTGGATGGGTGCCTTGAAAAAATTTGGAGACTCTAAGGGTGCCACGAACTGCAAAAGTTTGGGAACCACTGCCTTACTGTTTTCTTGCAGCTCAGCTTTCTGACATAACAGTAGTTGTGCACCACTTTTAGACTCCAAATTACTTGGTCTTGACCATACAAGAAGAAGACTCAGTAAAATTTTTTGATCTGCCACTAATAGAGAAAGGCGAAGGCCTCATTCTTTCTTTGCCACTGCGTGTGTAGAAAGGCATGTTGGCAATTTTTTTTTATCGGCAGTTAACTTTTCCACAGTTACACTTTTTTTCGCTTCCACACGGTAAAAAGTTTTTGGGTGTGTGTTTTTTCCCTGATTTAAAAAGACTATGTATTTTTACATAGGCTTTACCAGATGACGTACTGGGAACACTACCATCAGGACTGGTGCCAGCACCTGCTTGCTGATTCTGCTCATATGTGGACTGCTTTGAATCCATTTTAATGAGCCCAAACCACTTGTAGTGCTAAAATATTGTATAGATAGATAATGTTGCTAAATATGACTTTTGGTAGCCAGAAAAATTATTGTTTCACACTGGGGAATATGGGACACCACAAAGCACTTGTAGTGCAAACAATTGTATAGATACTGCTGATAAATATCACTTTTGACAGGCAGAAAAATTAGTGTTTCACACTGGGGAATATGGGACACCCCAAAGCACTTGTAGTGCAAACAATTGTATAGATACTGCTGATAAATATCACTTTTGACAGCCAGAAAAATTATTGTTTCACACTGGAGAATATGGGACACCCCAAACACTTGTAGTGCAAAATATTGAAAAAAAGCCTCCTCTATCCTCATCTCTTCCTGCTCTAACAATTGCTAATAGAATTGGTAATAATAATAGAATTGAATAGATTAGAATTGAAATAATAATAGAAAGAATAAGGTGTACAATTATTGCTCTGTCCCTGCTCTAATACAGCCTGTGACCTAACCCTGCTCTCTCCCTCTGTCAAATGGAGATGGATTGCTGAGTAGGCGGGTATTTATGCTTTTCAAATATCGCAAGAATCGAGCTCTGAGATCCGACTATGTCATGATGACGTTTTGCCTCAATTTCGATTACGAACGCGCGGGAGAGTATCCGAGTACTCGGATAGGTGAAGTTCGGGGGGGTTCGGATCTCTGGGAACCGATCCCGCCCATCTCTACTTTTCATACACTTTCAGCCAAATACTGCAGCGAGCTGGCTGGATGTTAAGCGACAGAGCAACGACACAAACACACTGCAGTATATATCACATCTAGAAAACATTGCCACACACCAGTGTCACAAACTCACAATAGAAAAGTAATACAAGATGGAATTGTCCTTGTGGCCTCCCACCCACCCATATGTTGGATCTTAAAAAGGACATGCGCAATTTAACAAACCAAGCACTTCAGCGACAAGGGCTGCCACTTTTGTGGCTGGAGTGTGGTATATTTGGGCCCCCACTAAACCAGCTATCAATGCCCTAAAGGCAGGTTAGACCAACAGTGCTGTCAAATGAATTCTACACTGTCAAGATGTTGTCGTCATCATCTTTAGCATCATCCTCACCCTCATCAGTGTGTACATCATTATCACAGACTATTAATTCATCTCCGCTGGAATCCGTCAATACAGAAGTGTCAGTATTTGCATGTATTTGCCCGTAAAGGCCTTACTCGTGGAAGATGTAGTTCATTTTGATGAACATCATCTTTTCCACATTTTTAGGAAGTAACCTCCTAAGTCGATCACTTACAAGGTTCCCGGCTGTGCTGAAAACTCTTTCTGAGTACACACTGGAGGGTGGGCAGCTTAGGTATTGCAAAGCCAGTGCGTACATGGGTTTCCAAATTGCTTGTTTTTCCTCCCAGTATGGAAAGGGACATGTCGATTTCAATGAACTGTTGTAAATAATCCTCCGCCATCCTTTGCATGTTAATATAGGATTGGAAGGAGTTATGGCCGAGGTCACACGTTTTTTGCTAAATTCTTTCAAACCAGACCAGATGTCAACACTATGCACTTTAAGAAAGTCTTTAGCAGATGATGTAGAAGTAGAGGGATTATTATTATCATCATCATGAGTGGTGCCAGCAGCTGCTTGGTGCTCCTGGTCTTCTGGGGACTGATGGGAATCCATCATCATCATATTCATCAACATTTATTTATATAGCGTCAGCAAATTCTGTAGCGCTTTACAATTGGGAACAAACATTGATAAGACAATACTGGGTAGTACATACAGACAGAAAGGTAAGAGAACCCTGTTCGCAAGCTTACAATCTATAGGACAATGGGAGTTAGAAACACAAGGGCATATGCTACATCATATTGCACAATGGACCAGCTAGAACGCAAAGGTAAAAGTATTGAGTGGGCTGTGTGTGTTGCAATGCTGGTCAGAAGGTTGTTGTCTTGCGTTAGCAGTGTAGAGGATGGTAATAGGGTAATCTAGGGAAATTAAGATGGTGGTTGAAGAATATCATAACCTTGTCTGAAGAGGTAGGTTTTCAGTGAACGCTTGAAGGTTTGAAGACTAGAGGAAAGTCTTATTGTGCGTGGGAGGGAATTCCACAAAGTGGGTGCAGCCCGGAAAAAATCCTGTAACCGAGAATGGGAGGATGTGATGAGAGTGGAGGAGAGACGTAGATCTTGTGCAGAACGGAGGTGTCGAGTAGGGAGATATTTTGAGACCAGTGAAGAAATGTATGCCGGTGCAATTTTGTTGATGGCCTTGTATGTTAGTAGAAGAATTTTATATTGGATTCGTTGAAATACAGGCAGCCAATGTAGAGACTGACAGAGTGGCTCAGCAGAGGAAGAATGGTTAGTAAGGAAAATCAATCTAGCCGCTGCATGCAAAATAGATTGTAGGGGTTTTAAGTCTGACTTTGGGAAGACCAGTAAGGAGGGAATTACAATAGTCGATGCGGGAGATGATGAGTGCATGAATTAATGTTTTTGCGGTGTCTTGTGTCAGATATGTGCATATTCTGGAAATGTTCTTTAGGTGTATGTAACATGATTTAGATATAGAGTTGGTGTGGGGAATAAACGAGAGTTGTGAATCAAGGATTACACCTAGGCAACTATCTTGCGGGGTGGGATTTATGGTCATGTTATCAACAGCCATAGCTCTGGCACAGTACAATCTGAGTGTAAAGAACAATAGTAGCCTATTAAATTTTTATAAAGAAAATGCAAAATGCCACCTCTCTTAATTGTGGGTGAATTGTGGCACAATACAGTTTGACTGTAAAGAACAATAGTAGCCTATTAAATTTTTATAAAGAAAATGCAAAATGCCAACTCTCCTAATTGTGGGCGAGCTCTGGCATAGTACACTGTGAGTGGAGACTCGAAAGAACAATAACAGCCTATTGAACTATAAAGCAAACCCCTGTGCCACCTCTCCTAATTCTGGCTGAGCTCTGCAACAGTACACTGTGAATGGAGACTGGAAAGAACAATACCAGCTCTGGCACTGGCAATGTGACTTGAGACTATAACTATACTAACCCTGCCTAACTACACTAGACCCTATCAAAGATGCTGCTATCCCTTCTCTGTCTCTCTGTGAAATGGCTACGGAGCTCCGTTTTGGGCTTTATTTAAAGAATCAAAATCCTGCAAGATCCGACGAGACAATGATGGCTCCAGTTCCGAGCTGGCTCACAAGCCGGCTCAGATACCCTGAGTTCGGGAGGGCTCGGTTTTCGGAAAACCGATCCCGCGCATCTCTCATTTTAAGTATATAAATGCTTAATAAACACCACCTCTGATATTTATGTATTTTATTCTTTACTAACAAAGTAAACTGTAACATTTAGCAAAATGTAATATATACTGAAGTTGTCTGAGGTATCCCCCAGGACACTCATGCTCCGTAAAGCCTATTTTAAACTGTTTTCCCAGGGCTCCTTTGTCTCTGTGATATTGGTTATTCAATTGGATAAAAGTGTCAACCAGCCATATATGTCTGCCAGACAGGACATGACCCTACAGTCATGGACCAATATCTACTTTCAGCTCCCTATTGGTCCATAGGGTGCATGTGCAGCATAGCGACTTATATACTTATATGCACACCTCTGCTGCTCAATTTATTAAAAAAAAAAGGTCAGGCATGAGAGTAAACCCCATGCAGTTGTAACGAAGGCACCCCTAAAAAGTTAGCAAGCTCCAAATCGTACTGCTTACCTCACTATACTCTGTGTTGTTGAACAACTGGATGTAGTTTGTATTATGCCTACAATATATTGCTTATGTTTATTTTTTTAAAAAGGGAATGCACATACAAGTAGTTAATTTATTGATTATTTGTAATTGCCCACAGTAGTTGTTATGCAAAAAGAAAAGTACCATTATCGGCAGATGGAGTTAATAATTACAATGAATTGAAGAGGCTGATGACCTCTTAGAAAAAAGTTACAAGAATACCATGGTAACTGCCTCTGGATGACCCGGTTGGAGGTCAATAGGACAATCCCAAGCATCATGAGGAGGCAGGTATTCGAAACGGACTTTATCGAAGACATCGGAGAAGGGATTGAGATGAGGAGGCAGGAGGGTCACAGGATCGGCAGACTGAATTGAAGAAACCAGTAGGGGACTGACCTGGACCAGGCAGCGAGAAGGGCAGGAAGCTCCCCAACCCAAGATCTAAAAGGAAGACCAGTCAATATGAGGAGAATGCTGTTGGAGCCAGGGTAGGCCCATAATAATTGGACTAGTGACCTGGGAGAGAATAAGGAAGGAGATGGTCTCAAAATTTAAAGCTCCTACTTGAAGAGTGGTCTGAAGGAGAATGGTTCCGTTAGCAATACGATTGCCATCAATAGCAGTGATGGTAATGGGCTGAGCCAGAAGTTTAGTAGGTATTGATTATTTCTTGACTATAGTGGAGGAAATGAAATTCCCTGCAGCCCATGAATCCAAAAAGGGCATAGGAACTTAAATGGAACCATGGATCCATGAATGGTCACAGGAATAAAACACACAGAAGCTTTTTGGAAATTTGGAGAAGATTTTGATGTCCCCAGCCTGACCTCCAAAGAGCAAGTTAGGGCCTGGCGTTTCCCTGAGGTTTAGGGCATGAGACTATGAGATGACTCGCCACAGTAGATGCAGAGATTACTGGAACTTCTTCTCTGCCTCTCTTCAGGAGAAAGTCTGGAGCGGGCCAGTTGCATAGGTTCCTCGGTAGGGCTGGGCGGCCGGAACTGGGGAGCCAGTTTGATCGCAGACCGTTAGGTAGTGTCTTTCTCCAAGGATCTTTCCTGGAAGCGGGTGTACACTCGATGGCAGAGAAAAATCAGAGTATCAAGGGAGGTAGGTAATTCCTGGGAAGCAACAGGAAGAAACAGCTACTGCCAGTGGCTGGGCCTCAGGAATGGGAGCCGGAGCTTGCAGTGGAGTGGGAGGAGCGACTTGCAAGTTATCCTCAATCAAAGTTTGAAGACATTGGAGTAACTGAACCTGAGCGGCATCTTGCTACTCAACTCTTCCCACCAAGTGCTGCTGCATGTCCTTTGGGGATGGTTCTCGTTTGGGATCCATTTAATGGCCAGATCTTACTGTCACAACCAGTAGGGTCAGAGGAGTGCCCGTACAGTCTGCTTATGTTGGTACTATCTTTTAGAAGGCACAAAGTCGAACGGAGAGGGAGGAGTTTGCCAGAGGCTCCCGCAAGGGAGTTTGGACTTTGCAGCTCCCAGACCGCAGGTCGCGGTTCTCCTTGGAGGTGATGAACAAAACTCTAATGAGAACCAAGACTATAACTGAGGATGACATGAATGAGAAGTATCTGAATAGGTGAAAGACTAGGAGACAGTCCCCCAGGAAAACAGTAGGGCTGATATACTGGGAGCTAGGATTAGGAGAGCAGTAGGCTGGTTACACAGGAGGCAGGTAGCGATGGTCA
Organism: Mixophyes fleayi; assembly: GCF_038048845.1. Lineage (NCBI taxonomy): Eukaryota > Metazoa > Chordata > Amphibia > Anura > Limnodynastidae > Mixophyes > Mixophyes fleayi. Next base: position 120,908,208 of record NC_134407.1, on the reverse strand, counting down.
GCAGAGTGATTACTACAAGGATAGTGGAGTAGACACAGAGGCTGTGATAATTTGTGGATTGATGTGCTGGAGACTCAGAGAATAGGTAGCAATAATCTGCAAAGCATTTACCACAAGGATAGTGGAGTAGACACAGAGGCTGTGATGATCTGCGGATAGATGAGCTGGAGACTCAGAGAACAGGTAGCAGTCAGGAGCAAGGGAACAGGACGTCTGAACAGGAGGAGAGACCTGAAGATCTGGCAACTAACACAGGTACAAGGTGTGTGAAGTCTTGCATCCAATTGGCTGGAAAGAATGAATGGGGAGATTGCCAGTTTGTGCATGCTCAGATCAGCTGATAAAATGGCGCCCAGCCAGGGGAGCCGCAGTGTCCATCCGGAGGAGTACAACTGTCAGAAAGAAAGTGAGTAATAGCGGGGAATCCGTCGATCAGCAAGTCTGATGTGTGACATTATGACACATTGTTGTGCCCCAAAACATAGTATGACACATAGTTGTGCCCCAATACATATTATGACACATAGTTGTGCCCCCAATACATAGTATGCCACATAGTTGTACCCCCAATACATAGTATGACACATAGGTGTGCCCCAATACATAGTATGACACATAGTTTTACCCCAATACATAGTATACCACACAGTTGTGCCCCAAATACATAGTATGTCACATAGTTGTGCCCCCAAAACACAGTAAGCCACTTAGTTGCGCTCCCAATACATTGAATGCCACATAGCTGTGCCTTCAGTACAAAATCCAGCCTCAAAATGAAAAGAGGAGAATGAATTCAAGGATTAAAAGGATTAAGGATGTGTATGATTAAAACTGCTCCTGCAAACCTGTGCCGATTGTAAATAATACTTGTGTCAACTTTCTTTCAACATAAACAGCGTGCATCATACTTACCTTTTCCGCAACACACGTCTTCCGTTCTGCTTGGGAGCTGCTTTGCTAAAACAGCCGATGATGGCAGTTGCAGCTATCTTCAGCTGCTTTAACTCGGCGTCCCATACAAAAGTGGTCTGCATGCCGACCCCTGCTCTATACAATGAAAGCCCCTATATTGGGTCACACATTCATGTGTTTATAGATTGAGAGCAACTTACCAAGAGGTACCCCAGAAACCTCCAAATGACAATGGAGGACCAGCTACTGATACCAAACATGACTCTCAAACAACAATACCTAAATGGAAGTTGCTTGAAAAGAGATAATCCCACCCTTTCAAGCACTTGCTGTGAACTTATAAATTGATTGAGCAACTTCCATTTCTATATTGCTCATACAGGTTGCCAAATTCCCCTATGATGTTGCTCTTCTTTCTGTAAAATGTTTTCCTATTTTAGCTACTGCTAAGTTAAATTACAGAAATCATGATGAGTCCGGTTAAATTAATATATTTAAACATAGAGGAACTGCATTCCTACAAAAGAGAAGTCTAGCCCTTATGTATCCAGATCTCAGCTAGGGGTCGTCTGAGTAAACTTAACACATTTTCATGGATTAAAGGCCTCTCTCAATATTTTCTCTGATGAATGGCCCCACAAATAAAATGGGCTTACACAATTTCTCTGAAGAAGTCCAGGTGGTAAATGTATCAAGCTCCGATTTTTAATATCCTGCGATTTTCTCAGGAGAGTTGAAACTCGTCGATTTATTAACCTGATATTTGATGTAAAATCACCAAAGATGTGTTTCTGTCAAAATCGCCATTTCCAACATCGCTAGAGATCCTGACTGCCACTCTAGCTAAGTCTCCAGATGTATGAAGCTGCAAGTTTATTAAAAACATCACTGTTACACTGCCCTGCCTATAGAGCCGCAGGTCCTGGCGGCTGTCAAAAGTTTAAAAATAGATGAATCTTTGTACAAAAAGAAGTCCCCCTGTCCGAGCACTATTAACCCTAGTGCTGCCAGCCTACTGCTGGTTGCGCAAAAATTGGGGAAAAATTTGCAAAGGGTTTCCCCCGATTTTCACGTAACCAGCATTTGGCAAACCAGCCGGGGCCATGTTGGCACTTGTGGTTCTTTTTCAAAGATTCATCTATTTTTTTTTTTAGAATTCTTTATTTTACATGTTCATTAAAGAATACAAACCAGACAACAATTGCATGATGATATAGAAAGGTGAAGGATACAGATCACACATGGTAAACATCATTAGAACTGAGTTCAACTCAATAAAAGTGTGGATAATGGGGTCAGAATCCAGCATAGTGAGCATCAAGTGGTGTGACCAATTTTATGAATATAAACATTCTATAACAGTATAACATTAAGAAAAAGCAGGAATAATGTGGTGGTGGAGGAACATGGGAGGGTAAAGGAAGGGCAGGGTAATGGGGGGACCACAAAAAAACCCTTATGGGTGTTCTTAGGTTTAGGTAGTGCGAGACTATTGGAGAATGCTTGGGAGTAAGTCTAGTTGAGGGGGTGGTATCACTGTACACGGGTAGGAGTTTGGCGGTAGTGGGTTGATTTGGAGGAGATAGGCCCCACTTGGTATCAGGGTGGGTAGACTGATTCTAAATAAAGCCAGGAGGTAGAGCCATGAGGGACATACAAGGCAACCATTTGAGAGTAGTGAGAGGCCAGATAGTAAGTTGTGATGTCAGTGAGGCCTCTTCCACCTCTGGAGATTCACCACTTCAGAACATTGGTCAAGATCCTCGGGGGCCTGTGATTCCAGAGGAAACGGGTGAGGGCTTGCTGGATGTTGTGGAGGAGTGAAGTGGGGACAGCAACAGGTAAGGTTTGGAAGAGGTAAAACCATTTGGGTAGGATACTCATTTTAATGGCTATGATCCTACCCAGCCACGAAATTATGAGTCTATTCCTGGAGACCAAATCAGATTGCATTTTGGGCAAGAGAGGTGGGAAGTTTTCCTGGAAGAGAAGGTAATAGTGTGACGTAAGGAAGACCCCTAAAAATTTGAGCTTTCTTAGTTGCCATTTGAAATGGAAGTTAGACTTGAGGGTCCTGGTTTCCTGAGGGGAGACGTGGAGCAGCATGGCATCTGATTCTGAGTAGTTGATTTTGTAATCTGAGACGACACTATAGGTCTACAGAACACTATAGAGGTTGGGGAGGGATATTGATGGGTGAGATAGTGAAAGAAGGATGTCGTCCACGAAGAGGGGAACTGTGGAGTTGATGCTGTCCACCTGCACCTCTCGAATATCTGATCTGTGAGTGGCTCAATCACGAGAGCGAATATTGAAGGGGATAAGGGGTAGCCCTGTCTCGTACCATTAGTAATAGAGACTGTATTAGAAGTAGTTCCGTTAATCAGGACCTTTACTGAGGGAGTGGAGTTCGAGTGCCAGAACACCAGTTAGGAAGGGACCAGTTAGGCCAAAAGATTCAAGAATGGCTTGCATGAAACCCCAGGAGATCTTGTCAAATGCTTTTTCAGCATCTAGGGAGAGCATAATAGTATGAGATGCCCTGGAGTTTGCAATATGGATAATATCAATAGCCCGTCTGGTATTATCCCTCGCCTGCCTTCCCGGGAATAAAGCCCACTTTATTGTAGTGGACGAGGAAGGGGAGGAATGGATTCAATCGATTTGCCAGGATCTTGGCATAAATCTTGAGATCAATGTTAAGTAGGGAGATGGGCCTGTAGCTTGCACATGTTGATAAGATCCTTACCCTCCTTAGGGATTACTACAATCTTGGCTTCTAACATTTTTGGGGGGAAAGGGACTCCCTGAAGGGCACTATTGAAAAGGGAGCGCAGGTGGGGAGCAAGCAACCCCGAAAATTTCTTGTAATATATGGCCGTAAACCCATCCGGGCCCAAGGATTTACCATTTTTTTGTTCCTTGATGGTCTTCTCAATTTCATCTACTGAGATCTCTTCACTGAGTTGCACAAGGGCCTTGCGTAAGTTTTAGCAAAAAAATGTGAGATTAATTTGGAGTTGGGTGGAGTCACCGGGGTGGAAGTAGGAGAGTGCAGATTGTAGAGACTGGAGTAGTAGCCTTGGAATGCATCTCTAATTCCTGTGGGGTCGTAAATTAGCTGGTGGCGCGAATGTCGGATCAAGACTATGTTTATATGTGTCCTTTTGCCTCTTAGATGTGATACAAGAATTTTGGTGGCTTTGTCCCCTTTTTCATAAAAGGTTTAGTGAAGCTATTTGAGGCATTTGGCTGTTTGTTTAGAGAGAAAGAGGTCTAATTTGGCTCTGGTTGTATATAGGTCAGCCAAAATCGTGGGATTAGGGGACGCTTTCTGTCTAGATTGTAAGTCTTGGATTTTAGAGACAACCCGTTGGATTTAGTGATGGTCTCTTTTTTGCTCCTGGAAGCTATGCTGAGCAGGTGTCCCCTCAGCACTGCTTTGTGTGCTGTCCAGACAGTGGACTTGGAAATATCGGGGCCATCATTCAGTTCGAAATAGTCTTCAAGATGCTTTTGGAGCTGGGAGACTATGGTTGGGTTATGTAGTAGGTAGTCATTGAGGCACCAATTCAGAGGACGAGGAGGAGGTAGCAAACCTGTGAAATCGATGGATATCGGGGCGCGGTCGGTCCAGATTAGCGGGTGGACCATGAGCGGATTTAAGGTTTAAAGCAAAGTCATGGCTGAGCCGGATCATAACAATTCGGGAGCAGGAGTTGTGTAGTAGGGAGTAAAATGTGTAATCTCGGATCATTGGCCCCTTTACCCTCCAAGAGTCATAGAGGAGGTGAGATTTCATGAGACTGAGAGACTTGAAGTGTTGGGAGTCTGATGGAGCAGGAGGGGAGGCCACGGGGACAGAGCGGTGGATGGAGCTGTTCAGAACAGTGTTGAAGTCCCAGCGACAATTAGGTCTCCCTGTCTGTGTTGAGTAAGAAGGCCATCCAATTTTGTAAATAAACTATTTTGGAGTTAGTTAGGGGCACAAATATTAACTATCAGCAGATCTTATTATTTAGTTTGCCAACTAGAATAATAAAGCATCCCTCTTTGTCCGCTAGAGAGTCTATATGATCGTATGGCAAGCAAAGAGGATTGTCACTCCCCATTTCTTGGTTACGCAATCACAGACATAATAAGTGTCGAGGTACACTTTGGAGTTGAGAGCAGGATGGGAATCATGTAAAAAATGTGTCTCTTGTAGAAAGATTAGGTCTTCCTTGTGTAGTTTGAGTGTGGTATGAAGTTTCCCATGTTTCTGAGGGCTATTAAGCCCTTTCACATTAAAAGATAGAACCCAGAGACCCATGTGTGGCAATTAGGAGGGAGAATGTGAAAATATGTGGACTCGAGGGAGCAGAAGTGCATGTCAGTTGGAGCAGGGATGGCGTGTAGGGGGGTGTCAAATGGTGGATCTAGAACACATGATAGGGCTAGGACAAAAACGGCATTGTGGTCGAGTGGGTAGAGGAATCGGGAAGGGATGGGAGGTAGGTTGGCCACATGGCAAAGTAGGCCAGGACCAGTGGTGCTGACAGTGGGAAGGGATACTATGTACTTAGGGAGCACATAGGTCAGCTAAGGAGTGCAATGCTCCAAGGGGGCGTGGCAAAACATCCAGAGGGTGGTGTTCAGTAGGCAGAGGAAGGGGTGAAATGGTAGACCCCTCCTGGGGTACCTGAGACAAGAGATTGGAAGTGAGAGGGAGTGGAGCTTATGAGCGAGGCAGTCAAACAAGGAGGTGGTATGTAAGGGAGAACAACGGAGTTGGACTGAGATGTAGAGCAGATGGGAGGAAGGGGAGGGTATTTAAAGAGGGATGGAGTGAGGAGAGCAGAAAAATAGCATACATGTCATAACAGAAAAATCACGTATTACCTCTACATAAAAACATAGCATGGTGGTCTTGTGTATCACCCCATAGGTGATGCCAAATGGCATCAAGGGGAGCTGGAGAGCGATTGTGTGGGTGTAGAAAAGGCAACCCACATGGTGGCCCATGTATGAAGGGGAGGAACAGGGAGCACCCAGTCCCTAAATTCGTCAACATAGAATAATGAACTCAAAACAGGGGGTAGCCCCTCGTTATGGGAGGGCTCCCTCAAGAGCCCTTTAAGAGGGCATCAGTAGTGAGAAAAGATAAAGTAAAATAAATAAAACTATGAAAACCTACTAACCAAGTGAAGTCCTAGAAGATGCTGGAGTCGGTGCTGGGGAAGCAGGAACCTTGGACCATTCAGAGTGGGGTGCCTGGTGGGAACTAGATCTCGCTGGTCGCTAAGGAAGAGATGAGTCTTCAGGAGGTTCCAATGCACCTGTGGTGATACCCAGCTTAGGAAGTAAAGCTTCAGAAAGTGTCCTCGCCATGAGCATTGAACCTTGATTCCAAACCAGGATGCAGAAGGGGAAGCCCCAGCGATACTTTATATCGTGTTGCCTAAGAAGGGTAGTGATAGGCTTAAAGTCTCTTCATTTAGCGAGCGTGATTGGGGAGACATCCAGAAAGATTTGAAGGTTGGTGTTACTATATGTGATAGTTTGCAGTGGGCGGTCTTCTTTAATGATGGGGCAGCCCAGTGCCTTAGTAGTTATTACTTCTGCCTAACAGCACTGGGGTCATGAGTTCGATTCCCGACCATGGCCTTATCTGTGTGGAGTTTGTATGCTCTCCCCATGTTTGCGTGGGTTTCCTCCGGGTGCTCCGGTTTCGTCCCACAATCCAAAAATATACTAGTCGGTTAATTGGCTGTTACAAATTGACCCTAGTCTGTGTTTCTGTCTGTCTGTGTATGTTAGAGAATTTAGACTGTAAGTTCCAATGCGGCAGCGCTGTGAAATTAGTGGCGCTATATAAATAAATAAATGGTGATGATGGCTTCCTTTGCAGTGAAATAATGCATTCTCAAAATAACGTCTCTGGGTTGAGATGGACCCTGTGAGTGGGTCTCAGTGCGAAGGAATCGCCAGGAATCGTGGGGGAAAGCTGTGTTAAAAACCTCTTGAGATAAAGGTCTAGATGGGTGGGTTCCACCTCTTCAGGGATACCATTGATTCTTAGGTTATTTCTCAGCGCTCGTTTATCTTGGTTCTCTTGATCATCTTGTAGCTGTACAATATCTTGGCGCATTTGACAGAGATCAGGTTCGAATGATTGTCGGCATGTCACGACTTCCTCCACTCAATGTTTGAGGTGGTTGCCAATTTCCGTGATGTCGCTCTTGCAAGCAGTGAAGTGCCTGCACTTTGACATCTTTGAATTATTTAAGGAGTGAGAGAAAGTCCCGTTGAGTTATAGGTGAGAGATCAGGATCGTAAGCGTCAGAGTCTGATTGTTCATAGGAAGATTCAGGCTTATCGCTGCTGGACTTAGCTGGTGTTTTCTGCCTGGAGAGGTAGAGAAGGAGGTCACCTCCCGAAGATTTCTTTCCCTTTGGCATCGTGGAATGGAGATTGGGGAGGAAATGAAAATTGGTGCCGCGAAGGGTGGACTACTGCTCTGTAGATGTGTCTCAGGACCAAGAGGTGCTGGAGGGGAGGTTTATAGGAAGTTCATCATTAAGTCGTGAGGCACCCTAATAGCCAGGACTGTCAGAGGCCTCAGGGGTGCAGTCTGTATGACAACAAAGATCAGCAAGGAGCTCTCAGGAAGAGGTCTGTTTCATGTCCACACTGCTGGTGAGAGGATATAGTGGACACTGGTACCGGGGAGTGAAAGAGATGTTCCCCGCATGAGTCAAGATGGCGGACCGGCCGCCAGCTCTTCAGTCCCTGCCACTGATGTTATTAGGCAGAGAGGAACTGGAAAGAGGCACCAGGGTGGTCGGGCACTTCTCTGGAGGTGGGGAGAGTTGGGTAGCGGAGGTTGTAACCCCGAATATCGAGATTTTTGCCCAGGTAGGAGACCGAGCAGAGGCAGCGTGCGACTGTCCAAGATGGCTACTGTTCGGCAACGCCCCAATTCCTCTATTTTTAAACTTTTGACAGCCGTCGGGACCTGCGACTGTATAGGCAGTGTAGTGTAACAGTGATGTGTTTACTAATCTTGCAGCTAGGAAGCAGCATGTTATATATGGCAATTTTAACCTAAACATGGAATAGTTAGCTAAGTATGGGAGAGTTGGCTAAAAATGGGCATGTTTGAATGCCCAGCAAATCACGAGAGATGACCAGCGACCAACATCAGAGTAAAAAAATAAAGCTTAATGCATCTCCCAACTTGCGGACTAAAATCGCGGGTTACCACCCACGATTCGCCGCAATTTTTAATCTCTGAAAAAAATCTCAGCTTGATACATTTACCCCCAGGAAACGTTTTTTGGGACTTTGTTTCTATTGTGTTACCAAGAGTCATATAGCCCACACCTGCCCTGATAAGTGGGGAAAAGACAAGCCTAGTGGATTTGGAAGGGATCCATTTGGGTCTACAACTAATCTCTTTCAAAAATTATCTTCTTGTTCCTAGTCGTATCTGTTTTGATAATCAATTTGCTGATGTCTTCCTGGATAGTGGGCTGTTGAAAACTTCTTAGATATTGGGCTTGCTGAAACCCTATAAATTCCTTTTCTCAAAACGGACCCTGTCATTACAGTATGTGGTGTAGAATGTAATTCCATAGTTGAGGGTATATTTTTTCACAAGTCTCCACTTACATTTATTTCTGGGTAGTCTGCACTCTTAGCACTTAGTCGCTATACTTGATTAATTGTCCAATGATTCTTCTCATCCTAGGTCATCTGTTGTTACTTAATCATAATCTTATAATCTCTTATCGACTGGACTAATGATGAAATACTTGTGCTGCCTCTTGTTTGTCCTTATCCATACAGATTCTCCAGCCTGTCCCAAAAAAGTCTTCCTCATCCATACCATGAATTCCATGATGTTTTCTCTAAAAAGCAGATGACATACTACACTCTGCAACGGAGCTATAGTTGTGCTATTGAATTAGTCCTGGGGCTAGACTGCCTAAAGGGAGACTTTATACTTTGTCTTGTCCTGAAACCAAGAAGAACCTCAGTATAGGCTTAATAAGACCTTACAGTCTTTGACCCTGTATTGATTTTAGGGGATTAAATAAAATTACGATAAAAAATTACCATTACCATTGATCTCTGTATTATTTGATGAATTTAAGGAAACTAAAGGTTCCTAGGATTTGACAATTATTATAGAAGGTTTAGTCGCTCATTTTCAATCTTGGCTGCATTTATGAATGCACTAACCAAAAAGGGGGCAGATTGGTCTCCTCAAACCCTAGAAGATTTCTCTTCCTTTAATAAAGTCTTTGTCTCAGCTCCAGTGCTTCGCCATCACAATCTGGAATTACCATTCATCATCGAGGTAGATGCTTCTGATGTTGGTGCTGGAGCCATTCTCTCTCAAGGGAATCCAACAGATAAGAGTTGGATTTGAGTCAACCAAATTGTTAAACTCCAGACAGGCACATTGGGAATTGTTCTTCACTCAATTCAATTTTGGAATTACTTTCAGACTTGGCTCACAAACCTCAAAGTAAACTGTCTTATCTTAAAATTTTATTTGTAGACAAGATCATAGTATTAAGAATTTACCCATGCCTGCTTCATCGATTTTAGCTGGTCTCACTCAAGACATTTCTACTCAATTATTGCAGGTTCAAGATCATGCTCCTCCTGAGATAAAAACATTAAAATCTTAGAAAAGCTGAAAATCATTCCTGCAAAATATCAGACCATCCTGGTATTTTCAAAAAAAAAATCATTGAAATGTATTATTTCGTTCAGTCTGGTGGTGAAATATGATGTAAAAGGATTCATCTTGTCCTGTGAGATTTGTGCCAGAAATAAAATGCCTAGGAATTTTCCTTTTAGTCAACTCATGTCCCTAACTGTCCCCAGTAAACCTTGGACCCATATTTCCATGGATTTTGTTGTTGAATTGCCCATTGCAGAGGGTCATAATATTATCTGGATCATCATTGACCACTACAGCAAAATAGCTAATTTTGTTCCTCTCACTAACTTACCCACTGCTAAATGTTTGGCCTCTCTTTTCATACAACACGTATTCAGATTCCAAGGATTGCCCTTCCATAGAGTCTCGGACAGTGGATCTCAATTTTCAGTTCTGGAAGTCCTTCTGCTCTCTCCTAGTTATTAATTTAAGTATAACCTTTGCCTATGATGCCTCAATTAAATGACCAGACTGAGAGAGTGAATCTGTCCTTGGAGCAGTATCTGCAATGTTATATTTCTAAATTTCACAATAACTAGGTTGAATATTTACTGTGGGCAGAGTTTGCATATAACAACTCCTGTAGTTCTTCTTCCAATACATAACCATTCTTTAGGTTATTGTACCAGCATCCTACAGCTAATTCATTAGAAGGTAGCCAAAGTTACAAAGGAATCACAATGATGAGCAGAATGTCCAGGGAACAAGATAAGGCAAACAACAAATAATGACCAGCAAGGTGCATGGTGATGCGCAGGAATAAATAATCAGGGAAGCAGGTACAGGTGATCCAACAGAGGAATTCAGATTAACTACTGCAGATCAGGAGAAAATGTACAGTCATAACAGCAGCACCTCTGTTGACACGTCTCATGTCCACTAATATCCCTGTGGTACATATTACCACTCTATGTTTTAAATCCATCTGGAAGTAAGTTCGTTTTGCCTTGTTAAACGCATCCCTCCGCTCAAAATTCTTCTCGGACTAACACTATAGGGAATGTACTTTTAAAGTGAGTGATAGGGCCTGGTTGTCCACCCACAACATCAGACTCCAGCAACTGTCTAGGAAATTTGAATCCATATATATTGGTCAATTCAAGATAATTAAGAGAGTGAACCCTGTTGCCTTCTGATACTAGCTACTTCCTGCTCATGAGCTGCCGTGCTAGTCATTATGGCTAACACTGTTTTTATATCCTGCCTATTGCCTAGAAGCCGGGATGCTGTTCCATTCCGGCTGATTTTTTTCATTACTAAGGTCAGTCATGCATCATCATCATCATCATCAGATTCCATAGCGCCTGACATAACAGAACAAATCACATGGTATACAGAAATATTCAGCATCAGGCATAGGCACAATTGAGCAGAATAAAAATGCATGGATGCGGGGCTGGTGCTAGAATGTCTTGCGCCCACCCTCTCCGTCCCCAGCAAAAAAAAATTGCGCCTTCATTTTTTATAAAATATTTGTTCATTCAGTAATGCTTTTGCTCTTTTAATACAAATCATATAATAAACTTTAATAAAGAGAGTAATACAAATAAATACATAAAACAACAAACATTTATTGCTATATGAACAATATAAATGGAGAATATGTATTCTTTGTGATAAAATGTTACATTTTTGTCAAATTCGTTTGGTGAGAAATATAGAAGAGAAAAAAATGCCCCCTCCTTCACCACTCTGTACCCCCTCTCATACACTGTGCCCTCCCCTTCATCACACCTTGCCCCTTTATCATCACACTTTTGCTCCTCCATCATCACACTATGCCCTCCTACATCACACTGTGCCCCCTTCATCAAACTGTCAGGCTGGTACACTGTAGCATGCAGTAAGGGCAGTTGGACCAACCGGCTCCAACTAGTGGCCTACCTGTCTGGAGTGGACTTACAACTTGGTGTGATGCTTGACCAGTGGCAAGAAACTTACTGGCACACTGATGATGCTGGTGATCAGTGTGCAGCCTTGTAGGGCTGGACGACGAGCTGGTAGTAGGCCTCAGCGTCACTAGCTGTGCCTTGTAGCATTTGGCAGGTGTCAATGAGTATTGTGGCAATGTAGAGGAAAGTTGGTGTGGGAAAAACCTCTATGGCCACGGATTAATAAGGATTTAAGAGATGTGGTCCTGGAGTTCCTTCTTACACGGCCATTTTGGGCACATCTGATCTTTAAATCATTCTTGAACTGTTTCAGATTGGTCAAGTGGGTGTTATTTATGGCAGACAAGTCCTGACAATATTCAAATCAATGTACATAGATGCAGAAAGGGAATTTTCATTGGTTTTATCTAACAAGCAGACTCCAGAAATTTGGTTTAGGGGAATTCATATTTAAATCTGTACTGTACTTTTTGCCAGGATCTCCAGTTGCAGCTCTTTGTCTAAGCACTTCCACATTACTAATAGTATGAGGCAGGGTGTCACTTATCCCATGTAATACTCACACTAGCAAAGAGGGGTTAATTTTACTCCATCAGGGACACACCTTTTTTTGCACAAAGCTAGATCTTTGGTCAGGTGTACTTTTTACCTCTCTTATCCCCCAGATGCCCATAGGTTCAAATAGAGGGAAGTAGTGAGCATGTTGAACAAAGGTACTTCAGATATCCCTTACAGGTTTAACTATATGCTTACGTGTTGTATATTGTGCGCTTAAACTATGTTTTATGTTTGTAACAGTACTAAGTCTTTACAAGAGCCATTAACACCCTGGGTAAGACATAGTGGAGCATGCTCCCACAGGTCAGCTTAGTTTCATGCCCGGGCTGGTAGCCAGGCTATGCATCCAGAACAGCAGCCAGACTCTATGGGATGTGCCATTCATTCAGAGAGCAATAATCTGAAGACTATTAATGCAAAAGTTAAATCCAGGAATTTGTAAATCTCATCTGATTAGGCTCTTCTCAGGAAGTCCAATGTGTAACCTTCAGAACGCATGGAGCCACTGCTGGCAAGGGTCTTAAACAGAGATGGACAGCATCTGAAGCATCTGACATACAGTCTATCTCCATGACATAAGAGTCACCAATTAGGTAATTGGGGAAGACATGATCCAGCCCTGAGAGATAAGGTCTCCAATTCGGGAGCCAGAAGAGAAGTTCCACCCTGATGGAGGGGAACCAGAGAATGGATAAAAGCTGTGTCTGGAGAACAGAGAGAGTATTGGTGATCATGAAGCAGGATGTCAGCACTGAGGGGTTATGGCTTCCACTGGAATGGATGAAGAATCAGAGGCTACAGTGATTGACTGCAAAGACTGCCAACCTTCTTTTTTACACTGAATCCCTGTGAGTCTTGTGGATGTGTGGGGCAGGTATTGTAATAGGACCGCTGCCTTGCCAGCAGTAATGGGATAGGAGCCCTGCTACCATGGATCAAACTTGAAGCAAATTGGGAATTCTTGTTACTTACTTTTATATCTGCCATGTTGAGCGTGTATGCAAGTTTGAGTATGATCATATTCTTCTTTTTAACAAACATAGAATATCATGTTTTTGTAATAAGTATTAAATATTGAAATATATACTCATATCAGCACTCCTTTTTTTAGTTTATCTGTTTAATGTTGAGCAGTGGTTGAGTAAAGCACCCAACTATACTCATTGGTGTCTAACTTGCTTTTTGTGACTTCTCGGAATACTATGATCACTGGACTGGAACTGACTGCATATGCGTGAACAGCATTTGTTCAGGTTTAAACACAGGTAGTATGACAGGATCAGTAGCACTCAGAATGAGTAGGCTACAAAAATGTGTTCAAATTATAGGAGCAATGTAAAACAGTTAGGGCTGATAATTATTTCAACAATATGTGGTGCCAAGTATAATTAGCTGAGCCATATTCTCTGCTAAGTATACAAAGCTATATTTGATGCCAGGTATAAAACTCTTTGTCATACCTTTTACAAAGTGTACAATGTTGAGCCACCTCTACTGTGAAATATAATATGTTGAGCCATATCTATGCATTTAGGTATGGCTCAACACTTAAACTCTTGATCACTGATGCAAATGTGATAACACTATATTAGGAATATTGTTATCAAGTATAACTCATTTGCTCATATACGCCTGGTCTTGGTGGACTACACCACATCTTGAGCATCACTCTAGGGATATGTCATTTCTGTAGTGAATGCAATTGTAATTTTCTTTCTAAGAAATGTTTTACAAAGTGATGGAAAACCAATTGAATAAATAGTGAACTGAAAAATCAGTGAAAATCATATGAGGGCAACAACAGAAATCTTCATCTGCTATACCCAAAACATTTCTCATCTCACTACCACAGACAATGGAACCTGCTAATTATATTTCTCAATATTTCCTTTTTTTATTTGCCTTAGTCTCTTGCCGAACATTCTCAAATCCCTATTACGTTCAACAAACTGTTTTTCTGACAAAGCTTCTGTGGCATTAGCCTTAGAATAACAATATACTTCAACACCCCCTGCATTATACACCTTTGTCCATATTGCTCCCAGTAATAACTGGATCATCACAGTAACTCCTTGAACCATTTTCTGTCTGGATCCCTCATTTCTTATATACACTATCATCTTCCACGATTTCAACATCTCAACTGATGAACTACCTTCTTTTACTGCTTCTAAATTACTGCCTCTAACTTTCTCTCTCAGACTCTGCCACATCAAGATTGACAAAACTCAGTATAAAATGTTATCCTCTGTCTCAAGGAACAACCTGCTAAATTCCTTTCTTGCAGCCTCTGGCATCTTTTCTTCATTTAATCCCACAAATGAAGATTAAGTTTCTACCCTTTTCCTCTCTTCCCACCCTATCTACCCAAACCTATCCCCTCACAAATCAGTCAGCCACTCTCTTTTATAATCATCCCAGCGGTATCTAACATCTGTAGTCTATCTCTCCCCACTGATATCTTTACCACATTATTCAGTTATTATTATTATTCAGTTATTACTTCTATCTTAACCTCCTTGCCCCTCAAAGCTCATTGCACACTGTGCCTGCATTTGCCTCACACAATTCCTTTCCTCACACAACTTCCTGGATCCGATTCAGTGGAGCTTTCATTACCAATGTTCCACAGAGACTGCAGTCTAAAGTAGTAAATACTTTGATCACTGGTAAATCTAAAGGCCTTTATTCATTTTTAATTCTTGTGGACATCTTTGCTGCATTTCACACTATAAATGTGAGTATCACATAATGGAACCACTGATGGCTCGGCCAGGCTCTGGTTCACCTACCTGTGGCTCCCTTCTCTGATCCTCCTTGGCATGTAAATTCTTACATGTGGATGTGGAAAGTTTGGATGTGGGCTTGTCTGTTCTTCAAAGTGTCTTGTTTCATTCTCTTGGTCATCGACTTAAGCTTTGTTCCACACTATCCTACCATCAACATCAGCTTTGTCCACCACAACCCATCCTCTAAGTGGCTTTGCCAGACTGGTGTTTCTCTGATAGCTATGACAGCCAAATAGTTCTCTCCTTGAGCAATCAACAGTAAATGACAGTAAACCACTCATTTTGCAAGCAAATGCAACAATCTAAGGATCCCACATCACCTCCACATTAAAAAATATCTGCAGAATATGCACATATTTCATAATGTAAAATATTTAATTTATGTGCTCATAATGTTCTGCATTGCTTATTGCAATTAATTTTTTACTGGTCTTCCGCTAACCAGATATTCACCTCTTCAATCTATTTTCAATGCAGCACCTAGACTAAGTTTCCATTTAAAATGTTCTTTTACTGCTACTCCACTGTGTCAGTTACAATATAACGTGCCTGTACTTGATTGAATCCCATATAAAATACTTCTACTAACATACAAAGATGTAACCACATCTGCACCAACAAGTGTTCCCTGAAAACTCATCCCTTTAGGCAAACTTATGAAATACCTGAACCACCTTATTAACTTCCCAATTACTACCCATTTTGTACAACACTTGCATTTATTATTTTTCTATATTCAAACAACCTACTGATCCCTAACCCACCATTGCCATGCGACTGTATCATATAGTCCCACTAAGCAGTTTTTCCGACTGCAATCTGGTTGGACCAATATGCAACTGTGGCACTTAACAACATGTATCAAACTCTCAACTAAAAATCTGTACCTATCATCCACATTCATGACTTTCTACCATTCTCAATTACATGACTTTACAACCACTCTATGGAATTTCCTTCCTCATATAACAAAACTTTCCTCTAGTGTCCAAACAATATGTACTCTGTGGCACTTAACAAAATTAGAGATGTTCACTGACCCCAGTGTTCTGGTTTTGGATCTGGAGTAACTGCATGTTTTGGTTTTGGAAAACCACCCTTACGTGTTTAGGTTTTGGATCCCTATTTTTTTTCTAAAAACACTATTTTGTTTGCTAAAAATCACATAATTGTGCTCTTTTTTTCCCCTACATTATTATTTAACCTCAATAACACTAATTTCAAGTAATTTGCAGTCAATTTTGTCCATCTCACAGGTCACAATATTATTCTCATACTGCAGCGACCTGGCTGGATGGTAAGCAACAGAGCAATGGCACAAACATACGCCAGTTCATAGGACATGTACAGTTTAACAAATTAAGCACTCAAGCTACAAGCAGTGTCACTTTTGTGGTAGAAGTGCTTGGTTTGTTTGGGCCCCCACAAAACAAACTAACAATAGCTTAGCTGCCTTAAGCCTAACAGTGCTGTCAATGAAATCTACATTATTAAACCATGTCTGATTGTGCTGCATCTTTAATCTCCTTCTCCTCTGTGGATACCTCCTTGTCATCCCTGAAGAACGGTAAACTTATGTAGACATAGGAATGGATATTACAACTGGAATGGCAATAGATCTGCTTCAGACAGATTGTGACACGAAACATGTGGGCAGCATGAAATCTGTCATGTTGGAATATGTTGCATTGAACAGAGATTTAAACCAATATATAGACGCAGTTGAAGAGGCCGTACTTAAGTTAAAACATGACCCACCGGATGAAATCCCGTATTTAAGAGAGCTTGCACTTGCGCTTCAGAAGAATAATGCAGAGGAGGCCCTGAGGCAGGTCGATACATTTTAAAGTTTAAAGAACAGCTAAGAGACCTGAGAAAACAAATGGGTGTGTCATTGGCCCCTGCAGACTAAGCTTTGGAAGATGATGACGAGGCGAACGCCACCCCCCTGAGCACATGGCCGGTACAGTGAAACTGAGAATGAATCTTGAAATCAGTTATGATTCATTTGATCGCTCCACCCGATCCTTGGATAACTGTGGTAATTCTACAGCTAATACATGGACACAGTGAAGCTGGCTGTCATGTACAAGGAGCCCTTCAAAGGCGGATATCCCCACCATGTTGCGAGCCTTCTTTGTCTTCAACTGCATCCGCAGAACTTTTATTGAAAAGAACATTTGCTCTGCTCGGAAGTCCATGTCTCACTTTTTCATCCTGAATCTTTGGTGGACCCTTGGTTGGGACAATTGGGACAGTTCCTTATCTTACAACTGGACTACACCTGGTTTTACCTGGATGTTGGACAATTTGTGAAGCCTCGAGCATCCTCTGGAAGGACTTAAAACCAGACTTGTGGAAGCCAAAAACTGTCCACAAGCTCATCAGAGCTAAAAACATTATGGAGTCTGTTCCAGGGCTCCCTGCTGCAACAACAAAACACGTGTGGGAGAATGTGGCCTCTAACAGACTGACTAATAGACACAAAGACATTGCATGGATGGCTACCCAGTTGGGTCTGCCTCTTAGGACATTCATGCACTTCCGGAACCTGTGCCGATATGTCCACTGTCCTTTCTGCATCACCAGCAGGGAAACAGCACAGCATATTTTTTGGGACTGCCCCACTGCACAGGCACTATTGGATGCCTTGGAACATGAACTTAAGGACAGTGTGTCCAGAACTTGCCTTTCATACCATTCGGTATTTTATGGATTATTTCCTGGGACCCACACCATTGGGGCAATCCAGGAGGCCTGGCGCCCTATGAACTGCTTTAAGGACGCTATTTGGTTTGCCAGGAATCGCCTCAACTTGAAAAGGGAGAAGATGACCATCCAGGAATGTCACAGGCTGATCCACAGCCTGCTAAGAGACTATAACACCATTGACAGTTCTGAGGAAGAGTAAGACGATTAATGCTCTGTCTTCCTCTTCTCCTTCTTCCCCCTATGTGTCTGTTTATGCAATAAAACCTTGGGCTTGTGTCTCCCCCTCCCTTACCCCCTCCAACCCATTCCCCATCACTGTTTGAAGCTTTGTTGAATGTCTTGCCTTAATTTATGCACCCTTCCCTATATTTGTGTCTGTCTCAATAAAGCTTTGGTCTTCTGTGTACTACTGTGAATCCATTTTGATAACATAGTGCAATGTGACTACAGATTTAGAAGACCAAGCCTGCCAGCCCTATTATTTCTATTTCAGCAATGATAATTAGCAATGGAGCAATGGAGCTCTTCTCTTTGTGTGTTACCTACAGTATATAATACTGTACAATTCGACTGCAGATTTAGACCAAGACTGCCAGCCCTATTATTTGTATTTCAGCAATGACAATTAGCAATGCAGCTCTCCTGTTTGTGTGTTACTGCAGATTTAGCAGAATAAGCCTGCCAGCACTATTATTTCTATTTCAGCAGTGACAATTAGCAATGGAGCAATGGAGCTCTTCTCTTTCTGTGTTACCTATATAACTCTGTACAATTTGACTGCAGATTTAGACCAAGACTGCTAGCCCTATTATTTCTATTTCAGCAATGACAATTAGCAATGGAGCTCTCTGTCACGATCTGCCCTCAGCTTATGTATTACATGCTGCTTTGCATGGCAGCTCCTGCCCTTTGTGTCCTATTATTGTATTGTATTGCAGCAGTACCTCTGATTACCAGAGGTGCTGCTATTATGCCTTTCTTGTTTGCCTTAGGGGTTAACTTGTTCACCAATTATCCTATGCACCTGGGTGTGGTTTCCCTTTATATACCTGTCACTCCCAGCACACAGGGCTGGTTATTGTTGTCCCATCCTGTGATGTCCTGTCCTGTTGTCCAATCCTGATGTAATTTCCTGTTGTCCTTACCTGATTGTTTCTGGACATTCATGCTACTTTCTGCATCAGCTGGAACCTGGTATTTTTCACTGCTCCTTATTACCTGTTGTTAATACCTACCCTCTGCTACCCTGCATTAACCGTTTACCTGGTTGTTTCTGGACATTCATGCTACTCTCTGCATCAGCTGGAACCTGGTATTTATCACTGCTCCTTATTACCTGTTGTTAATACCTCTCTGCAAATAAACACAGAGTGTTTTCACCAAATTCGTGACTCCTAGCTGTACTTCTGTTTGAGATCCGTGACAGTATAACCAGCCCAAAAAACAGCTTTGGAGTCAGGTGAAAGTTTTGTTTTATTCTGGGACTTTTTTGCTGCAATCAAGTTTTCATTTGTCTTTTGCAACATGTCTGTTTTACCAATCATGGAATTACCACTGCTACAAACCTTACAAATGGACATTATATTGCTACGCTCCCAGCTGGCTACATTTTCCACTTTGCTTTTGGACCCACTTAGGAGACTATCAGAGACTGTTTCACTGAAATCTAATACTGTTGATTTGACCCAGCCAACTCTGTCTGCTGCTGAATCCGTGCCGCCAACACCTTGCAATAATACCATGTCAAATTTGCATTTAACTAACAACTGCAGTTTAACTTATGCCCGGTTCACAAGTGGGCCACGCCCCCATCTGACCGAAGTGGAGCGACAGCGCAGAATAACCAACAAACTGTGTCTCTACTGTGCCAGCAATGCACATTTCTTGCAGGACTGTCCTATCCGTAGACCACGTCAGCTTACTGAACTATCTCCTGTTGTTTCCTCTCGGCACTCCAAATCTGTTTATGCTCCAGCATTCCTGTTCTCTGCGAAGAGACCCAATCTGCCAGCTCCAGCCGCCTGTCCTGAGGCACCCACTCCCTCTGTCTCCTGTGCCGAGGTGCCAGCCTCTGTCTCCTGTGCCGAGGTGCCAGCCTCTGTCTCCTGTGCCGAGGTGCCAGCCTCTGTCTCCTGTGCCGAGGTGCCAGCCTCTGTCTCCTGTGCCGAGGTGCCAGCCTCTGTCTCCTGTGCCGAGGTGCCAGCCTCTGTCTCCTGTGCCGAGGTGCCAGCCTCTGCCTCCAGCTCTGAGGTCACATCATCTGCCTCCAGCTCTGAGGTCACATCATCTGCCTCCAGCTCTGAGGTCACATCATCTGCCTCCAGCTCTGAGGTCACATCATCTGCCTCCAGCTCTGAGGTCACATCATCTGCCTCCAGCTTGGAGCCTGCTGCCACTGTGTCCGGTCCTGAGCCTGCTGCCACTGTGTCCGGTCCTGAGCCTGCTGCCACTGTGTCCGGTCCTGAGCCTGCTGCCACTGTGTCCGGTCCTGAGCCTGCTGCCACTGTGTCCGGTCCTGAGCCTGCTGCCACTGTGTCCGGTCCTGAGCCTGCTGCCACTGTGTCCGGTCCTGAGCCTGCTGCCACTGTGTCCGGTCCTGAGCCTGCTGCCACTGTGTCCGGTCCTGAGCCTGCTGCCACTGTGTCCGGTCCTGAGCCTGCTGCCACTGTGTCCGGTCCTGAGCCTGCTGCCACTGTGTCCGGTCCTGAGCCTGCTGCCACTGTGTCCGGTCCTGAGCCTGCTGCCACTGTGTCCGGTCCTGAGCCTGCTGCCACTGTGTCCGGTCCTGAGCCTGCTGCCACTGTGTCCGGTCCCGAGTCTCCTGCCACTGTGTCCGGTCCCGAGTCTCCTGCCACTGTGTCCGGTCCCGAGCCTGCTGCCACTGTGTCCGGTCCTGAGCCTGCTGCCACTGTGTCCGGTCCTGAGCCTGCTGCCACTGTGTCCGGTCCTGAGCCTGCTGCCACTGTGTCCGGTCCGGAGCCTGCTGCCACTGTGTCCGGTCCGGAGCCTGCTGCCACTGTGTCCGGTCCGGAGCCTGCTGCCACTGTGTCCGGTCCCGAGTCTCCTGCCACTGTGTCCGGTCCCGAGTCTCCTGCCACTGTGTCCGGTCCCGAGTCTCCTGCCACTGTGTCCGGTCCCGAGTCTCCTGCCACTGTGTCCGGTCCCGAGTCTCCTGCCACTGTGTCCGGTCCCGAGTCTCCTGCCACTGTGTCCGGTCCCGAGTCTCCTGCCACTGTGTCCGGTTCCGAGTCTCCTGCCTCTGTCTCCAGTTCAGAGTCTTCAGCCGCTGTCTCCAGTTCAGAGTCTTCAGCCGCTGTCTCTGTCTTCCAGTCTGCTCCAGAGGGGGCGCTGCCCTTCCAGTCTGCTCCAGAGGGGGCGCTGCCCTTCCAGTCTGCTCCAGAGGGGGCGCTGCCCTTCCAGTCTGCTCCAGAGGGGGCGCTGCCCTTCCAGTCTTCTCCAGAGGGGGCGCTGCCCTTCCAGTCTTCTCCAGAGGGGGCGCTGCCCTTCCAGTCTTCTCCAGAGGGGGCGCTGCCCTTCCAGTCTTCTCCAGAGGGGGCGCTGCCCTTCCAGTCTTCTCCAGAGGGGGCGCTGCCCTTCCAGTCTGCTCCAGAGGGGGCGCTGCCCTTCCAGTCTGCTCCAGAGGGGGCGCTGCCCTTTCAGTCTGCTCCAGAGGGGGCGCTGCCCTTACCGTCTGCTCCAGAAGAGTTGCCAGTCCCTGCGGTCCAGCCCGAGTTGCCAGTCCCTGCGGTCCAGCCCGAGTTGCCAGTCCCTGCGGTCCAGCCCGAGTTGCCAGTCCCTGCGGTCCAGCCCGAGTTGCCAGTCCCTGCGGTCCAGCCCGAGTTGCCTGTCCATGCGGACCAGCCCGAGTTGCCAGTCCATGCGGACCAGCCCGAGTTGCCAGTCCATGCGGTTCAGCCCGAGTTGCCAGTCCATGCGGTTCAGCCCGAGTTACCACTTGGTGCTGTCTGCCCTCAGGCTTCTCAAAGTGCTGTCTGCCCTCAGGCTTCTCAAAGTGCTGTCTGCCCTCAGGCTTCTCAAAGTGTTGGCAAGCCTGCCGCCCAGTCCGGGCCTGCTCTCAAGCCTGCCGCCCAGTCCGGGCCTGCTCTCAAGCGTGCCGCCCAGTCCGGGCCTACTCCCAAGTCTGCCGCCCAGTCCGGGTCCCCTGTCAGGTCTGTTGCCAAGTCCGAGTCATCCTGTGCTGAGGGTGCCGAGGCTGAGCCGTTGCCTTTCTTTGAGGGGCACATTTCCCAACTTTGTGCTCTTCTGAAATTTGCTGCCTTATATGCCCTCCATACCAGAGCTTGTTAACAACCCTAAGGGACGTGTACTGTTCCTTATTTCGTATTTTAAAGGAGAAGCTTTGGAATGGGCAAATCCTTTTATTGAAACCCAAGATCCCATCCTGTTTGACCTACAACGGTTTGTTGAGGCAGCAATCAAAAAATTTTCTCCAACCCCTGCAGTGCCATCCTGTGGATCACCGGTGCTTTCAGCAACACTACCCGGCACTACAGTTCGCGAACTACCCTTGTGCTCCACCCAGTTGGCAGAGGTCCCAACTCTAAGGAAGTCCCGTAAGAGAGGAGGACGTAAGAAAAGAGGTGGTTCTGCAGTGCTTGAACTGGCATGGTCTCCTTTGCCTTTCCGCCCTTGGACGAGGACTTTTCTGCCGGGCCCCCAATTCTGGACTATGATTCCGATGAATTCAGACATTTCTGGTAATTAGGCGTCTGGAATCCACCCTTAAGGGAGGGGGTACTGTCACGATCTGCCCTCAGCTTATGTATTACATGCTGCTTTGCATGGCAGCTCCTGCCCTTTGTGTCCTATTATTGTATTGTATTGCAGCAGTACCTCTGATTACCAGAGGTGCTGCTATTATGCCTTTCTTGTTTGCCTTAGGGGTTAACTTGTTCACCAATTATCCCATGCACCTGGGTGTGGTTTCCCTTTATATACCTGTCACTCCCAGCACACAGGGCTGGTTATTGTTGTCCCATCCTGTGATGTCCTTTCCTGTTGTCCAATCCTGATGTAATTTCCTGTTGTCCTTACCTGATTGTTTCTGGACATTCATGCTACTTTCTGCATCAGCTGGAACCTGGTATTTTTCACTGCTCTTTATTACCTGTTGTTAATACCTACCCTCTGCTACCCTGCATTACCGTTTACCTGGTTGTTTCTGGACATTCATGCTACTCTCTGCATCAGCTGGAACCTGGTATTTATCACTGCTCCTTATTACCTGTTGTTAATACCTCTCTGCAAATAAACACAGAGTGTTTTCACCAAATTCGTGACTCCTAGCTGTACTTCTGTTTGAGATCCGTGACACTCTCCTGAATGTCACTGGAGACTTTGAAGAACACTGCTACCCCTCCTCTTTCTTTTCTACCTATGACGCTGCCCAACTGCACTAGAGACTGGCCAAAACTGTGCTACCCCTGTGTCCCTCTTTGAAATGGCGCTGGATCACTGTGGAGGGCGGTACTTATATAATCCAAAACTTGCGAGATCCGACGACATAACAATGACATTTTGCCTCGTTTTCAGTTACAAGGGCGCGCGAAAGTACCAAGCCGGCTTGGCTCGGTATTCGGATCTGCAAAATTCGGGTGTGTTCGGTTCTCAGGGAACCGAGCCTGAGCATCTCTAAACATAATGCATCATACTCTTATTTTATTATAATTTGTAAGCTTGTGAGCAGGATTCTTTTACTTATTTTTCTATTTGATAATACCTAGTCTTATTTTATTATTGTATTTGTTACCAATCCTATAAGGCTGCAGAGTATGCTGGTGCTATAAAAATGAATGTTAATAATAATATCTGGTGCCAAATATAATGTGCTGATGAATATATGTATACATAGTTGAGCAATGTAAGCTACCAAGTTTAAAATGCCGAGACATGTCTGATGACTAGTACATAACATTGAGCAATATTTGTGTCACATTTCTGGAGAATTTTGTGTTTGAGAAGAGTGATTTCACTTGCATCACTTTCTTAAACATTGATACCTGGAGATGGGAACAGGGTATGATTAGAGAAGAGTGGCAGGAGTGACAATTAGAGCAGTAAGAACAGTAATAGTGATTATGCTATATGCATCAGAATCAGGTAGTCTCAATTGATAGTGAAAATAAAAGCGTAAAAGAAACAGGGTCACTTCAATGGGGCTAAATCCTTTCAGCAGAGGAGGGATGTAAACAAAAGTGATTAGGCTCACCTGATTAGAATGGTGAATGAAAATATGTTCAAAACACCAAGCACGTATTTGTAAGATAAATACTGCTTGTCTTTGTTTGGAATGTAATGCCTTCAGGGAATGACAATATGTACATAGATCTTACCTGATCATGATGCAAAAACTGGGACATCCACAAAAGGGTTCCAATGGGGTGTATCAGTTGTCCTTAAAATCTTATACCAATTGTCCTTGCCGAATTTGGATCTTCCTTTCTGTAACCGTGTTCTGCAATGCCCTGCAGGGAACAAAGCACAAGACACACCAGGACAAACGAACACAAATACAGGTACCACTCACCAGAATGTCTGTTTCCTTGACCACCATGTACTCTCTCTCTCTCTTAGCAGCTGTGGGGACAAATAGAACAAATGTCTAGTTTATCCCATCCACACTAATCTAGTTACAACTAGAGATGAGCGGGCTCGGATATCTGAAATCCGAGCCCACCCGAACATTGCCGATCCGAGTCGGATCCGAGACAGATCCGGGTATTGGCGCCAAATTCAAATATGAAACTGAGGCTCTGACTCATAATCCCGTTGTCGGATCTCGCGATACTCGGATCCTATAAATTCCCCGCTAGTCGCCGCCATCTTCACTCGGGCATTGATCAGGGTAGAGGGAGGGTGTGTTAGGTGGTCCTCTGTCCTGGTAGATCTCGTGCTGTGCTGTTTAGTTCTGTGCTGTGCTGTTTAGTGCTGTGCTGTGCTGTGCTGTGCTGTGCTGTGCTGTGTTCTGCAGTATCAGTCCAGTGGTGCTGTGTGCTGTGCTCTGTCCTTCTGAGGTCAGTGGTGCTGCTGGGTCCTGTGCCGTGTCCTGTTCAGTCCAGTGGTGCTGTGTCCTGTGCTCTGTGCTTCTAAGGGCATAGTTATTTCCCCATTATTCCCAAGTTTTTAAAAAATTTAAAAAAAAGTAAAAAAAAAATTACAATTAAAAATTAAAAAAAAAAAATATATAATTATAACCAAATTTGCAAAACCAATCCAGCAGTATAAGTCCATTGGTACTGCAATATTACAAAGTTCACACATTCTGCAGTATCAGTCCAGTGGTGCTGTGTCCTGTGCTCTGTCCTGCTGAGTTCCGTAGTGCTGCTGGGTCCTGTGCCGTGTCCTGTTCAGTCCAGTGGTGCTGTGTCCTGTGCTCTGTGCTTCTAAGGGCATAGTTATTTCCCCATTATTCCCAAGTTTTTAAAAAATAAAAAAAAAGTAAAAAAAAAATAAAAAATTTAAAAAAATAATAATATATAATAATTATTATAACCAAATTTGCAAAACCAATACAGCAGTATAAGTCCATTGGTACTGCAATATTACCAAGTTCACACATTCTGCAGTATCTTGTGCTACATATAATGGAGACCAAAAATTTGGAGGATAAAGTAGGGAAAGATCAAGACCCACTTCCTCCTAATGCTGAAGCTGCTGCCACTAGTCATGACATAGACGATGAAATGCCATCAACGTCGTCTTCCAAGCCCGATGCCCAATCTCGTAGTACCGGGCATGTAAAATCCAAAAAGCCCAAGTTAAGAAAAAGTAGCAAAAAGAGAAACTTAAAATCATCTGAGGAGAAACGTAAAGTTGCCAATATGCCATTTACGACACGGAGTGGCAAGGAACGGCTTAGGCCCTGGCCCGTGTTCATGACTAGTGGTTCAGCTTCACCCACGGATCTTAGCCCTCCTCCTCCTCCCCCCCCCCCTACAAAAAATTGAAGAGAGTTATGCTGTCAGCAACAAAACAGCAAACAACTCTGCCTTCTAAAGAGAAATTATCACAAATCCACAAGGCGAGTCCAAGGGTGTTGGTGGTTGTCAAGCCTGACCTTCCCATCACTGTACGGGAAGAGGTGGCTCGGGAGGAGGCTAATGATGATGTAGCTGGCGCTGTGGAGGAACTTGATGATGAGGATGGTGATGTGGTTATTGTAAATGAGGCACCAGGGGGGGAAACAGCTGATGTCCATGGGATGAAAAAGCCCATCGTCATGCCTGGTCAGAAGACCAAAAAATGCACCTCTTCGGTCTGGAGTTATTTTTATCCAAATCCAGACAACCAATGTATGGCCATATGTAGCTTATGTAAAGCTCAAATAAGCAGGGGTAAGGATCTTGCCCACCTAGGAACATCCTCCCTTATACGTCACCTGAATAACCTTCATAGTTCAGTGGTTAGTTCAGGAACTGGGGCTAGGACCCTCATCGGTACAGGGACACCTAAATCCCGTGGTCCAGTTGGATACACACCAGCAACACCCTCCTCGTCAACTTCCTCCACAATCTCCATCAGATTCAGTCCTGCAGCCCAAGTCAGCAGCCAGACTGAGTCCTCCTCAATACGGGATTCATCCGAGGAATCCTGCAGCGGTACGCCTACTACTGCCACTGCTGCTGTTGCTGCTGTTAGTCGGTCATCTTCCCAGAGGGGAAGTCGTAAGACCGCTAAGTCTTTCACAAAACAATTGACCGTCCAACAGTCGTTTGCCATGACCACAAAATACGATAGTAGTCACCCTATTGCAAAGCGTATAACTGCGGCTGTAACTGCAATGTTGGTGTTAGACGTGCGCCCGGTGTCCGCCATCAGTGGAGTGGGATTTAGAGGGTTGATGGAGGTATTGTGTCCCCGGTACCAAATCCCGTCGAGATTCCACTTCACTAGGCAGGCGATACCAAAAATGTACAGAGAAGTATGATCAAGTGTCCTCAGTGCTCTAAAAAATGCGGTTGTACCCACTGTCCACTTAACCACGGACATGTGGACAAGTGGTTCTGGGCAAACGAAGGACTATATGACTGTGACAGCCCACTGGGTAGATGCATCCCCTTCCGCAGCAACAGCAACAGCTGCATCAGTAGCAGCAACTACAAAATGGCGGCTCGTGCAAAGGCAGGCAACATTGTGCATTACAGGCTTTAATAAGAGGCACAATGCTGACAACATATTAGAGAAAATGAGGGAAATTATCTCCCAGTGGCTTACCCCACTTAGACTCTCATGGGGATTTGTGGTGTCAGACAATGCCAGTAACATTGTGCGGGCATTAAATATGGGCAATTTCCAGCACGTCCCATGTTTTGCCCACACCATTAATTTGGTGGTGCAGCATTACCTGAAGAGTGACAGGGGTGTGCAGGAGATGCTTGCGGTGGCGCGCAAAATTGCTGGACACTTTCGGCATTCAGCCAGTGCCTACCGCAGACTAGAGGCACATCAAAAAAGCATGAACCTGCCCTGCCATCACCTCAAACAAGAGGTTGTGACGCGCTGGAACTCCACCCTCTATATGCTGCAGAGGATGGAGGAGCAGCAAAAGGCCATTCAGGCCTACACAGCCACCTACGACATAGGCAAAGGAGTGGGGATGCGCCTCAGTCAAGCGCAGTGGAGACTGATTTCCGTGTTGTGCAAGGTTCTGCAGCCATTTGAACTTGCCACACGAGAAGTCAGTTCCGACACTGCCAGCTTGAGTCAGGTCATTCCCCTGATCAGGCTGTTGCAGAAGCAGCTGGAGAAAGTGAGGGAGGAGCTGGTAAGCCATTGCGATTACACCAAGCATGTAGCTCTTGTGGATGTAGCCCTTCGTACGCTTTGCCAGGATCCGAGGGTGGTCACTCTTTTAAAGTCAGAGGAATACATTCTGGCCACCGTGCTCGATCCTCGGTTTAAAGCGTATGTTGTGTCTCTGTTTCCGGCGGACACAAGTCTACAGCGGTGCAAAGACCTGCTGGTCAGGAGATTGTCCTCTGAAGAGGACCGTGACATGCCAACAGCTCCACCCTCATTTTCTTCCACATCTATGGCTGCGAGGAAAAAGCTCAGTTTTCCCAAAAGAGGCGCTGGCGGGGATGCTGATAACATCTGGTCCGGACTGAAGGACCTGCCAACCATTGCAGACATGTCTACTGTCGCTGCATTGGATGCTGTCACAATAGAAAAAATTGTGGATGATTACTTTGCTGACACCATCCAAGTAGACATGTCAGACAGTCCATATTGTTACTGGCAGGAAAAAAAGGCAGTTTGGAAGCCCCTGTACAAACTGGCTCTATTTTACCTGAGTTGTCCCCCCTCCAGTGTGTACTCGGAAAGAGTTTTTAGTGCAGCGGGGAACCTGGTCAGTGAGCGGCGAAGGAGGTTGCTTCCTCAGAACGTTGAAAAAATGATGTTTATAAAAATGAATAATCAATTCCTTAATGAAGTACAGCACTGCCCTCCAGACAGTACAGAGGGACCTGTGGTTGTGGAGTCCAGCGGGGACGAATTGATAATGTGTGATGAGGAGGAAGTACACACTGTAGGGGGAGAGGAATCAGAGGTTGAGGATGAGGACGACATCTTGCCTCAGTAGAGCCTGTTTAGTCTGTACAGGGAGAGATGAATAGCTTTTTTGGTGTGGGGGCCCAAACAAACCAATCATTTCAGCCAAAGTTGTTTGGTAGGCCCTGTCGCTGAAATGATTGGTTTGTTTAAGTGTGCATGTCCTATTTCAACAACATAAGGGTGGGTGTGAGGGCCCAAGGACAATTCCATCTTGGACCTTTTTTTTTTGCATTATATGACCAATCAACAGTCGTTTGCCATGTTCAAAAAGTAAAACCAAATTTAAAAAAATACAAGAAATTAAACCAAAAGTAAAATGCCGTGTCATAATTTAAAACAAGAGGTATTGACGTGCTCTAAAACTACTGTATTGTTGTTTATATTTTATAAACACTACACTTGAAAGCTTGAGTCTTTCAATAAAAAAGTAACTGTCCATTGCACGAATATTTGCAACAGGGACAATTTTAGGGTTAAGAAAGTCAACTAATAACACTTCGACGCTGTCTGTCTTTATAAACACTACACTTGGAAGTTGGAGGAGGTATTGTGGCCCCGGCACCAAATTTACTACCGGGGCCACTCCACTGTGCAGTCCATATTTAGGTGTATCAGATATTAAACAACGGTGACAGTTGATGCCCAATTTTTTAATTATATTGTGGCCTCGGTACCAAATTGTGTACCGGGGCCACCACACTACGCAGTCCAGATACTTGTTTGGTGGAATTCAGACCAGTTGAGGGTTTTATCATTATTATATTGTGTGGACCACTCTATCTATACCACACTACAACTCTATATACCACTCTATTTCATACTTTAATTCTATTTCATACTTTAATTCTATTTAATACTTTAATTCTATTTCATACTTTAATTCTATTTCATACTTTAATTCTATTACTAATTACCATAAAGAGGAACAAAATAAACCAATTTTACCAAAAGTATAATATGACTTAGACTTACAAACACTACACTTGAAAGATCGTGCCTTTAAATGAAAAAGTCAGTCTTCATTGCACGACTATGTGCAACAGGGACAGTTTTTTGGGTTTACAAAGTCAAACAATAACACTTCGACCCTGTCTGTCTGGGATCTCAATGACGAATTGTCTGTACCATGTTTGGAGGAGGTATTGTGGCCCCGGTATCAAATTGGGTACCGGGGCCACCCCACTATGCAGTCCAGATACTTGTTTGGTGGAATTCAGACCAGTTGAGGGTTTTTTAATTATATTGTGGCCTCGGTACCAAATTGTGTACCGGGGCCACCACACTACGCAGTCAAGATAGATAGATGCGTATCATAGATAAAGTACATTCAGTGGTGTGGGGCAAATTGAAAAATATTCAAAATGCACTGACATTATCAAAAACAAGAGGTTGTCACACTCTAAAACTCCAACATGTATATGATGGAGAGGATGGAGGAGCAGCCGTATGTGTAGTGTAATGCAGACCTGTTGAAGGTTTTTTATATATTTTATTGTGGTGCCCAGTGCCCACTCCTCTACGCAGTCCAGGTACATTTATTGGTGCGATTCATAAAAGTTCAGGGTTTTTAATATATATTGTGGTGACCCACTCCTCTACGCAGTCCAGGTACATTTATTGGTGCGATTCATAAAAGTTCAGGGTTTTTAAGATATTGTGGTGACCCACTCCTCTACGCAGTCCAGGTACATTTATTGGTGCGATTCATAAAAGTTCAGGGTTTTTAATATATATTGTGGTAACCCACTCCTCTACGCAGTCCAGGTACATTTATTGGTGCGATTCATAAAAGTTCTGGGTTTTTAAGATATTGTGGTGACCCACTCCTCTACGCAGTCCAGGTACATTTATTGGTGCGAATCATAAAAGTTCAGGGTTTTTAATATATATTGTGGTGACCCACTCCTCTACGCAGTCCAGGTACATTTATTGGTGCGATTCATAAAAGTTCTGGGTTTTTAAGATATTGTGGTGACCCACTCCTCTACGCAGTCCAGGTACATTTATTGGTGCGATTCATAAAAGTTCAGGGTTTTTAATATATATTGTGGTGACCCACTCCTCTACGCAGTCCAGGTACAATTATTGGTGCGAATCATAAAAGTTCAGGGTTTTTAATATATATTGTGGTGACCCACTCCTCTAGGCAGTCCAGGTACATTTATTGGTGCGATTCATAAAAGTTCTGGGTTTTTAAGATATTGTGGTGACCCACTCCTCTACGCAGTCCAGGTACATTTATTGGTGCGATTCATAAAAGTTCTGGGTTTTTAATATATATTGTGGTGACCCACTCCTCTACGCAGTCCAGGTACAATTATTGGTGCGAATCATAAAAGTTCAGGGTTTTTAATATATATTGTGGTGACCCACTCCTCTAGGCAGTCCAGGTACATTTATTGGTGCGATTCATAAAAGTTCTGGGTTTTTAAGATATTGTGGTGACCCACTCCTCTACGCAGTCCAGGTACATTTATTGGTGCGATTCATAAAAGTTCAGGGTTTTTAATATATATTGTGGTGACCCACTCCTCTACGCAGTCCAGGTACATTTATTGGTGCGATTCATAAAAGTTCAGCATTTTTAATATATATTGTGGTGACCCACTCCTCTACGCAGTCCAGAAAGATACCTTGTTGCAACGTTTTGGACTAATAACTATATTGTGAGGTGTTCAGAATACACTGTAAATTAGTGGAAATGCTTGTTATTGAATGTTATTGAGGTTAATAATAGCCTAGGAGTGAAAATAAGCCCAAAAACTTGATTTTTAAACTTTTTATGTTTTTTTCCAAAAAAATCCGAATCCAAAACCTTAAATCCGAACCGAGACCTTTCGTCAAGTGTTTTGCGAGACAAATCCGAACCTCAAAAATAACGAAAATCCGGATCCAAAACACGAGACCTCAAAAGTCGCCGGTGCACATCCCTAGTTACAACAACAAAGCTGTAACTCTGCACTGGGTCCATGTGCAACACTGCAGCCAACTAGGTGTGGTGCACTTTGCCTGACCAGACCCTACTCACTATAATGCACTATAGAGTGGACTACACAGCAAACAATAATGAAACAATGCAAACACTTCACAGAGTACAATGCACAATATATAATAGGGACCACCCCTGGCCTACATTTAATGGGGACCTGAACACAGGAGGAATTTAACAGGAAAATTTTAGGTTCTCAATAATGATGACAAAATGGCGGCTGGAAATTTGGGTAGAAAAATGGGGGACCATAGTGGTGATTTCAGACCGGGCAGGGATTCTCTAGCTGGGGATGAACTCATAATGCTGACAGGCCTTGAGGCATAAATTGTCCCCACAGGCCTATCGTCTGAGTTAATTTGGCCACATACTGTGCCTGATATAAAATGTGCCCCAAGTTACGGTCAACTCAGTGACAGTCAGGCTTTAAGCTAGTACAAATAAACTGTGCCTAAGATGTAAATATTGACATGCAAATAAACTATTGTAGCCCCTTGTGCCTGATATTGGTGACAGTGGGCATGGTTAACAAAGTATGTAAAATATACTTATAGGAACAAGGTCTTCTCCCCGCTTCTTGTTTTTTTGCAATTGTTATAGCCAGCAGCGCCTCTTCTCCTATTCGGCGCAACACTTCCATCCTCACCGAAGGACAGGTCCTCTTGATTGGAGAGGGTCTCTCCTCTTTGCGTTCCTGCGTCGCTCTTCACTTCTTCTGTCTTCAGCTTCCTATATAGGTCTGAACAGACCAGTGCAGGGGGTGGGGCTTTGCATCATAGCTAGCCATAATTGACTCACAGCTTCACCAAATTCAAACGGCTGGCGGTGAGTCATGGTTGGCCTGTCGTTCTGGCCATTGATTGGCCGACAGGGAATTTTTACTAATCCACTGTTACATATGATGGAGAGCACTGCAAAGGAGCCAGACTTACCTGAGCTGGAACAGAGGTCTGGTAAACAGAATATTCTTTTCTTAGCCTCCTGGCCAGCTCCAGCGCTGTCCTCTGTGTGGCTTCACTTCTTCACCCTGTTCACAAGTACTGCTTCAAGGAGACACACTGCTACAACACCTTGACTCCACAGTGGTCTATTTATGGTGGACAGTGGATTTATTCACAAATGTTGAGTTCATGTTCTATGTAATCAGATAAACATAATCACTTTTGTTGACGTCTCTATCCCCTATCCTGATGTAAAGGTTTGAGCTCTATTGGACTGCCCCTGCTCCTTTCACTGTTTATTTTTACATACAATTAGGATGGAAGATAGCACACTCCATACCTGCTACCATAGAAGGTCTACACTGACCAGTGCACAACGCTGCATGGAGACACAATGTCATTGTCCACAGGCTGAATCCAGGGCTGACTTTTGCCTGGCACCTATAATATGTGTGTATATCACTTACACGAGCCTATTTATCATTATTAGTATGACACTACTTCAATGAATGTCAAGATTTTATCTTCATGTTCAAGATGATTTCTGATTGAAGTGTAATCTTCTACAGATAAGGCTGGTTGAAATGCCAAATGGGTAGTTTGAATAGCTT
The DNA here is from genome assembly GCF_038048845.1 of Mixophyes fleayi. NCBI lineage: Eukaryota > Metazoa > Chordata > Amphibia > Anura > Limnodynastidae > Mixophyes > Mixophyes fleayi. Next base: position 120,875,513 of record NC_134407.1, on the reverse strand, counting down.
AGAAATTAATAATCTCCTGGGATTTTCACACACAACAGTCTTTAGAGTTTACAGAGAATGGTGTATACAAAACACATCCATCCAGCAGTTCTGTGGGCAAAAACACCCAGAGGCAGAGAGGAGAATAGACAAACTGGTTCAAGTGACTGTAAGGTGAGAGTAACTCAAAAAAACATGCGTTACTATAATGGTATACAGAAGAGCATCTCTGAAAAATGTTGCCTGGTCTCACAAATCTTGATTTCTGCTGTGACATACAGATGGTATGAGTTATGGTATGAGATGGAACCACCGTATGAGATGGGTCAGAATTGGCTGTAAATAACATGAATCCATCCTGCCTTGTGTCAATGGTGCAGGCTGGTGGTGGTGGGGTAATGGGGTGAGGAATGTTTTCTTGACACACTTTAGGGCCCCTTAATGCCAATTGAGCATTGTTTTGATGCCACAGCCCACCTGAGTATTGTTGTTGATGTGCCACAGTCCCATCTTCCCATCTTCTTATGGCTACTTCCAGCAGAATAACATTTCATGTCACAAAGCACATTTCATCTCAAGCTGGTTCCATGAACATGACAAAGAGTTGAGGGTACTCCAATGACCTCCACAATTGCCAGAACTCATTCCATTAGAGCACTTTGTGATGTGGTGGAACTGTGGATTTACAGCATGCATGTGCAGCTGACAAATCTGCAGCAAATTGATTTTACTACAATTTCAACATGGACCAGAATGTCTAAGGAATGTTTCCAGCAGTGTGTTAAATCCATGCCATGAATAATTAAGGCTGTCTTGGGGGGAAATTGGAGTTAATCACTATTAGAAAAATGCACCTATTAAAGTTTAGATTGTTTTAGAGCATGTCTGTGATTGGCCTCATTACTGTACACTGTCCATGGATCAGATAGAAAAGATGATCATTTACCCTGAAGCAATTGCAGTACTTTGGAGCTATCTTTTGACTGACCTTCAAAGGTACCCTGAAAAATAGTTATCTCTCACTGCACACTGATAAGCCACTAATAACCTGAACAAACCCTAATGCTGACCACATAAATTCCAACATTAGGTGTTGGCCCAATATCACCATAAGTCTGTCCCGAAATTACCATTATACCTGATAATGATCTTATCAAAATTAATTTTGATTCAATTGGAAGATGATCATTATTGGCTTATCTCTAGTGTCTCCACTGTCTCCTGTATTATGGTGACACCAAGCAGCTGATCACTTGTTAATCTTTTTATTTTGTATGTGTATTTCCTGTTTTGCTCAAGGGTAGAAATGGGTGAAAATCATATTAATTATTTATTAAATTACTCAGTTGTCCGTTTAAAAGGAAAATTGTGTTTAGTTCAAATATTCAACTTAATATAGATCTAGAAGATGCTGTAAATGACAAGGAAATTGCACATAGATCAACTGCATATTAGACAATGTATTAACAAATCCAGTCAGCTCCCCACCATCATAGAGTTCAAGTTAACCAAGGCTTATGTTCATTTATTTCTAAACATGTTAGTAAATTAAATTACAAGTATAATCTTGCATGCAAGGAAAACTTCCTTTTAGTGCTTTGCCCACTATTTTTATCCAGCACTTGGCTTGTTGTGAAAGTGGCAGAAAGCAGCTGCATGAGGAGTCCCTAGTTAATCTTAGTTGATACTGTATGTGGTTGTTGGGAGGGGATGGAGAGCTTGTGAGCAGAATTAGCTGAAGCATCTACCATGGTGCAGATGCAGCCAGTTGCAACACCTTTGCTGCTGTAAGTGTGGAACAGGCACATTAGGTGATATTGCCTCCGTGTTGTGGTTATGACACAATCAAGGGTTAAAACACTAGACATGAATTATTAAAACTTATTGTGGGCAGTTAACATATGGGTTAATTTAGCTTTACTAACATATCAACTGATCAATCGCCATAGCCAAGCAGGCTACTTTTATATTGCCCTGTCAAAACAGGGGGGCTATAGCTAGACTTATCATCTCCTCAGCAATTATCAGATCACTTGGTTAGTAAAGACTGTCTAACTTTTAGCTCTCCCCAGAACAGAAATCAATAATTTTTCTATTTCTGAATTTCTCCTTTTTATTTTTAAAAAAACTTTTTTTATTACTGTATGTCTTTTTATCATTGTGTTTTGCAAATCTTAAGCATTGTGGTTATTTTGCCAAATTAAATCTAGTTTATTAACATTTTCGCTTTGTGTTCACTAATTCACGTGCTAGTTTAGCTTGGTCATTTTATAAATGAGACATAACTGAAATACAAAAGGATGTTGTTCTTATGATAACATTGAGTTATCTTTTGAGATAGTGTAGCCGAGTGACAGAAGACCTACTGTAAAAGTCAGCTCTCAAAGCCAGCCTTGGTGGTTGCAGTTTTGAATTAACAGTGAATGTGTGGGGCTGTGTATGAATCCAGGTGGTGGATGTGTCGACGTTTATCCTATCAACACCAAAATTTTGACAGGATAAAATGTTGACAGATTAATTTTATTGACATGCTTAAGATGTAGGCATTATAATTGTCGAAAGTAGCAATGTCGACAGTCACAATGTCTACATTAAACGAGCAATGCCGGCAGGTCTAAGCCACTAATGGCAACGCTCCACATGTCAGCAGCACAAGGACTAAAGTTGGTGGTCAGATGTCTCTGATTAGTGTGGAGAATATAAAACCTTTTCTGCCAAATACATTCATTCTCCTTCAACCATTTTTGGTGCTGCACTGGTGCAATTGCCTGTCACTTATTTCAAGGTCTAAATGGGTATTTCAACTTCAAGTGCAAGATCACTAGCCTCTTAACTCATTCAAAAAGGCACCAGGGCATGAGCTGGAAGCTGGATAGTGGCATCTTACACACTGCAGGTATGCCATGTGGGCTATGACACCTGGTGAGAGTGATAGTGCAAGTATGTATTCTGAGGATACTTCTGGCTCCAGTGAATGAGTTCCAGTACCCATATGTGGTATACCTCCAATGACATGCTGCCAATATTCAATATTCATTCATTTGATGCTCTCTCCAGCAATTTCTGTTGAGACTAGCCGACAGGTGATTCAGCTTGGGCCTTTAAGTGTCTTCTATGACTCCACACAACCCCCAAAGAAGAATTAAGCTAATTATATTAATAAGGTTGTTCACCTGACTAAACACAGTAGGAAGTGTGATTTATAAGTACTTGAATGTGGTTTATTTGAAATGCACTTAAGCTTAACATACTGATCGAGTCAGCTTTAACTTTTGCTGCCCTGCCTGTCAGCGGTTCTGATCTTGTGGAGCACACATTCCACTTTATTGTACACATTGGCAGCCCAGGACATTGCCATATGTTGAGCTTACACCTGCTAATGTAATCAGGAAATGAATGTAAATATCTGCAACAGGTATTATAGTGATTTTTTTATGTTGCTATCTGTTTAATTATTCTGAATATGGGCAGGGACTGATGGGAATGATTAAATAGTCTATAAATCATGTCTATGTAGCTGTTAAATAAATAAGTAATTGTTAATAAATAAATAATAATACTTTCCACAACCATTTGCAGGATTGTGGACCCATATGGCAATGTGCATTGTGGCAAAGGTAAAAGTGTCACTTTAAAATCCTAATGACAACTTTTCCTTTTTTTTCCCATAAATTTTCTGTTGGTTAGATCCTCATTCATATATAAAATAAGTCATGAGAGTAAGTGGGCTTCGAGACATTCATTTGTACATTCTAATATTGGTTAAATTTTGCCTATAATAGTGCTTTAACATATAAAAAGTTCTGGTTGGTAGAAAAGAAGTCCTATTGAATGCATAGACAGAACCCTAACTATTATTATTATTGTTATTATTATTATTATTATTATTATTATTATTATCTTTTTTTGATGAGGCATCACAAAGGGTCCGCAACGCTATACATAGAGCACGGGTTAACCACACAAGGTAACAATACATGGCATATAGGGTAGTATACAAGCAAAGTGCAGTAAAAACAAAGTGCAATAGGTATATGCAAGCTTAGCAGAGAAAGGTGCACAGGGCAAAGAGGTACAAGTGAATTCCTGTGTGCTGATAAAAATGGAAGTGAAGAAGGGAGGTGGGTAACTAATAAGGGGTTGAGCCTGTGTCTTGTGCCCAGTAGAGTGGGCACCACTTACAGGACCAGGGCAGAGATGGAGAAGCGGAGGAAAGGGAGAAGAGGAAAGATAGGGGCAGGAGTCAAGTGACAAAATGTAGCGAGGCATAGCAGATTTTGCTATTTTAAATCACTATTGCACTTTAGTCACTGCTTATGCATTTTAAATATTTCGCTAACAATACAGGTAGGAAATATATTATTTTTAATTGTACCAATAAAGAATTACATTTTATCAGATTAAGATCACTGAGTGCCCCAATCAAGCACATTTCCTCCTTTCCTTTTTTTCTGATTACCTGAAGGCAAAGGTAAACAGGAGAAGGAGGTTAAGAGGAAAGAGAGCCATGCTCAAGGGAGCTTATTATCTAAAATTGAGGAGGAGACTGACACGAGACACAGAGTGGCAAGATGGGGTGAGGAAGAACACTGGGGGGAGAGAAGCACAGGAGTAAGTAGGAGGGGCAGGGTATAGAAAGGTTAGTAAAGCAAGATAGAGAAGAGGGTTGTAGGAGGGCAGAGTTAGGTGAAGGAAGGGTAGGCTAACCTGAAGAGCTGTGTTTTGATGGTTTGAGAGAGCATCTGAAGTTTGACAGGCTAGGGGAAAACTTGATAGAATGGGGGAGATCATTCCAGAGTAGGTGGACAGCACAGGAAAAGTCTTGAATGCAGGAATGAGAGGTGTTGACCAGATGAGAGGTGAGCAGTGGTCATTGAAAGACTGTAGAGGTCGAGAAGGAGTATGAATGGAGATGAGGTTGGAGAGATATGGTTCAGTGGAGTTAGAGTGGGTTTTATAGGTGAGGATGAAGAGTTTGAAGAAGATTCTGAGACGAAGGGGGAGCCATTGTAGGGCTTGACAGAGAGGGGAGGCAGATAAGTTGGGCTGCAGCATTTATTATGGACTGAAGGGGAGCGAGACAGGTAAGGGGAAAGCCAGTGAGGAGGAGGCTTTAGTAATCAAGGCGGTAGATGATCAGAGAGTGGATGAGAGTTTTGGTGGCCTCGGAGGAGAGGAAGGGTCTGATCCGGGATATATTGCGGAGGTGGAAGGAAGATGGAATGTGAGGGGTTAAGGAGAGGAAGGTGTCAAGAATTACCCCCAATCAGCTAACTTGGGGTGAAGATGAGATGATAGTAGAACCAATAGTGATGGAGAGGGTGGATGGGGAGGAGTCTCTAGAGGGATGCAAGATTATAAGTTGAGATTTGGCAATATTGAGCTTGAGGAAATGTTGGGACATCCAGGAGGAAATGGCAAAGAGGCAACAGAACACCTTATTGAGGATGGAAGGGGAGAGCACAGGTGAAGAAATGTAGATTTGGATGTCATCAGCATAGAGGTGGTACTGGAGGCCAAAGGAGCTGATGAGATCACCCAGTGAATATGTGTACAAAGAAAAGAGCAGAGGGCCAAGGACTTAGCCCTGCGGGACTCCTATGGGAACTGGGGTAGAGGCAGAGGAGAAGACAGAGAAGGAGCTGTTAGAGAGATAGGAGGTGAACCAATAGAGGACAGTTAAAAAGGCCAGAGGAGCGAAGTGTATGTAGCAGGAGAGGGTGATCAGCTGTATCAACGGCTGCAGAAAGGTCCAAGAGGATGAGGAGGGAGTAGCAGCCTTTAGATTTGGCAGATAAGAAGTCATTAGTGACTTTAGCTAGGGCAGTTTCAGAGGAGTGGAGGGGGCGGAAAACGGATTGGAGAAGGTCAAGGAGGGAGATATCGGAGAGGTAGTTGGTGAGACGGCTGTAGACTAGCTGTTCAAGTAATTTAGAGGCAAAGGGGAGTTGAGAGATGGGGCGGTAATTGAATAAACCCTACGACATTTCTGAAGGTGTTTACAAATCAAGTAATTTTGCAGAGAGAATAGGGTCTGTGTCCGCCCATTATTCCAGGAATACCTCCATATATTTGCATTCCACACCCTTGTGGTCACAATACAAGGAGTATTACTGTGCCTAGCCTGCATTCAGTAATAAATACTACAAGACACCTACCAACTTTTATTAGACATAATAACAATTAGCACCCCTAAAGTCACCACAATCTTTATGCACTAAGCCATGTACTTACCCATCTAAATAGGCACAGTGGTGCAAAAATATGGACATTTAATGCCTATATTTACCTTATCAATGGGGTCACTTATGAAGATCCAGGCTTTTGGCAAGTGTACAAATGTATATATGTAAATCCAAGGTTTGGTCAATCATTTTGATCATGGTATATCAGGTTGTTGCTTGCTGAATGTAGGCTAGCTACAGGAAGAGGCCTTGGATGGTACCCAAAAGAAAAAAATTGTATTTTGTGTTTCAGGACTTTTGCATGATCCAAGCACAATGAGCAGCATACAGGATAAAATGGAAAAACTGTAATTAAATAGTGGTCCAAAGCGATAGAAAGTAAATTTCAAGTGAGATTTTTAGTTTTGGCAGCATATGGATTCCCAATTGAAACCTAATTCCTGCAAATGGCTGCATTTTTTGTAGCACGGTTGCCAAAAGTATACATAGATGTACCCTCACTTACATTTATATATGATCAAGATTGTAAAATAGCACATTTGCCATTTACTAACCACAAATTTTGTGGTTAGTAAATGGCTCATGTATTTTATTATATTATATGAAGTTATATCTTAATTTTTTGTCATGTCCTATACATGTATTGTGAATGTTCGTAATTCTAATAAAAGTATTGTTATCAGAAAGACAACCATGGCAATTCTGAGGACCCAGAACAGTTAAAAAGTATGTTGGACTGTAGGACTAGGGACAGCATTGTGGTCAGTTTGTGTGATCTGGATATGCTAGCAATTATATACAGAGTGTGGTTGTGAAGGAAGGGCTAAATTTCATATTGAGAACACAGGAAAAGTACCGTACTTTATGCAACATAATGTTCTAACCTAACTAATGTTCAGAATACTCAAATAATCTAAGACAGTCCTAACCTGAGAATGCAACTAAATGACAAAGTATATTTCATTTACTGTAAAATGTTTTCACAAATTGTTAAGGATTACTCTTGCATGTTCTTTGATTTAAATTGTACACTCTATTTCATACACTAACACATTTTTAAATTAATAATACCGGTTTCACACCCCCGCTTCTGCAGCTCAGCCTAATGCTCAATGTTATTTACTTTAAGCAGTCTTTAAGAACCGTCACTTGGTTAGTTAGTCACACTACCAGCTGCCTCAATGGTCTGTGTATTAACTACTGAGATTTCTATATGCACTACAGACTGTCATTTAAACACTCACATATATAATTAAATATGCAATGGATGCTGTCATATGCTATATATAAACTGCTTACTGTACCAATGTCAGATACTCCTACAGCACTCCTACTACCACCTGTTATTTCTTCTCCTTTTTTTTTTGGCTGTGCTTATTAATTTATTTCCACCATCGCTCTAATATAGCACTTCCCAACTACTAATTATTTTCTTGCTTTTTCTTTCTCTTTAGGATGGCTTGTTCCGTGACCTGTCAAACCTCACCCAGCTTTTCCTGTATGGGAACCTCTTGCAGTCTCTTCCAGCCGGCATCTTTTTTGGGCTCTCAAGTTTGGATCGTCTATTGCTTCATAGTAACCGCCTAGTGACTATCTCCCCTGTGGCTTTTAGTGGTTTGAACAGCCTCACCATCCTCTTCCTCTTTAATAACAGCCTGCCTTCCCTCTCAGGTGACTGTTTGCGCTCCCTTCCTTCACTGCAGTTTTTGCGCTTAAATGGGAACCCGTGGCACTGTGATTGCAGCTGCCGATCACTGTGGGGTTGGTTCCGTTCCTCCCCAGGGGTCTCCAGCTCCCCTGTGACCTGCTCCTCGCCCCTAGCTTTTCGAGGAAGGGAACTGCGCTTACTAGAGGAGCGGGACCTACGGTTCTGCAGCTCACATAAGCCTATTCCTACTGGAAACCTGTCAGGATTATCTTTCCCACCTAAACCTTCCTCTTTCTATAGAGGTCAGCCTGGCTCGAGTGAGAATGAAATCGGGGTGTGGGAGGATAGGATAGAGGATGAGGAGGAGGGGGAAGACACTGGTGGCAGTGCAAATGGTGTTAGAGACAGAGGGGGTCTTGGCATTGCACTTCTGATGGCTATGCTCATTTGGAATGTAGAAATAGACCTTTGACCTGTGCAGACTCCCCTCAACAATTGTTACTTTACCCTCTGTGAACGTTTTCTGACAAATAAATTCTATATATATATATTATATATATATTTATAATTGTGTCTGTTATCATTTAGAAAGGAGCACTGTGACTAATTGTTTGGGACTGAAAGCATTATGACATTGATCTATCACCTTACCACTGTGAGGTGAAGCAAAGAGATTGTAACAAGAGTCGCATTACAGACATGACGCTACACCAGCTCCTGTAGCACTAAAGATGCAGAGACAAGTCAAAAAGATGTTATAATTATATCTCCTTTGGTATCACTATTGAAAATGCTTGCGTGCTTCATAGCCTTTTCCTCATGGCAGGACCTCTTCAAAGTCATTTCACTACGAAATAAGAAAATATGTCACTCAAACTTTGCTTACCCCAATTTTCAGACCTGTCATATTTACATGTCCAGTTAAACAGATTCCTAATTTGAAACACTGTCTCTCCATTGAGGTGAACCTCTCCATCATTATGAATTCTCAATTCAGCATCTCAACTACACTCTTTCCCTAAAAGAATAGAAGGTGGTTTTAAAATCCTTTTGTGTTTTGTATCATATTATCATCATCAACATCATCATCATTTATTTATATAGCTCAAGCTAATTCCGTAGCGCTTTACAATTGGGAACAAACATTAATAAAACAATACTGGGCAATACAGACAGACAGAGAGGTAAGAGGGCCCTGCTTGCAAGCTTCCAGTCTATGGGACAATGGGAGTTTGAAACACAAGCGCACGTGCTACATCACATTGCACAATGGTCCAGCTAGAATGAAAGGTAAAAAGTTGGCTGTGTGATCATTCACAAAGAAATGTTGGTCAGAGGGTTGTTGTCTTGTGTTAGCTAAGTAGAGGGTGGTAATAGGGTAACCTAGGGAGATTAAGATTTGTGCATCATCCGCATAGAGATGATACTGAAATCCAAAGGAGCTTATTAGTTTTCCAAGAGAAGTGGTGTAGATATAGAATAGCAGAGGACCTAGGACTGAGCCTTGTGGTACTCCAACTGATAAAGGAAGCGGAGCAGAGGTGGATCCAGAGAAATTAACACTGAAACAGCGATTAGATAGGTAGGATGAGAACAGGATAGGACAGTGCCTTCAAGACCTAAGGATTGCAGCGTCTGTATGAGGAGAGAGTGGTCAACAGTGTCAAATGCAGCAGAGAGATCCAGGAGAATTAGAAGAGAGTAATGTCCTTCAGTTTTTGCTGTGATCAAATCATTGACAACCTTGGTCAGCGCAGTCTCTGTGGAGTGCTGAGAGCGAAAGCCTGACTGAAGAGAATCCAGTAGGTTGTTTGCTGTAAGAAAGTGTGTGAAGCGAGTGTAGGCAATTCTTTTGAGAAGCTTGGAGGGGCATGGGAGCTGAGAGATGAGGCGGTAATTTGAGTTAGAGTTTGGGTCAGAATTTTGTTTTTTCAAAATAGGAGTAATCACTGCATGCTTGAATAGGGATGAAAAAATACCTGTAGAGAGAGAGAGATTACAGATTTTAGTTAGAGGTGGAATGAGCACAGAAGACAGGGACTTACCAATTTGTGAGGGTATGGGATCAAGAGGACAGGTGGTAGAGTAGGAAGAAAAGAAGAGAGTAGAAACTTCCTCTTCATTTGTAAGATCAAATGAAAGAGAGGGTCAGAGGGTGCTACAAAGGAATTGAGCTGATTGCTTGCCAAGTGTGATGATACCATTTCAAGTCTGATCTTATCAATTTTGGCCTTGAAATAGGAAGCAAGATACTGGGCACTGATGGCATTCTGCGGGTTTGGGGTGGGAGGGTTTAGAAGATATTTAAATGTGTTAAATAGGCATTAGGGGTTAGAAGCCTGAGCATAGATGAGAGATTGGAAGTATGTTTGTTTTGTAGTGTCCAGAGCATTTCGATTGGAGTGGTAAATAGCAGTATATGTGATGAAATCATTAGAGGTACAAGACGTACGCCAGTGACGTACTGCTTTACGAGAAAGTTTTTGAAGAGTTTGTGTTATTTTAGTGTGCCACAGTTGACAACGAAGTCTATGCGGAGTATGAAGAGTCGCTGGAGCCACTTGATTAAGGGCAGTTGCTAGGGTTTGCTGAAAATGAGGTACTGCTCTATCAGGGGAGGAGAATGTAAAACTTGGGGAGAGAAGATGTTGGAGAGGTAGAAAACTATTGAAAATCAATAGAGTTAATATTCCTGCGGTTGTGAGGAGGCTTGAAAGAGTATAACAGCGGGAGGGTAAAGAACTGGGGGGTGAGCGAGTAGCTAATAAGGTGATAATCCAAGAGGGGGAAAGGAGTGTTAAGGAAATGAGAAACTGAGCATAGTCTAGAAAAAACAAGTCCAAGACAGTAGCCATCCTGATGAGTAGCGGATTCAATCCACTGGGAGAGTTCAAGTGAGGATGTTTGAGAAAGTATTTTGGAAGCATTGGAACGTGCATTAGCAATATTATTTAAATAAAGTGTACACTAAATACATATTAATTAGTTGCAACCATGGTATTTTTGATGCAGAAATTTACTGTAGTGGGGAATACACCTAAATATGTCTTATAGAATTATAAACTTCACCAAACTGGTAGAATGTGACTACAGTCACAATTATCAATAGTCACCAGAAAACTCCTCAAATTGCTTGCTATATTACGTACATTTGGTGGGAGCTTCCTGCATTGCAGAGTTGGATTCATAAGCGCTCAAGTTCTGGAGAGACATGCTTTGTAATTTCGCCACATTTGTTTGCTTCATACGGATCACAGGCTGCTACATGTCCTTTATGAATAGCTTCAATGCACGTTGCAATTTTGGCTGGTGCAGGTGGCTCTTTTTGCTACAGCCATCCAATTTGGCTTATACTGTGTGCAATATAAAGTGTAACTAAAAATTACTTGTGCATAATTTGAAACACGTTCAGCTACTGTTTGTTTTAGTCCATGTAGTTACAATGTAGTTGATTCACTAAATAATACTCAAGTGAAGCAAATACATGTAATGTATGCTTATAATCAGTGAATTCTTATGTTGTTCATTAGAAAAACTTGTGTATTAGAAGGAATAACACACTTCTTAATATTAATTATTACTGATATTAGAAGTCACCATGTAGAACTGTGACATCTACTGTATAAAGCACTCAGCCAGACCTATAATAATATTTATAATTTAAAGTAGTGAGGTTATTATCCCATATATTGATGACCTGATGTCTTTTTGCTGCCCTAAGCTGGCAGGTGATTTAACATTTTATATACTATTATAGCAGAAGAATGACTTACTAGACACTACAATTAAAATTAGCTTAAAGTGTACCTGTACCCTGCACACACTGGTGATATAATCATGAGATTGCAGCCTATCCGTTCAAGAATTGATGGCATTACAGAGGCAATTTATAATTACTGCAAACAGTCATGTTGATTGTTAATTAACCAAAATTTTCTATGCTAATGAATGTATGGTAAGCCCACAAAAGGGCGGATACTGTTTTTATACGACCGATGCATTTCAACAAAAGTGAACATTTAGTGGCTAGTTGCATACTGTTTTAAAATTATTTGTAACATTTTGTCAAGGATTTGGACTGTTTTATTTCTGTTTCAAATGAGGCCTGGAAGTACGAAGTTGGTGCAGTTCTGAAAATATAATTTAATTTAAATTAAAAAAACAAACAACAACAAAAAAACCACAAGCAGTACAGTATGCCAAACTACAATAAAATAAAGTAATTTGAAAACACAGATTATGTTTTTTTTTTGCAGTATTTATTTTGCCAGCATTTTACATTGTGCTATTCAATTCATACAGACATTGCATACTCATACAAGCCACAATAATAGGATGAAGCGGATCCTGCTGGTGAGAGCTTGCAATCTAACAGGAAATGGTAAATTGTGAGCTGGGAAAAAGTGCCTGAGAGTGTTGTGATTAGCAAACATTGGATAGGATGATGGAGAGGGCGCTGAGAGAAGGTAGAGTAAGCTTCTCTGAAAAGGTGCATATTCCATTCTTACCGACTTTTGAAACTTTCCCTCTGGGAGATCCCCGAAGTCATGTAGTAGTTGTATTAGGGGGAGTGGTGACGCCATTGCTTCACCATGGCCCCGCCCTTGCAAGGAAATGGTTTGCCTAAAAGTGGCAGGGCTTAATGGCACAAATTTGCTTTATTAAGGCCCGCCCCCACAACGGTTGAGAGATGTCTACACTTCCGGAAGCCCGGAAGGACTCCCCAAATTTCTGAACCCTCCCGGAAATTCCAGGTGAGTAGGCAAGTATGGTGTATTCATTGACAAGTTAAAGGTTGTGAATCTATAGAACAATCTGACGGTGAGTAACAGTGTTTCAGAGAACAGGAAATACTGTAGAAAATTGCTGTAGATGTCCATCTGAAGAGGTAAATGATTTGGTGAGCATTACATTTTGGGATGAGTGTAAGGGGTGAGTGGGAAAATCATTTCAGATGAGGTTGAAAATGATGGGTGGGGCAGAATTTTGCTAAAAGTTTTGGCTAAAGCCATGACTTATTAGGGGTATATCAGTATACGTAAAATATGATGACCATTTTGTGGTGTCCCCATTTATTGGAACTTACTTGAATGCTTCAATGGTCTTGACAAGGTTCAGCATGTCATGTCTCAAATTCCCTGGTATAGTGGTCGTATTAGGGCGTGTACTTCAATTTGGGAAGGCGTTTGGTGGAAGTCTGGGCAGTTATTTATTAGGTACATGGAAGTATTTTGCCTAGCGAATTTCATGTCTCTGCCGAGGTCTCCTATTATAATTTTAGGGTGAAGATTCTCCTATTAGTCTGGAGGGAGGGAGGTAGACCAAGTGTATGCTGCTATGGATAAATGCCAGAAAAAGAAAATTATGGCAAGTATCTGAATGCAATTTAATTTTAATTTTTGTGTGTGTTATCAGTAAAAAAAAATAAATTATTGATTGAGTTGATCACTGGCACCTAATCATGATATACTGATAAAATGTAACATTGTTATTATTTATTTAGAAGATTTAGTAGCTGTTCATCCTTTTTTTCTGTTACAGCTGAAAACAAACCCAACTTATATTTCTTATTGTATCTTTTTTTCACACACTTTGGGGCTCATTTAAGAAGTGTACAGTGTAAGCCTGCAGGGATCGTGTCTCCTCCTATAGTTTAAATGGGATATATTTTGCAACTTTGTAGGTGAACATTACAAAATGTAAAATAATACATGTAACACACAAAAGTGCCGCATCTCACTTTAAGAATTAATGTAAAACTGGAAAGTTTTATTTTACAAAAGAGTTGGTGTGGATTGGAAGTTGACTTTAAATATGGTGTTTAAACATTTGTACAGGACACCTCTTTGAATTTTTCAGGTGTACTTCTGTAACATAGGCAGGTACCTTGATGTGCGCACGTACACAAAGGCGCTTTGTGCTGCGCATCGATTGTGCTTTCTAAAATTACCTTGTAATTATTATCTTTTATTTATGTGGCACCACAAAGAGTACACAGTTCCGTACATAGTGCATAGATAAAAAAAGATTCATACATGCAGATGGACATGTTTCTACTATTTAGAGAAACACAGGGCCTGATTCATTAAGGAAAGTTAAGCAAAAAATTGAGTAAGTTTTCTTACTCAAGTTTTCTGGACAAAACCCTGTTGCAATGTAAAGGGTGCAAATGAGTTTCTAATTTTGCACATAAGGAAAATACTGGCTTTTTTTCATGTAGAACACAAATACTTGATAGCTTATTTGTACACTGAAATTTAAAGTTGATCTAGGACATGCCCTCCCCCTCCAATGCAACATGGTTTGGTCTTACTTGCTTACTTTTGCTTGACTTTCCTTGATGAATCAGGTCCAGTGTAACTAGTAGCATGAAAAATGTAAGCATTTTTCAATATCTAAGGCCGCCAAAAATGTATTCCATATTAAGTTCTTTAATATTGAGATTAAAGAACTTTATATGCATAATAAAATTGTGATAGCTTTTCCCTCTGTCATTTGAGAAAAAAAAACTTTTGACAGGTTTATCAACAATTCCTTGAAATCTAAATTTTTGAAACTTCTAAATTTGTACCAATTCAGTTACATGCTAGCATTTCCGTTGTTGATTCTTGAACGCAAAACCAAACGTAAGAATTTGTTAAGATAATGGTGCTACATTTCTTCCTATGTACACCAGGCCTGTCTGGAAGTTTTAAATGAAAGAAGAGGAAAATCATACTGACAAGACTATAAGCACGACGACAAAGGAATAATTTATGTTATGTTAAACATTTTTAAAATGCAGAAACTTTTTAATCATATTTAATTAATTACATTTAAACACAGTCATAAAGGTTGTCTCAGTTAAAGTCAAGGTTGGATTTCTACAAATTTGGGTAGTCAAGACAAATTAAAGTTGGGCACCTTATGTGGTGAATGCTAGGCTGGAGGCGCTTTGCTAATGTATATAGAAACAACCACTTGAAACTTATAATTCAAGATGCTTATATTGTTAGAAAATAGATAAGTGCCTGTTTTATAGGAAAAGAAGAATCCCAGTTTTAAGATTTCTAGTGGTGTTTTTCTGCATCTAGATTAACCTCTTAGTGCAAATTTACATTTATAAACATTATCAAGGAGACTATACAGCAATACGGGCAGTAACTGTTTCATTTAGTTCTTGCCCCCATTATCTGAACACACCGGGCCTAATTCATTAAGGAACACATAAGTCATTATGTGCATAATGTTGCGTAAAATTAATTTGCGCATATCTAGAACTGAACCATATGCCAGGGAATGCAGCAACATCCTTTAATCTTCCAGTGCAAAAGGACCCTTACAATAGACTACAATTTCAGCAGCGGGCAGGGGACTGGCTGTAAGCAGTCAATGTACAGTAAGGGCGCGCCAAATGCAAGTGCACGGGGCAACTTTCAATTCAAGCTTTGGACATCTCATGTTCTTGACGGAGAGTTGTTTGAACAATACAATCACATTGTCATAGGAAATGTTCACCAGGTGTTTTCTTCAGTTTAGGTACTTGCTAGGGGTATCTGAATGATATATTCTATGTCATGCTAACATGGATCTAATAACAACTGCTACTGTAGTTACTAGCAGTGTTTGATTTGTTAGTAGATCAAAATCTCTAATGACTTCTAAGAATATCATCTGGTTAAAAAAAGAAATATATCCATATTTCTGTCCCTGTAACCTTTATTACAAGTACATATATTTTTTATGCCCTGTAATTTTGTGGGACTAAACTTGTTCCAAAAACATGAAATTTTGGGTAAAGCTTGGATAGAATAAGAAAGGAATTGCTCCAATTACTTCAGCTCATATTAACCACTAAATTGAAGCAATAGCAGCTAACCTGACCATCGGGTGGAGGAGATCATGGTGGATGATTCACTCCTCAGACAAGATCTGCACAATTTCAGAGTCTGTGCATCTGGCACAGACTCACATGTTGGATGGTTGGATGGTGAAGGATGCCTTCCAACTTGTACCTTCTGCTGTCTAGCAGATTAATATGTTGCAGCACCAATCTGAGGATCAGGAAAATCAAAGCCGTAACTTTCTAGCGCCTGGGGCAAGAAAGACAAATGCCGCCCCCTAGCCCTCAATTTTAACCAAATGAACCTAAAATATTCCTAAACTGTGCCCCCCTTCAGCGTCGCGCCCTGGGCAGTCGCCCCTATCGCACAGCCCTAGTTATGGCTCTGGTGCCACACCAACAGCCAGAAGTAATTTTTGAAGGGGTAGTTGATCTCCATTTTTGAGCTAGAAGCTGTCTCTGCCACTATATCTGTAGACTCTCAGAAGCTAGGGCTCCTCCCCATACTTTAAATGTAAAAAATTTTAACCACAAAGACAGAAGTACCACTTTCCAATTGTCCTTGAAAAAGTGCCTACTGAAATGTGAAAAGCACCTTGTCTATCTAACCTAATTTTTCACTCCAGGTGCAGAGACACAGTCTCTTAAGTGGCCAATAAGGCTCTATTCTATTCATAAAATCCTCCATGACATTTAATGTAATTCCATGTAATGAGCACACTTATCTTAATGTTCGTTTAGCACTAGTGAAGAGACTGTAACTACTGAATCGTGTTTTTCCTATTCTTTTACCTGTACTTTTATTGCTTTTTGTTCTTTTTCTCTGCTTAGTGCATTAGTTCCATAGCAATGCTTGAAATGTGTTTGTTTTGAAACTTGCTTGCGGTCAGGGGCGGATCTAGAATTTTTTTCTACCCCGGGCGATGTGTGTGTGGGGGGGGGATTTAAGCCCCGCCCCCTTTCCAACTTCTAAGGCTGCCGGCGGCTGCACAGTATGTGCAGGTCCGTTCGGCAGTGATAATGTGCTGTCCCGCTGCTCTGATTGTGTTTATTTTATAGGCTGGACAAGGTAGAGGGTGAGTACAGTTTAGTTGGGGAATGTTATGTTTTGCACTGCTGGATAAAGTGCACTGTTAACTGTCCTGCACATAACACGAAAGTACCGGTACACTTTACATTATGAATCATATTAGTTTCACTCTAATTTTTTGATATTATACTGTCAGAGGGTTAAATAATAAAATGTCATCGCTTGTGCTAGATATATTTCTCCTGATCTGGTGAATCTATAAAAGGCACTGAATGAAATTAAGATGTTGCTTCTGTGTAGAGGATGGATGGGATGGGCTTATCATTCCTCCTATCCCAGTACACCAGAGATGCTATAATATTGGTTAAATATTGGTTAAAAGTTTTGTGCAGTTTTCTGTAGTGGCTCAAAATTTAGGTCCTGAGGCGAGGTATATTTTTATATCATGTACCATAGAGGCGAAACTTTTCATATCATCTTGTCAATACCATGTCAAGTGAAGGTAAGTTCAGTATTTGTAGCACCGTGTCCCAGCAAAACCATAGTCTGATTGAATCGCTTTTATAATGGTAATGACTAACTGAAAAATAGATACTATAAGCTGTCTGATTGCTCTACCTTGGACCCGTTGCTTACTACCATTGCCGAATTTATAGGAGCACTGGGATACTTGGGAAATGTCCATACACGCTAAACAAAACTCATTCCACTTTGCCTCCCACTCTTCCCCGTCCCTTCTTGACTGAATACTTATATCTTAGAACTTGCTGCCAGAGCTATCTTATTTGCCCTGTTTTATTTCTACAACTGCCACTTGAAGGAACTAAATTGGGGCTTTCTTCTTACAGTTCCAATTAGGTGATAAAACCCTTTATGGCCAAACGTACTAACAACTCCATGCTCACAGACAGCCTCTTTTTTACTAACGTATATACTGCTGACCATTTAATCACTTTGGGTGCACTTAAGACATGTACCAAAAATTATTGTTTGGAAACTATACATTGCTTGTAGATGTTTTTTACTGTGACATGTGGTGTCGTAAACGTGTATAGGACACCCATGTGTTTTATTTTCCAAAATGTTTTCCCCAGCTTAAAGAAATTATTATATTGGCAATAAAAAACTTTTGGCAGTGAAGTTGAACTTGGTATAATAGAAACACCAGCATGAAAGAGATTTCTTGGTTTTGGTCATTTATAACCCACATGAGAATCTTCAATATTCAAGATTTTCCTCATTGCACCATTCAGTTCAAAAATTATTAACAACTTACGATTTATCGACCCTCTTCACTTATTCAAACACTGCAAAATCTTAATATCACTTTATGCAACATCAATTCGTCCTCTCTGTGACTGTCTGTAGGCTCGGACTGGTAATACCCAATGACTTGTTTAATCCTCAGAATCTCTAGTCTCTTGTTGGCCTCTACACCAACTAAGCGTATCCACCATCTATTACTGCTGCTAACTAAGCAAGGCTCCACCCTCTCCCTGCATACTCATCCAAAATCTACTCTTCAATGGATTGTCTTCTATCCATTCTAAGATGCCTTTAGTGCTTCACTCCTTCGCTGATGGTTTTCTACACATTGGTCCATACCCCCAAATTAAGTTGTCCTGCTTGATCCTACTGTCTCTACACCCCTCTAGAATGTAAGCACTAATGGGCAGGGTCCTCTTTACCACACATCAGTCCAAGTCATATGTCCCTCGTCAAGTCTAATGCTGATTTTTTCTTTTATGTCATGTGATTTGTTCTGTTAGTTGCATTCATTATTCTGTTCAATTGTATCCATGTAACTGTTTCTATGTCTAGTGTCTTCAAGTATATTATAAATGTCAGGTGCTACAGATTCTGCAGCACCTTATAAATAAATGATTAAGTTAAACACACATATATTTTCCACGTATTAAAAACAGTCCTTCTGTCCCGTCACTGCCATAAGTAATTTAAGTCATAAATGTGGCTAAACCAAGCACAATTTTTAGATGAAAAAGAAAAGTCATCATTTTATTGAAAGAGGTGGTAGTAAAGTTGAAGGAGGTTGGACAATTAGTTTTTCACACTGACCCTCTTCAAAATGTTCCTCACACACCCAGGTGTCCTTCTATGTTGCCATGGAATCTCTTGAATGCAACTCGATGTGCACCAGACAGACTATCCAGGTGCATGTCGAAGTAATTATTAACAAAAACCTATATTATCAATTACAAACCTATATATTACCCATACAGAACTAATCTAAGTTTATGTGCCTGTACTTTTAAAGGTAAAAGTACTGACCTTTCTCTTACATATTACACAATAGAGAAAACAAGTTATAACAAGGAACACACTCATTGCAAATTTCCATTATCTCCCTTATTTCACAATGACCGGACAAATCCAATTACATATTTTCTCAAAATAAGATCAAAAAGACCCTTCCAAGAACATGTCACATTAATGATGGTGTCAGCCTTGACGTGAGTCAAGAGGACTGGTTTGGCAAGGACAACTAATGTTTTTGGCAATGACGAGTAACATTTTCTATAAAAAGAGAGTTAACCAGATATAGATTGTCAATTGGCATTTGAGACCCTGGGCGTATGTCTGCTTCGTCCAGTAATGGCTGTATCTATGCAGAATATCTTTTAATAAAGAATAGAGATATTATATTTTGAAAACCTGCTCATCTCAATTATTATTTAAAGAGAAGATTAGAAAAATCTTATACATGTACCAAATCACAACCAAGGTATCTTGTGGTGTGCATAGGATGCACTTCCTAAATTACCTCCAATGCTGGCATTATCCATGTGTTGGGACACAGATCTACCACAAAGTAATACTACATATGTACTATCTGTACCATCTGTATTACTGTAATCCAGATCTGCACAAATGACTGCAAAGTGTAGAAGGTCAAATGTTAGGAGTAAGTAATTCTATAATGTGACGCATATTGCAAAAAAATAAAGAAATGAAAAAATAATGTTGGGTATCTGCACCAGACATAGGCCACACATAATATACCATCCATAACCCACAATGCAGGATTTACGATCCTGAGCACTAAGCCTCCGAACTCTTCCCACTGCCCAATGCAGTCTTTTAAAATGCTGCCATCGTGACTTGCAGATCCATGAACACACTTATTTGCTAATGAGTAGGACTCTTTCTGCTCATATCTAGCAAAACAAACAATTAAAAAAAAATGAATGAAAGAATGAAACCTTTGGCTAACTCAGAACGACAGGCTACATTAAAGCCCCAAAACATATAAGTCTGAATGAAAATTGAGTTTAAAAGAAAATCCAAGAAAAAGGGAATTAAGCAACCACTGAGTGTTACATATAGAGTATTCCAGAGACACTATGCCACTGACTAACAATAGGAAGCACGTAAAAAAAAAAAAAATGTAAATGTCATACAAGCACTGATGATACTAACAAATCATGCTTTTGTCGCTCTTGCCACATACGGTCATATCTTCTACATCTGAGTCATTCTGCCACAAAATTCACTTACATAACACCATAAGAGCCATCTTTGGGCATGCATAAACATCAGATGATATATGCCAGTGCATAAGAGAGTCGAGATAACACATTAGAAAATTTTCATTCGGATACTTTATCCATATTGGCATTTTATAATTTACTGGTTTTTTTTTTAATGCAAGTTGCTTATTAGTTTTATGCCAAATTAACGTAGCTGAAGATTAATCCACAATTACAGTGCATTTTAAAAGAACATTATCTTAGGGGTGGGGGCTGTTATTGTTAAAAAAAAAAAACCCCACACACATTTAAGAGGCGTTCTTCTTTATTACCGGCTTTTCATGAAAGACCTTAAGAGCACAACATATACCTCCTATTATAGCAGCACATCAATTCTCTACTGAGGATGAAAGTAATGTGTATATGTAGTTGAGGCACCTTTGTCAGATTGATAAAGTGTAATTAGTGAGGTGCAATGGCAGATATTATGTTATCATGGAGCAGATTGCAGTGCTTGGGTGTGAAATACATGCTGATGCATAAAAATCCCAATTAAAATGTTGGGTTGGGCACAGAAGTTTATACATGTACCCATGGCTATTCTGTCCTTGATGGGAAAGACTATTTTACACACAAACAGTCAAAATGACAGTTATCAATCAGGTAGGAATAAGGCATTTACTTGTGTGCTTCATTAGAATAGAGGACATCTACAGACATGTGCTCCATAGAGGCAAGGGAATGTAGCAAAAATGTTAATGGGTAACAAATAACATAACCATATTGTATGTCATTTTTTGCTGATTTCTGCCTGTTAATCAGTCAAAACATGGCTATTGGGATGAAGGATAGTGAAGTCCACACATTTACTAAACTAAGGAATTGCCAATATGGCTGAGATCACCTTATTTTTGACCTATAAAGATAAACTGGTTTCACTTTATCCTATAGCCAATCATTGCGCACATTGCTGTGTTTTGGCATAACACATCTAGAAGACTGGCTAGACAGGGGCACTAGAGATCCTGTATAAGGTTACAAACACATTCTGAGGCAGAACTTTAGTAGGAATTAGAGTAGGATGTAAGAATTTGGCACAGGAATGGGTGCAGAATCTGCCTCAGAGAAGTTGCTTTCTCTGCTAACAAGCAACAGATGGTGTGAAGGATGAGATAGAGCGGGGGAAGAGGAACAAGCAGGAAAACAAGGCCAGATTTAAAGGGATCTGCAGGGAAAAAAAAAAAAAAGATTTGTGGGGAGTAGGGAGAACCAGATATCGAGAAGGGAGAGAGCACAAAGTGATAGGAAAAACAGTATGCAAACAGTTAAAACAAAAGAAATACCACAGAACAGTTATCTAAAGACAAAGGCAACATTAAGAAAAAAAAATGTAAATGAAAGAACAGCCAACATGCTTTGTTTTTTAGATAGCAAATCTGAGTAATTAAAAGTGATAATATGTTGTAATTAGAGGAGTGCGTTATAAGTCTCTTGCATTAAAATAGCAATGTGATTACATTAAAATCCTAGTACTTCTCGCAGAATTTACTAAAAGACATAGCAGCTAAAAATGTATTTGAGGGGTACCTGTAAATCCCACTACATTGGCGTCTTTAAAATATTAAATATCAGGATTGTCTGCTAGATTGTCTGATTAAAACAGAAATGGACTTTTTAAATTATATGTTTATATTCTCTGTTCCAAAGGGATAAAGTGGTTTGTGCTATATTTCCTGCATAACTAATAACATCCTGCTGAATCTGACTCTTCGTGATAACTCATTAGGTATTACTTTGCTGGAAAATGTAAGGATGTACTAATGATGGTGGACCATTAAACACAAGTTACATTATATAAGCAAGTTATTAAATGAATAAATATAAGTATGTAAAAGCTCCCATTCCACGGCAGAAGAGACAAACTGTAGGATCCTATAATGTGTTGACTTACAGAAATTCTGCTGTGTGTAGGAAAATCCCTCTACAAATACAACTTTATCTCATATAGTTTCTATTCCTTTACAATGTAAATAATTATTATTAACACTTATCTATATACTGTCAGCATATTCCGTAGCACTTTACTGATTAATTGGAAACAAGCATAGTAATAAACCGAGACTAGGTATTACAGACAGAAAGAGGTAAGAAGGCCTTGCCCGCAAACTTTACAATGTACAGGAAATAGGAGTTTGAAACATGAGGTTATGTGCTACATATTGCAAACTTCTTCATCCATATTGCATGGGCAATACTGGTCAGGGGGCCAGAGGGTTGTTTGAGAACAGAAAGAACTTATGTAAGTCTTGTGTGAATTGTGTTGAGGGTTTGTAATATGGTAACATAGGAAGGTTGGGAGAGTTGAGGAACTTGACAAGCTAGTCTGAAGAGGTGGGTTGTCACAGAATGTTTGAAAGTTTGGAGACTAGAGGAAAGTCTGTGTGCAAGTAAGGGCATTCCACAAAGGCCTGTACCCAGGAATGGGAAAAGGTAATGAGTGTGATTGAGAAATACAGAACAGAGCTGGGAGATATTCTGAGACAAGTGAAGAGTTGTATATTATTGCAGTTTCGTTGATAGCCTTGTGTATTAGTAGAAGCTTTTTATATTGTATTCGGTAAAATACATGTAACCAGTGTAGAGACTGACAGAGCTAACCACTGCATGTAAAATAGATTGCAGGGGTGAGAGTCTGGTTCGGGGAAGATCAGTAATGATGGTATTGCAATACTTAATGCAGGAGATAGAGTGCATGAATTCAAGTTCTTGCGGTGTCTTGAGAGAGATATGTACATATTCTGGAAATGTTTGTATGTAACTGGATTTAAATACAGATTGAACAAGGGGAAAAAGCATAACTCTGAGTCAAGGATAACACCTAGGCAGGTAGGGTTTATTGTCATGTTGTCAATAGCAATAGAGAAGCCAGAATAGGTATATTCACTGTGTGCTTGAGTATGACAGAAAGTTACAAGGGGGTATATTTACTAAACTGCAGATTTGAAAAAGCGGAGATGTTGCCTATAGCAACCAGATTCTAGTTATAATTTATTTAGTACATTCTACAAAATGACAACTAGGGGCATAATCAGTTGTCCGTGCTACTTGCAAAAGTAATGTGGCGTTAAGAGTATTACCGGTATTACGGTAATTCTAAGCCAGATTTCAGCTCACAGCTCCCTGAGCTGCGAGCTGAAAGCCGGTGTTAAAGGTACCATAATAATGGTAATTACGCGCACTATTACCGTAATAATGGCAATAGTGCGCAAGCCGCGTTACTTTGCGAGTAACACGGACAATTGAATATGCCCCCTAGAATCTGACTGATTGCTATAGGTAACATCTCCACTTTTTCAAACCTGCAGTTTAGTAAATATACCCCCAGGAGAAAGAGAATACAGATTTTAGTTAAAGTTTGGAAGGCACACAGGAGACAGGGATTGATGTATTGGGAGAGTATAGGATCAATAGGACAGGTAGTACAATAGGAAGATATGAGAGTAGGAATCAAATTTGTGGAATCAAATGAAGACAAGTGCCAGAGGATGCAAGGAAGGAAATATCAGGTTGCTACCATTTAATGTTGGATCTTATCAATCTAGTCCAACGTTGGCTAACCTGTGACACTCCAGGTGTTGTGAAACTACAAGTCCCAACATACCCGTCCAGCAATGAGCTGTTATATGTTGGCAAAGCATGCTGGGACTTGTAGTTTCACAACACCTGGAGTGTCACAGGTTAGCCAACACTGATCTAGTCCATGAAGTAAAAATCTTGTGCACCGATGGGGGGGAATGATACGAAATTTAAATGTATTAAAAAGGTGTTTAGGGTTAGAAACCTAAGCAGAGATGAGAGATTGGAAGCATGCTTGTTTGACATTGTCCTACGCATTTCAATAGGAGAGACAGATAGCAGTGTACGTGAGGAAATCATTAGAAGTATGAGATTTAAGCCAATGACGTTCTACTTTGCAAGAAAGTTTCTAAAGATATTGTGTTACTTTAGGGTGCCACAGCTGACATTGAAGTTGACATAGGCTGTTGCTAGGGTTTGGTGAAGATGTGGTACTGTCGTATCAGGATCAGAGAATGTAGAAATTGGGGAGAGAAGATGTTGTAGAGGTGGAAAGCGGTTGAAAATTAACAGAGTTCAGATTTCTGCTGGGGATGTTGAAATTTGATGATGTCAGAGAATAGAAGAGCCAGTAAAAGAAATGCTCAAGAGATTGCTGGTGTGGTCCAGGAGAAAAATAGATCACAGCAACACGCATAGAGAATGAGTTGAAAATCTGGAAAGCATCTACTTCAAAAGATGTGAACGTGAGTGATAGAACTGAGGGTGTCCAATGTGTGAAAAGGAGTACGGTAATCCAACACCACCTCCTTGCTTGCTTTGCTTCCAGGTCTGGAGGTGTGAGTGAAATGAAGGCCAGCATGTGGAAGGGCTACAGGTGAGGCAGTGTCTGATTGTGCAAGCCATGTTTCTGTTATTGTGTGAAGGTTGAGGTTGTATGTGAGGATTAGGACGTGGATGGAGTTAAGCTATGGCACATTTAGAGGTATTTGAAAGGCATGAGAGACAGGTCATGTGTTTGAGGTTTGCTGGATTTCTAGTAAGATATACGTGTATGGGTGATGTGCGAGATGTGGGTGGGGCCTGGATTTGAGATTTATTATAAACTGTGTGACTTTTTATTTTCTGGCAACAGCTTGAAGATGTTATAGTTAATGAATAGAAATAGGGAAAAAGTTCATGAGTGTTAATTAGACAGGAGTGGAGTAGTAAGGGGGGGATGTTAACCAAGGGGTGAGTTGCAGGGAGTATGAAGGATGTTATAGTTATAAAGATAATGCCATGAAAGTATAGTAAGAAAAGCAATTTACTACAGGTCATGTGGCCCTTGCTGCCAATGGATGCGCCAGGTATCTGCCATTTTCTTTGAACTCTCCATTGACTCTGGCAGTGTGTGAGCATTTTACATACCCCGAGCAATCCGAATATTTCTCTAACAACTCTGGCATACGTTAGACTTGTGCAAACTGCTGTGGTCAACTCCAGAGACCCAGCACATCCACTCAGTGGGAGTTGGATAATTGGTCCGGGGTTTGAAAAGTGTGTGTATTAAGGTGGAGGCCCAGGGGAATAATTTATGAATTAATAAAAATTAATGAAGCAAGTGGTATAACCTGGTAGCATTGTAATTTCTCTCTAACCTGCTGAGAAATCACTGACCATGTTCCAGTGTATGAATCTACTAATGTGTGAAAAATCTTTGTTACCTAGGAGCATGAAAATCAGCCACTCATGCTTAAGAGTGATGCAAGACATGGAACCACATTGTTGGGTAGCTTCTATTAAAGGCAACTATTGGAAGAGCAATGAGTTAGCTATCAAACTGGGCAAACGTAATTACTGTAAACACCTCAGTGACATCAGGTATATCATTTAGCTCAGTAGTGTATATATATATATATTATATATGTCCAATAATGGGTTATCGGCACTATAATATAACTAGTTGTTTTATTAATGCGATTCTCACATCTGGATGTGCTAACATTTCACCAATTGTTTTACTCATGGAAGGTTTTCAAAATGATTTCTGTGTCGCAGGTAGGATCAACCAGGTGAATTTCCTACCAGTGCCACTCATAAAGAGAAGAACTGCTGGGTGTCCAATGTCCACAGCCTCATCGTTTGCAGGATACACAAGTGTCAATTTAAAACATTGAGAACAAAACACTTCCAGTTTATTTCAAATATTACAATGTATAAGGTTTAAATAAGAGACAGTGGGGCTCTCCAACACTGTCTCCACGTTTCCCTTTACTCAGTCCTTCTTTTTCTCTGTTTAAGGCTACACACACACATATACCACAAGTCAGCAGGTACATTTTATATACTCACCTAAGTCAGTCTATTTTATCTCTATAGGTGCACTTTCTGATGTCCACTTGTCGATATAAAATAAATTATCGCAGATGAGCAAAGAAAATGTATCTGCTGTTTCATGGTGTGTAGCTTTGATCAAACAAAGATTTAGACAGTTCCAGTTAATTCATCTTTACCTCATTATTACCAGATATAAATCAAACGGTTTCTTTTCTGAAATTAATTGAAAAACAAATTCATAAACATGTGCCCTGTCAATAAAATTGAGACAACTAACTTAAAGCTATCCTACACAGAATGTTTTGTACCTTTTAAGCATGTATAATTCATATTTCTAAGCTGTGTTCCTACAAATTAGTATCTCTTTTTCAAATACTCTCTAGAGGGCACAAAGTATGGCTGCTAGTCCCACGCATACAGGCACACAGCTCTCAGAATGTTATGTGAAGGCAGAGGTAGGAGAAATAGGGGTGGGGGGTTACAGTAGAGAGCAGACAGAGCCCAAAGGGGTGTTCCAAAGCCTTTCTGCTCGCTATATCATGTACCATGTAACTGTGGTAGCCATGGTAATTACATGACACTGCAAATAATTATAAAGCATTAATAGCAGACCAATGAAAAATTGCAAATACAGATTTTTATTATAGCCTGCCACAGTGATGTTTTATTTTTTTAAACATAAAATATCCCTTATTTTTTCATGGGTACAAAATAATGCCTATTCCCTTTAGAGTCATTCTAGATAAGATATGAGCTGTTACAGCCGCTAAATTTATTTATATATTAATAAAAGAAGAAAAAAGTCTGATAAACAAAATGTAGAAAAATAAATATATATTTACATATACAATTTTAGAGTGTTGTACAATAGTAATTACATTTGCATCAATTCTTAAATCTATAAATACTGCATTTACCATAAAACGTATTTGTTTTATAATAAGGTATAATTTGTATTTGGATTAGTAAATAACTTAAGAAACAGACATATGTTACACATAGGAAAACCCTAGTTCAATTAAAAAGGTACAAAAAAAATATTGTTTTAAGAACAATGTTTGATACAACTGTCCCTTTAATATTATACTCACAAGGAAAAGACTCAAGGTTATTTTCACAATGTGAGCCACGAGTGATCATAAGTAGAAATTCAAGAAGTGAAATTATGCTTTGGTTAAAATAGAACTATCACTTATTGCCAATTGCTAAGTACTAGGACTGGCTAAATTGGGTCATGTGGCATGAGAAGGATGGCGGAAAATGTGTATTTCACCACATTATAATTGGTCAGAGGTCAGTAACTAGTACAAGGCAGGGGATGTTATGCCACAAGTCTAATTTAACACCTGCTAACAACCCAAGAGTTATATTAATGTCCATACTGTAGGATAAATGTTATTTCCACAAGTTTGGTCCTGCCAGTTGTAAAAATTAACAACAGTGTGGAAGTTACAAAAATTCTACGGTGCAATACTTCCAGAATTTGTTGGTGTTGCATTATACTGGCACTACTCTTCCATCCTGACTGCCAGTGTACAGAATTAGGATCAATTCAAGCTTGCTCCCCTAAATTCCCCAGCTGGTGAAATCTACCAGCAAGGCGTCTGGTGGTCCTGCGTAGTGTGAGTGAAGACACAGGAATCTGAAAGAGCAAGAACGCTGTTAGAATCCCATGTGATGCCCGTTCAAGTGGCAAAGGCTCCACGCCAGGGTCGCATAAAAGGAAGAGCAGAAGGGGAAGCTGTAACAGGATGCTGAGCAGCCAAAACCCTGCTAGTTCTGGAACCTAACAATGAGATAAAAAAACAACTGTATTAAGGAAATGCACTGCATATGAATGCTGGAGATTAAATATACAAACATTCACATATACAAGCAAGTAGCACGTGTCAAGAAATGATGGGAGGACAGCTTAGGAACAAAGTTGTAAAATATTACTTCACCCAAAAAAGTAGCATATAATGTGTTAAAAAAAAACAACAACAACATAAACCATAAACAATACAATAGTAAGACACACTTGCTTGGAACATACTTTGATTACGCACAGTTCCGACTAAGGAATAAAAATAGTTAATAAAATAGACTGAGAAGGACCAATTGTTGACATCATCATTCACTAGTTCAATATAACAAAATGAGCACCTTTTCTTGTAGGTTGCCACTGTATCCAAGGTATAGTCGAATTAATTCAATCACAGACATCAGGATCAGTAGAGTCACAAGAATAAATTTGTAATGATCAGGAAGGAGCACATACTGCAGAGCACAAGAAATGTGACCATCAATTACATAGTTACAAATATATTTAGATTAAAACAAGGGTAATACTTAGGCCAAGGCACAAAACACAGATTACCAGGGAATTTGAAAAAAAAAAAATCCAACAAAAAAAACCAAACAGCTTTTATTACAAATGTGTATATCAATTAACAATCATGTTTTCATAATTCATGCACCCAATTTATATTCATTATATGTTTAAACAATGATATGGTTAAAGTATTATTCTATTATTCCACCCAAATTTAAATAATTAGTTATGGATGGAGTTCAAAAAGTTATGCTATTTGTGGAAAAAAATCACAACAGCAATTATTAAGCTTCCAAAATGAAATAATTACTCATTACCATGTTCTACGAATGGAATATTTTAGCTGTAATGTCAGATACAGCACTGTTAGCGTCAAGCTGTCTAATTGCTGCCATCATGTAGCCCATGCTGTACTCTTTAGCTATGTGTAATGTTCCCTATTATAGTGGGAAACAGCCCGGGCTATCTAGTGTTGGGACGGACTTATTGCACTGTGTGGAAATCAGGACAGAATCAGACCTACTCTAAACCAGATCTGAGATGGTGCAAAATGTAAGTTCTAATGTTCTCCTCGGCATTGCAAGGAACGCCACTGAAAATTAATCTTTTCTACACAACTATACAAAATGAAGTGCATCAGTATGACTCATCCATACGTCAGAGCAGGTAGTACTGTCTTTATTTGTAATTATTTTTTAAAGCTGTAATGGACCACAGTGGGGACTTAGAGATCACTAAGTGGGTCCCATTTATTCATTAAACAGTTCCCATTAACTAATTTACTACACAGGTATGCCGGAATTGTAGTTCAACAAAGGAAGAAAAGAAATTGGTTGCCAAAGCTGGATTCACACTGCTTTTACAGTATTTACCATAATTGCCATCATAAATGTTTCCCATTTAAACAATTTATTCTTAATTAATACCTTTAACTGAAGTGTTAAAACATAGCAGATCCACCAGAAGGGAAAGTAAAATGTATTGAAGTAGAGCGACATCTGCAGTGGTAAACTAGAGACAATATCAACATCTACAAAAAAATAAAATAAAAAAAAATATCAATGAGTAATGTGGTTGTTGCTTCAGTTTCATGCCACATAACTGTATAAGAATCAATATACATGTAGACAAAAACAGCCACACAGTATAGATATTTCTTGTGTGCCTAGTATGATGTCACATAGGGCTACTAAATTCCAGCGCTTTGTAGCCAAAGAAACCGTACCGTTTAATTGCTACCCCCTGACCCCTCCCCCCCATAATATTCTAAATAGACTCAGACGTGCTCTGAAATGAGTGTTTATCAGCCCAACGTTAGCATTTTGCTGCAAAATGCCAACGATTTGTACTGTAGCCCTGTGTGACAACAGTATTTTGGCAGTCACTGCTTTCTTATACAAATGACCGCATGAGGACACACTGTGAAGTTAGCACTGTGTAAATATTGTACAGCCATCTTGAGGTTCTGTCCAAAGCAGAAAAATAAGTTAAGTTTGTGCACAAAATTTAAAAACACATGACAAGTGACATACTTACAGGTCATTTCAAATATTATTACATCACAGACAGAGATCGCCAGAGATTCAAATGAGTTGTATTACTCTGTTGTCATGTCCTGTCTTCCCGGACAACGCCTCTTACTAAAAATGTATTTCATAATACGGGTAATGGTTGACCTTTCTAAATACAGCTTTGGATCTAATACAGGTTGAGTACACTTTAAACATGTACATTTCTTGCTGGCTATTTTTTAAACCTTAAGGCCTATTCAACAATATTCACATTTTTTTGTGCAATTTGTTTTATTGAAATATCTAAGAGAATGCAAACAGCAGATGAGATAAATCAAAAGTAGAATCATGCAGGGATATAACATTCACATTTTTGCCTATTAAGTAATATCTGTTATCGCCGCTATTCGACGGGAGTGAATGATGACTTAGAGTAATTTACAATTATAGTCATGTCAGGACAACGCATTCTATAAGAGGCTGTCCCAGCAGTGCCTGTGACCTATTGACACTTCCTTCACTGCTCGTTTATAGCAGGGTTCTGACGCAATGTCTCTACTGCACTTTCTCGATCACCGGACCTTGCATGAGTACAGCCCAGCCTGTCTGGAGGGATCCAAAGTTTCCTCTCGTCCTGTAGGCTATAGCTGCCAACGTCATCCTATGAAGGCGTTAACTATCAGAGTCGAAATTTTAGCATTATAAATTGCTCCAGACTGTAATCATCACAGAGAATTTGACTAACGCAAGAGTCATCCATATCTTCTGCGCTAGGCTTTTTCTAAATAGCTCCAATAGCTAAATTTGCCTAACCCATTATTTTAGGCTTCACAATGGGTCCCGAAAATGGGATGAATTGGGGATGTCATAAGGGATGTTGTATGACATCAGTAATATTTGAAATGTACTTTTGAGTTCATAATAATTAAATTTGTCACATGCATGTGTGTATGCAAATCCTTATGGTTAAGGGCTGGGAATGGAAAGATAAAAATTTGATCCAGCTCTCCCCTGTAGCTCTGCGTTAAATAGATCATGGATAATAGTGATCTATTTCTAGCTGGAATATCAGCTAACACTAGGGGCTAGATTTACTAAGCTGCGGGTTTGAAAAAGTGGGGATGTTACCTATAGCAACCAATCAGATTCTAGCTTTCATTTATTTAGTACCTTCTACAAAATGATAGCTAGAATCTGATTGGTTCCTATAGGCAACATCCACACTTTTTCAAACCCGCAGCTTAGTAAATCTAGGCCTAGGTCACTATTAACAGTGATCTAGGAATCTATTTATCAGTAATCTCCCCCATGAGTAGATTTTCTACCGCAGCAATAGAAATTCTTTTAAAGTGCAAATTATTATAAAATAAATGTGACTGGGGCAGCCGAGCGATGCTCAGCTCCCCGGTGATACTGGCTGGCAGCAGTAAGACTCCTATTACTGCTTGCCAAATTGGTCCTGGGAGCCTATGCACAGGCTTGGGAATACAAACTGGGTTCCAGATTCTACAAAATAGCAATCGATAACATTTACCGTCTGGGGGCTTTGGTAAATAGGGAGAAACCCTAAATCATGTGATAAATGCCCTTTTCACAGGATTTAGGACTTATCTCCATTTAAAAAAAAATAGGCTCCCAAGTGCTGCATGAATCAGGTCCCCCTGCTCCAACATAGCCCTCCAAATTAAAATGGGTTTCAAAATTGGTATCCAATCCCACCTAGGCCTTTCTCAGTTCCCCCAAATGATGTCATCCATTCTTTGTGACAAAATTGTATGAATGACATGCAACATACAGTATATGGCATCCAAAACCTGCTGAAATGGTGCCATCACCCCAATCTTTATCTGGCCACTCTCAGGCTTATAGCACGGATTTGTGCATATGCATTGTTTAACCTTAACCTCAACAACATTTTTCCCCCAAAAATTTGAAAACTAAAATGTATACCTTTGTCTCGGCCATATAAATCTGTCAAACCCGATACAGAATACACCTAATTTGATGGGCGTGGCCTAGCTCTGGAGCCGTGTAGATGTGCGGCTGTGGAGCTGCAGCTTTGTGACAAATTTACACGGTGTGCACTGCCTTATTGCCAGCGGTCTCAAATCATCATCTACCTTGTGTCCCAGGATGGGATTGGTGATTTCATCATAACACTGCGCCCCTTCACCATATCACACTGTGTCCCCCCCAACCTTGTTTTCTCTCCTTTACTTACTTTCTTTCCTCTTTTTCTTCTGTCCTCTTTATTGTTGTTCCTGTCTGCTGCTGCTCCTCACTGACATTGTCAGATGTGATAACGTCACGCCCGACAGTCAGTGAAAAGAGAACAGTAAGGAGGGAGGAGGATGATCTGGTGCAGCTGGAATGGTTAATTTTTCTCCCCCCCCCTTCTTTTGCCATTGGACAAGCAGCTCTGGCTACGGCACCCCTGGGAGCCGTGGCATACACTTTGGGAACCGCTGCTCTAATCCACTCTAATCCTGGAACAGATCCCATAGTCTGAATTTCGGGGCAAAATCTACCAACCATGTCTTTAGCCAAGTGACTATTTTGTGCATATATGACAAGATATGGCTTGATCATTAAGATAAAATTAACAAAATCCAAGTATAAAATATAATCTCAAACATTTTATTTATTCAAACATTTTCTAGACACTAACTAAAATATTAAAATTAGCTAAAATATTTTGTATACACACAGTTTATCACAGGAGCATGAATTGTCGGTGTAATGTAAGTAGAAATATATTTAAAATTTACAACTAGTAATATTATGAACTCTGAATAAAGTATCAAGGAACATGCTGTCCTAGATGTAAACATAGGAACTCTCCTGAATGAAGAACTCCAGTATTGCAGTCCAGGCAGTTACATATAGGCTTACTGCTTACAAACATAGTAAGAATGGTGGTAGGAAACTTGAAGGCGTTCCCCCAGTAATAGATGAAAGCATAAAGACACATGTTCCAATATCAAGTCTCCACTCCAAAAGTGTTGTCCAGTTGAGCAATTTAGGTTCCAAGAATAAAGCGTTCAATCTTTGGCATACCGATTATAAAACATCTCCCTATTGTGTAGACAGTATCGAATACTACGAAGAGATAGAGGCAGCAAAGAGGAATCCCACTTTTAAGAGTACCCAAAAACAGGCACCAGTGAGAGGGTGTGGATGCAGGAGCTGTACCTGGATGGGAGTGGGCAAGAGGGGAAGAGTCCCCAGCAGCAAAGGTCTCACAAAGATTGGAGAGCCTTTGGATGATAGTGCCCAGAAGTGAGGCATGGATGGAGAGAGAGAAACCTTTGGAAGGTTGAGTGAAATTGGTTGGAAGCAATATATAATGAGAGAGGACCCTGTGTAGAGCCCCTTTGAAAAGTACCCACATAATGTGAGTGGAGGTTGGCACTACAACAAAGCAGCTGCCTGCTCTGGTGAAAAGAAGTCCCCACAGTGAGATGTTAGATGGAGTCTTGTGGCTTGTAACTGTAACAATAAGTAAGGCAGAGTCCCTGGCTATTGGGATGCTTAAGATCTCTGTCTGAGTATTGAATATCCCTGAACTGTGCAGTACTGCAGTGTAGTTGCCAAGCATGGAAAGGTCCCTGGATATAGCAATGACGTTTGAAAGTGGCAGCACAAGATGCTGAAGAAGGTCCCTATAAGGGATGGGATGCACAGTGACAAGAAGAATCCCTAGATAGCGGGATGTTAGTTAATCTTTGTTGAAACATTAGCATGAACCTCCAACATATGCCCATTGTGTGCTGATACCAGTGAGTAAAAGACTAGTATCTTCAGAGCGCATGGAACTACTGCATCCAGCAATACCAGGTATGCAGCTGTGCTACTGTTCTTATTCGGACTTAAGCAAGAAATGTGCAGGTGGAGTGAAGGGGTATTAGAGTTTAACATCTGCTGAAGTTTATATGCTGGAGGCGTTTGGAGGAAACTGCAATTGCAACCGTTGCAGGAAGAGAAGACGTTGATAAATAAAAACCTGGCTCCAGCCTCCGATATTTATTAACATTGCACTGCACACCCCTAGTGCTCACTCCATGTTAGTTGTGTTTAAACACCCAAATATTCAATGGCCCCTTTGGTCACAGATGCCACACCAACGCCATAGCCGTAGGAAAAAAGAATGGCAACAGCTAGTGGGGTACCACACAACATCATGACACCTCCAAGTAAGTGATTGCACACATTACCAGCAGTGGTTTCAAGCATTACATAAAAACAACAATACAATACAATACAGGGCACTGCAAACAGGATTGACAGTATTTGAGCAACTGTAGAATTTTTTTTAATAGGAACAATATATATACCAGCAGGACAAGAGTAGGCATCAGATAGATTATTAATAGGGTAAATCACTGCCATGTCAATGAAAGGTGAGGTGATAGTTTTGGAAGATTTCAATATGCTTGCTATGGACTGCAAATGCTAAATCAGCCAGGATCAGAGACATTCAGAGTTTGCTTGCATAGGACATCTCTCAATTAAGTGGTTAGGGAACAAGGCTGTGGGTGAGTGAGTAACAATGTCATTCATTTAGTGTTTTAATGTCCCTGAGGTACCCCTACATTGAGTACTGGCAGCTTCTCACATGTGTAGATGTTGTCTGCTGTTTCTAATGTGTCAGTGATGGGCTACAAGTGTGGAGCTGGGATATGATGTCACCGCCCAATACCACACCCCAGTTTGATTAGGAGGTGCGAGAAAGAATGAGTGAAATCAAACTCTATCTTCAGTTACAATGATTACCACTGGTCTTGCAATGGAATTGCTATCCAGTACATTACACACAGAGAAATGACATGCAAGACATCTCACACCCACCCAACCACCCCTTTAAATAGTATTATAGTAAATTTGCGCTCCCTCTTTTGTGCTCAAGTGCTACTGTGCATCTTCTTTTTCAAAACTCTTTTAACTCAAGACATATAGATAACTTATTATTATTCTTTATTTATAGGGTCCACAGCGCCGTACAGAGGGAAACCAACAAGACAGTAGATAGTATAATGGTAGAACAAAAACACAGCTACTGAGGTGTAATGGGTATATTCAGCGCAGGCTGAAACCTGTGCCCATTAGCTTGGGCGCATCTAACAGGTTTAGAGCACCTGAAGGAGGTGCAAAGACAATGGAGGAGTGGAGTAAAGGGGCAGAGAGCAAAGGGAGGAGTTGCGCAGTGTAACTGGTGAGAAAACGTTCTAGGTAATAAGAACAAGAGGGAAGAGGGCCCTGCTCGCTAGAACAGTCTAAAAGGAAAGGGGCAGACAAACGGTTCATACATGGGGGTGAGCCAATATAAGGGGTTCTGAGGGCAAGAAGCAAGAGTGGGAGAGATGGAAGATGAAAGAGGGTGAGATATACTACATTGTGAAATGGTTAAGTGTAGGACTGGTAAGCTTTTCTAAACAGTTGGGTATTCAATGACAGTTTAAAGCTATACAGGATAACGGATAGTCTGATAGATTGTTCCAGTGGTGGTGGGGCTACACAGGTGAAATCTTGGCTAAGGGAGTGATATGTGGTTTCTAGAGGGAAGGAAAAACAACGGTCAATGGTTGAACGGGGGGGGGGGGGGGGGGCGGAAGGAAGAATGTATGGAGATGAGGTTAGAGATATAAGGAGCAGTAGAGTTGGAGAGGGCCTTGTACGTGGGGGTGAGTAGTTTGAAGTGGATTCTATAGGGGAAGAGGAGTAAGTTTAAAGTTTGTCAAAGAGGGGAGGCAGATATGGAGCGGCGAGAAAGGAAGATAAGTCTAGCTGCAGCATTAAGTATAGTTTGAAGAGGAGCGAGGTGGGAGTGGGAGAGACCAGTAAGGAGAAGATTGCAGTAGTCGAGACGAGATCAGTGAGTGGATAAGAGTTTTAGAGGCATTGTGGGAGAGGAAGAGTCTGATATGGGCGATTTGGCGGATCTTGAAGCAACAGGATTGGGCAAACGATTGAATGTGAGGGGTGAAGGAGAGGGAGGAGTCAAGATCGACACCTAAGCAACGAAGTTGGGGAACAGAGGAGATAGTGGTGTTGTCAACAGTGATAGAGAGGTTGGGAGGGAAGGAGACTCTTGATGGAGGGAAGACAATGTGTGTTGAAAGTGTCAAAAAGGCAGCAGAGATTGGAGGACTGAAGAGATGAGAGATTTGAAGAATGATTGTTTAGCAAGGGAGAGTGCAGAACTGTAGGATGAGGGGATGAACTTGAAATGAAGGAAGTCTGCCAAAAACGAGATTTCCACCAGTGGCGTTCTTCAGTACATGTGCATTTTTGAAGAAACCCGGTACACTTGGAGTGCCAAGCTTGAGGATTAGAGCAGCGAGGTGAACAGAAGAGGAGGGGGCAGCAGAGTCAAGAGTATTGGTGAGGGTGGGGTTGTAGAGGGAGGTCACTTGGTTAGGGCAGGACAGGGTGGATAGAGGGAAAAGGAGAGTTGTAAGGGTAGATTTGAGCGTGGGGGGGGTGCAGGAGATAAGGAAAAGAGCGGAGGAGAGGGGATGGTGGTCAGAGAGTGGAAAGAGAGAGTTGGAGAAGTCAGGAAGAGCACATTGATGGGAAAACACAAAGTCAAGGGAGTGACAAAGACAGTGCATGGGGGGGGAAGAGTTCAACTGTAAGAGGCCAAAGGAGATAAAAAGGACAAGAAGATTAATGAATGCTGGGTCGTCGATAAGGACCTAGGATGGGGAGGTCTGAGGAGAGGTAATGGGGAAGCAAGGCAGCAAAATTATCAATAAATTGGGACCAGGGGGCGGTAAATGCCTGAGAAACGGAGATGGATGGGGTAGAAAGATGGATAGAGTGGATTTTAAAGGAGGAAAATGAAAGGGAGGGGTCAGGGAAGATGACATGAAAGGTACAACTGGAGGATAGGAGGATGCCCACCCCACCGCCTAGACAGTCATCAGGTCTGACAGAGTGGGTGAAAGAGAGGCCCCCATAGGAGAGAGCAGCAGGAGAAGTATTAGTGGAAGAAAAGCAGGTTTCTGTGATGGCAAGAACACTAAGTTTACGAGGTCATGGATAGAGGGCAGTTTGTTGAGGATGTATTTGCAATTCCAGAGAGCACAGGAGAAAGGGAGAGGGAAGTGAGGAGATATGGATGACATTGGCAGGGTTGTTGGTGCGTGGAGTGGGCTGGATCTGGGTCAGAGATGAAGGTAGAGGGTAAAGATCGGTATTGGACAGGAGCAAGGAGACATGGTGAAAGACTAAATGAATAGGGAGAGGAAGGCTAGATAAGGAGAGAACTGACTAGCAAATCAG
The DNA here is from genome assembly GCF_038048845.1 of Mixophyes fleayi. Lineage (NCBI taxonomy): Eukaryota > Metazoa > Chordata > Amphibia > Anura > Limnodynastidae > Mixophyes > Mixophyes fleayi. The sequence continues at coordinate 120,838,357 of NC_134407.1, read as the reverse complement.
TGGGTGAAGGATGCAGGGGTACTAAGGAGAGGATCAGGAGTAAAGAAGAAAGACAGCAATGTGTATGTACCAGAATGATTATGCAAAGAATCAATAAATAAGTCCAAAAAGTGCCCGATCTCTCATTTTTTCATAACTCACATATCTCAGTATATAGGGGCATATTTAACAAGTAGTGATAGTGCACTTACCGTACAATCCATGTCCCTCTGAGTCCCCCGCATATTTATTAAAGGTGCATCGCAGCAGATATCGTGGATATCAATATCCCTCTCGCAATCTAACAAGTTCCGAAAAATAGTTTTTTTCGGAAACTTGTCATGATAATGTACGCCTGCTGAAGCTGGCGTACATTATCATAAATGAAAAATCTTAGTACTGTCAGCTCTGCTCCGAAGAGCAGAGCTTAACAGCGCATGTGTGGAGGGATCACATGATCCCTCCCTGTCAATCACCGCTCCCTCTCTGCAACTATAGTTGCAGAGATAGAGCAAGATGTTTGTGCGCATATGCAGTTCTTCGAACTGCACATGCGCAATTGCTGAAAGAAGAGAAGTGAAGAGGACAAGGAGGTGATCCGGGGATAGCGCATTCCGAAGAGGTGGGGTAAGTATGATTTTTTTTTAATCACAGAAACAGCAGTTTATCGGAACTGCTGTTTCTGTGCTGGGTTGTACATAAATTTGAGAAATAGTTCAATCCTTATAATAAGGATTGAAAACAATTTTTCACTCTATGTGAATATTGATAAATGTGCCCCTTAGAAAGAGAAATAGAGCGATAATAATAATATAGAGGGGCACATTTATCATTTATCGGGCAAAACGAGAAATACTTATCAATCCTTATCGCATGGATAAGGATTGATGTATTTCTCAAATTTATGAAAAATGGATCACAGAAACAGCAGTTCCGAAAAACTGCTGTTTCTGTGATAAAAAAAAAAAACATACTCACCACTGCCTCTTCGGTCGCGCTGGCTCCGGATCTCCTCCTCTTCGGTGTACTTTCTCTTCTTCATGCTACTGCGCATGTGCCGTCTGGAGAGCTTGAGGCTGTGACAGGGAGGGATCACAAGATCTCTCCCTGCGCATGCGCTGCCCAGCTCTGCTCTCCGGAGCAGAGCTGGACATAACGAAGAACACAAGTTTTACCAGCATTTTGGATGATGTACGCCAGCTTCAGCAAAGCAAAGCAGCAGATGTCAATGATATCTGCTGCGATGCACCTTTAATAAATTTGCGGAGCACACATCGTGGCCTAATTTACACGGTAAGTGCACGATAGTGCACTACGGTGCTTTCTTAAATATACCCCATAATTCCAGAAGGGTAACCGTGGATTTTACAGTAATGGATTATTCCAACACCACGGTGGGCGTGCACAATAATACAATACTTTCAATATTTCACGGAGTACATGGTGTTAAAACATACATGCCAACTCCCGAAATTCGGGTCAGTCTCCCGGGCAAGCTGGCATTTCTCCCGCATCCCAATCTCACCTGACGCGATTCTCGGTGAATCACGCCATTTTGGAGGGCGGGAGGGGGCAGAACGAGGCCAATCGCGTCATTTTAGCCCCGCCCCCGCGGCGTGAATTACGTTTTTCGTGGGCGGCGGGGCCAAAATGACGCGAGCCTCGTCCCACCCACTCCCGCCCTCCAGTCACGCCCCCCTCTCCCGGAAACAATGTTTCCGGGAGTTGGTAAGTATGTGTTAAAATAATTTATGATTATAAACTTTTCCATTACTAACATTTGTTTCTTATGGTAACAGGGCAACCACTATGTAACCCAAACCATCTCGGATGCTCACCATTTGCTTCTGTCATTTCGCACTTTTTGGGCACAGTCCGCCTCACATCGCTGAATATGTTGCGTGTCATAGAATCTAGCTGCCGGCGAACTTTCCCGGGCAACGCCATCTTAATCGCCTACCTTAAGCCTTAACGCTGAGGGAAAGCGTAACCATGCGTTGCCATAACTACCAGTGGTTCCGGTAGGTTAGGCTGTTCTGCGCATGTGTAATCTCTAAAGAATGATTGGCTAGTAGTTCATGAGCGACACTGCCTTCCCAGGATTGTGCGAGAGCGAGCTCTGGGTAAGGCGGTACCCAGTGTTGCTGAGAGTACCATTTTTCATGTGACATTTATTTTTGGGTATTTTTTAGTAGAAATTTTGTAGATCGCTTCCACCCAATACTCAGCGCCCACTTGTCAGTAGTTTACGAAAATAAAATGAAAATTATCATCCCGTTACAGGTCGCACTAACCATGTATTAACCCTGCACCACGCCGCAACCACTAACTTCCAATTCTATGAAAAATCCAAAATTACAGCTATTCCCCCGCAAACGTGAGTTTATGAAGAAACACAAACTGGAAATCTGAGTAACCATGAAGAGATTATTACTAATTGATTTTTACATACGACCGGTAACGGAGAAACCATAGACGGTGTTGCTGCTGTTCAGTTTAGTTAGACCAAGACCGCCACAGAATCTGTATCCAAATTAATAGTAAAACGTTATGCCAAAACAACGTTTAAAATAATATAAACAAAAGTTACAAATAACACATTTTATATATCCATTTATTATGTCCCAAAAATAACCATCCAATAGAGTACACATATTTTGTATCCATCCACATATTAAAAGTCACAGAATCAAATATTGAGTGTATTTTGCCCGTTGAATTAATTTAGAAACCGTAGATACATGGTTGGGGGAAAAAAAAATCTTTTTGTAGATTTACACTAGCGACCCCTTGTGGGGAGACTGGTACACGATGAGTTTACCTGTTAAAACCTTATATATCTGGGTGAGTTGTCATATTTTACATTTTTATATTGGTGTATTATTAATTTGTGGTTAACCCCTAACAATTACACACCCCTTTATTCTTCCCCCACCTCAACTCTTTTATGCTCTACGGTTCGCTCCCTCACTCACAACCACAAATGCAGTGCTCCCTACACCCTCATCACTGCCCAACAATTTCCAACTGGATCCTCCTATTCACCCACAAATATCTTGCCCTTGTCCTCTTTCTTACCCACTTCTGACTGACGGTGACATCTGCCCCAACCCTGGGCCCACACAATCCCCACCATCTAGTTACGCACCTTCTGCTACAAAACTGCTCACCCATCATATTCCTTTATCAATCTCATTCACATCCCTATTCTTTCCCCTTTTACTGTGCATTCTGGAAGACCAGATCTGTCTGCAACAAACTTACACGCATCCACAATCTATTCCTATCACACTCATTCAATCTCCTCATGGCCATCTATCACCCCCCAGATACTGCCTGCCATTTCCTTGACATCTTTGTTGCCTGGCTTTACCATTTCTTTTCCTCTGACCTACTGTTACGGCTAACAGTATTAACCAGGAAGCGGAAGTGACGTCCAGGTCGTCATGGAGACGGCCGGGACGCCGACACACAGTGGCAGAGAGTCGCGGCGGCCAGGGTAACAGCCGCGGCTTGTTACATCTACCCATTCTTATTCTAGTGTATTCCAACATTGCTGTTGACAACCCCACTGTCACTACTGTCTCTAAACTCCTCAAACTCAATTTCTTTTATAGTCTCTCCCAGTGGACTTCATCTCCCATTGACTGCAATGGTTACTCATTGGACCTCGTTTTCTCCCATCTCTGAGACATCTCCAGCTTCTCTAACTCAGCCACCCACTCTATCCAAAATCTCTTCTCATTTTACCTAACCTTGCCTCCTGCTCCCCCACCTGCACCTAAACCCTGTACGAAGTAGCCCCAGCCACCTCACATTGCCTCTAGCATTCCAAACTAGGGGTGTGCACCGGCCACTTTTGGTGTTTTGGGTTCTGATTAGCTTGAGGTTTTGGGTTCTGATTTGTTTTGCCAAAACACCCCACGAAAGGTTTTGGTTTGGGTTTTGGGTTCTGATTTTTTTTTTAAAAAAGCATAAAAAGTGCTAAAATCCATTTAATTTTTTAATTAGGTCCCTCTGTAGTATCTGGAGGGCAGTGCTGTACTTCATTGAGGAATTGATTATTCATTTTTATAAACATCATTTTTTCAACGTTTTGCGGAAGCAACCTCCTTCGCCGCTCACAGACCAGGTTCCCCGCTGCACTAAAACTCTTTCCGAGTACACACTGGAGGGGGGACAACTCAGGTAAAATATAGCCAGTTTGTACAGGGGCTTCCAAGCTGCCTTTTTTTCCTGCCAGTAAAAATAAGGACTGTCTGACATGTCTACTTGGATGGTGTCAGCAAAGTAATCCTCCACCATTTTTTTCAATAGTGACAGCATCCAATGCAGCAACAGTAGACATGTCTGCAAAGGTTGGCAGGTCCTTCAGTCCGGACCAGATGTTCTCAGCATCCCCGCCAGCGGGTCTTTTAGGAAAACTGAGCTTTTTCCTCGCAGCCACAGGTGTTGAAGAAAATGAAGGAGGAGCTGTTGGCATGTCACGGTTCTCTTCAGAGGACAATCTCCTGACCAGCAGGTCTTTGCACCGCTGTAGACTTGTGTCCGCCGGAAACAGCGACACAACATACGCTTTAAACCGAAGATCCAGCACGGTGGCCAGAATGTATTCCTCTGACTTTAAAAGAGTGACCACCCTCGGATCCAGGCAAAGCAGACGAAGGGCTTCATCCACAAGAGCTACATGCTTTGTTGAATCGCAATGCTTTACCAGCTCCTCCCTCACTTTCTCCAGCTGCTTCTGCAACAGCCTGATCAGGGGAATCACCTGACTCAAGCTGGCAGTGTCGGAACTGACTTCTCTTGTGGCAAGTTGAAACGGCTGGAGAACCTTGCACAACACGGAAATCAGTCTCCACTGCGCTTGACTCAGGCGCATCCCCACTCCTTTGCCTATGTCGTAGGTGGCTGTGTAGGCTTGAATGGCCTTTTGCTGCTCCTCCATGCTCTGCAGCATATAGAGGGTGGAGTTCCAACGCGTCACAACCTCTTGTTTGAGGTGATGGCAGGGCAGGTTCAGCCTTTTTTGATGTTGCTCGAGTCTGCGGTAGGCACTGGTAGAATGCCGAAAGTGTCCAGCAATTTTGCGTGCCACCGCAAGCATCTCCTGCACACCCCTATCACTCTTCAGGTAATGCTGCAGCACCAAATTTATGGTGTGGGCAAAACATGGGGCGTGCTGGAAATTGCCCATATGTAATGCCGCACAATGTTACTGGCGTTGTCTGACACCACAAATCCCCAGGAGAGTGTAAGTGGGGTAAGCCACTGCGAGATTATTTCCCTCAGTTTCTCTAAGAGGTTGTCAGCGTTGTGCCTCTTATTAAAACCGGTGATACACAACGTTGCCTGCCTTGGAACGAGCAGCCGTTGTGGAGATGCTGCTACTGATGCAGCTGTTGCTGCGGAAGGCGATGCATCTACCCAGTGGGCTGTCACAGTCATATAGTCCTTAGTTTGCCCTGAACCACTTGTCCGTGGTTAAGTGGACAGTGGGTACAACCGCATTTTTCAGAGCACTGAGGTCACTTGTTCGTACTTCTCTGTACATCCCGGGTATCGCCTGCCTAGTGAAGTGGAATCTCGATGGGATTTGGTACCGGGGACACAATACCTCCATCAACCGTCTAAATCCCACTCCACTGATGGCGGACACCGGACGCACGTCTAACACCAACATAGCTGTTACAGCCGCAGTTATCCGCTTTGCAATAGGGTGACTACTGTCGTACTTCGTGCTCATGGCAAATGACTGTTGGACGGTCAACTGTTTGGTGAAAGACGTAGCATTCTTACGACTTCCCCTCTGGGAAGATGACCGACTACCAGCAGCAACAGCAGTAATAGGCGTACCGCTGCAGGATTCCCCAGAAGAATCCCGGATTGAAGAGGACTCAGTCATGCCGATGACATGGCCTGGTTAGGTGTCCCTGGACTGCTGACGGTCCTAGCCACAGATCCTGAACTAAACACTGAATTATGACGTTTCTTCAGGTGACGTATAAGGGAGGATGTCCCTAGGTGGCCAAGATCCTTACCCCTGAGCTTTACATAAGGTACATATGGCCATACATTTGTTGTCCGGATTGGGATAAAAATAACTCCAGACCGAAGAGGTGGATTTTTTGGTCTTCTGACCAGGCATGACGATGGGCTTTTTCATCCCATGGACAACAACTGTTTCCCCCCCTGGTGCCTCATTTAAGATAACCACATCAGCATCCTCCTCGTCAAGTTCCTCTTCAGCGCCAGCTACATCAATATCCTCCTCCCGGTGTACAACATTGACACCTTCATTAGCCAAATCTGTAACTGGACTGTGGGTGATCCTTCCAGCATATGCAGAGGGCGTGCTGCAAATGGTGGAAGGAGCCACCTCTTCCCGTACAGTGATGGGAAGGTCAGGCTTCGCAACCACCAACACCCTTGGTCTCGCCTTGGGGATTTGTGATGCCATCTCTTTAGAAAGCAGAGTTGTTTGCTGTGTTGTTGATGACAGCTTAAGTCTCTTAAATTTTTTAGAGGGGGGGGAGGAGGAGGGCTTAGATCCTTGGGTGAAGCTGAACCACTAGTCATGAACACGGGCCAGGGCCTAAGCCGTTCCTTGGCACTCCGTGTTGTAAATGGCATATTGGCAAGTTTACGTTTCTCAGATGATTCAATTTTCTTTTTTTGATAATTTTAGTGTACTTTGGCTTTTTGGATTTTACATGCCGTCTACTAGGAGATTGGGCATCGCCCTTGGCAGACGACGTTGATGGCATTTCATCGTCTATGTCATGACTAGTGGCAGCAGCTTCAGCATTAGGAGGAAGTGGTTCTTGATCTTTCCCTACTTTATCCTCCAAATTTTGGTACTCCATTATATGCAACACAAGAGAGCGTACCCCTAAACCACACACACTCGGCAAAGCCTTTACAAATTATCTGCGGCACAGGAGAGTACCACTGGACTAGAGTTATACAGCAGTACCTATTTTTTGGTACAGCAGCAACAGTGAACATAGTTTGACTTTGAAATAGCAGTACCTATTTTTTGGTACAGCAGCAACAGTGAACGTAGTTTGACTTTGAAATAGCAGTACCTATTTTTTGGTACAGCAGCAACAGTGAACGTAGTTTGACTTTGAAATAGCAGTACCTATTTTTTGGTACAGCAGCAACAGTGAACGTAGTTTGACTTTGAAATAGCAGTACCTATTTTTTGGTACAGCAGCAACAGTGAACTTAGCTTATATAAACTACATAACGTATTTTTATATATTGCAGTACTAATCTTTCTTGACTGCAGGAACAGTGAACCTATTCATATATTGCTGTAGAAATTTTTAGAGACTTTTTTAATAATTTTTTAATATTTTTTTTAAATTATTTTTGTATGTTTTTTTTTATTTTTTTATATATTTTTTTAATTATTTTTGTATAAGTTTTTTATAAGTTTTTTTTTATTTTTTATAACTTTTTAATAATTTTGAAATAATAATGCCCTTAGCAGAACAGAGCACAGGACACAGGCAACACCACTGGACTCAGCAGGACAGAGCACAGGACAAAGCACCACTGGACTCAGCAGGACAGAACACTGGACAAAGCACCACTAAACTGATCAGCAGGACAGAGCACAGGATCTCAAAGGAAACCACTGAAAAGCAGGACAGGAGCTCCCTAACTACAACCTCCCTCACGAGTGATTGCAGCCAGAATGAAGATGGCGGCCGCGAGCGGTGAATTTATGACATCCGAGTCTCGCGAGATCCGACGCAAGACTTGGATGTCATAGCCTCGTTTTGGATTTATTTTGCGGGCGGAAATACCCGAACAGTGCTCGGATCCCGTCGGATCCGCACTGTTCGGGTGGGCTCGGATTAGCGAAATTCGAGCCCGCTCATCACTATTCCAAACCCCAACTTAGCATTCCAGACAGTGTTGCCACTTACAAAAGTGCTCCCATTCTGTTGAGCACCAATGGAGAAAATGTTGCTTAAACGCTGACTTCAAACCTAACTTCCATATCTAATCACTCTGTCCAACAACCTCTGCTGCCTCAGCTCCTTTACTCTCTTCTCTACCTTCCCCCCACCACCGTCCTGCCTGGTCACGAGGTTGCCAACTACTTCAAAGGCAAAATTGACACCATTCATAATGACATCTCTCAACACATTCTTCACCCCCCACTCATATTTTCTTCCGCTCACCTTGCCACCTTCAGTTCCTCCTTTCCTGTCAGAGGTCTTTTCACTTCTGCCTTCCTCTTCCCCCACAAACTGTCCCTTCGACCCTCTTCCCTCCAAGTCCTCCACTCCCTTTCTCCCAATGCCTAAAAACACTTAGCCAACTTCTTTAACCTATCCCTCTCTACTAGCACATTCATGTCCTCCTTCAAACATACTCTCATCTCGCCTATTCTCAAAAATTCATCTCTTGAACTTACCTGTCTCTCCAGCTACTGCCCCATATCTCTATTGACCTTTGGTTCTTCTCTTCTCGAACAACTGGTCTTCAACTACCTAACCCACTCAACTACCTAATCCACTTACTATTTTCACAGTACTCTACAATCAGCTTTCATCTTCTCCATTCCATTGTGATGGCCCTCTCAAAAGTGACCAATGATCTTCACTTGGCTAAATTGAAGGTTTACCTCTCCTTACTCATAGTTCTTGACCTGTCTGCAGCTTTCGATACAGTTGACCACCATCTTCTCCTTAACACCCTACACTCCCTTGACCTTCACAGCCATATCCTCTCCTGGCCCACCCCTTACCTCTTCTCTTCTTACATCTGTGGGGTCCCTCAAAGTTCTGTTCTGGGCCCTCTGCTTTTTACTCTTTACACCTCTTCGTTTGGTGAACTCATACACTCATTCTGCATCCACTACCATTTGTATGAAAACGACACTCAAATATCCTGCCCTGTGTTCTCTCCTTCTGTTCTATCTCATGGATTCAACTGCTTCTCAGCCATTTACACCTAGATGCCCCAGTGCCACCTCAAACTTAATATGTATAAAAACATAGCTCATCTTCTGTCCCTCACCTTGTCCCTCTCAACATCATGCTCTCTGTTCTCAATTCCCACTGCATTGTTGACATCATTGTCTCACTTATGTCATAACCAAAACAATTGTCCACTCTCTTATTATCTCCTGCTTTTACTATTGCAACTTCCTCCTATCTGGCCTCTTCCTTACCCGTCTGCCCACTTTACAATCCGTCCTAAATGCAGTAGCAATACTAATCTTTCACTCCTGCAGCTCATCATCTCCAGTGTCACTCTGCAAATCCCTTCACTGCCTCCCCATTTTTTCCAGAATTCAATTGAAGCTGTTCACCTACAAAGCCATCATAAATAAATCCCATACATACATCTCTGACCTTGTTACAAGATACACTCTGGCTTGACTATTCCGCTCTGCCCCTGATCTGCACTCTCCTCCCCTCTAAAAACCACATCTTATTCCTGCCTCCAAGACTTTTGCCACACTGCTCCTCATGTATGGAACTTCTTGTTTGCCTCTACCAAACTCTCCTTCAACTTCAAATCTTTCAAACGCTCTCTGAAACTCCACCTTATCACTATAGCGTATCCTACTTTACTCTTCTCTCTCTACACGCTCTACCTGCCATGTCCACCTGTGTCCCTTTATTCTCCTATTGTCTCAGCCCTGCCTCCTCCCTCTAGATTGCAAGTTCTCATGAGCAGGGCCCTTCCTACTCACTGCTTTTCGTCTGCCCCTCCTTTGTCTACCTTGTTTGTAATTTCTTGAATAACGTTGTATTTGTATTATATGTAATGTTGATTTGTAATGCTGCCTGTCCAGCACTGCAGAGTTTGTGGTGCTTAACAAATAAATAATGATGATAAATTTTGTGGCCTCAATTTTAAGTGTACATTCAGGCTCCAAGTCATGCTCAATTCTGAATGAGCCCCTCAATATTGTTGAAGAAAAAAATATCCAATATTACCTTATGTGTTGAAAAGTAATAAAGTTTATAAATAAATCCTCCCACATGGTAATTACTAAAAATTTCTATTGAAATTATCTACTTTACAATCAGTTATTTTAATTATAACAGGCAACAATTGTGCCACTTATTGTAATCTGTAATCTTGTGCAAGAAAGAAATTTGTGAAGACTTAAATGCCAAGTAAAATATGATAAAACCTAGGCCAGAGGTTTGACCTCACTTTGCCTATCAGCAGAAAAAAGGACCACCTGGGGCCATGATGATGAATTCGATTAAGTCCATACATTCCAACAGTGAGGCCAGACAGTAGTTTAGCCCAATAGCACAGGTTTAAAGTCAGGAGCAAAAGTCAGAAACAACTTGATCAAGTTATCAGATCACACAAGGTTAGACTGAAGCTAAGCATACGTAAACTAAACAGACACAGCAGATCAGAATGCAAATATTAGATGCCAAATAACGATTAAAATGTAATAACCTTTATTGCAAACACAACACAGGGTAGTCCACGGGTTAAGTTGGCATGTACAGGATGAAGTCCTTATTGATGGAGAAGTACAGATATCAGCATCAATGTTTGCAGATACACAGAATAAAAAATTGGATTCTACTCCGCACCAAGCTGAAAAACCCCCTTATATAATGGATATTTATTATTTAATATTAAGGGGGAGGTGCTCCTTTACTAACATAACAGTATCATATGTGTTGAAAGAGAGAAATAGTAATAACAGAGAACTCATCAGATAATTAATTATTGTATTATAGAATATACCTTAAAATCAACAATCTTTATTGGTATGTAGTAAAAATGACCAAAGCGAAATATAAAAAACTGATAAAAATTAATTTAAACCAAATGAATAAACAGTTAAAAGGTAGAGAACTACCACACTGGCTTCTGTTGTGTTATTTTATTGGTTGTGGCTGACAGGGAGATGCTATCTAAGAGAATATCAGTTTTATAAGTGAATCCTATGCTTATACCCTTCTGTATCTAAAGGGTTAAATACTCCAATAGTATGTCCTTGTGCTATTGATAAACTGTTCTTGCTTGGTTGTATACCTCCCACTATTGTACTGCAATGCAGTTTGTATATATAGTGAATAATCTTAATTAGTTGGTAACATGCTATCAGATAAGCACCTGGACAATATTATCCAATTTTAATATCCTCAATAGTATTAACGTGTCAGGTTACTAATATACTGGCTAGAATTTCAGCTTGATACTAAACCATACACTTTCTTGCTGGGCTTGGCTGAGCGCCTATCCTTAATAAAGCATTCATTGAGACCTCAATACTGTCCTATGATATAAGGATCCGTGAGTCCCTAAATGGTAAATCTTGGTAGATAATAGTTTATATGCTATCAGATAGGCTCATATAATAATGGCCTTAGACGCAATTCCCCTAATCGTTTACCATAAATTTCACATCTCCTACTCAAATAGATTTTTGCTCGTCAGCCTATTCCTAATATAATTTCACACAACATTCAGCTCAGCGTTACGCCGACGCGCGTTTCGCTTGTGAGCTTTGACAAGGCAACTTATAAAACTGATATTCTCTTAGATAGCATCTCCCTTCTCTGTCAGCCACAACCAATATAATAACACAACAGAAGCCAGTGTGGTAGTTCTCTACCTTTTAACTGTTTATTCATTTGGTTTCAATTAATTTCTATCACTTTTTAATATTTCGCTTGGTTCATTTTTAATACATACCAATAAAGATTGTTGATTTTAATGTATATTCTATAATACAATAATTATCTGATAAAAGAGTGCTCTGTTATTACTATTTCTCTCTTTCAACACATAAGATACACAGAATTGCCAGGTCAGAATTAAGCTTTGCACATACAAAGTATTAGATAGAAAAGACAAGAAGTTTGTTAAAAAAAAATGGTGCACTAGAAACTCCCTAATGTTCTCAATTGGACATGTTTGTTGATGAGAGACGTCTCATTCATATTAAAATGTATCTTTATTTTATTTTATTCGATTAAAACCATACTTGCCAAGATTTGTTGTTGGGCTTCCGGGAGATACCGGCTGGGACGTGGGCGTGCAGGGAGCGGGGCGCCGAAAGCGCGTCATTTTGGACCCGCCCCCAAGACGTAATGACGCAAATCGCGTCATTTTACAGTGGGGGCGGGGCCAAACACAGCGATTCCGGGTGAATCGCGGCGTTTAAAACGAATTCTGCCCACTTCACCAGGATCAGGGAGATTGCCACACTCTCCCGGGAGTTCGGGAGACTCTCGCAAATGCGGGAGTCTCCCGGACATTCCGGGAGAGTTGACAAGTACGATTAAAACATATAAATAAAAATCTGAAAGTGAAATATAAGTAAAAATGTGCCCGTGAATAAGCAAAAAATATGTGTGTTTAAAATCACTGAATATACTTAAAATTGGTGCTCAAACTATTCAGGTGCAGTAGTAAGCAAGTGGCTTAATTTCTATTAGAGATTAAATTACCCTTGTATGAAGTTAACCACTCTCCCTTTAGATATGGCCTGCCTCTTATCTCACTGGGTTATAATCCTTCATAATCAGTTCCAGCAATCATTACTCTATTTTATACCCAGAGTTTTATCTTAGAATGTATAGCTTATTAATGATTAATCTTATGTCCACTGTAGTGGAATGCTAGCTATAAATTATAGGATTTTAAGAACCAGACACAGGTGCAGTTCATCAACTGCTGAGGAATGCAGCAGAACAGATTAACTATTGCAGTGCTGGAACAGCAGGAAAACCAAACACAGCAGCAAACCCTGGTGAGTGTGTGGTGCTGCACTCAGTTCACAGAAACCAGAATTCCAAGTCCTGTCACAAAGTGTCTAAGATGCAGATTTATATAAGGGAAATAATGAGGCAATTTGAACCAGTTGCAATGAACATAGCTCAGAAAGTGGAAATTCAGCACAAACGATCGATTAAGCCAAGGTTTCATAACATACAAATTTGTGAAATAGTGAGACAGTTCAAGCGCTTATGGTTCCTTTAGTTCATACAATATATAAAACATTTCATACGTGCTGTAGCATTGTCTTCTTATCTCCGTTTGTTATTCCAGACTAATCATGAAAATTAAAATCCAAAATATTGTAATCAGGGCCGGACTGGGACTAAAAATCAGCCCTGGCATTTAAAGTACACAGGCCCGCCTCAGTCCCAGAATGAAAGAAACTGTATGGCCAACATGGGGCATCAATACATATATTATAATAAAACATTACAATTATCACGCCCTCCCAGCCACATCACGCCATCCCAAGCCCCACTGTACTTATCTATGCTTCTGGTGCTGCTGACATCCATCAGGGTGGAAACTTCCTGTAGAGTGAGCAGGGAAGCTCTTTGTCTCACGAGATTACCAAATCTTGTGATACTTAGAGCTCCTCTGCTTGCTCTGCAGGGTGTGTCCTGTCCGGGAACTGAGAGCAGCTATCAGTTCCCTTCCCCTAACCAGAGCTGGATTAAGGCTCAGGGGGCCCGGGGTATTTAAGACAGCAGGGCCCCTATTATGTAACATGGTTATCATTTTAGACAAATACACAGGCAATACTGTGTGCACTACTGTTAGAAGCACACAGCTCTGCCTTCACAAGCAGTACGTTGTGAAGCGGGACATACCTCCCAACTGTCCTTGTAGTCAGACCAAATCCTGACTAAGTGAGACAGTCATCCAAATTCAGGACTGCCCCACCAGATTCAGGACAGTTGGCAGACTCTCCTGCTCTCTCCTACCTGTCTTGGTCACTTTCACCACTTGTAGTAGCTGGCAGAGCCATAACTAGGGTGATGCGGGCAGTGCCGTCGCCCCCGGCGCAAGCCCGAGGGGGCGCAGCAGCCGCCCGCTACCTTCCCCTCTGTGTTACATAGTATAAAAAAAAAATTGTGGCCCCTCCCCCAACTCGCGGCACCCGCGAGAGGGGGGAGGGGCTAGTGTGGTGGCTGGTCCATGAAAGGACTATGAAAAAAAAATGCCGGCTACCTGTCACTGCAGCATTACTGATGATGTCACCATGCTGTCAGTGCAGAAGAGCCAACACTGCGGGGAGCTGAGAACAGACCTTAAGTAAGTGAGGGGGAGGGGGATCTGTCAGCTCCATTAGTTCTCTCCCTAAGCCATGGTCTGTTATATCACATGCTGTGTGTGTTAGCAGCTCTCTGCTTCCAGGACTGCCCCTCCCAGCATCCCCAGCTCCTCCTGACAGCCCTGCGTTCCACCAACACTCTCACCTCTGCTCCTGATAACTATGACTCCTGTGCCCCTCCCAACTCTCGGTACAGTACAGAGCCCCCATCATTGACCATTCCTTGCCCTGCATATCAGTTCCCTCTGTTTCTATCCAAATATGTTTCTCTTCCTTCTGATCCCTGACACCTGTCAATTCTGACTCCTGGACCCCTGAAATACAGCTGTAACCTCTGCACCCTCTCCATCACAGGAATGCTCTCTGTATAGTATGGAGGTCACAGGAATGCTCTCTGTATGGTATGGAGGTCACAGGAATGCTCTCTGTATAGTATGGTGGTCATAGGAATGCTCTCTTTATAATATGGTGGTCACAGGAATGCTCTCTGTATAGTATGGTGGTCACAGGAATGCTCTCTGTATAGTATGGAGGTCACAGGAATGCTCCCTGTATTGTATGGCGGACACTAGGAGGCTCTTTATATTGTATGTGTGTGTATATATATATATATATATATATATATATATATATATAATAATTTTGTGTGATGGTGATAAGGGGGCACAATGTGATAAAGATGGCTCCATGGCACGGTGTGATAAAGGAGAAACTGTGATGAAGGGCACAGTGGGATGAAGGGGCAGTGTGATACAGATGGTACCGTTACAATTATGTTTTAATTTGTTTCAGTGAGTTTTATTTAAAAAAAACAATTCATTTTTTTACAGCTAGCATGTGACAGCTGCATTTAAAGTACTTTGATTCTATGGAGGCTTATTACATAAAGATCCTTACAAAGCCAGACCGTGAAGAATGGGGAGGGAGGGGTTTCAGTGCGGTTTAGAACTTGTAAAGCGCTAGCCACGCCCCCACAGTAGGTTGACCACGCCTACTCGACTATTGACACTCCCACTTAGATGGGGGCGCCGATGCCCTGTCTCGCCCAGGGCACTAAAATGTCTAGTTACGGCACTGGTAGCTGGTTTCTTTAGCTCAGTTCTTTCTTATCTTGATCCTGGAATACTGGATGCCCCATTCTGAAAAAAAATGGGATACATGAAATTTAGAAAACTCCAATCAGGCCCCGTGTTAAAACAATAGCACTCACGTTTTATAATTAGGCTTCCCTCCAGTCCCCACAATAATAATATTCACATTTAATAAGTAGACCTATTTCCCTCCAACCAGCCCCAACATTATATTAACAATATACCCATTTACTCAAAACATATTTCCCTCCCTGTAAACAGTCCCAGCAATAAATTAAATAGCATTAAAGTTTAATAAATATAGCCATTTTCCACAACCATCCCCAGCAAAAAATAATTCATATTTACATTTAATAAATAGACCTTCTCCCCAAAATCAGCACCATATTCAATTGATATTGTAAGCTTGCGAGCAGGGCCTTCTCACCTCTTTGTCTGTTTTACCCAGTTTGTTTATTAGTTTATTACGTTTGTCCCCAATTGTAAAGCGCTACGGAATATGTTGGCGCTATATAAATAAATGATGATGATGATGATGATAGCCCTAAACCACCCCAGCATGAAATTAAAGGTTCCTTCACCTCACCTTAAATAATTAGCCCCCACCTACACTCCACCATTAAATAGCCTACCTCCCACACTATATTAAGATCCTCCCTTCCCTCACATATTATATAAAAATATTGCGCACACACACACACACACACACACACAATATATACCGTATTTTTCGCTCTATAAGACGCACCTGACCATAAGACGCACCTAGTTTTTAGAGGAGGAAAACAGGGAAAAAAATATTCTGAACCAAATGGCACTGCTAATATGGCTATGAGGTATCAGTCCATGTGTTTGAATGAATAAGTGGAAAATACCTCGGCGCTGTGAAACATATTATGAATATTTATTGAAATCAGTAAAAGTAGGTAGTTCTGGCCAGAACAGTATACCAAATTCAAAAGAGTTCAACACAGTAAATACAGTGGGGACATAAAATCACAATTTCAACAATGCAGTTTATACAATAACAGGTGATTTCACAATAGTCCACTATATCAATGACTGATGCAAACATCTGGGTCATAGAAAAGGGTAAGAAAGTCCTCCACCCATTGTAGACCCTAAATATTATAATTATAAATCCTGAGATAGCTCCAAATAGTGGATATAATAAATTCTTCCACAATGAATGAGTGCAATGTTAATTACTGTCCGTTTCAGCAGACAGTGCAGAGTAGGTAAATTCACAGTGGTGGAAGAAAGTCTTGCTCATGCCCCTACAATGGGTGGAGGACTTTCTTACCCTTTTCTATGACCCAGTCATGCAGCTTGCTCATGCCCCATGGAGGAAGTACTAACAAGTATTAATAATCCTCAGCAGTCACCTCAGTCCCGTGCTGTGTGACCGATGCAGCTTGCCGTACAGTCCTAACATCATAAGCCCAGGCCCTCTCCGTGCCCTCTCCAACGATGTCGCTGGGTACCCACGTTGACAGAGGAAAGCGGCCAGTCACCACGCGGGCATCGTCAGGTAGCTCCGCCTGCATCCTCGTCTATAGCAACGTGAGCTGTACACTTACAATTACAGAGAGGCGATCAGCTCCCGATATCTCCTGTAAGTTCAAAGTCCACACCGATATATATATGCACGGAGAGAGTGGTCACGGGCTGAGTTCCTTACATGCGCGCATGTGCAGACCGTGGCTTGCGTCCCAGCAGGAATAAGGTATACAGCAGTAACTATGTATTGCAGCGCTGTCTGGGCACAGAGATTGGATGTAGTAAATGAACGGACCAGCTCCGATGTCAGATCTGGTGTAGAGGAAGATAGGTAGGAATACTGAGGCGGGACAGAAGGTTAGTATTCGCTCCATAAGACGCACACACTTTTTCCCACTTTTTTGGGGGGGAAAAGTGTGTCTTATGGAGCGAAAAATACGGTACATGGCCCCACACACACACACACTAATATAAATATGACCCTACACACACACTAATATATATATATATGTCCAGACTCCACACAATTACCAGCCAGACACACAGGCCCCCCAGTGACACAAGCCAGCCCCCCCCAGTGACACACAGCCAGCACACCCCCAGTGACACACAGCCAGCACCCCCCCCAGTGACACACAGCCAGCACCCACCCTCCCCAGTGACACACAGCCAGCACCCCCCCCGCAAGGTGACACACAGCCAGCACCCCCCCTCCCCAGTGACACACAGCCAGCACCCCCCCCAGTGACACACAGCCAGCACACCCTCCCAGTGACACACAGCCAGCCCCCCCTGTGATACACAGCCAGCCAGCCCCCAGTGACACACAGCCAGCCCCCCCTCAGTGACACACAGCCAGCCCCCCCAGTGACACACAGCCCCCCCCGTGACACACAGCCAGCCAGCCCCCAGTGACACACAGCCAGCCCCCCCTCAGTGACACACAGCCAGCCCCCCCCTCAGTGACACACTGCCAGCCCCCCCAGTGACACACAGCCCCCCAAGTGACACACAGCCCCCCCAGTGACACACAGCCAGCCCCCCCTGTGACACACAGCCCCCCCCAGTAAAACACAGCCCCCCCAGTGACACACAGCCCCCTCAGTGATACATAACCAGCCAGCCCACCCCAGTCCCCCAGTGACACACAGCTCCCCCCCGTGAGAGATTATCAGGTTCTGTTCTCTCTCCCCCTGTGCAGGCATTCTCTTCCCCCTCCTTGCACCCATTTTCCCTGTGAAAAGCCTCCGGGTATCTGTGCGCCCTCTGATCCAGTCCTACGCAAACCTGAAGAGCGGCCCAGCCCACAGAGCCGTCATGATGTGTGACGTCATGACGGCTCCGCTGCAAGTATAATTTTATTTTTTATTTTTTTTGAATTATTCCGCTGGCGATCGCAGGTAGCCGGACCGGCCCACGGTGCCATCGGCCCTTCTGGCATTTGATCATCCGGTATTTATACACCACATATCTTCTATTACTGCTTGATTACTCTGTTTCCTTCTGGTGGGAGTTTTTTGTACATCTGATATATAGGGGCATATTCAATTGTTTTGAATCCCTGCGGCGTTAAAACTATTACCGTTATTACAGTAATAGTAAGCTGGATTTCAGCTCGTGGCTCAGAAAGCTGCGAGCTGAAATCCAGCGAGAAAACTAACGTTCTGAAGAGCTCAGTGACTTCAATCTTGGTACTGTGATAGGATACCACCTTTACAATAAGACGGTTCTTGAAATTTCATCCCTGCTGGATTTTCCACAGTCAATTGTAAGTGATATTATTAAAAAGTGGAAGCATTTAGGAACAACAGCAACTCAACCATAAAGTGGAAGACCATGTAAAATCACAGAGAGAGGTCAACGACTGCTAGGGCGCATTGTGCGTAAAAGTCACCAATGCTCTGCTGATTCCATAGCTAAAGAGTTCCGAACTTCCACTGTCATTAATGCAAGCACACAAACTGTGCGGCGGGAGCTTAATGGAATGGGTTTCCATGGCCGAACAGCTGCATTTAGAACAGGGATGCGGTGCTCGCACAAGGAAAAGAACCTGCCTCATCAAAAATAAATTAGAAGAGGAGAAAAAAGTTTGGGGTTCTCAGAACGTTTTTTGTTTAATTGTTTTGGCTCAATATAAATTTATTCTATTCTTTTAAGCTCATTGATCCACATTGGTGTCACTCATCTGCGAGTGAAGATGATTGGCTGTCATTTACATAAAAAGGAACCCTAGATGGCAGATCGGGTTATCCCTTGTAAAAGCGGAAGCAAAACGTACGTCGGGACATGTGACATCATCTCTGACATCACAACCCGCAAGTGACTGCCGCCACGGTGAATGGTCCGTGTATATCGGCTCAGTCTGATCTAGCTAACGCTCTCCATTTAGACCAGCTATACATTAATCAATATTGGCAGGTGTCTCCAATTGCTATAATATATGCAGTTTCTATGATGGGAGTCCTTTGGTAGCATACTATACTAGCGCTTGATAATGAGCTTATATTTGTTGAAGACTGAGTCTATACTATAAATACAAAGAGCTGTATAACGGTGATCATATAACCATACACTGATATATTTTTTGAACTGTCATGTTGATATTGGACATGCAATCATAGGCTTTTGTCAGTGGGATATCTGATAATCTAATTCAATTTACAGCTTCTACTAGCTACATTGATTGCGGCAGTCACAGAAGGGCTAATAGATTTTAACTCTATCCTTTCATTTCTTTTCACTTGTTTTTATTCCTATATTTCGATTATAATAAAGGCTTCGGCCCTGATACGTATAAATTTAAGTGTTATTATCTTTATATACCAATGAACTGGAGTGCCCTAAGTGTTTCTCCTCATCTAACCAAGCAGCTGTATACAAGCCTCACATCACCAAGACCACTGCCAAGCATCGGATGGAGTGGTGAAAAGTGTTCTGTGGAGTGACGAATCACGCTTCTCTGTTTGGCAGTCAGGTTGGCGAGTCTGGGTTTGGCGGATGCCGGGAGAACATTAGCTGCCTGACTGCATTATGCCAACTATGAAGTTTGATGGAGGAGGGAAAACGGTATGGGGCTCTTTTTCAGGGTTTGGGCTAGGCCCCTTATCTACAGTGAAGGGCAATCTTAGCGCTTCAGCATACAAAGTCATTTTGGACAATACTATGCTTCCAACTTTGTGGCAACAGTTTGGGAAAGACCCTTTTCTATTCCAACATGACTGCCCCAGTGCACAAAGCAAGGAATACAAAGATATGGTTTGATGAGTTTGGTGTGGAAGAACTTGACTGGCCTGCACTGAGGCCTGACCTCAACCCCATTGAACACCTTTGGGATGAACTGGAATGGAGATTGCGAGCCAGGCTTTCCCGTCCAACATCAGTGCCTATTCCATAAATTGTAGGATAGTTGCATGTATCAAGATGCATTCAACTATAAATACATACAAAAGTTGTTGGGACTTTTTGGTTTGGATGGATCAAGGATGTTACAGTGGGGAGATACCGAGGGAGAAGTTTTGAAAGTTGATATGTATAAATGTGTGTCAGGTACAGGGGCGGATCTAGAAAAGTATCCTACCCGGGGCGATTTAGGGGGGGGGGTCGATTTAGGCCCCGCCCCCTTTTTGACTTCATTGTGCTGCCCGGCTGCTCTGATTGTGTTTTAAACACAATCAGAGCAGCCGGGCAGCACACTGTCACTGCTGAGCGTACCTGCACATATTGCAGGCGCCGGCAGCAAGCCCCTGCTAGGGGGGGCGATCGCCCCCCCCCCCCTGGATCCGCCACTGGTCAGGTAACCCCTCTGTGTCTTTAACTGGAAGTGCCCCTTTAATCTGTCTGATCTACCCCTTTGGGTGCACGTACCTCAGGGTGAGAAATTGTGGGTTAGACAAATAAACATGTTACGACAACAATTACTTTCTAACCGTCTTTAATTATATAGTACCACATCACAACATACAAAGAGAATCTAATTTTTATACACTCATCAGTATAAATAATATTTAACTGAAAAAACAAACAAACTATCTTTACTTATTAATATTCTGTGTCCCACTGCTAACTATAGAAAATGTAACTAAATACCTTAGTGTATTTACAGAGCACAGAACACTTTAGGGCACTGTTCATCTTAGTTTGCATAGGTGTGCTTAAGCTATTGGTTCATGGAACAAGATGGCAGCATTTGCTGTGGAGCAGAAGCACCAGCCAATGGGAGAATTTAGTCCGAATCAGGGTGCCCCTAGCGAAGTACGAGCTAGACGCACAAGTGCAAAAACTAGAATTTTATTTGCAGAGTGAGATTATTAAAATGAGATAAAGGGTTGGAAGATGGTGCATTTTTTAGTGGTATGTTCTACACTGCAAAATATTCTATATTTTAATAGGCAATCCAGTTGCACTCTGGTGGTGAAGCACCTCTCTAGCCACACATTGCTTAATGCAAAACAAAGCTTCAAAAACACACAACAGTGTCATATGTAATAAAGTCATTTCTGATGTCCCCTCGCTATCATGGATAATTCAAACTTCAAATAGGGCTAAGCTGAGCAGTATTTTAAGAGAAAAACCTGAGATGTTCCATTTAATGAAAGGGATTGTTCTAAAGGGGTAGAAGGTTGCACTTTGGTGTGACACACTTTCACTCAGTGGGCCCCTTCAGTTTGATCAGCCTGACTTCACACCTAGTTCTGAGGTCCATCACCTATCCGAACAGAGTAGATGTGCATTTTGATGTGCGCTGCACAGTACCACCGAGGCACCACACTGCAAAATGAAAGTGTTTTGTGCTGCACATCGAGTGAGCTTAGTAAACTACCTACACTGATGTATAAACGTTATGCCCTCATGATGGAGGGGGCAAAGATTTGTTACACATTGCAACTGTGCACAGATTCTTAAATCTCCTCATTTCTGACAAATTACTCTTCACATTTTTGGCACTGACCTACAGTAATGTATTTTAACGCACCACTAATACTAAAAAACAAGTTGCTTTACATAAAATGACTACTAGAAAATCATTTCAAATATCATTAGAAATGTTTCTGTTTTCTTGGGGCTTAGCTACACATGCAATTTTCACCTGTGAACGGTTACATGCGTCTGCAGGTCAAAATTGTGTGAAATTTGTTTTATTGTTCTAAGTACTCTGGATGCAAATTGCTGCATTTGTCTATGCAGAACATGTTGTAATTTAAATCAGCTCAGGTAACCAATAAAGGTGCCACTTAAACTCCATTATTTGCCTGCAATTGTAATGAATGTAATACAAATACAAAGGTATTTTCGCAAAAACACCTCCAGTGCCAGTTTGCTTGTTGATGTGCTGCTCTATAAGACAATGCTGGCCCTTTTAACATTGACAGAATTTCATGGAAATAAATTATCAGATGAATTTGTCAATATGACATTGTTACTGTACAAACCACCTGTCCAAACATCAAGGACAGCTACAATAACTTGCTTGTAATGTGTCATGCAATGTTGGGTGATATATGGTCCCAAAAAGCAAAGATAAGCAGGGCCATCTTTTCCATTGGGCACGATGGGCAGGTCACTGAGCAAGTACATCCATCTATCTCTATATATCTATATCTATATCTGTATCTCTATACATCTATATCTATATATATATCTATATATATCGGGGCCCCGGTGCACTGCTTTGCCCGGGGGCCTATAATGTTGTTAAGATGGCCCTGAAGATAAGAGGCAACATTGTGTCCTATCATTATAATTATATGTATGTAACAGGTCTAAGAATAGTAACTTATGCTGAGTTTGGGGGAGCATTGACATTCTAAAAAATAGATCTAATTCTTTATATGAGACAAATGAAGGCAAATGTTTCAAGTTTAAATCACTTGCTAGGATCCCTTATGGAACCATAAAGCTGTTGTATACATGTATATTTACCGGTCAGCAAATAACCCTGAGTACATAAAGAGACATGTAACAGATTTTATTTACAATAGCTTTTAAAGATTGTTCTTATTCATCCTGAGCATAGTTTTGCTGCTCTGTATTGTAAGGTTATTGCCACTTTTGTCCAGTTTTGTTTTCTGTAATAACAACCCACAAAAAAAAAATCAGTAGAGTGAAATGTTGACATGTTTATACTTTCAGTATATTACTTTCAGACATGTTTCATATCTTTCAGTAATAAGAAACATTGCACAGGTTAAATACACTGCATGTTGTGTTTCCAAAATGAAACATAATGCATCCTCCGTGCAGCTCCACCCACTTGTCGACATTGAAGAAAAAATACCTCTGTGCTCAAGTCCCGGGTGTTTTCTTTATATGTAAGAAAAATATAAACCAAAGTACTTGTTAAAATTGTGTAAGTAAATTTAAATGTTGTTCCCTGGATTTGTCAGACCACCAGAACTCCAGGAAGCGGCAGCATGTGACTTACTGTACTATTTTACAATAAATATATAAAGAATTCAATGTTCATTTTCTTATCTTAACATTTTTATACAGCAGCGCTCATCTCCTCATTTAACGTTCTTTTCAGTATGCAGTATTGCATCCTCTATATCACTAAGCTTTAGTCTCGCCCTCTATCACCCCGTTGGGTTGGTTTAAGTCTTGCAGTTGGACGGTGGCTGGGTCCTTTTCATTCCTTGCTTGTTTCAGTAGGCGACGCCGATAAACAATTAAATATCCAGGAAGGATAAAACCAGCAAAGGAAAAAATCAATAGCCCCATGTTTACCTGAAAGAAAAAGAATATTAGGACCTACACAGAAGGAAATGGTGAGTACTAAATAAAAGAATCCCTGGGGGTAATTATATTAAGCAGCGTTTTTTGCAACTCGCCGATATTTGGCGAGTTCTGTTGCAACAAGCGTTGTTTAATACATTTACCTGCTAATCTAGTTATCATTTTTTCTTAAGTGAGAAATAAAGTTATAATCAGTCCCCCTATAAAGGCTCACAGTGGTAAAACAAGAAAGGATCACTGTGCATTGTACTAGTCCAGACATACAGCCACCACACTACATCAGCCATTGATTTAGAAGGCATTGTACTATGTAACCCACATTAATCACTCCAAGTTTAGCATATATTTATCTTGACACAGGGCTATTTCAAGAGCGTCCTGTGTTCTTTTATACGTTTTGTAGTTTGAGGGTATTTTCAGTTCTGTTTGTGGGACTTGTATCTTGTTTGTAGATTTTTATGTTTATTTTTTGATTTTTGTTTAAATAAATTTGTTACATAGTCGCTATTATAGTACATTGTTATATATGGGAGAAGGTACCCACTACTGTAAATTTTAAAGATATTTAAGTCAACTTCTAATATCTGCTGTTCCTTATAATACACATGTTTTATAATGAACACGTAAGTGATCATATCACAACTCACCTGTTATGCAGATATTATTTACAGGAGGGTATATGTATAATAGCATTGTATAGATATATTTGGAGATGGGCATAACATAGCATGCCTATCTATTTTTTTAAATTTTGTTACTGTATGTTTTTATCCTGTCATTAATATTTCAGATACTAGTGTCATTGCAAACTGTATAAATGCAAAACTACAGTACAAATGTTTGTTTGTGACACCACACACCTACTTGTATGCAATTGCACCATTTTTTTTTACAGGGAAGTGCATGTATCTGGGTTCCAATATGGCAGTGTTTGAGGGGATGGAAAAGTGTGTAGCGGTCAGTGGGAGAAGTTGGTAGATTTGGGGTGCTTCATGGTGAATACAGATGAGGCACACAAGTGCACCTATTTTTCCACCAACATAAATAAAAAACTATTTAATTTTGCGGGAGAAGTTTGTATAAATAGGGTTGTGGCCTTTAACTCCCCAGAGATTTGTTTCTGCCACTATACTTCTAATGGAATGCATATTGCACCTTCAAATTGCATTTTTGTGGGAAAAAGCATTCCTAGTCACACATCGACAGATGAAATAACCATCTTCCAACATACAAAAATTATACATGTGTGGTGCTTTAGTTCCTTTCCGGGTAGTCTCAGCAGATTTTTTTTAGCACTATTAACAGTCAGATAGTCCACTTGTAAAGGGTTAAATCCAGTCTAGCTGGCTTTTATTGGCATCAAAACAAACGGTCACCATGCTTTCTGGTCTGTGTGATCAACAAAACAATCCAGTGTATTTTACCAACACTGTTTACAAACAGAATCAACAGGTTAGTTCACAAATCCTCTCGCAAAAAGTTCCACAGACACCGTTCCTAGAACGCCACCAGGCAATCAACATAATCAACCCCTCTTATAACACATATGACAATGTCCATGGATAAAACCTTGTTTCCCAGGCTCTACCCGTCACCATCTAACACATGTAATAAAGACAGCTGATACCACCATACCCTCATGATTAATTTGAAACATAAATGGAGCAAAACCAAACAAAGATTTAGGAGAAAAATGGAAAACTTTCAATTGGTGAAGTGGAAGAAGATTGGACGTGATGCTTTTACTGTTTCCACCATGAACATTTTATAAAATATCTGCAAAACAGCAAATGGTGTTGCAGATTTAAAGACCATCAATTGAGTGTGCATCTTGACTATCCCTTTGGGTACACATACCCCAGGTTGAGAAATCGTGGGTTAGACAAATAAAAATCCTATGGCAACGATTACAGGTGTGCTTGTGCACCTAACTAAATAATGAGGGTCTGCAGTTTTCTGGTTCTCAAATGACTCTTACTGTTATTTTTATCATAGTGGTGCACCCCCATCTGCATATTTGTCCAGAAGGTGGTAGCATTTTTGGCATAGCATAGCATATTATAGTCATAGCATATTATAGTAGTGTTTTCTATTTTTGTATTACTGGATGTTTAGTAGTTCATATTTTAGCAATGCAAAATACTGTACATACCATATACTGGACAGGAGAAGTTTATTATTTGACTATACAGAAATATTTGTTTTGCTCTAGTGTAAATGTGTAGAAATGTTACACACTAGAACAGATTGTTTAACGCAATAAAATCATTGTGGTCAGCTGAAGATTGCCTTGTGTGTTTGCCCTTATTTTACTTGAACTTTGTGATTAAAAGTTTCACTCATTTCCTGGATTTTACACAAATTTAACTGTATGTCCTTTACCTCAATGATTATCCTTATTTAGAAGAACATATTTTCCTAATAAACTATTTTGATTAAACTATATGTTTAAAAAAATATAAACTTATATATGCATTCCATCCCTACAAATCTTAAGATTGCCTCATATCTTACCCAGAATCCATTGCCATGGAGGGGTCCAAGCATGGCCCTATACAGAGGCTCTTGTAGTAATGCAAATATTGCACTGAGGAGTGACTGCAGCCCAGTGAGGGTGCCAAAGTGACCTGATGGGAACCTAAAATACAAATCATCAAAGACTTAGCAGGAGAGAAAAGTTAAGCTATGGAGTGTTAGAGGCAAAATAATGATCAATTCAAGTATATTTGCAGATTATAAAGGGAGTTTCTGAGAGGCAGGACATCACTGTCCACAGAGCCACATGTAGTAGTCATAAGAGAAATAGCAGCACAATCTGCAATAAGCATAAAAAAATCTATATTACTGTATTTCATAACATCAGCAGTACTAGATAAACATTGAGAGCTTGTTTAGTAACTCACACAAAAATGGAGCTAAGATTGTACAGTATAGTTATGCATTCATTACTATGGCATATTACTACTGTCCACATCATTCAATGGCATGTTTAGGGATAAACAGCTACACATCATTCTTGCTGTTTGTTGCAGATATTTGATTTTAGATATCTACAAGTGTTAATATTGCTTTTCATGTTGGTCTTTGGTGCATGATGTCTGTTACAATCTCTGCACGAGAGGAGATTGACCGGTTTAGAAAAATCACACCAGTGTAAAAAGAAAGATGACCCAGATAGAAAGGTAATTACAACAATTTACATTTTAATCCCAATATTAAATAAAAAATAATAATTGTTAGAATGTATAACTACTATATAATCAGTATTGATTTTCATGGCTCAGTTTAAAACAGGCAATATATAAACAATGTAATAGTTTAGGGGCCGCATGTACTTGAAAGTCAGAGAGGTGGTGAAGAAAAGAAGGCAGAAAGCCCAGAAACACCAGTTTGACATGTGTGTGCAGGCAAATCTTAGCTCGGGGGAAGATTCAGTCCAGCAGCCCATTAGGAACATTTGAAAGGAAAAAACTGCAAATGGCGGAGTGACCCAGCCCAATTAGCTCACTATGGGGCCAGGGGGAGGGGGGGATGCACATGCCCCCCAGCCCAGCCAGCCTCTGGTTGAAGTGGTGTTCTTTATTAGCCATAATGCTCTCACTACAGAACAAAAGCAGTTTTAGCCAGTAGGTGGCGATATATGACTAGCAATGTTCAACGATAGAACTACTGTAAATAGAATGAGTGATAGATTTTATTTTTATAAACTTTTTCAACTACCTGAGAATCGCTTACGTTATTTGAACTATATTATACAATTTCAGTCTATGAATCAGAGAAATGTATATTTAAAATCTTCATATTTTACATTTATTAGTATATATTTATTTATTTTGTGCTGTCATAGATCTTTATAGTAGTGTCTTCTTGTTTTGTATTACTGGATATTCAGTACAGTTGTACAAAATATTATTATTAACATCACTGGGCGCTCTAAAAGATATATTGATGCTGCTATAGGATAATACAATAATAGAACTCAAGAAGCGCAAACAATACTACAATTGTAATAAATGGAAGCTGTGGAAATGTTTATAGAAATGTTTATAGTCTTTGGTGGAATACATATATGACAGGTACTACAGAGAGGGGGGACGAGGTCCTGGTTCTAACTCTATTGCTATCTTCTACCTTACCCTGTCATGTTCTTCCTCGGTCCGATCCGTTCTTCTCCCTTCTGTGTGTCCCCTTCCTGATAGTGAAAAGTCTCATGTCGTCTTCTTCCAGATGACCGGATGTGGCGCGTGAACCGCAGATGGAATGCAAGCTTCGCTGCTTCACTTCTGGTTTCCGCTTTGGGATTGTGTGGAATAGCTTCTATGCGTTTCGTCCAATCTGGACTTTGTCAAGGATGCTTCATCATTAGGGGGACGTTTTTTTTATACCCTTTTCCCTGCTGTTATTCATTAATAAAAACAAATTTCAATTCTTTATTTCTTTAAAAGTCAATTAAAATCCTTTCCGGAATTTCACGAGTTAAAAGGGTAAGGTAGAAGATAGCAATAGGGTTAGAACCAGGACCTCGTCCCCCCTCTCTGTAGTACCTGCCATATATGTATCCCGCAAAAGACTATAAAAATTTCTATAACCATTTCCACAGCTACCATTGATTATAATCGTATTATTGTTTGCGCTTCTTTAGTTCTACTACAGTTGTACAAAATACTGTACATATCGTATAAAGGAATTTAGAGGTTTACCCAGATTTCATTGGACTGTAAAGTGTTTTAGTCATGGACAGTCCACTATGTGTATATATTTTACATACTAGAACAGACTATTTAACCCAATATGTCTGATTGTTAAATATAAAGTGGGCTGGGCTAAAACAACCTTTAGCCCATTAGAACGTTCACAGCAGCACTCCTGAACTATTTCAGGAGACATTTTCTAATTGATTCACATATGTTACCAAGTAAAGCCAGGGCTGCATGTGACATGAGTGACATGAGTAATGTCATAAAGTGCCCAGGGGAATGGAAGCAAGTCTGAAGCCATGGACTGAGAGTTAGGTAATGGAAGAAGCATAGGATCCCAGCACCTTATGGTTGCAGGTCATGACATACCTCTGAACATTTTAAAAAGCATAATCAGGACACAAATAAGCCCCTCCCATGATCCATCTAAATCAATCATGGTTCCACCCTACCACACCAATACTATAGTGATGTCACACCCCTTTAGGAGTTCACAAATCAGGACAGTCTCCACAAAATAGGGACTGTTGGGAGGAATGTCATGTGGATTTTCTAATACCCCTTTCACACAGAGGCATGAACCCGGGAATAGCCTAGGTCGTGTCCACGACCCTGGTCGCAACCAGTGTTATTCCCAGGTTGGAGCCGGGTAAGCTTCTGTGTGAAAGGTGTTTCTAGGTTATTCGACCCGGGTTCAGTTACAAGCAGCTGATTTGGAGGGGCTCAACTTGAAAATGCAGGGCAGACACAGGTACAGTGTGAAAGGCAACAACCTGGGTTATTTTCGGGTCCATGCCTCTGTGTGAAAGGGGTATTAAGGGTTGCAACACGGGTTGAAACGGTGTTCATTATCCCGTGTCTGACTTGGGATTTTGGTGTGAAAGGGGTATTAGTGGTATGCCTGACTACCTCAGACCACTCACACCATAAATGCCCACACTGTATATCTGGGACCCTTTTTCCCCGGGGCTTCAGAAGTAAATAACACTGGCCAATAGGGAACAGGTCTTTCAGAAAATGACATTGGTCAGTTGTGTTAGGACCTTACCGTTTCCCACCTAGTATAATTTACTACTGGATTTTCTTAAGTTTTAAAATCTTGCTTATTCTAGTGTTTTTCAGTTAGTCAAAATAGAAAACAGGTATGGCGATGAGGCCTATTCATTTCAATGAACCCACGACCACTTGTGCTTGCGGATGGCACGCTGACTGCTCTATTTACTTGTGTTGTATAAATTGAGGAAAGGCTTTTGTTAGATATTTTTGTAAGTGCCAAAAGTAGTACCATCATTGCTTGACATCTTGCCATTAAGATATGTGATTATTAGCATTCTGTATGCAAAACAGTTTATTTTAGTCTATAAATGTGACACTGTCAAAGTGTATTATGTCTCTGCACTGTATCAGTGTCTAGTTTGTACAGTACAGTACTGGAATACATGACACTGTTTACCAGTGTGTTACATTGAGAATAGAGAGATGTTTGGCCTTCATTAGTCCAGTTTTAGTAGCAATGACAATGAGTGATCCCACTTTAAAGGAAAAGTTTTACGCCTTTGTAGATTTGTCATATATAACAATGATTCCATGACAGTGCATACTTACACAGCAGCATACAATCCCCCACAGGCTGAATGGATAAAACCTCTGACCATCGTATGGAGAATAAACGACAGAAACTGCCAAAAACAGGAGATGACATTAGGAGTGTGACTGAATCACTTACAAATAACTTATGGTATAAGTTTATTTAAAGGAAATAGAGCAGGGCACTTATTTATGTAATTGCACATGCACTTATTTTTGATATTGTGTATATTTTGGTAAGGAAAATCTTTAATTTCTGAGACCAGGGGAAGAAATTAATTTCTTGTTTAACCTTGCTAGAGGATATACATTATTTCTTAAGGTATATATCTGATACAATAAGCTTTAGTGGATGGAAGTCTTTTGTGTGTTGTGATGTGGGGAAGTGGCTTGTTTGGGGGTTTGTACCTTTCTTTGTGAATGTGTGTTCTGGACTGTCTGATAAGGGGCCCTATGCTAATTAGATCTTTTGATGTGTGAAGGTCCAACATTGAAGGCAGGAACTTTTAATTAAGACTGGCTCCTAGATTCTCTGCATCTGAAGACCAGATGCGGGACATCACAGCATCTCTAGAATTTCATAGATAAGTGTAAATATTGTTGGCTTTGCAGTGCATGTAAATCCATGTTTGTGTAAACACATTGTATCCTGATTCTAAAAATATCCTGTATCCAAATCAGTATAAAAAGCACTGTCTTGTACAACGAAATGTTCTTCTTGTTTCTTCTGACCTGATCACTGGTACCTTCAACCAGTGTGGGGGCAAATAAACATCACATGCTTCAAAGACCTGCTTGAAAACATCTTCAATATTGCTGTATTCCTGTGACCTGCAGATTAGATCCCAAATCTAATCCGTTCTCTGGCTGTTTCTCAGGTTGGACCCAGCTTTTTTGGTACCACCGCTCTGCCTGTTACCTTGCAACTCTGGTCAGTGTGATATGCGAGGGGGGATCCATCCACAGCACCCCTGATCCACAGTTAGAGGTCAGGAGTACCAGCCCAGGTACGCCAGTAAAGGGGTACACTCGCAGCATCAGTTACCCAGAAGAAAGCCGGTACTGCATGCAGGTAAGGAGTCCAGTGGTGGCAGCATTTATAAGCCCCTCCTACTGCAGCAAGCGGGCGCATTTGGGATAACGAAAGGGAACGGTGGCAAAGTAAGCCCAGCCAGTTCCCAGCAGCAACAGATAGAGTGGCATAGTCCATCCTGTCACAATGAGGTTTTCCAGCAGTTTGTTTTAATAATGGATCATTAAAGTGTTTATTGGAGGCCGGAATAATGTTTATGTGCTGCCATACTATGACAAATAAGACAGTATGCTGGCATGCTGGCTTGCATTGTTTGCAAAACAAAGGGAGTATGCCCTGATTATATACATATATTATAAAATTTGAATGATGTAAAGTGTGTTGACAAATTGGAAAAAGTGTAATGGCTACATCCATATGGTGTAGCAAATTACTGCTTTAGTTGCCCAATAACAGTGACTGTGACAAGTTGGTCATAAGCATAATGTGAATGATTGTTTGTAGATTTGGTGGTTGATGCCACTGTTTTCTTTCTAAGTTGTATTAGATAAACACTGCCCCCCCCCCCTTCTCTTCATTATCTTCACTTAGGCAATCTCCTGCTTTAAAAGTGTTCAATAAACATTAGGAGACAGCTAGAAACTTACACTCCATATAACTATTCCTGCCTAGCTAGAGCCGAGAGGAGCACTAAGCCTATTTTACCATAAATTTACTGTTCGCCAAATCCTGGCAAACAAAGCATATTCCAGTAATTGTATTGTAATATTGTTTGTTCTAACAAAAATTAATTAAACATGTATGCCAATTCACTTATATTAGTACTCCGAATATAGTAGATCTGACTCCTATTAAATCTAGCAAGTGTGCAAAAAAAACAAACAAGTTTCACTTTGCAGAATTTATACTGTACTTATGTATTGGTTATTTATTGTCATAGTCACTTACCTGTAACTGGAGGTTGCTGATCAGACAAGTAACGCCAAAGCCAATGAGTAAGATATTTGTGAAAACAAATGACCTGGTAGCATTGGTGAGTTTCTGCACTGTCTTAGAACTTAATAGAAGAGAAAAGTAGGATGTCATTTCGGGAAGGGGGGAAAGGGTGTTTATTGTTTTACAATTATTAAAGATGAGTGAAATTTTCTAAGTCGCTCCACAAAATATTAGCCTGCTCTGCATTTGGCTGCAATGCATTAAGTGGTCCCAGTCCGACCCCAACCATACCACAAAAAGTAGTAATTGACCACTGTTGTCCTTGTTCAATCCGTGAAATTTGAGTTGAGGATTAAAGTATAGAATGATATTCTGCGGAATGGTGGAACTCGAAGATTGTATCACCAGCAGTGATCGCCCCCCCCCCCCCCCCCCGGCAGGGGCTTGCTGCCGACGGCTGCACACTATGTGCAGGTCCGTTCGGCAGAGAGAGTTAGGGAGAGAATCCTGCCCAACTGCTCTGATTGACACAATCAGAGCAGCCGGGCAGGACTCTCTCCCTAACTCCCTCTGCCGAACAGACCTGCACATAGTGTGCAGCCGTCGGCAGCCTTAGGTGTCAAAAAGGGGGCGGGGCTAAATCGCCCCCCCCCCCCCCCCTAAATCGCCCCCGGTACAATTAACTTCTGGATCCGCCCCATATCACCAGAATGTTGTATGTCTGCTAAGCGGCCTGTTCATCCACCAGATTTGATTCACATAAATTTCTTTCATCTTTAATTTGTATACCTTCCTCTTCTAACAGGCTAACTACAAAAATATTCAATTAAATAAGGAGAATGGTACTATAATCTGATGAACATAAAACAGAAATCTGGGTCCTGGGTAATCAATAGCATTCATTGCATATAGTAACTGAGTGAAAGGAGACAGATTCATCAGATATTCTATTACCTAAAAAAAAATCTAGTTCCTAACATTGTTGCTTTGGGAGGAATATAGAAAATGCAATTTTAAACGTTTATTTAAATTTTTTTACATTGATATATTAAAAAAGGTTATTTGTTTTAAAGACTCCTATACTGGTTTTAATTTGGGGTGGCAGGACCACTGCAAGGTATATTGTGATACAAAATACAAGCAAAGGTACTCTAAAATATGAGTTTGAGAGAAGACCATCTCACATCTCACCGAAACAGGCTGCTGTGTCAGTGAATCGTCTAAATTTTGTCCTAGAAATCTGCCAACAGCCTCTCTCATAAACAAGTTTTATTGTCTGACAGTTGGTTTAACAGCTGTGAATGTTTTCTAGTTGATCTATCTCTTGTGCATATGTCGCTTGTCAAAATTAAAGGATATTACACAGGCACATTGTCCGGCAATCCTTGTTAAGTAAAAACAGTTAACGATTTTCAGCCCCCCCCCCCCAATCTTAATAATCCCATATTAATAATTATTGATTAAAGCACATTAGCCAGGGATTCCAATGATGCTTGTGTCATGTCTGTTTTCTGATCTGAGTCTTGGTAATGTGATTAATGTAATAGCACAATTTAAAGATTTCGGAATGGGATGAAATATGCCAGCACTTCTCAATGTAGGGCCTCATTTGTAGTTAGGAACAAAGCAAAAAAGGAGCAAATTTGCATCTGGACAAACCATGCTGCAATACAAGGGGTGCAAAGGGTTGGCGCTGCGATAAGCCCAGTAAGCGCAGTAGGAGGGCGCAGCGCTTACTGGGATGCCAACCAAGCCAGTCTGCACTAAAAAATTGTTTTTTTTCTGCAGACAACGATGATCTGAGTCTCTGTTCTGAACAGAGCAGTGGTCAGAATAAACATGGGGGGATGAGGGAGTGGTGCATGCAGTGAAGGGGCACACAACATACACACATGTCAGTGTGTTTATACAAAATGAAATTGAATCCTAAGTACATTTTCACACTGCATTCCCTTCTACTCTTCACTTGTATCAAATACCATTTTCTAGGTAACATTCCCGTGTCATTCTATCTCACCTCTCATCACTCTCTTTCATCCTCCAGTCCATGACAAATCCAATGAATGGACAGGTGAATAGGCAGAGCAGTTGTAGGGCCCCAAACACTGATGAATATAAACCCACTGCAGAAAGAGAAGAATAGAGAAAACAGTCTTTACACCTCTATGGTGTATGATACAGATGAGAGTACAGAAATGCCAATTTATCCCTTGTTGATGTTGGAATCAATATAAAGATTCTGGGACAAAACA
Organism: Mixophyes fleayi; assembly: GCF_038048845.1. Taxonomy (NCBI): domain Eukaryota; kingdom Metazoa; phylum Chordata; class Amphibia; order Anura; family Limnodynastidae; genus Mixophyes; species Mixophyes fleayi. The sequence goes on along the minus strand of NC_134407.1, from coordinate 120,804,467 downwards.
AGTTCTTACTGCACACATGAGTTTTTGTACTGTTAAAATCCAGTGGTAAAGGATAACATGCCTGTTATACTAGTTGTGACGTCACTGGTTCCTCAATTAGACTGAAAGCCATTCCATGTATATTTTGTAGTGATTAACACACAGGCATATATATATATATATATATATCTATATATATATATATATATATATACAAGTTAACCCGTGCATGATACTCATGCATTCTAGTCAAATCAAGCTACTTAAGGTGTTAAAAAGGTTCTTGTCATCTTCATCGCCACACACACACGCCGCTAGGCTTTTATATATTAGATAATGCTAAGAATTTAGTAGGTCAGTGTAGTATATAACTCCGCCCAGCAGGTGGCGCTGCAGCTTGAGCACTCTGTCACCCGGTAGTTTTTTCCACACACACACACACACACACACACACTAACACAGCATGTGTGTTCATGAGGTAAAATTACCTCACGAAAATGAGTTTGAGCCCTCAACTGGTAAATTTAGCCTTTACTACCCCTCCCACGGGGGGAAGGGGGGATGATGGAAGTTAATTGACTTCACTATTATAATTTTTTTGTCAAATAATGTCAGTATACCAAATTGCAGGTCAGTTGGATGAGCCCTTTTTGAGAAAATAGTTTTTTACACACACACACACACACACACTAACACACGCCGCTAGGCTTTTATATATTAGATAATGCTAAGAATTTAGTAGGTCAGTGTAGTATATTACTCCGCCCAGCAGGTGGCGCTGCAGCTTGAGCACTCTGTCACCCGGTAGTTTTTTACACACACACACTAACACACGCCGCTAGGCTTTTATATATTAGACAAGCACACACAGTATATACACAAATGTGGATTACTTTTTATTAAACCAATGCAGGGCTATTTTGAGGAATACCTTTGTACCATGCTGACTCATTGATAGATATAATTATAGAGGTGTCCATTAGTGTGGGTTTTCTTGCTTTTTAAGTGTGAATTTAATTAAATAAACAATAATGGTTGTTATTATTAATGGATTTTTGATTTATGGCATCCACTGACTTTTTTTCTCCCATTCCAAACTAAAAATGTTTTTCAGGGACAGTTGGGCAAGGGAGGAATTGAAACAATGAGTTCACAATAGCAGACAAAAAGGGGGAATGATACACGATGAATACAGTGACAAGCTGAAATATTATTTGATACATACACAGGATATAAATGGAATAATAATCGACAATCTATAAATATGCAAGAATTCATTTAAAATGTATTAATTAACAATATTATTAATATTAATCCTTGAATTGATTTCTTACAGTAAGGAAAAGCAAATCTACTCTCATCCGTAACAATGTCAATGGAAAATTCATTATCTTTGTGCTCTAAAACGGAGACTCCTCTAAACACTGTACTAGAACATGAGGAGTGGATCTAGAAAATGGGTGCCCCATCCAACATCTTCCCAGTATGATAATGTTATTATCACCAGCATAGGCAAACCAAGGGGGGTTTCTAGAGCCTGGAAACCCCTTCCCAGCCGGGGTACTGTATGCTTGAGGTGGCTGGACCCATACCGGGACCAACCACTTTGCAGCTTGTGTGCAAATCGTTTCTGTCTGCACTGTTCACAGCCATCTCTTCCCAACAAGTATTGAAATCAGCAAGAACAGGTAGGAGAGAGCAGGACAGTCTGTCAACTGTTCTGACACACTCAATCAGGACTTTGTCCTAAATGTAGGGACAGTTGGGAGGTATGTCCCATTTCACTCGTCTCTGCTCAAAAAGGGAGAGCTGTGTGCCCCTAACAGTAGCGCATGCAGCATTTCTCGTGCATATGAAGGGGAAGTGTTGGAGAGCAGCCAATCACTGCCTAAAATTATAGCCATGCCCTGAAGCATTCTGGCCACGCCCACTGGCGGTGTGGCATGGAACCCCTTCTCTACAAATCCTGTGTTTGCCCCTGACCAGAGCAGACTATGTCAGGGTATGCTGAACACTATCTTCAAAGCCTCATACATTCCAGGATTAAAGTTGAAGTCGCTCATTTACCATAATGGTTGAAAAACATATAGAGAAATCTTGTTATACTTTGAGTGCTCCATCTCTGTATCTACCCACAATACAGAGCTTATCTTGACTCACTAGCAATGTATTTCATATTGCCGTAGAACAGAATTGTCCAACCCCAGTCGTTTAAAGTGACCAAGAGATCATGTTTTCAGAATATCTTTAATCATGCACAGATGAGTTAATGTATCTGTCTGGGTCAGAAATTATGCCACCTGTTTCTACAGACAGAAATCCTGAAAACATGACCTGTTGGTAGCTCTTGAGGATTGAGTTTGGGCACCTCTGCTGGTAAACATACACTATATGTACAAAAGTATTTGGCTACACCTGGTAATTATTGAATTGAGGTGTTTCAATCAGACCAGAGGTGTATAAAATCAAGCACCTAGCCATGCAGTCTCCATTTGCAAACATTTGTGATACAAAATGGGTCATTCTCAAGAGCTCAGTGACTTCAAGCGTGGTACTGTGATAGGATGCCTCCTTTGCAATAAGACGGTTCTTGAAATTTAATCCCTGCTGGATATTCCACGGTCAACTGTAAGTCATATTAGAAAGTGGAAGCATTTAAGAACAACAGCAACTCAGCCATGAAGCGAAAGACCACGTAAAATCACAGAGCGAGGTCAACAACTGCTAAGGTGCATGGTGCATATAAGTCTCCAACGCTCTGCTGATTCCATAGCTGAAGAGTTCTGAACTTCCACTGGCACAAATTCCCACAGAAATACTCCAACATCTTGTGGAAAACCTTCCAAAAAGAGTGGAAGCTGTTATCACTGCAAAATTTCATATTGAAGTATATGTATTTTTGAATACAATATCATTACAGTCCCTGTTGGTGTAATGGTCAAACCTCCGAATACTTTTGTCCATGTAGTGTATATCCTGTGGGGTATCTTATTTAAAAGTCATTGTATATGTGTAAATAGAAGCAATTTTGGAACCAGACACTTGTGTGAACCAACAAAATCTGTCCATAGGGATCTTTATATCAAATCCAAACGGTGGTAATCAGTTTAACGATATTGAGTACCCCAACATGGACTACGATGACATGAAGATTCCAAAGAACTACTACTCCGACCTGAAAAAAAACGACTTACCATGATCCAGATGATTTCATCTGACGACCCGATGAGTTGCCAACTGTGGAAAATGACGGCATGTCAAAACAGGACTCCTCTTAAAGCAGCAATGGACAGAGCCAGCTACCATTCATCTAATGTAAGTATTATTTTATGGGTTAGGAGTATTAGAGTTAAGAGTGAAGGTTAGAGTTAGGAGTACCAGCTTGTAAAGATAAGGTTAATCCTAACCCTAACTCCTAACTCGTAACTCTTAACCCCTAAAATAATACTTACATTAGATGAATGGAAGCCGGACGTCATTTTCCACAGTCGGCAACACATTGTCAGGTTTCCTTCTTGTGAAGGCGATCGCTCTGGCGCTATACTTCCGGGTAGCGCTGCTGCGATCATGTGACCTGAGAGGCGGGGAATTCAAACCTCCCCGCTACTTATGCTTCACTCTGACACTCTCCTGTGTTAGAGCAGCAAGTGTGCTTAGCGTCCTAGCTGCTTCTGATCCCTGTGCTTTCCCTGTGCACCTCTCCTTGTGAAATCCTGCTCATCTTCTGTGTACCGACCAGGCTTGTCTGATTAACCTTTCACCTGCTGAACCCCTGGCAACACGCACTGGCTGATCTTCTGTGTACCGACCCAACTTGTCTGATTAACCATTCATCTGCTGAACCCCTGGCAACACGCACTGGCTGATCTTCTGTGTACCGACCCGGCTACAGTTTCTGAGTACTCTTGTTTTCGCCTCCTCGTGCCTCTCTACTGGACAACAATTTGCATTCTGGCTTCCATCTCTATGCAGATAATCTGCTAATTACCCAGCTTGACTTGGCCTTTTACTGTGTTCTCGGAACCGTTCATCCTCCAGCTACCTCTCTACCACGCCGGTGGGCTAACCTAGGGGCCGCGACCTGCGGGCCTCCGGCAGCTAAAACCATCCCGCCATGCGGCGGTTCTTGGAGAAGATCGGGGGGTCCATTAGACTCCGCGCCCTGGGAAGGCCAGTGCCAATACCGGCTGGTAGTTGTCTCCTGTGAGATGTAACAGACATCGGGTTGTCACATGAAGTCATCTGGATCATGGTAAGTTGTTTATTTTCAGGTCGGGGTAGTAGTTCTTCGGAATCTTCATGTCCTCGTAGTCCATGTTGGGGTACTCAATATCGTACTAGGTACTAAACCCAATCCAAATGAGGGCCAGTGCAGAAGGATAAATGATACAAGGATTAGAAGTATTACATTATTTGGCTGTGTAGTGTCTATTTTTCACAACTCACTTTCTGTATCCTTGAAACCTAAAAAATGATTGCGCTTTATGAAAAAGCTTCTGGTGACATTCATAAATGTATATGTAAATGTTTCAGAAGCTGTTCAGCAATGAACATATCAGGGATAACACTTGTTTGTGGGTGATGTACTTTTATATGCACACCCAACTTCTATTTTCATATGACCCTTAATTTCCCTTAGCAGGACCCATGCTTTTATTGTTGCAGAATGCTGTTTTATAGGGTGGAGGGGGATCTGCACAGTCTCTGGTCACAATCAGCACAAAGAAATGTATCAGATATACAAAGTTGCCATTTAGAAAAGTTCCAGAACACACTGAAAGCATTGTGTTCAGAATATTCAGACATGGGCAGAGTTCCATGGGGGGTATTCAATTAGGTTTCCGGTCTGCAGTGACGCGCCGGAACGGGCTCCATATGGTTGCAAAGGAAAATATGTGTTATTGCGGTAACATATTACTGTCAATACTGCGCACTTTTCACGGTAACTGCGAACCGGAAACCTAAATGAATACCCCCCATGTATTTAATATGCACTGTATTAATTCTATATAACTAGAATGGGGAAATAATGACTCACAGGTGTTAATGTTACATGTTTAACATTATTATTATTATTATTCATTTAGCACCAATCATATTATGCATCACTATACAGAGGACATGTAATTATTCACATCAGTCATTGGAGCTTACAATTTAAATTCCTTAACACACACACACACACACGGGTCCAAACTAGGGCAGCAATGCTACCCACTCTGCCACTGTGCTGCCCATGCCTTCTTAAAGCTGGTAAACATGCTTTAATGCTGATAGTCTGAAAAATAATGTAAGCGAATGGATCTGTGCACATACTTAGTGACAAGCCTTCGCTCTGAATCTTATTAATTTTAACGTTGCCAGCAGCAGTCACAAGTGTCAGTGAAATCTAATGGAGTTCATTGAATACATTATGCTGCCAGGAGGTTTTGAATGCTGTGCTAAAAGCAAGGACAAAATACAGGTTTATGAGTGTATGAGCCCTTGAATAGGTAAATATATCTGCCAGCATCATATGTCACCCCATCACATTGGTTATGAAATGGCTATGCAGTGATCAATTGCTAATAGGTTTTCTTTAAAAATGGGTATTTACCTGTGTTCTCTGCTTCTAGTTTCAGATCCGGGGGAGCTACAAAAGAAAAAACATTTTTTTAAAAAAATTGAAATGTCAAATAGATTTTCTTGTGACACATGAGCACAGAAAGTTTGCAATGTGTTTTTTCTTGGTTTTCCATCAGCTAATTAATATATTTTTTTATGATTCTTATTGACTTGTGAGCAAAAAGTAGTCCATGAACACATACATATATTGGTATACAAAGGAGAACAATATTTCATTTTATATCTTATCACATTTAAACATTTGGCTGCCATGTTTAAGTTATATTTGTTCTCATACTGGTACCAAAAAGACAAATTTTCATTCCATATGAAAAAACACTAGTGGGTGAAATGCCTAATCTCAGCTTAGTGTATTGATTTTGGAGTAAATCATCTCCATTACACGAGCAGTTACAGCATCAGCAACCGTTTACGCTTATTTAAAGCAATGATGTAAAATCAATACTCACCATTTTCTTGAGGCCCAAGCACCAAGTATTCCACCATCCTGTTCATTGATGCCATGAAGAAAATTATACGGAGTTGAGTCATCGTCATAGTAATAAGTGAGAAGAGGAAGATGGGAGAGCGAGCACTCTGTAGGAATGTGGGAGAAGGTCCTATGAAGGTAACAGATTAACTATTATCATAATTTGTAAGGCGCAACAGTGCTCCGCAACACAGGACAGTGCGGAAAACAGGGACATTCAAAATAAGTGCAGCCGTAAAAACAAAGGGTAGGGAGGGCCCTGATCATGATGGAGAACTTACCCGCTACTGGGAAACGCACAGCTGAGACAAGAGAAGTGAGTGTGGCTCAGAGTGAAGATTGAGACAGTAGCAATAGTGTATCAGTGTGAGTAATATATATGGGAGTAGGGTAAGCTGTAGTAAAGAGGTGAGTTTTCAGATAAGGTTTAAAGATTGTAAAGGCTGGGGATTCCCTATGAGGGTAGAGGCATAGAAAAAGTCTTGTAAGCGGGCGTGAGAGGTGGAATTCAGTATGAAGGAGAGGCACAAATCATTAAGAGATATAGTATAATTAAACAACGCATACAGTAATTTCAATTACCGTATATTTGAAGTACACAATATTATGAAGAATTTAATGCGCTGAAACTGATTCAATATGCCATACAATTTAACCAACAATAAAAAGTTACTAATGTCACCATGACTATATTTAAACTTGAGAGAAATCATTTAAGAGGCTTGTAATATCCTCTACCTAAACTAGAGGTGCATTATGTATTGTGTTTCTAAATATTAATGATACTGATGTATGTAGGATACTTAGAAGTATCATTAGTCTCTGGTTATTCCAAAAAGGCATGGCTTACTAAGCAAGATTTTCTTTGCATCCCTTGTGTTTCATCACATTACACATTTTAATATGTTCTGTTAGTGATCACTAATGTGACACTATATATTATTTGGGGCAAATATACATTGTATGCTGACTGAGGGCGACCTAGCACCACCATCTCCTCCCCTTACCCACTGACTCTTCAAAATTCTAAATATTCAATTTTTAATTAGAAAAAATATTAAATTAAATATTCATTAAAAACATTTTATACTAAAGAGACCAGGCTTTTAACTGCTGATTCTTGCATACTTTGGTTTTGATGTAAATGTTCACCCAGACTGAGCCTTATGATGTGTATATTTTTTGTATTTATAATACAAAAAAATCTTCAGATGAGTAGTGTTTTTGATTATTGTATATTTTTCTCTTTGGAAACACTTCTTTCCTAAACTTGCTACTATGATATTTTGGCTAACACTTAAAATGTTCAATCATTTGTACATATACTTTTATAGTGATGAGACATGGGACCATGGAGCAGTGCACCAAGGCATGGGTGGGAAGAGAAAAACAAAATATGGGGTCTGAAAAGTAAATAATAGCCTATGTATAGCTTGTGCTATGTATATATTTTTGGAACAACCATGTAAGGGTGAATACTGCTGTGAAAACGCTCCTCTGGAAGTCTAGAGCAATTGGCACCACTGAAGTCCACTGGAGAGGAGTATACTGCTCACTGAGCAGGAACTGGTTGGGTACAGCGTAGAAGGTGGTGGAGACATATGAGAGTAGGATCTTGATGTATGTAGTTGAGTCACAGTTAGAATAAGGGGTAGAGGGAAGAGTGTCACACAGGTCCTGATCTGTCACATTCCAATCAATATGCCAAAATGATCTTGTATTGGAGTCATCAGTTTAGTAGTAGCATTTCTGCAGAATACTTCCACTAGCAAACGGGAATGACTATTCCAATAAAGATGAGAACAGGTGTTTAGTGAATGTCAGACAGGTGCTTGTGGCTGGGAATTCAATTAGAAGGAGCTCAGATAAAGTATTATCTCACTGGGACATAATGGCACTTAATGGTTTGCTGTCTCCTAATTGGTCAGATTTGGTATATTATGGAACAAGGCGATCGATTTTTGGGAGTGGTTGAGAAGGAACCACCAGTTGTGGTAAATACAGTATAATGCAAAGAGGTAGGTGGTCGGTTCTCAGAAGTGATATTTTAGAGAATTAGACTTTAAAATTAAAGCAAGGACCTTCAAGTCAGCATTTTCTAAAATACTCCCTGTTCCTCTTGCTAAACCTGAAAGACAGAGGAAGCTTAGTGTTGGTTAATAAGATGCCGAGAAGTTGCTGTTGGAAGGATGGTTTTATGATTTTGAAGCACTAGGGGAACGCCTGTGTCAGGCTTTATAGTAGGAACTGGTGGAATCTCAATAGGCAGAGTGCAGCAATATAGTATACACAGGAAAGAGGGCTTAGTGAAGAGAAATTGGGGAGTATTAGGGGTAGAGCGTAGAAGAAGTCATGAGGAGGTATGTATAATTAAAAGTAAAAATATGACATGTATCATAATAAAAGCTTGGCGTTTTCCAAACAAAATAGGTAAACTAGAATTAATGGTATAGGAAAAAAGATTTATGATATAGTGGACTAACTGAGACTTGGATGGATGAAAATCAGGTCTTGGTAGTGAAATTAAGCTACACTTATTCAATATTAAGACAGATAATGGACTTGGCCCAGATGCCATCCACCCATGTGGGCTAAAGAAACTAAGTTCAGTAAACAAGTAAGTTCAACAGGAAATATAGAGCAATCAGCCTGACTTCAGTCATGGGAAGATTATCTGAAGAGATTCTGAGGGATGCAATTTTGAAATATACTGTAGAAAGTAATTTGATAACACAGTGTGAGCATGGTTTCATGAAAAGACGATTCATGCCTAATAAATATGACTATTTTTTATGAGGAGGTAAGTTTCAAACTGGATCTTAGTGCTGCAACTGATGTGATATATTTAGACTTCGTGAACACCTTTAATACTGTTTTATATAACAGTCTGACATTTTAGATGAGTGAATTAGGTTAGAGATGAGATAAATTATCAGAACTGTTGTGTTAAAAATTATTTGCCCTTTCCGCAAAGTTTAGCATGTTTCACCTGTGAATTCAGCCTTAAGTGTTCCAACAAAGCAGACTAAATTGATTGCCATCCTTAAAGCTCTTTTCACATTATATAAATTCAACAAAATGCAATTTTACAAATACAGTGCAAAATGAGAAGAAATAAATGTGATGCAAATATGGTAATAACACTTTACAAGGTAGAACAAAGCTTGAATACAAGGAGATAAGAGAATTTGGAGGCAGGCAACCTCATTAATAAAGAAAATGAAAGAGTTACATTATGATGATTATCTTTGAGAAAAAGATGATCTAATTAACATATATAAATGTATCTAAATCAATACATTTGTCTAATTAACTTTTCATACAAAGGACCATACAAAGGCCAAGGGGTCATCAGTTGAAAATGGCAGAAATGTCATCAGTTGCAAATGTTCCACCATCAGAATAGGAAAGAGTTCTTTACTATGTGGATGGTTAAGCTGGAGAGGTGGCAATGTCAAATTCACTAACATAATTTGAAAATGTTCTGAATGCCTTTATTACAACAAATGGTATGTAGTATGTGAAGCTGTAATTAGTAGAGGACATTATGGGAGTGACATTATATCTCACTGTCATTTTTGGGCTATTGATGGATATACCTTTCCCCCTGTGAAGCCTAACGTAAAGTTGGACGTGAGTAAGCACAAAAATCACTTTTTAAAACTGCGCATGTAAAGTTGTCAAGGATACATATCACACTGCTCTCAGACAGAGATGTATCTCCCACTTCCACCTCTCCACACTTAGAGAGAAGGAATGGGTGAGGTAGTGGGCAAGCCTAGCAAAGTAAGGGCAAGGAAGTAGCCACAGATATGCCTCTAGGAGACGTATTTGTTGCGGGTCTTTCCCCCGATGCAAGATCCATGCTGATGATGAAAACCACCAGCACTGACCTTGTTGTGTTTACAAAAAAAAAAAGTGTGTCCCCCCCAAGCATCTTAACCAACCCTAGTATTGCCAGCTTAGCCTGGTACTAGCAACATCGGAGGAAGAGGGGGGGGGGGGGGGTACAAAGCAAGCTTTGCACTATAGCAGTGAAACCTGCAGCATGGGGTCTCCCCTGCCATAATCCCAAATCAACGCTAGGATTGTCAGTACAGGGATGGATTCACAAGGGAGATCAGGCCCACCAAGAAAATGCTGACACCCCCCCCCCGCCCCCCGCCCTTGGTATAACCAGTCCTATGCTGAAAAACATCAGAATATATGAAGTTTTTTTCAACCTTACTAATTATGTAACTATGATCTTAACAATTTTCCATTCACAAATCATTACATTATACCCACTTATTGTGTACTAATTATGGAAAGGATTTTAGCGGTAACTTCTCATATACTTAGTTATAACTTTGTTTTCGTCTGTAATGCTAAACATATTTGAAATTAATCCTGAATTGTTAACATACAAACATTAATTGTAACACAAGTATACATTTATATGCCCTTACCGTTTTTTTTCTCAGGTTTTGACAAGTCTTCATGGGACAAATGCTCGCCCTCAGGATCACCTTTTCGACTTAATCGTTGACCAACAGTGGTCACGTGGGTGTAAAACTGATCTCCAGTGACTTTGTGGTCCAGTGCAAGAGTGCGGAGTGTAACCTTTTTCCTGTGAGATTATCAGAGAGGGTGTTAGAAGCAATTAGAATGAAATAAGTTTCAGCTGTTTTCATGATGAGTAACTTCAATAACTTTTAGTTTGCTGCAGGACTGTTCCATAATACATTCCCTTCCAAGCCTTTTCAAACTGGTCCATGCTGCAGATTGTTGCAGCATTAACTTCTGTTGTGCAGTTAACCCTCTAGCTGCCAATAAAAAGCACTTTTTCCTGAGCTACTGCTTATTGATCAGTACACACTCACGTAAAAGCGGTCTCTTCTGGGGATGGGATGGATTCCTTGGGCCAATTGATGAGACAGTTGAGAAAAATCAGACACGCTAAAGCAGACCAGCCCAACAAAATCCCAACGAAAGAGACGCCGGCCTCATATATGAGCTGCAAAAAAATTGGTGTTAAACATTTAGGGGTTAAATGGATCCATGCAAATTAAAGAGGGCTAACATGAAACTTAAAGTGAAAAATATTGTACGCAATGTATATGGGCTGTTTTTAATTGCCTTTTTTTTAAAATGGAAACAGATAAAATGGTCTAAAACACCCTCCCCTCCACACATTTTCCTCATGCTTATACAATCAGGCTTTGGAGAACTAGGACAGATATAAAGAAAGACTGTAGAGGTTGCAACTAATTATATCTCTCTGCTGATTATAACAAGTTTAGGGATATCAATGGCTTATGAATAGAACCACTGTAAATACATCAATGAGAGTCCCAAGGCTGGGAAAACAAATTTAAAGCATAACTAAAGATTGTGGGGGGATGTTGGACATCTTTAGTGCTTCTGTCTAACGTTAAATATTTATTTAAGCTATTTTAGTAAGCAAAGTAGAGTGGGATGTGGATAAGTATGGTAAAATAATACATTAAACTTAAACTATTACAGTTTAATAAGGACAAATTAGATACAAGTTTCTAGGAACATTATACAGTAAAATAATACTCATTTTGAAAACATACATTTGTGTTTGTTAAACATTTTCTTGTTGATAATGTACATTAACTCAATGTCTAAAGGGTGGTTTCTTGAGATTTTATTGCTTGCTAACAAGCGTTCCACTATCATTTATGAAATACTGACCACTAGAGGGCCTGTTCCACTGCAGTAAAAGTATAGATAAGTATTTCCTTTTTGCAGGGCAATCAATCTGGGACCACCCACTAATGTTACTAACATCAAATATACAGATAAAATAAGATCTTCTCACCGAATAATTTATAACCCTATGTTTTACTGAACTTTTATTTGAACACTTTGAAAAAAAACACATCTTTATTTCTGGGGTATAATTTCCTCTCTTTTTCTGGCCCACCTACCAATGTACATAAGTCATTATCAGTAATATTTTTCTTCAGTTGATGTAAGAGTTTTAAAATGTAGAAAGGCAGATCGACTTACTTTCAGAAGTGGAAATGTGATGGCAGATGATGCGTAAGATCCGATCATTAAAGACATCATTGTAGAGCGCAAACTCCCAAACATATTGGGTAACTAAAATAAAAAATTGTATATAAACACTGTATTCAAATGGTAACCCACTGATATATGTTAAGGTATGTTAAGGTATAAAATCAAAAATGCAAGTGGATTTGTATAAAAAAACATTACCAACAACAATTGTGAACATACATGTGTGTGTGTGTAAATATATATATATATACATATATATATATATATATATATATAAAAATATATATATATATATATGTATACGTTGATAGATATGTATATATATATATATATATATATATATATATATATATACGTATATAGATATGTATATGTGTATATATATATATATATATATATATATATATGTGTGTGTGTGTGTATATATATACACAGACAGTCATTCATGTGACTGACTGCATGACAATTATTTTTAGTTAAGATGTGGACATGTTGGAAGTATATTTTACTATGTGGATCAAACTTCCTATAAAATATATTGAAGGTTCTCCATCAGTTCGAAATAGCTGACAACAGAGAGTAATGGCTATTAAATGCAAAGTCCAACACCCCAAGTTCTGTTTAAGCATGTAAACTAATATATATTTGTGGGATACAAGATTCACTTTCATATTAGATCAACTTATATCCCGAGGTTAGTATTTCAAAGTTTATTAAAGCATGTGTATTAAACAGCATATTACTATACCTGATATACCCACAGTGTAGCTTAAAAAATGAAAGCAAAGTCATGATTGGTGGCTATGAGCAACACCACCTTTTCTATTCACTCCCTTACAATTCAGAGGATGGGTTCAGAATTTGCCCACATGCCAGCTTGTCAGAGCAAGTGACATGTACCAGTACATGCAGTGGTCGAAGTGGGGGTGTATATAGTGGTATGCATACTGCCACTTCTCCTACTGCCTTCATTATAAAACTATCACACTCCATTCACTTACATTTTCCATACTGCCACTTCTAAATTTCCATTTTGACCACTGAGTACATGTAAGTATTATTAATATATAGCAATTTTATTGTTCTAAATGTGCGTTCCAGAAACATTACATCATATTAAGGTATTTCACCATACATGGACTTGCTCAAAACAGCATTATAACATCTATATTATAACAAAGATAAATAGATAATTACATGTAAATTGCTGGCTAAGCTAAAGGAGTAGGCAAACTGTAACCTGACTGCATGATACTGAATTCCAGTAATGTTGGCCACATACAGGCCCAAAAACTGAGGAGCAGGACCAACATCCAATTAGGTCAGTTATTGGGAGGAAAAATTTGACACTATTCTTTCATTCGACACTTGGGCTAAGCAGCCAAATCACTTTCGCTGTCAATGGGGCTGATAATCTATACTAAAAATGTTGTTGTTTTTTTTAAATGTCTTGTCACTAAAAATAAGAATGTGACACAATTTGTTTTGCTTTTTTCCATTTTTTTTTCTACTTCAACCCAATTCCACTTTCATCGTGGAGTTTTAGTTTTGGTGTAGTTTTATTTTCTTTTAAAATAAACTGGCCATAATATAAAAATGTCTCACTTTACCTCATTAGAATCCATTTTAGATTACACAACATAAAAATAACATGAATGGTGTACATTGTTACAGAACAGGACTTAAAATCAGGACTTACAATCTTTTTAAGTCACTTTTACTCCATTTTTCATAAAATAATTCCCAATGAGTCCCAGAGTTCACCTCTATAGCATTGGAGTTCTCAATGAAAATAGTGCATAGAGTGCTCAGCTACATACAATATCAAGCTGAAAAAGGGTGTTGAGGAGTGGAAAAAAAAAGCCTGCCATGAGAATTTGAAAGACTAGTTGTACATCTCATAAAACACACAGCGTCACACTGCTCCAGGCGTGTAGAATTGTAATAATTAAAACATCTCTGCCAAGCCCTTTGAAACTTAATTCTTTAGTCACATATTTACATAGTTAGTAAGTTTAAAAATGATAGGTCCATTAAGTTTGACTATTCAGAAATTCAAATTGCATTGCACTAATCCAGAGAATAAAACAAAACTCCCCATATACCAGTTGATAATTTATCTTTAAAATGGGGAAGAAAATTACTTCCTGACCCCAAAAACGGCTATCAGGTAATGTCCCTGGGTCAGCCACTTTCATAGTGTCTATCTAGTCTCCATTTAATTTTTTTTTCAAATGAAAATATTTATAGCTACAGATACAAATTGTTGTAAGACATACATCTAATCCATTTGTTGGAATGCATAGTGAGTAATGAAACATCTTTAACCACCCTTACAGTAAAGAACCCTTTCCTATTCTGAAATTGAAACTATCTGCATTCATTCATAATAGATGTTCCCCTGGCATTTGTATAAAAAAAATAAGCAAATAATACAAAGATTGTAAATGGCAGAGCCCACTACTGATCTCTGTGGACCAATAATAAGAAAAGAAGCAGCCATTCATGCTAAACAATCACAATCAGCTGGTTAGCGTTCAAAAAATGTTTTACATTACATATAGAAGAGAAAAAACTATTAATATCTGGGAATAAGACTGATTTTCTATTGCCCCTTTTGTGGTTGTAAAAAATCATCTGTCGCTATCATTTATCATTAAAATATTGCAGAGACAGCAGAGTGAAATTCAGTTGCCTCTGTGATACTGGCCTGGAGCAGTAAGGGTTAACTTACCTCTTCACCGGACCAGTCTGAATGGAAATGTACATGCACAGTGAAACAGAAAGCCAAGATGTGAGCTTTCAATTCCACTAAGTAAACATAAATCATTGTAAAAAAAAAAATATATATCTAAAAAATAAAATAAAAAATATGTCAAAAATATTAACCACTGAAAGATGCTTTATTCAAAGACTTAAGCCATTTTTAATTGATTTCCTTTGAAATCTCCATCCTGATATAGCGGTAACAGAACAATTATTGTGGCAATACATGTACCGCTATTGCCAGCGATGACCCTTTAATGTATAGCCCTGAAACAGCAAGTTCCTGTGTGAGTATTTTTGGCGGCTGTTCACAGAATTGTGCCCAAGCAATCAAACCTTTAAGTATAAACTCATTCCAAATTTGTCATAGCAAAAAGATTTCCGTTCAGTGAATAATATCTTTATTTTTTCGACATTTATTTCAACTTGCTATCTAAAAAATGTAAACAATGTATTACAAGAAGAGTCATGTGAAGTCATCTTTTCAAACAGAGAAAAAAAGACTAATGAAACAGTTGCATTCATAAAAGTATATATTGTACAACTACAGTAAAAAAAAATGATTGCATCTCTCTGCAGCAAACAAGGAGTTAAGAATGTAAGCGTGATAAGAGCAGGGTAGGTAACTTATAGCCAATCAGGATTAGGTGTTGTTACACACCCCTTCCAAAATCTGGCTTCAGCCAGCATCAAGGACATAATGAGTCACTGAGAAGGAAACACTGTGTGTGAAAAGCAGGTGTGTGTCATGGGTGTCTTTTTACGTGGCGAGGGTCCTTGTATTGTCTCAAGGTGACATTACTCCTGTTTAATGAGCACAGGGCATGTGGCTTGAGCACATGACTGTCATGCTGAAACAAAACATGTAAATTCCGAAAAGGTCCTCAGTGACACAGTTATATATGATGAACTTTTCCCCCCCTCTGTAGCATGATAGGTGTGTGACTTGCAGTACTGTGCTAATAACAATAATATTTTTAGTGCTTTCCTTAAAGAGATAATAGTCTGAAAAATACTGGGCCAGCTATTTAAAACAGGGCACATATGAATGAGATATGCATGTTACAGGGTTGTATATCACGCTATATTCTGTAGGTTTGGATAGTAACAATTGCACACATCCAAAGTAAGGCTTACAACTCAGTTTCACTTTTGGACCAGAATTAGTTGTAGGTTCCATTGAGGACTTCTGCTTACAAAAGTGTGAGAGATTTACTAAAGCTTCTAAAAAAAAGAAAAGTGGAGGTGTTACCCATAGCAACCAATCAGATTCTATCTAACATTCATCTAGTACAGTCTAGAAAATGTTAATTATAATCTGATTGGTTGCTATGGGCAATGCCTCCACTTTTGTTTTGTACAAGCTTTAGTTAATGTACCCCTAAATATTTTTCTTAGAAATAAGGATTCTTGCAATCAATAGAAAACAACAGTCCCCATTTGACATATCATCATGGAAAATAACTATGAAAAGCGCAATTGGCATTGCCAAAAACTTATATTTATAAGCCAGTTTATAAAGAACATAACAAATCATAAATGCCAATTAAGGGATACCTACGTTATTATGATATGCATACAGAAGACTGATTTCACTAATCATCATTGTACACAGTAAGGGCTCAGAATAGCTTGCAAGAAAGATGAGTGGTATGACAAAAACATTTCTATTTATAGTGGCTGTCCTGCAAATTGCTTATTAATATCTTGATATGCAGCCACTCATCACAAATAACATTAAGCTGTGGATCAGAGGAAATCCACAAACTTGGGTTGAGGGGAAGTTTTTTAAGGGACTGGATAAATAAATAAATACATTCATAAACAAAGAAAGCTACAAAGTATGAGTACACAAGTGAAATGAGTACACATTTAAGAATAATTAGAGATGATCACATATGGAAAGATAAATGACACAATCCTAAACTGCTGCCAATCTTCTATGTTTACATATGGACATAATAGATGTATTTTCAGTTTGTATGCATAATGTAAATGTGAAGAAACTATATGCTTGGCACAGTAGTGGAACTCCTGTTACTGCAGTGTATGCAGCCCCTATGGGGCCAATTGTTGAGGGAGACCCAACTATTCTCTTTCATCCTTTGGAGGACCCAACAGGGGGTCAGAGAGTAGAGTGAGGGTGGGCTGGGATCTCCTAGCTATCCTCCTAATTTTGGTATGAGGCCTGGCCATGCAGTGCTCTAGCAATGACTTCCCCAACTGCACCATGTACAGCTTACTTACTAAAATGCCCACTATCTATACCTCCAACACGTTTACTTATTTATTGCTTTGGTCACTTTTTTTCACCTTTTAATGAATCAATTGATTTTAATTGAATTTTAACTTTATTTTTTAGATAAGTATATGTAGCAAATTTCATCGACCTCATTGTTTTTTGCCCAGTGTTCAAATTTGCTACCCTTCAGAGATAGATAACCTACTATCTGCCTCAGTATGAAGATGTGTGGCATAATATTTCACAGTGTTTAACCCTGTAGTAAGATAGATCCCAGCCTATATGTACCCCAATGGGGAGAGCATGAAAGTGGGCACAACTATTATTGCACTGTGCTAAAGGTTCACTTTATGCTTCTTACCCATCCACCTGTGGATGCAATAACATTGGTGATATCTGGCATATGTGATGGTAATGTCCACAGAAAGATGACTTTTCCTTAGTATGCACCATCGCAAGAACTCAAAAATTTTCCCAATGAAGATTATCTCGCTTGCATTTCACTCAAATGAGCTGGTTTTCTGTTCTTCACTCGAGCAACCTTCACTCCTACGTTTTCTAACTAACCTATCATAAATCCAATTACATGTTCTCCAATCTAATGCATTAGTCTCATTAAAATGAGTGTCTATTCCCCATATTTGCATTTCATTAAGTTCCATTGCTTCACTATAGTATACTAAACCTCATATAAGCTTAATATCTTATATAATGGATTACATGGTTTCTTGGTATGGGTGGGGTACGGAATTGCGATTACCACAATTCCGACAACAGGGGGCAGGCTGGGCTGGGGGGCAGGGGGGCATCTGCCCCATGGGCCGGTCTCATAGTGGACTACATTGGCCTGGGTCACTGGGCCACCTGCATTTTACTTCCTTCAAAATAGGCTGCTGAGTCGAGTCTTGCCCCCCGGGCTGAAATTTGCCAGCCCTCCCTGCTGACAACAGTTATTTAGACACTACAATGCCGATGGGTATAATTGCGACATGTAGGAATGACAGACTTACCTAAAAACTGATAGTGAACATTGGCGACAGCCCTGCTATAAATGCCGAAAGGCAGAAAATGCCGGGAGTGTGATTGTCTTCACTTAAAATGGCAACAGTCATATTTCTGGTAGTAAGGAGGCAATGCGAGGACCCGCCATCTGCCTGAGAATAGATACATACACTTTCCCCACCAACAACTATAACTGCTATTCCATTACTTTAGTTATAAAGTGTTCTCCACACATCTTAGGGGTATATTTACTAAACTGCAGGTTTGAAAAAGTGGAGATGTTGCCTATAGCAACCAATCAGATTCTAGCTGTCATTTTGTAGAATGTACTAAATAAGTGATAACTAAATTATGATTGGTTGCTATAGGCAACATCTCCACTTTTTCAAACCCGCAGTTTAGTAAATATACCCCTTAGAGTGTAAACTCATTTGGGCATGGTTATCATTAACTTCTACTGTTTCATATCATTGGAATTTATTTATTTATTTATTTGTGTCATTTTCCCCTCAATGTACAGCATTACATACTATGTTGTCACTTTATAAATAAAAGATATTAATAACACATGACAAGCAAAGCCTGTACCATTAAATATGAGCTATTTTCTGAGTGGGAGCAGTGATGATATCTCATTTTAAACAAACTAGCTTCCAAAACAAACTGAGATGTGTCCTAATCTCCATTGCTACCAAGATCAGTTTTGTTTTTTGCCTTTTTTTTTAAGATGAAAGAGGAAATCTGCTTGAGTACACAAAACTGTGAGTGTCAAACTTTCATCTTACATAATAAAATATAAACAACCGTTTTGGCTTTCATCCCCCTCTTTAAATGTCAGCCACACATCATATATAAATAACACATTTATATTATGTTCTATACTAAGCACTGATAGTTCTTTCTCATTTACTTCTATATTTGATATCAGTGAAGGCTTCCAAATCTTGACAAAACATAATTAAATACACATGTTTCTGCTTCCACTTTGAAGCTTGTTACTCAACACAAGATAGAAAATATATCACACAATGTGTTATTTTAAAAAAAATCACTTAAAATATTTATAAACGTGTAAAAGTAAGTATGAGTGAACCTTTTGATTTATTTCATAAGAAAGACTTGTATATGTGTGATTAAAGTGTGCTAATACATAGTAAGTTAATTATTGTGTATAGTGTTTAATAAAATGATTGACATATTAACAGTTATACCTGCAACATATAAAAACAGTCTATCCAAGAAGCCATCCTAAATAAAATAAAGCACAAGCTTTTCAAATTAAATGGAGGGTTGAACGCAATGAATACATGTCTTTTCTAATCTGTTCAACTATGTAGGTATGGGCTATTGGCATCTAAACCTAAAATACAAGTTGATCTGATGTGATTTACCTTGATTTCAGGCTCTACATCACAAACTCCTGCAATTGCAGGGGAATATTTTATTGCATTGCTATGATATTTGTTTTTTCCCTCTGCCATTATTATTCATGTATTTAGTAGCAAATGTCTTACCTTATATTATATTTTGTTAAAGAGCTACAAATCATTGATTTATTACATGCTCCCAGAGCATGATTACTATATTTATTTATATGGACATATCTGTCAACATTCAAAATAGGAAAATCAGAAAAATTAGACCACACTCAATCCAACCAATTCATGACCCAATCTACCCAAACCATGCCCATTTTGGAGAAGAGCACAACACTGTATCTTTACCTTTATTATGCCAACAATAAACACATACTAAAAAGTCAGCTTTGGCTGTTAGTTAGATATGTTAGTCAGTTAGTTAGTTGTTACATAATTCAATAATATTTACATTTATACAACAAATGTACAAACTGTATTTTCATGACAGGCTTCTTATATTATTCATATAAACAGAGTACCTGGTTTCCATAATACATGTTATTTCCACAGCAGCATGTGTTTTGTATTGCACAATACTATCACATTTCAAAGATCGTAATGTCTTTACTGGCAATAACATTGCTTAAAACTTGTTAAGAAAACAATGGCATTTGATGTTTGTGTATACAGAAAAACTCTTGCTTGCATTCCTGCCATCATACACACGGTTACAAACGACTCCATATATGGCTCAAAATACTGACAATCCCAATCAATACCTGATAGGTATCAATCAGATGTCAATTGGGACTGTTGGAAAATCCGGTCAGCATGCAAGTGATTATGGGCACCAACTGGACCCATGTAATCTGGTTGGTGAGGCTGGGCAGCCAAATCTATCCATATTTAAACAGTTTAAGGATATGTTCACCTGGGCAAATCTATACACATTAGAATAAAATACAATTCCCAAGGGACAGTCCTTATTGTGTTCATCGGAACTTAGGAACTGAAAATTTAATTTTTTGTTAAAAATATACTTGAGGCATCTGGATTAGCAAGATTAGGGGTAATAGAATCCTGCAACTATATCCTTACACAAAAAGAAGAGGCAGGACATGTAAACTAAACGAAATTATGTCACAGGAGTGTTATAGTTTGCCATTTAGAACTAATATGGGAGACAAGGGCAGGTTGGGCTCGGGGACAGGGGCGCACTGTGGGACCATCCCCGGGCTGGTCCCACAGTGGGTTAGTTTGGGCTGGGTCACTGGGCCACCTGCATTTTTTCTTCTCCCCCCCCCCCCCCCCAGGCTATAATTTGCCAGCCCTCTCCTGATGGGAGACAAGTAAACACTAGTTTATCTTGGAAGAGAACCATTTTTATTGTAAGAGGAAAGCCTTTTTGAAATATGAATTAAGATAAGCTGTTTGCCTCAGGCGATTCTCAGATATCCTGAGCCAAATAAAATTATGGAAAATGAAATGTGAATCTCAAACTTTTTATATTCACTAGAGATGTTCTCTGACCCCCGTGTTCTGGTTTTGGTTTTTTGGTTTTGGTTTTGGATAACTTTGTGTTTTTGTATGTTGCATGTTTTGGTTTTGGATCCCTATTTTTTTCTAAAATCCCTTTTTTTTTTGCTAAAATCACATCATTTTGGGTTTTTTTCTTCCTGTGTTATTATTAACCTCAATAACACCAATTTCAAGTCATTTGCAGTCAGATTTGACCAACTCACAGGTCACAATATTATTTTCATACACTTTCAAACAAAGACTGTAGCAACCTGGCTGGATGCTAAGCGACAGAACAATGACACAAACACACGGCAGTTCATAGCACATCTAGGAAACATTACCGCACAGCAGTGGCAGAAAAGAAAAGTGGTGCAAGATGGAATTGTCCTTGGATCATGAAATCAGTTATGGTTCATTTGATCGCTCCACCCGTTCCTTGGATAACTGTGGTAATTCTACAGCTAATACATGGTGACGAGCGCTCACCCACCCCAGGATGCATGCTTTTATCAGACCCAGACCAATCCAGGAAGCGAGACAATGCACTAAAAAAAACCATTGTAATTCACAGCAAAAATTAAGTTTATCACTGAGCTTTGAATCAGCCCCAATTCCCCAAAAAATATAATATAGATAGGTACCTTTAACATAAAGTGCAGATTACAAACACTTTGTGCAATACCGATGAAACAGCAACAAAGTGGAAGGTTTGAGTAATAACATATACACGTCTATTTAGACATCCATGCTTACATTACTTCTGCAAGCAACGTGGTTCTTTGTTAATAAAACTGTTGTCTTTATACCGTTCAAAAAAATTTAAAATAATCCTTCACCATTCTTTGGCTGTTGATAGTAGGATCAGGTGGAGTTACAGCAGAGGTGTCACTAATTCTGGTCAATTCTTTTACAGTAGACAAGACCAGATGTCAAAATGTTGTGCTGAGTGATCTGCATCATCAATGGGTATCTTTGAGTTTTGCAAAGCACACAACAGTATATAGCACATGTAGGTAACATTGGCACACAGCGGAAGCTGAAAGGAAAAGTGGTGCAAGATGGAATTGTCCTTGTGCCCTCCCACCCACCCTTATGTTGGATCTTAAAAAGAATATGGAGACTTTAACAAACCAAGAACTTCAGCGACAAGGTGTGCCACTTTTGAGGCTGATGTGCTTGGTTTATTTGAGCCCCCACAAAACAAGCTAACAATTGCCTTAAGGCACATAAGGTAATAGTACTGTTAATGAACTCTTCTGTGTCAAGATGTTGTTGTCATCATCCTCAGCCTCTTCCTCACCCTCATCAGTTTGTACATCATTTTCATACATTATTAATTCATCACCGCTGGAATCCACCATTACAGAAGTATTTTGATGTAATTGGCGGGAAAGGCCTTGCTCGTGGAAATTGAAGTTAATTTTTATGAACATCATCTTTTACACATTTTGAGGAAGTAACCTCCTACGCCGATCGCTGACAAGGTTCCCAGCTGTGCTGAAAACTCTTTCCAAGTACATACTGGTGGGTGGGCAGCTTAGGCAGTGCTAAGCGAGTTGGTAAATGGATCTCCAAATTCCCTTTGTTTCCTCCCAATATGAAAAGGGATTGTCTGATGTGTCTATTTCTATGCTGTCGTTAAAATAATCCTCCACCATCCTTTGGATGTTTATAGTAGGATCTGGTGGAGTTAAGGCAAAGGTGTCACTTTTTTGGTCAATTCTTTTAGACCAGACCAGGGGGTAAATGTATCAATATGCGGGTTCTTCAACACCCGCGTGTTCAGTCTCTTCCGTGATTAAATTACAAGCGGTGCTGCATTGTAAAGGGAAGTTAACCCTTTACAATGCAGCGCCGCTTGAAATTTAATCGCGGAAGAGGCTGAACGCGCGGGTGTTGAAGAACCCGCATATTGATACATTTACCCCCAGATGTCAAAATGTTGTGCTGAGTCATCTGCATCATCCCAGGGTCTCTTGGGAAAGCAAAGTTTTTTCCTAGCAGCAGTTGACTGAGAAACTGAAGGAGGAGATGCCGTCCTGTCATGTAAAACTTGAGCTGTCATCTTGCTCACCAGGAGCTCCTTGCATCTCTTCAGATCTGGGTCAGTTGCAAGCAAAGAGAAGACATAGTTCTTAAACCTAGGATCAAGTACAGTCGCCAAAATGTAGTGATCCGATTTCAAGATTTTGATAACTCTTGGATCCTGGCAAAGCGAATAAAGTACTTGATCTACAAGTCTGACATACTTAGCATAATTGCTTTGTTTCATCTCCTCCTTCAGTTTCTCAAGCTGCTTTTCTAATTAAGGGAATCACTTGATTCAAGCTAGCAGTGTCTGAAAGTATTCTCCACTGCAGTTGAGTAAAATACAACCCCCCTCCTTTCCCAATGTCATGGCTTGTGGAGTAAGCATGGATGGCTTATCGCTGTTCCTCCATCCACAGAAGCATATACTGGGTGGAATTTCACCTTGTCACCACCTCTTGCTTCAGTTGGTGACAGGGCAAATTAAATTGCTCTTGTAGCTGCTGCAATTTCCTACATGCTGTTGCCGAATGCCGGAAATGTCCACATATTTTCCAGGCCACAGACAGCATCTTCTGCACGTCCCTGTCATTGTTTAAAAAGCTCTGCACCACCAAGTTAATTGTGTGAGCAAAACAGGGAATATGATGGAATTCACCCAGCTGTAATACTCTCACAATATTGGTGGCATTATCAGAAATGACATATCCTGAGGAGAGTCCAAGTTGGATAAGCCTTGTGTCAATGACATCCCTTTTTTGTAACAGATTGTCAGCTGTATGTCTGTTAATAAGACAGAGTAGCCTGCCTTTGAAAAATGTGACGTACTTGGGTACATGCTGATGCTGTTCCTGCTGGTGAAGGCAAATCACCAAGCCAGTGGGTTGTCACAGTCATATAGTCTTTAGTTTGCCCAGTTCCGCTTGTCCACATATCTGTGAAAGTGTACAGTGGATAGAATGGCATTTTGTAGCCCAATAATTAAATTTTTTTGAACCTTCTGGTAGAGATGAGAAATAGCTTTTCTAGTAAAATGGTGTTGTGATGGAATTTGGTAATTGGGACTCAAGTAACTGTCTAAAACCAGCTGCATTAATAGTGGATATTGGATGCAGATCTAATACTAGCATAGTTGCCATTGCATCTGTGATCCGCTTTGCGACTGGGTGACAGCTTTCATACTTGCTTCCTCTTGCAAAGGATTTTTAACAGTCAATTGTTATAAACTACTAGTTGTCTTCTTCTTGGTCTGCTTCTGGGATGAAGATTCACCCCCAGTAGCAGCAGCAGCAGCAGCAGTGGCACTATCGCTCAAGAATTCTTCTGAGGAATCCGGGATAGTGGAGGAGTCATCTAGCCTTATTAACTTGGATGCAGGACTAACTCCAATCGCTACTGAGGATATTGATGAGGACGGTATTGTGGGTGTAGATTGCAGGTGTCGGGATCTAGCTGAGAGAAGAGACCTAGCTGATGCTGGACTGCTTGTTGTTATTTTTTTAGCATAAGTTTCCAATTTTCCCAGCTGCTTGCTATGAACTCGCTTCAAATGTCGTAACATGGATGAGGTTCCTAGATGGTTAAGGTCTACTGACTGTGGCTTTACAAACGCTACAAATGGCTAGACAACTGTTGTCAGGATTTGGGTAAAAATAATTCCACACATAAGAGGTGGATTTTTTGGTCTTATGCCCAGGCATGACATTGGCCTTCTTATCACATGCAAGAACTGCTTCCATTGGTGCAGGGCTTACACAAACAACATAATCCTCATCAACATCCTCATTAGCGCCCTTGTCAGCTACACAAATATCCCCCTCATCCTGTTGCAATTCCAAATTGGCATCCTCAATTTGTGTATCACCGGCTACACTTGGGCTGTTCATGCACACATTTGCAAAAATGCTGAAAAGGGGCCTTCTTTATGGGTACACTATCAGAAAGGTCAGGTTTACACATAGCACTCGTGGATAGACTCTCCTCAGGAATTTGTGTCATTTCTGAATCTGAACATACATTTTAGTCTAATGCCTTACTGTTTTCTTCCAGCTCGGCTTTTTACACGTAAAAGCATTTGGACACCACATTTGGAGTCCTTTTGTACTTAGAATGACAAGGTCTTGCTTGGTCATGACTGACCTTACAAGAAGATGCAATTTTATTTTTTCTGCAGATAACTTTGCCCGGATTACAGGTCTTTTTTTCTTGACCAAGGTAAAAGGTATTTTTTTACATTTTTGTTTCCCTGACTTAAAAACACAATGCACTTCATCATAGGTTTTAGCAGATGACGTAGAAGGATTACTATCATCATGACTGGTGCCAGCAGCTGCTTGGTGCTCCTGGTCTTCTGTGTACTGCTGTGAATCCATTTTGATAACAGTACAATGTGACTGCAGATTTGGAAGACCAAGACTACCAGCCCTATTATTTGTATTTCAGCAATGACAATTAGCAATGGAGCAATGGAGCTCTCCTCTTTGTGTGTTACCTATATAACACCGTACAATTTGGCTGCAGATTTAGACCAAGACTGCCAGCCCCTATTATTTCTATTTCAGCAATGACAATTAGCAATGGACCAATGGAGCTCTCCTGAATCTCACTGGAGAGTTTGAAGAACACTGCTATCCCTCCACTTTCTTTTCTACCTATGACGCTGCCCAACTGCACTAGAGACTGCCAAGAACCGTGTTACCCCTTCTGTGTCAACTTGTGAAATGGCGCTGGTTCGCTGTGGAGGGCGGTAATTGTAGAATACAAAACTCGCGAGACGTTTTTTCTCGTTTTCAATCCCGAGGACGCGCAAAAGTACTGATATCGGTACTCGGATCTGCTAAGTTCGGGTGTGTTCGGTTCTTGGGGAACCGAGCCTGAGCATCTTTAATTTTCACCTATGCAGAACCAGCATGTCACCTGGGACATATATATTTTATGTATATAAAGAGAGATATATTATATATATATATATATATATATATATATATATATATATATACACATGTGCGCGATTGTGTGTGTATGGCACTTTTTGAATTATCTGCATTGTTACATACCCTTTTTGTGTGTGTTTATCATTTTAACAAGTGCTTTGGCGATTAGAAGATGTTTGTTATGGGCTGTAACCATCTAGGTATTGACAGTGGAACCTTAGTGGGTGGTATTATAAGTACATAATATTTGGTCCAGTGCATAAGACTGCAGAGCAACCTGAAAGACTTGAATAAGCACAATCAAGGCCCTATGCATTAAAGTAGACAGAAGCTCAGTGCTCAATTTTTTAGTTATTACATATAACACAGTTTTGCTCAAAAGCAGAGCAGAACTGAACCTCTGCCGCCTCAGAGGTGATGGAGGATTTAGGTACAGGAAGTAGAGGAAGGGGCATAAGGTAATGAGCTTATTAACACAAGTCAGGTGCGCGCCCTTGCTCTGCCCCCATTACTCCCAAAGATACGCCCCTAGCAATCCAAAAGCAAGTATGGAGGAAAGTTGGAAATGCATTGCTCTTACTCCATATTTGTCTTAATTAATAGACTCTTTAGTGTGAAACATTTTAATGGAAGCCCGTCAGTCTGATTACCAGGGAGCACTTTAAAGTACTGGTGTATGTAACATTTTGTTTAATAAAGGAACTGTCACATAAGAGCAAACAGGTTTGCTGGTCACAAAGGAGGCTGTGGTAATCATGTATATGAGTGCTGGAGACTGCCTTTCCATTCCATTACCTTTTCAACATCCATGGATACTCACCTCTGTAATAAAATGACAAGAATTTGTCTGTGATTCTTATATGTAAATCAGTGCTAAACCTTTATTAGGCTTTAACCTCAACCCTAGCATTAGTCGAAGCCACCCAAATCCTAGTTCAATCCTAAACTGAAATTATAAACCAAGCCTAAAGTCTCAGCATATCCCAAGTCCTGGAAGAGTCCTCCTCCAATTCTTAAACCGCAAGAAACCTCGCGGACAACTTAATATTTATATGTGACTATGTATAACATGTTTGTACAGCTTGGCAATTTATAGAGCTATCTCAGTGTGAGGCTAGACAAAAGATGCCTTGTGTGTAAGGCTTCAAGACTCAAAATTAAGAACTGAACACACAGTTCTCTATGACACAATTTCTCTCATACTGCAAATACCCTAATTCTCAAACCCGTTACACTCCATTGTTTTTACAACTCTTAGAATATATGTTTGCTCTCAAGGCTATGTATCAAAACAACCTTAAATATAATCTTTCTGCCTACGTGTATTTTATTGCAGAACTAATAGTGGATATTTCAAATAATGTAATTATAAATAATGACGCTTCATGTAAGCACTACCTGGAACTCACAGGTGCCTGTGGGGCATTTTATTCTGATGCTTCACACACAAAGGTAAACTCTTAGACCATTCCTATATGCTTTAACCACAGAGATAGGGACACTCCCTAAAGGTAAAGACCCTGGGCAATAGTCCCTAATGTCTGTTTTATAATCCCGACTGAATATATTTAATATTTTTTTAATTAGTACAAAATGTTGATACTTTACCAATAAATGAGGCAGGTGAAAATATACAGTATAATATAATTGAACAAGTTAACCCGTGCATGATACTCATGCATTCTAGTCAAATCAAGCTACTTAAGGTGTTAAAAAGGTTCTTGTCATGCATTTGGGCCATAGCCCAGGCCTCAACCACCAACCACTCCCCACTGTCACCCCCAGCAACCACCAACCACTCCCAACTGTCACTTCTCCTTCAAGAAATATATATATATATATTTTTTAAATCTTTATAAACACTTTTAACAATTAACAAATTAAATTAACAAATTAAAAACATCTTAGTATACCAAATTTCAGCCCTTTCTGAATTTTTTTTTCCACACACACTAAGAATATAGTAGGTTAGTGTATAACTCCGCCCAGCAGGTGGCGCTGCAGCTTGGTTTTATTTTTTCCACACACACACACACACACACACACAGACAGACTAACACACGCCACCAGACATTTATATTATAGACAAGTTAACCCGTGCATGATACTCATGCATTCTAGTCAAATCAAGCTACTTAAGGTGTTAAAAAGGTTCTTGTCATGCATTTGGCCCATAGCCCAGGCCTCAACCACCAACCACTCCCCACTGTCACCCCCGGCAACCACCAACCACTCCCAACTGTAACTTCTCCTTCAAGAAATATATATATTTTTTTTTTTTTAAATCTTTACAAACACTTTTAACAATTAACAAACTAAATTAACAAATTAAAAACATCTTAGTATACCAAATTTCAGCCCTTTCTGAATTTTTTTTTCCACACACACTAAGAATATAGTAGGTTAGTGTATAACTCCGCCCAGCAGGTGGCGCTGCAGCTTGGTTTTATTTTTTCCACACACACACACACAGACAGACAGACTAACACACGCCACTAGACATTTATATTATAGATAATATAACCATATAAAATATAAAGTAGAATTATATTGTGTGTCCTAAATAACGTAAGGTCCTGCTTTTGAATAGTACCTGGTCTGTAGTTGATGACTAAACTCTTAGAATAATAAGAGGAACTATTGTCAGCTAGTTCCTAGATTAGAATCATTGTGTACTTTTTGGGCTGGGTTTTTAAAACTGAAAATTTCTGATTTCCTTTCCAGATGTGGTACGATGTTTATCTTTTCCAATTAATTTAATATAATAACTTCTCTTTTTGTACACTATTATTGTACTTTGTAAAATTTGACAATTTAACCACAGGTTGGAAGATACAATGCTATGTTTGTGAACCAAACTGAGACGTGAATATAAAAGAGACTAATTTAACACATAATGAAAATTGAACACAAAATAACATTTTGATGATGAAAGTCATTAATATTTATATATTAATCAAGTGGCATACTTAGTGGTTAAAGCTTAGGTGGGGCCATGTACACACCCTTGTGGAACTGCCAGGGTGGTGGCACTACTCCAAGACAAACTTGTGGTGCCAACCCTTTCTGTGTGCTATACAGAGTAGAGCCCAAGTGAACCAGCCCACAGCATTGATGTCTGCTGACAATTTATATTTATATTACATGGTGTGTGACTAGCTTGTTGGGGAAAGGAGACATGTATAGCTAATTTTGTCACATTCAATTCAATCTCAATGTAGGTTTTATACATATAAAATATTTGTAAATGCTATACTGCAAACTATTCACCCCCCTCTAGCATTTTTAACATTTTATTTTCCTATATGTTGGATTCAAAATGGATTTATTATGGGTTTTTTTTTTACCATTGAGCAACACAAAATACTCTGTAATATCAAATTATCAAATTAAATTAAACTATAAAGCTTTTTTTCATTACAAATTAAAACACAATAATTGATTACTAAGTACAGTATTAATATTTATCATTCACTCTATATCCTCTAGAATTTAAGCTCTCACAGGCAGGGGCGGATCTAGACTTTATGTTTAGGGGGGGGCGATTTTGCATAAGCACGCCCCTCCTTTGCTCTGATTGGCTGGCCTGCATTAACCCCGCCTTCCGCCCGCGATAGGCCCCCGCCCCCTCCAGTTGTGGTCGCTGGCTGGGACCACTCTGATTGGCTGGCCCACATTTAGCCCCGCCCCCCATTCGCGCTTAGCCCCGCCCCTCCCGTTTTAATCGGCGGCTGGGACCTAGCTTTTTGCTGCTAGGGGGGGGGGGCGAATGCCCCGATCGCCCCCCCCTGGATCCGCCACTGCTCACAGGCAGGGTCCTCTCTTCCTATTGTCCCATGTCTGTTCGCTGTCTGACTCCCTGGTACGTCCTGTCATGTATTTTGTTTAAAACACAATCAGAGCAGTCGGACAGCACACTCTCCCTGCCTGTCTCTGCCGAACGACCTGCACAAAGTGTGCAGCTGCTGGCAGCAAGCCCCTGCAATCACCCCCCCCCCCCCCCTCATTTATTGAAATGAGATAAAGGGTGGAGAGGGTGCATTTTCAGAGGTAGAGAAGTGATGCATTCCTAGGCATACCTTGTCCAATGTAAAAAGAACTTCCAACACACAGTCCTGGTATCCCCTAACTCTCATGACTATTGAGTCTCATGATTAAATGATGCAAAACCATGCAACATTTTAGGAGGAAAACAAAAAAAGTTTAATGTCATGAAAGGAGTGATTCTAAATTGTAGGATGCTGATTTTTGATGGGAATAGGGTTTTATGCCATCCATCAAACCTAGGACCTAGGCTCACTTCTAGTTTGTGGAGGAGTCTCCTGAGAGCGCAGAGTAGGAAAAACCAAGGTGATTTCTTGTGCGCATCCAGTGCGCTTCTTATATGAGGTTCAGAGTATTTATCACAGAACACTTACTGTTAGAGATGTGAAGGTCAGACAGATACCTCCAAAACCATTCAAAGATAGGGCAAGAAATATCACTGGTGCTAGCACTGTAAAAGTAATACAAATCAGATGGTTACAAATATATTATATTTAGATAGTTACAGATCACTACACATTAGTATGGAAAGGGAGCACTGATAGTTGTTATATTTATAAAGAGCTACAAAAAAATCTAATACAGTAAGGAACAGCTACAATAAAAGTATAGTATAAAATACAAATATAAATAAGACAAAGAGCAACATAAGAGGAAGTGTATAAGATTCAATAACAACTAAATAACCAAACAAATAATAAAGTATAAACTATAGTAAATTTTCACAAAGATCACATACCTGACGGATCATACCCAGACAGAGCCATCAGAGCGCATGAAAGTGCAAAGCAGAAGCTGTGAAATAGGAGAATGGGAGTCACGTTTCCTTCAATAAACTTAATGTACTATATTGATTTGTGCATAGAAAAAAAAATCCCATTTTAATTATTTTGTGTTCAATACAGCTCTTTAAACACAAGTATATCTTTATAAATTCTAAAAGAAATAGTTCTGCTTCACCACTATATGTGTTTTCCTGTAACCTGCAACACTCCATAACATGAAATACAGATTTGTGCAGCCTACAGTCATAAATTATTACTTCTCTCCAAAACTACAGTGGCACTGAATATTATTTAGAAAAATTGTTATATGCTTCTCAAAAGTATTGATTCCTGATTATTTTGCCTAAAAAAGTGGGGATTAATTGTTAATGGCATTTTGGGTTGGGGTATGCTGCTGATATTATCCTCTTCTTTGCTGGTAATAGGGAGGCAATGTCACAAGAGTAGAAAATGGACACACATTAGAAAGAAAAAATGGAGAGGCATGGCCTGCACTGCATGGACAGGTAGGGGTATATTTACTAAAGTGCGGGTTTGAAAAAGTGAAGATGTTGCCTATAGCAGCCAATAATATTCTAGCTGTCATTTTGTAGAATGTACTAGGAAACAGGGACAGCCATGGCCAGCCAAAATGAAGTTAGCTCTTCCAAACAACTTTAGTTTCAATCAAAAGAATACAAAGTGGCATTGTTTCCAAAAACATGCTCTTTATATTTACTATGCCTTGGGGCTTTTTTTGTCAACTTTATTCTTCATTTTAAAGGATTTCTGTAATATGTTAGGGTTCAACATAAATCAGACCAAGTCAGAATTTCTGTCTTTGTCATGGTTGAAATATCTGGGTGTCCAGCAGGCCAATTCTCTTCATATATGACATATCCATGTTTAAAGCAGGACTAACATTTCCCTGATTGTACATATTAATGCTGTTAAAATAATACCTTTATCCTGCATTGCATATCCTGAGGCAGAAATGACAATAAACAAATTGTGAGCCCATATACACTGCTTCATCTGGCAACCTAACTACTCTAGTATTAGGAGTAGTATCTTGGTACTTTGTAATAGTGTGTCTGGGGGGAGGAGAAAATTGGGGTTGGGAATCCCAATCCTATTTTCATATAATCATGCTTCACATTTGGCCACAACTTGTACAGTGGTGCGCCCTCATCAGACAGACGTAGAATTGCTTAACTGCTTTCATCCTGGACACTTCCATGCTGGATGTATCACACAGATTAAAGTGTGATTAGCGAAAAGTCATAAAAGATAGGCAAGCTTGAACATATGTGGAATATCATTTAATGGAAAAAAAATTGGTCTAATCTCTTATTGTTTAATAATTCAAGTTTTATTTGTCTCAGTCTGTTACCATAGTTACAAAAAATGCATTAGAAGACAGGTGCATTTACTGATGTGTCACAACATAAGAAACAAAACTAGGATATATAGGTTGTTTTTATAGACTCACCTTCCAACTAATCTGAGTGGACGAGGCCCGTATCGATCCATCAGTATCCCCAAGGGCAGAGTTGCTGCACTCAATAAAAAGGAGCCAATTGTAAAACCTAAATTCAGCATCTCTTCCTGGGCAGTACATGTCAGCCAAGGCTGCGGCAAGGAGGCATTAGCTGCTGTGTTAAGGGACAATGCTTTATCTTCAGACGAATTTGACTCTGGAAACAGAGAGAGTCTGTGAGTTGTTACTGTAAAAATACTTTAATAATAATACATATTATTGAGGCTATTTGGATAATGTGCATGATACTCACAAATTCCGATGCTCAGCTGGTCTAATTTCGGGAAAGGTACAATGTGGGGATCTATAGCTATTTTTTTTAATGCATAATAAAGTGAGTTATTTATTTTTTCCTATTTGAAATATAGAACACACATCTGTATCTCTGGGCATAACTGTTTAATTGTGTTCCCGTTTAAGAAGTAATGAACAGCTGTGACTGAGAGGTGCTGGCTGCTTGTTGTCTACTGTAATAAGTGAGAGCAGAGTGAATAAGAAATAAGGACTGTGCAATCCCCAATTCTTTCAAAATTGCCTTGCTAGAGGTCAGTTGGAATTCCAGTTTCAGTGCAGAACATGGATTAAAACAGAATTTATAAGTTTTGTATTTCAAACATAACGCACCAAAAAGAAGATATCTGAAAATCATTTTATTATCACCTTGTGGATATGACTTAAAAATGACTAGGTTAAAAATATATTTTCTCTGGGTATAAAAAGGTTTTGCTAGAAATTTTAATGAAATGGGGTCACCATTTATTTTATTTTTTTACAAATCCTCTTTTTGTACAGCTTTGGACACATATGGGAATGTAATTCTCATTAAAGTTTATATTGAATGTGTCTTCAATTAAACTTTTGCATTTTCTTCAGAATTGGGTTTAGCAGGTACCAAGTGAATACATTGTGACTAGTTGCAAATATCAAGGCAATCATAAGTATGTTCATCCATAATAGGCAAAATGGACTGGTTCACCACTGCATAAGATGCATACATACCATATGGAGGTATATATTTTTTAAAGCTAGCTACGAAATGCATATGCTAGTTTTTCAAACACCAGTCCAAACTTTCAATGACACCCTACAACATGACATAGAAAAGGTCATAACTCAGAATGTTGCTCAGGCTGTAGCTTGGGAGTAGCCAGATTGGATGCCCTAGGTTGGATAGCCTGAGGGTTCTACAGAAGCGAGTTATAGGCAAGCGGTTGACTTGTGCTCAGACAATTGTAACCACACATAGTTGGATAGAAAGACTGGGGAAGGATTAGTAATGATGTCTTGTAGTCCACGAGGAAGGGTAAGTGAACTTAACGGGCAGCAAAGGGATAAAGAAGTATGTAAGCATTTCAGGGGACACTACGTTTATTATTTAGTTAGCTGCTGCTGACTAAAGCTAATTTGTAAGTTCATGGTGGATTGCCTGGAAAGTACCCTGCACTTAAACTTACTTTCTGACAATGGAATGGAAAATTACTATGTTATTATGTAAGCAACCACAAATGAAAATGAATGGTTTAACTAACCTATGTCCTGGAAAACAGACATACAAATAAAAATTCATTCATACCATGTTTTCTATCTCATTTCTTTTTTTTGTTTAAATCTTAAAGTACTTATAGCTCTATTAGTCCAGTTGTAATATACTATGCTTATCTACTTTGTCATACTTTTCAACAATAAATTTTATTCTTTATTTGTAAATATATTGATATTAGTGTTGTATTTTTTTTTACATTTGTTTACGTTCCACAATTTATGTGATATTTATGACAATTCTAAAAGACTCCATTATGGACTATCAAAAGTCACTTCTTGTCATGAAAAGAACTTTTGCATTAATGTCCATTTTATTTTCCCTAACACTAGAAAGGCATAAATGATATCTGATAAGTAAATGCCATCTGTATTGTCTAAGTAACGCAATCATGTTTTGTGCATGTTTCTGTTCGTGACACTCTTAATTTGCAGAATTCAGGGGAGAGCCATATATAATATGCAATGGGAATCTCTTTGCGCACCTGTACATAGATGTGAATAAAATCCTTCTTGCTGCAACATGATAAGCAGAGAGCCCCATCCAAATAGAACTGCTGAGAAGAAGAGATTCTCCAGCACTGCAGTGCAAGCGATCCACCAACGCCGGGCAAATGCTGTCTGCAGAGAAGGTGCCATATCTGCAGTGTAAGAAGTAGCAGGAGGGCTGCAAATGGAAATGGAGCAGACAGCCGGAACTGATTTTTTTTTTTTAGTATCTGTAAATAAATTATATTGATTGTTACCACGTATTTATGCACAAGCAAAATAAAAAAACATTTTGATTGAGAGAGTGAGGTACTCAGAGAAATCACAGGTTACAGAGTGAAAAAGTTTCAACTGTTGCACATTAGCTTAACAATCCTATATGATTAGATTTAATGTACTGAGTCACTCATCAAGAATATTTGCGATCATATAGCAACTTCCAACGGAATGCTTCTTATTTGTACAGTTTGGACTGCCCTATATTAAGAACTGTGGATAGATTGCTGAGAGATCCTTGGCATGACCAAACTGTGTTGGTCCATATTGGTACCAATGACAGAATAAATGGATGATGAAGGAACATACTCTAGAATGTAAGCTATCACAGGCAGGGTCCTCTCTACCTTATTTCTCATGTTCAACTTCCTAGTCCATCTCTGATGTCATGTCTTATGCTGAATTTTTGTTTGCTTACTGACACACATGGAATTCATACTTCTGTCAATCCTAGCTGTAATTATTAGTTCATCTCATGTTTGTTTTATGATGCTTAATTGTATTCATTGTATTATGTTTATTCCACTCCTATATGGACCAACACAGTTTGGTCATGCCAAGCCTCTCTCCTATACCGGGCAGCACGGTGGCATAGTGGTTAGCATCTCTACCTCACAGCACTGGGGTCATGAGTTCAATTGCCGACCATGCCATGGCCTTATCTGTGAGGAGTTTGTATGTTCTCCCCGTGTTTGCGTGGGTTTCCTCCGGGTGCTCCGGTTTCCTCCCACACTCCAAAAAAAACATACTGGTAGGTTAATTGGCTGCTAACAAATTGACCCTAGTCTGTCTGTGTGTGTGCGTGTGTGTGTGATAGGGAATTTAGACTGTAAGCCCCAATGGGGCAGGGACTGATGTGAGTGAGTTCTCTGTACAGCGCTGCGGAATTAGTGGCGCTTTATAAATAAATGATGATGATGATGATGATGATATGTCATATATGTAAGATTACTGTCCGACAGAATCTGTGGCACCTTATAAATAAGCACTGATAATGAAGGAACGTACAAAGTCAGTTTAGGAATCTAGGCTGTAAGCTGAAAGAGAGGCCCCCGAGGTTGTATTTTCTGGAATAATGCCAGTGCCATGTACAACGAAGACAAGACAGAAGGAGCTTAAAGATAGTTAAACTCTTGGTTCAAGATGGAAGGTTGTGGGTTTCTAGAGAATTGGCTAAATTGTGATCAGGGGTACAATGTCTATACTAAAGAAGGATTGCACCCAAATGGAGGAGAGAGTGATCTAGTAAGGGAGAGAGTTCTGATATGGCTGCAAGAGGACAAGTTAGAAAAGTGGTGAGGAGATGGGGAGACTTATTGGCTAGTTTTACTAAGCTGTGGGTTTGAAAAAGTGGGGATGTTGCCTATAACAACCAATCAGATACTAGCTATCATTTTGTAGAAGGTACTAAATAAATAAAAGCTAGAATCTGATTGGTTGCTATATGCAACATCCCCACTTTTTCAAACCCGCAGCTTAGTAAATCTAGCCCTTATGTCTCATTTAGGCCCCTATTTACCATTAAGCAGCAATAAGATTTTCCACTTATAGCAAAGATCTAAAAAAAATAGGAAGAAATTGTGATGTATGTTTTATTAGAAAAATGCTTTATTAAAATAAATAAATCATTTCTGCTATTGGTTATCATTGCTATCGCCAGCGATATGAGGTTTGCGATAGTGCCTGTATCGCTACGATCCGTCTTAAAAAAGCTTCCCTGTGCTTTGATAGACAGGTAGAAGTCCCATCTAAATGGGTTTTCTACCTTTAGCGAGTATACCCCTAGACAAATCATATTGCAATATAAGAGGTAGAAATGCATTTATTTATTTTTTTCATGTAGGGAAAATACTGTCTGCTTTTGCATGTAGCGGACAAACACTGACAGATTAATTTTTACTCAGCATATTAGAGTTGAGCTAGGACAGGCATATCTGTCTGCACATTTTAAATTTGCGCGTCCCCCACCGCCTGCAGTGGAACAAGGTTTTGTCAAGGTGCAAATTTATTACATTTTTGCTTTGCTCCTCACTAAAAAAGGCCCTATATCAATTGTAGTGTTCAGTTCTTACAAAATGAAGGGGTAAATTTATGAAGCTGCGAGTTTCTGGCAGGTTTGAATAGTGCAGATGCTTCCGATAGCAACCAAATAGATTCTAGTTATAATTTATTTAGTACATTCTACAAAATGATAGCTAGAATCTGATTGGTTGCTATAGGCAACATCTCCACTATTTAATCCCAACTGAAACTAGCACCTTGATAAGTTTACTACTAAGTGTTTAAGATAGCTAGTATTAACAATTTAAACATCCAAATTGCAGGGCAAAGTGTTTACTAAGCAGTGATGTAAAGTAAAATTACACTAATGGCTTTTAGTTGATACCCATACTTGCCAACTTCTGGGAGACTCACAAAATAGTGAGTGATCTTGAAAAATCCCAAGAGAGTCTGTCAATCTCCATGAAGCAGGACCAAAGAAATGGTAGACAGAGCCACAACATAGGAAACACTGGGGAGTGTACTGGAGAGCAGCAGCCATTTTCTTGCAGTACACTTCCTCCTGCTAGAGTGGTGGCCATTTTCTTGTTGCACACCTCCTCCTCGTACGGAAGTGTGGCCGCCACTCATTAGCACACACACACACACACATATATATATATATATTTATGCCATACCGCCACTTCTCCACTGCTTTAAATGGAAAATTATCAAATTACAGTTACGCAATGTGGAATATCTAGTGCCCTGGATGGAAAAAGATACACCCCTTCAGTGGCTTGCTGTGCTATTTGCAGGTCTCTTAAATGATTTTTCAAAAGTAGGCAAGTATGGTTATGGTCAAAATATTGGCACCCCACTACTTTTTTCAAATAAATCACAGGAGGTGAAATTAATAACAGTATTTGGACCCCACAATGCTTTCTCTGTTAATATGCATAACTTTTGTTTTTTATTCTGAATTTAATACTGTATATGATTTTAAACATTATTGATATCCTAGACTTAATATTTAGAACCACAGCTTTTGTCAAAATAACTGCATCCAATCAATTTTTGTAGCCAAGGATGAGCTTCCTGCACCTCTCTACTGACAATTTGAGTAACGACTTGGATTGGTTAGAAAACTGTGAGTTGGGTTATAGCTCTCCAGCACTGTATAAATAAAATAAAATAAAATAAATAAAATGTATACAAAAGGGGGTTGCAGCCCATGTAAAATGTGTAACATCACTACATTAAAGTAGTGTGTGTAACAGAACAGCTTCCAGTAAAAAATAAACTATACTAGACACTGATTTGTTCCTCTACAATCCCTACTTTTTTTTGTGATCTAAAGATAAAAGTAAAGCCATAGCCAAAAGTTTTGAGAATGACACAAGTATTGGTTTTCACAAAGTTTGCTGCTTCAGTGTTTTTAGACCTTTTTGTCAGAAGCTATGGTACACTGAAGTAAAATTACAAGCATTTCATAAGTGTCAAAGGCTTTTATTGACAATTACATTAAGTTTATGCAAAGAGTCAATATTTGCAGTGTTGATCCTTCTTTTTGAAGACATCTGCAATTCGCCCTGGCATGCTGTCAATCAACTTTTGGGCCACATATTGACTGATGGCTGCTCATTCTTGCCTAATCAATGCTTGGAGTTTGTCAGAATTTGTGGGTTTTTGTTTGTCCACCCGCCTTTTAAGGATTGACCACAAGTTCTTAATGGGAATAAGGTCTGGGGAGTTTCCTGACCAATGTCGATGTTTTGATCCCTAAGCCACTTCATTATCACTTTTGTCTTATGGTAAGGTGCTCCATCATGCTGGAATTGACATTGTTTGTCACAAAACTGTCCTTGGATTGTTGGGAGAAGTTGCTCTTGAAGGATGTTTTTTGGTACCGTTCTTTAATCATGGCTGTATTCTTAGACAAAATTGTGAGTGAGCCTACTCCCTTGGTTGAGAAGCAACCCCACACATGAATAGTCTCTGGATGCATTACTGTTGGCATGACACAGGACTGATGGTAGCGTTCACCTTTCCTTCTCCAAACAAGAGTTTTTCCAGATGCCCCAAACAATCTGAAAGGGGATTCATCAGAGAAAATGACTTTACCCCAGTCCTCAACAGTTCAATCCTGTACCTTTTGCAGAATATTAGTCTGTCCCTGGTGTTTTTCCTGGAGAGAAGTGGCTTCTTTGCTGGCCTTCTTGACACCAGGCCATCCTCCAAAAGTCTTTACCTTACTGTGCATGCAGATGCACTCACACCTGCCTGCTGCCATTCCTGAGCAAGCTCTGCACTGGTGGTGCCCTAATCCCACAGCTGAATCAACTTTAGAAGATGGTCCTGGTGCTTGCTGGATGTTCTTGGGTGCCCTGAAGCCTTCTTCACAACAATTGAACTTCTCTCCTTGAAGTTCTTGATGATCTGATAAATGGTTGCTTTAGGTGCAATCTTGCTAGCAGCAATATCCTTGCCTGTGAAGCCCTTTTTGTGTAATGCAATGATGACTGCACGTGTTTCCTTGCAGATAACCATGGTTAACAGAGGCAGAACAATGATTTCAAGCACCACCCTCGTTTTAAAGCTTCCAGTCTGTTATTCTAACTCAATCAGCATGACAGAGTGATTTCCAGCCTTGTCCTCGTCAACAGTCTTACCTGTCTTAACGAGAGAATCACTGAACTGATGTCAGCTGGTCCTTTTGGGCAGGGCTGAAATGAAGTGGAAATGCTGTTTTTGGGATAAAGTTCATTGTCATTCATCTGACCACTCTTCATGACATTCTGGAGTATATGCAAATTGTCATCATAAAATCTAAGGCAGCAGACTTTGTGAAAATAATATTTGTGTCATTCTCAAAACTTTTGCCATGACCGTACACACTTTACTTTATGTCTTGCATTAAGCAAGACATCCTGCTACAGATCTCTGCCAGCTACCCAAGAGTCCTGATCCAAAGTAGGCAATTAAGAGGTTTTAGCCAGAGCAACCAGCAAAAAGGTGCTGCAGCATCTACACAATGCTCAGAAGTGTAAGTGGTTCCAGGTGCCAATAAAGAGACTGGTAGTAGCAGTAATATCCTCCAACAACCGACACATTTATGAGCTCGGGGACATTTAGTTGCTGGTTTGATCAAAGAGCACCAGAAGAATTTTTTCAGTCCCCAAAGCAGAGAAGAATCCTCAGAGCATTATGTTCCTGCAACCTTGCTTCTTAATATGAATAGTGTTCTTGTGACAAGGTGCAGTGTATGTGCCATGGGTGATAATTTTTAGCCTATTATAGATACATTAATTTGTTTGTGATGTGCTTCACAGTAGTTCTGGAATGTTAAATGTCTGAAATGGTCTTATATCCTTCCCATGTGGTGATTTCCAATTACGATTTACTTTGATTTTCATGATAAAGCTCGTTTGGAAATGTATTAACCAACTCTATATTCACTCTTATTTTGAAACCAAATAAAACATTTTAATTGTACACTGATGGATTTTAAATAATGTGACCTCTGAAGATGACTGATTACACCAAGGTTAAATTTAGTGTAATCTTACAACGGGGATAAATGTTTATGTCACTGATGTAATCAATTATTATGTTTTTGCAATTAAGAAAACAACTTTAGAGATTTAATGTACCATTGTGTTTATTAATTTACACTGTATATTGTGTGGAGCTTACAATCTATATTCCTTACCATACATATACACACAAGGAATAATTTATTTAGAAGCCAATTAATCTATTAGTTTATGTTTGTATTGTGGGAGAAAACCCAAACTATAGTTAGGGTCATGCTCAGAATATGACCCATGAGCCCAGTGCTGTGAGGCAGCGACGCTTACCACTGTGCCACAATGCAAGGGAGGCCTATTGCGATAAGAAAAGAAGAGGTTTATATCTGTGATAGGTGCAGTGTTTTTTTTAGGAAACATTGTGAAGTTGGACTATCTGTTCTGTGCTATGCTTTATATATCAGGGAGGACTTTAGGCAATCTGTTTAGACACTGCAACTGGTTTGTGAATTTTTCAAATTCTATGACTAATAGTTTCTTTGGTGATATGTAAACAGAAGTAGAGAACACTTGATCTATCTGATAGAAGAATGGTCATGATACTATGAAATAACGAACATTTAGACATGTTAAGCATGCCTTTTCTGTGAGTTCAGGTTTGAAAATTCACATCAGATTTGTGGATGAGACTATGTAAAATGGCTGGAAGAATTTTTTTTTTTATTATCATGAGGAGTGCAGTCCTTATCTATTATTTAGATGATAATTATGTTTTTGAACACAAGATGAAAAAAACCCAGTGACCAGATGGGCTTACTTTGCCACCCAGTGTGTTGGGAGGAAGAGGATGAAGGAATGTTCTTCTTACCGTTTATTTGGGTTTCTTTCTCAACATCAGTAACAGACTGTTGCTGACCACTCCTACTGGTGACCCCTACCAGACGATCGCCAACTTGCGAATTCCAAGTGCGCAGTAGTTGCAAAAAGATTTGGCAGCCACCACTAGGCTCCTTAGCAGCTCCTAGAACTGCTCACTTCTGGGGTAGCTGGCATAGCTGCTACAGCGCCTCTTTGCTGTGGGTTGGCTGGTACCGCTTGATCACTCACTTCAGATTAGGACTGCTGGGTAGCTGGCAGAGCGTTGATAAAGAGACGCTGGGTTCAACATAGGACAGCCGGTGAACGCATTAGAGGGTAAGCTCTTATCTTTTGGTCACAGGATACAACAGGCGATAGGTAATCAGGCTGAATCTTCCACCAGTGATGTTTACTTGCTCAAGGGGTCCTTACAAGGACCATTACACACTAGCTGGAGGTACTAGTGATCAACCAGAAGTACAGATGGTATAATACAGTTAAAATACAAAATACAGCTCTTATATGGTGTTTCTGACACACATGGTGGTAAGGTGTAATATATTCTCTAGTCTTAAATTTAACAAAATTCACATCAATCTTATTTCCTAAATTATTTGGTGGTTGCATTATTTGTGTATCTTGTGAATCTTTTTAACAAGACATCCAGGCTGAAAAAGTGTTGGTCAATCACAGATTACAAAGGCTTAATTAGCATGGGATTTCCTTTCTTCTAACATGGCATCAGTACATTTGCCACGATAAATATTGGCGCACTGCGCCACTAAGTGTAATAAATTTATAGAATAAGTTATTTCTTAGTGATCCAGCCACAATCGGTATTGAAGTTAATTTACTAACAATGTATTTAGATGCTAATGTCCACTACACCATAAGCAACCACGCCATGATTGATTAACTTTAACTATACAGATAAAAGATAATTGGCTGCTATAGTTTGAGCTCCTTAATGCAATGTTGAAGAGTAGCTCTCATTAATATCCATTGTTGCCAACAGTATATTAATGCAGTCCAGGTCAGATAATTATGACAGACCATCCTAGAAAAAAGGCAGCATTAGTTAAGAATAAATATGTGGTTTCCTGAACAAAGCTAAGAAAATTAAAAGGCATTAAGGTCATTCATCTACTAAATAAATATATTTGTGCCATTAAACCAGCACTGGTACTTATACAGACCAAAGGAGCAAACTAGAGTTCTTAAATGTATCCCTTCTTCTATCCAAGCCAGCAGCATGGTCCAAAATGAGTTCAAGTCTTCCAGTGAGCTGACGGAATCTTGCATAAATAACCACAACTGACCAATCAGTTATTAGAGACCTAATGCTGGCCTTTTTTTTTTTTATAACTCTATGTTGACCACACAATGAGTTGTATACATGACCAGCAACTGTCAAATGGAAGTTGCACCTTATAAATAAGCCTCTTATGATTATTCCAAAATGTGTAAAAGTTCCAGGAGCTTATTAGAACTAAAGATACAAGAAATGTTTTTTCTTCATCACAGTAAAAAATACTATTTTATTTTTTACTAAGCACATTAATGTTTTTTATGATAGACAAAAGAAACTTGTAGTTAGTTAAAATATTTTACATTGTCTGTAACCTTTTACTTAACTGCTATAATGGAATAGGAAGCATGTTTAACATTGAATTAAATTTTTAAATAAAGATTTGGTTTAAAAGGCCCCATAGTTATTTGACAAGAACATATGCTGGGATTCCAAGGTATTAGATCATGTGCACCAAACACAGCAAATGAATGTACACCTTTAAAGCTCAACTATAACTAGCTCCTTAACGTGAAGCCGGAGGACCGGTGGTCAGCAGTGTAACAGATGGAAAGTATTGCACTATCCCCATGTGGCTGTAACTATATACCTAACTCCCACACATTCCAACCCTGACTCTTTCACACACCCACTGCTTTCCCCTATCAAGACAGGTTCTGCCAAGAAATTTACTACAGCACAAAGGGTAACCACACGTATGTACACGTATATTGAACCACAACTATGTGCACATGTAGACACACTTAACTCATTTACAACTTCAACACAATACACTTATTTTTCAAAATCATAATTTGGATCAATTAATCCAAAAAAATATCACATCAGACAGTTCTACATATATAAGTCATTTATTCATTGCAACAGAGAACTTAAAACTTAACCATAGTATGTAAACAAAACCTATCACTCATTAACATTGTATACAAACACATGCACACCAAGTGACACGTGTAACAGTGAAAATCATTACATCAGCTACACAAAAAAAAGTATATTTACACACGACACTTTAATATATCCTACACTGATCTAGCAAAATAGTCTTTGTCTGAGTTTTGTATGTAGCCCACATTGTTACATACTAATAAGCTGAAAAGCTGTCAGTTGAACGCCACGTGTTAAGTCACATATCAGAAGAAAAGAAATTGGCGCAAGCTAAAGAATAGTAAGTAAAATAAAAAATAAGTAATTTCGTTAAACAGAAATAAAGAATCAGTAGAGCATGTACATATCTGTACTTACCTTAGGTATAAAGTTCTGATTCTACTAAACCAGATGTCTCCCTCAGACTGAGTGAAAGAAAGTAGAGGGCACAGACACAGGAAACAACTACACTACTTTATAAGGTATGGGACAGGGGGTGGGTGAGTTCGGAAGGGAGGAGAGAAAAAAAATATGCTGGTCAGAACAGAGGCTAACAACACGTGGAAAGGAGGAAAGGAGCTGCCTGAAGGAAAGGCAAAATTTGATACATGCAAGAAAGACTTTTAGTGCTCAAAATGTGAGCAAAGGCAGGAAATGATTACAAGCCAAAAGCGTGGAGGACACTGGCAGTTGTATTGTTACAAGCAGTAAGAAAAAATTGCTATTGTTAACTGCAACAGTAATAAATCTAACATTTAAATATATATTTAGATAAGGATTTGACCGGGATGGAGGCTGTAGGAATACTTTAGAAATCTGAAATGGCTGCTAACAGAGGACAATAGCTTGAAAGCATGCAGATACTTGTACATGTTTACAGAATAGTTATTTTCATGCATCAAATTGCATTTTAGGTTACATGGTCACTTTAAAGAAGTTAGTCACAACCTGTGGCTTGCCAGCTACTGTGAAACTACAAGTCCCAGAAAACCCTCACACTTGAACTTTCAGTTTCACAAAATGCAAATAGGTGCTGACTGCATAAATTTAAGGGCATGCTATATATATATATATATATATATATATATATATATATATATACACACACGAATATTGCACAATTTAACAAAATGAAAACGTGGAATAAAGAGTGATTAACCATAACCCACCCTCCCTCTGCATTAGGCATCTGATCTAGTTTGACAGGAGAGAGAGCAGTCTGTGCTGCTACATAGGTATGGT
Source organism: Mixophyes fleayi (assembly GCF_038048845.1). Lineage (NCBI taxonomy): Eukaryota > Metazoa > Chordata > Amphibia > Anura > Limnodynastidae > Mixophyes > Mixophyes fleayi. Next base: position 120,760,076 of record NC_134407.1, on the reverse strand, counting down.
CTGTATGTGTCAGAAGACTGGACATAAGCCATACATTTAGCTGTCACATACAGTTCACCCTCATCCCAGCTGCTTCAAAGGCTAGGATTTGCTCATCTATGACAGTGCTCTCCTCTCTGCTTATGATGTGGATTGAAAGTCAAAGAAACAGTGGATGTGGGGAAGAACCACAAATAAGGACTACATGCAGGGGTTGTCCAAAATTAAACAAGTCATTTAAACAACAAAAACTGAAAAGAAAAACAGGGCACGTCATATATTAAGTGTACTTGAATTAAATCTTCCAAAGGCTGGTGTTAGGATTGCATTTGACTGATAACCAGTGCTCACACTTAGAAGTCGAGGTGAAAATCATTGGAGAACCCACCATTGACAGCCTGCAATGAAATAGAGTAAAGAGAGCATGGAGCATCTAAAAGACACCGCATCTCGTCTGCAGTCACTTACGATTGTAAGTGGGTATGGGGTCATTAGAACCAATGAGCTCCATTCCCTTTAATCCCTTATCAATTTTTGCGCTTTTACGAGCATTAAAAACACTGGTAAAAGCATGACTTTTGATAGCAAAAGGTAGTGGTCCTTAAGCTCAAGGCCTTCTGTGCATATAGCTCCACAAAAGCGTAGTAAGTAGTAAAAAAAAAACTATGTACAATACACAAGATGTTATAAATAATAAAATATAATCAGATAGAAATAGTTTGTGGAGAGCACCTTTGATTGTTTATCTAGAATCTATACAGAATTTATACAATTTACGGATGTGCTAATTTAACTAATCATCAATTAGCAATAAACAGAGATCAGATTTAATGGCCTAGAGTAAAGCAAATACAATGTTACCAAATATATCTCTCATAAGACATGATTAAAACATTTCAATTAGTGATGATTCACCCACAATAGCCTTTTCTCAAAGCATAGGTTTAATGCTGTAGTAATAGCAGATATGCTTCCTGCATATTTCCAAAATTCATCAAAAGACAATTGTTTAAATGTGGTTTTCATTTTAATGTGATTAAATATATAATTTATATAATGAGAAAAACATGGTTAACTTAGTGGTTACAATTAGTTCTCTCTCATATTGGTATCTGTAAAGTACTTTTAGTAGCAGGCCAAGTTTCTTGACAGCAACTGGAGCAATATAGCAGCACTTACTGGTTATAAAACAGACTAACCAAAACTACAAATTGAGCAACATAATAAAACAGTAATATAATACAAAGTATGTGTTTTATATTGAAATAAAGTGCAATTTGTTCAATTACAAATAATATTTTTCGTTTGCAACTGTCATCTACTCAGAATGAAGGCAGCCAATTTGTACACAGAATAAAGATGTATGAGAATGCAGCCCATGAATTCACTAGTACCCAGTGACATGACTGGGACATAGTAACTAGTGAGGTATGTTGTGCCTCAGTGATGTCACTAGTTCCTTGTGAATACACTGCATTAGGACAAGTATTGATCCAGCCTACAAATGTTAGGCGATGTGACCACTATAATGTTTAAGAGATAAAAAGCATAAAAAAAATATAGTTGAAACTAACTTGTGTGTAAGTTAAAGATTTGCAGCATGATAAAAACTGTTAGACTCAACAAAGACACATTGAGACCGCAACATAGACACCAAATAACTGTGTGCTTCAAAAACAATCATTTCAGTCTATAAACAGAAAGTTTTATTGTTCAATGAGTCTACATTACGCCAACAAATGTAACAATAATTAAATACATTGCACAATGTGTACAATAGAAAAAACACAAGATACACTGGCCTCATCATAACAGGCCAACATACATATCGGCAATCTTCCAGATTCGGGAAGTAACTCCGGTATCAGGAAAGTTTCTAAGCAGGTCCCACTCCCTGCTGCATTTTCCTCATCAACTCCTCATCTTGCATAGAAAGTTCAGTGAGTTTCTTGCCCATACGCTCATGGATATCAAGATATTTGGACACACAGCGGTCAAGACAGACACTCTCCCCTTTAGAAAGCTCTGGCTCCTTGTAGTGAGGAGGAACACACTTTTTGTGACAAGCGCCAGTCATTCTAGGAAAAATAAAGGATAATTATTACACAATTGCAAATAGAAGTTCATTTGTAATGATGAAAACATTTTCACAGATGAATTTAAATCCTTAACAAAATAAAAAGAATATTGCTGTTACAAAACTGCCATGCCTTGCTCTAAATCTATGCAATTACATTATATGATAGTTCAAACTTGATCTACTCATGTCTTTTTTTAACCTTACTAACTATGCAGCAACTGGCCTCTACTATACTATATACAGGGCCGGACTGGCCATCTGGCTCTTCTGGCAAATGGCAGAAGGGCTGATGGCCAGATGGGCCGGTAGCTGGCCAGCCCCATCACTCAGCGCACAGACTGTCATGTCGGAATTCGGCATGATAGTCTGTGCGCTGAGCGATGGGGTCGGTCCTACACTTACTTCCTGGTGTGGCCGCGCGTCCCCTCCTCCTGCCCTCAGCTGAATGGCTCTGCCGATGAGTGTCACATGGGACGTGCACCATGTGATAGGCGCCGTCCCATGTGATAGAAGAGACTACAGAGCGCGCCGCGGAGCGCACAAGGTAAGGGGGGGTGTAGTTTGTGTGACAGGGGATCTCTGGTATGTTTTGTGTGTGTGTGACAGGGTATGTATAGTATGTTTTGTGCGTGTGACAGGGTATGTATAGTATGTTTTGTGCGTGTGACAGGGTATGTATAGTATGTTTTGTGCGTGTGACAGGGTATGTATAGTATGTTTTGTGCGTGTGACAGGGTATGTATAGTATGTTTTGTGCGTGCGACAGGGTATGTATAGTATGTTTTGTGCGTGCGACAGGGTATGTATAGTATGTTTTGTGCGTGCGACAGGGTATGTATAGTATGTTTTGTGCGTGCGACAGGGTATGTATAGTATGTTTTGTGTGTGCGACACGGTATGTATAGTATGTTTTGTGTGTGCGACACGGTATCTATAGTATGTTTTGTGTGTGCGACACGGTATCTATAGTATGTTTTGTGTGTGCGACACGGTATCTATAGTATGTTTTGTGTGTGCGACACGGTATCTATAGTATGTTTTGTGTGTGTGACACGGTATCTATAGTATGTTTTGGGTGTGTGACAGGGTATGACTACTGTATGTGTCTGGGGGCCGGCGTATGACCATAATGTGTGTGTATGTGTGGGGGCCGGTGTATGACTATAATGTGTGTGGGGGCCGGTGTATGACTATAATGTGTGTGGGGGCCGGTGTATGACTATAATGTGTGTGGGGGCCGGTGTATGACTATAATGTGTGTGGGGGCCGGTGTATGACCATAATGTGTGTGGGGGCCAGTGTATGATCATAATGTGTGTGGGGGCCAGTGTATGATCATAATGTGTGTGGGGGCCAGTGTATGACCATAATGTGTGTGGGGGCCAGTGTATGACCATAATGTGTGTGGGGGCCAGTGTATGACCATAATGTGTGTGTGGGGGAGCCGGTGTATGACTATAATGTGTGAGGGGGGAGGGTCTTAATATAATGTGGGAGGTAGGCTATTAATCTAATGGTGAATTGCAGGTAGGGGCTAATTATTGGGTGTTATTTTATTTGTGGGGTGATGGTGGGGCAATTTAATAGTGGGGCCTAACAATTTAAGATGGGGTGATTGGATTATTAATTTAATGCTGGGGTGGTTTAGGAGCTATTAATTGAATGTGGGGCTGTTTGGGGAAAATGAGGTCTATTTATTAAATGTGATTATGAGTTAATGCCTGGGGTGATTTTGGGAAATGGATATATTTTTTAAACGTAAATGCTATTTAATTTCTTGCTGGAGTTGTTTGGAGAGAGGGAAATAGTTTTATTTATTAAATGGGAATACTATTTAATGTCAGGGCTAGTTGGAGGAAAATAGATGTATTTATCAAATGTGAATACAAGTATTTTAATGTTGTGGCTGCATTGAGGCCTAATTTTAAAAGTGGATGCTATATTGATTTAACACCGGGGCTAAATTTCATGTACTAATTTTTTTTTCTCCAAATAGGGCATCCAACATTCCAGGATCCAGACAACTGATATAAAGACACCAGCAGCCACAAGTGGTGACCATGACAAGATAGGTAGGAGAGACCAGGACAGTCTGCCAACTGCTCTGAATTTGGTGGGTGACTATCCCGCTTAGTCAGGATTTGGTCTGACTACAAGAACAGTTGGGAGATATGTCCTGCTTCACACTGTACTGCTTGTTAAGGCAGAACTGCGTGCACCTAACAGTAGTGCACACAGTATTGCCTGTGTATTTGTCAAAAATGTGTCTAATAGCCAAATAACATCATAGAAGCCCTCCTGACTTAAGTGCCCGGGCCCCCACGAGCCTTAATCCAGTTCTGGTCAGCAGGAGGAATCTGTGCTCCCAGTCCAGGGCAGGACACAGACTGCAGAGCAAGCCGAGGAGCTCTAAGTTTCATGAGATTTATTTATCTGGTGAGACAAAGAGCTTCCCTGCTCACTCTACAGGAATGTCAGCAGCATTAGAAGCATAGATAAGTACAGTGGGCTAGGGGTGTCATAATGTGTCTGGGGGGGTGATGTAATGTGGATGGGGAGGGCCTGATAAATGTAATGTTTTAATATAATGTATGTATCAACGCACCATTTTGACCACGCCCCCAACATAATGTAGCTACGCCGCAAATGCGCTGCGGAACGCGGTTTTTCCCCTGCTCATCTACAGAGGTGGGCCTGTGTGCTTTAAATGCCAGGGCTGATTTTTAGTCCCAGTCCGGCCCTGACTATATATCACCCCAGTAATTGTAGCAGAGATTAACTGGCATGTATAACACAGACACTTAGCTCAGTGAGACAGGACAGAGGAAGTCGGATTTGTGCGAGGGATACTTTTAAATGGTGAACATGACAGAAAAAATGTAACATGAGAAATGGATTAGAAATAAAAAAAAGCAGAAAGAAGCAGAGACAGAGAGCGAAAAAGAGAGAGACACAGAGAGCAATTAGACACCGAGAACAACAGGGAAATAAATGGAGTCACCATGAATGTAATTATAAAAATAAGGATGGAGAAAGAGAAAAACAAAGATTAAGACAAAACAGCTACTACAAAAAGTGTGAACACCCAATGCATGTGGAGCCTGGAAAGAGCAGATGCACAAGGGGAAAAGATAGACCACAGAGATAAGTGGAATTTACAGATACATGGTTACAAATTAACTATTCAGGATTCAAAAATTGACAACTGGAATATCAAAGCTACAAACAGTTCAATGTGTTTTTCTTTGTATGCATATTTAACAACATTTATAAGGTGAGATAGCTATAAAAAAAACTGGTTTGTTCAATGCAGCAGGGTCCCATACCTAACGTGACAGGTAACATCTGCATCTTGCACTACAACAGTAGCAATGCTGACTGGATGGTTGCACTTGTCTAAACAGCAGCTATCTTGGATTGGCCTCTGTGCCTTCCTGTGTCACTAATTTTAGGTACAGGTATTCAGCTGAATTGAGCACACAGCTCCCCTGATTGTTTGAAACAAATATGACACAGAGAACATTGTTCAGATTTTACTTTAATATTCTTCTAAACCTTGGTAAATAAAGGCATAAAACAACTAATGCTAAAGTTGACATTCTGAAACATATTTATAAAACTTTTTCTTCATTTTGCCTTTCGCACAAATGTGGAACAATTTTATTTTATTTTAATTTTTTCATCAGAACTGTGAATTCTGCATAATGTCAAAGAGGGTTGTACTCCTAACACAGACTGCAAATAAGCAAGTTGTCATCATATGTCCCCAAAATCTTAAAATACCCATGAATAACACAAATTATAAATTGATAAGATCACTTTCAGGCATGCTTGTAAATCAATAACTATCAGCCAACGGCACTAACAAGCCTACTTTTCATCTGTGTGCTCTGTGTGGAAAAATGCTCCACCACTTTGCAAACCTCTATACTGGCTCCCTGTGTCCTCCAAAATAAAATTAAAATTACTCACCCTTACCTACAAAGCCCTCAGCAACAACACTACCCCTGCATACATCTCAAAAGTCATATCAAAATACTCTCCCTCCCGCCCTCTTAGATCCACCTCTGACCTGCACCTTGTCTTGAGTAACCACTAGTGATGGGAAATCTAGTTCATTTTGAAGATTAGTTCATTCTGATCTAGTTCACACAAAAGATTAGTTCATTTCACTCATTTGACTCAGTAGTTCATTTAGCTCAGTTAGATCACTGGCTCTGGAACACTGCTGAGAGAAGTGATTAGAGACATAGAATTAGTCTATTACACATACTGTAGATGAGTTATAGTCCTGTTAAAATTATCAGATAAGTTTAATATGTCAGATCATTTTTAATATTTTAAAAAGGGCAATCACTTATACAAAAACTAGTAGTGACATGTTGAGCTCTGCAAAGTTAATTACATTTTCATTATTATTTTTTATTTCCATAATATGCAAATGAAAAAGACCCAAATTCAGAGTATTATAAAGTGTCACTTTCTTGCTTTTAAAATTGCGATCAGTGCAATCAGGATATAGGGGAGATGTATCAAACCTTAGGGGAGAATTTTTACAGCTGTAAAAAGACCCAAAATAGGCATCACGTCACTGGGGGCGGGGCCAAAATGGAGCAATTCACGAAGCCCAGCCTCCTACGCCTATACCTCGCTCCAGGAACTCCCAGACGTAACCAACATAATGTTGGCAATTATGACTAATCAGCTTCTGTCATTTATCTAGCAGAGTCTATAAAATGGCAGAAAATGATTAGTTGCTATGGGCAACATTTGCACTTTATCTCTCTTGAAGGTTTAATACATCTCCCCTGTATATATGGTGCAGTAAACAGAACTACAGTATATAACATGCAGCACTCAGCAGTGCAGTGTGTCTTGAGCTGACAGGGAAGAGAATGTTTCCTGTGACTCATGAGCTAAATGATTGAGAGAGTGAAATGAGTCGGAGAGTGAAATGATCTAGATGAACTAATGAACTCCTGAGCGAGGAGAATGACTAATGACTCACAGTCAGTGATCAGCTCCAGAGTCTCACACAATGTCTGAGCACAGCAGTGCCACATTTAGTAGTTTAGAGGTACTGACTCATGAGTATCAAATGAGAGAGCTGAATAGAAACAAAAGAGCCAATGTGAATGAGACAGTGAGGCGGCTGCTGGAGCTGCTCTGCTATATCTCTAACTCCTCCCACTTGTTTTAGTTCCTGGTGAACTAATCTTTGCCAGAGCTGTGAACTAAATGATTTAGTTCACTTTGAAGATTAGTTCATTTGAACTAATCATTTGTGAACTACCCATCACTAGTAACCACCTCTCACTCTTGCCTACAAGACTTCTCCAATGCTGCTTCCCACAAGGAATTCCCTACCACGCTCAACCAGACTTTCCCACAGCCTTTAAATCTTTAGATGCTCTTTGAAAACCCCTCTATTTAGAGGCGATCTTATTCACGATAACACTATTCACACTAATGTACCCAATCCACTCTGAACCACACTTGCTCCTCTTGTTTCAGCTGTACCCTCTTCCACTTAGAATGTAAGCTCTCTAATGACCAGGGTCCTTCATACCCTTTGCTTTCATGTCTACGTTTATTTTGCCTACATTGTATGTCTTGTTTTCCCTACTGAACAGTGCTGCAAAGCACTGCGACGACTTAAAAATCGACGATAATAATAAAATGCTGTGTGCGTCCAATTTCACCACCTACATATGTGATATAATAGTAAATTAGTTCTACTATTTTGTCTGAGAGGCAGGAACAGCCAATGTTTGACCAGCTAAGTGTGAAGAGGGTCCCACTGAACAGATTAATACGAGTAAGGACCCAAGCAGGTATACTCTAAATAGTAGATGTGCAAAACAGTAGATAAGGCATTACAATGAATACAGCAATACTGAAGAAAAACGTTAAATTGACAGCATTTTTCTTACCGATTATACATATCTGCCATCATTTCCACCTCCAGTTCTGCCGCCAACTGCTGGGCTTTTAAAGGATCCATTTGGTCAAAGTTGTGCTCTTTATGTCATGTGGATAAGCACTCCTGTAGAAAGCAAATCAACATAGTCAGATGCGCAGGCACCATCTGCTAAAATGTCTGTACTCAAGACAACCTAGACTTTACAAAGTGTACATATTATAATAAAAAGCATGATATTTACAGTACAGCATTTTTTTTTGTACAAAGTACTACAGTAAATTGTAATGAAATGCAAAGGAATAGTACATTGTAATTTGAACAAATGCACTTATTTTCCCACTAAGCACAAACAGTGGAGCATGCTTGGTCTGAGATTGAAGTACACATTACTATAAAGTTCTGCCTGTCATCGCAATGTTAGCCAACTTCAACCCTTTCATTATTTTTTTTAAAAAAAATATTTCTCCTAAAATACAGCTTGTTTGACTATCATTTTTCTTAGGGACATTAAAGTTGTCTTTACTTTGGAAGTACTCCATGCACATGTCCTTAAGAACAGACATACCATGTCACAAAGCAGGAATATGGCCAGCAAGGTCCCAGATTATAAAATATTCCACCAATAAAGGTGTTGGACCACACCTCAAATGGGATGGAATGTTATATTGAGAGGTTATCCAAAGGTTAATTTAGACTAAGCGTGCATACAGTAAAACTACTAAAACATAAATAAATGTTAATGCAGCTCACAGAATTTGTGTAATCAAAAGCTGGTGCATGCTCACTGTTACAACATAATAATAGTATAGCATTATTACATAGGACAGTGACAAATCCTCTTCCAAGTTGTTTGCATTTAGTGATCCTAATATTTTACTGCACTGTGTGCATTTCATATCATGCACATTTCCAAATAAGCCGTGTGACTTAATAGGGCAAGGCTAATAGTTAAGGACATAAAGATGGATCAGGCGAGCACAATAGTTCATTTAAGTCTTTGGTAGAATACTCACTAACGGACTTAAGAAGTTTAAAAACATTATTGGTATACAATATCAATGAACATCATTTCTCAACTACTATTATTTTGCAGTCATCTAACAGTTGTAGATTCCACAATGTTTAACCAACATATACAAACCCAGAACAGAAAGTTGGTTTGGTAATTACTGCTATTTATAAACCTGTTCTTGCTGTGCCATTTCATTATGTAATTTCTGCTTATCTTTCAAATTGTTTATTCCATGTCTTTTAGCTATGTGACCTTTACTACCAAGAATTGTGTTTCCTGAAAACAATTATGCATTCACTCTTAATTGGAAAAAATAGAACACTGCCCTGACGTCGGTTTAGGGCAGTTAATATGTTGCAATATGTTTGTCTGACTTGACTGCCACACAACCAGATCAATATATTATTTGGCCACAAATGTGTGGCACAAAACTGCATTACATTATTCATGTGTATTGCAGTGCAGATATAAACACTTTCAATTCGAACAAATCCCCCCCCCCCCCATACACTTTGCCCGCTTCTTCCACCATACCTGACCAAATCAGACTGGATATTTCTGAGGTAGATTACAGCACATATGTAACTGCTTAGGTAACATTTTCTGCAATTTCTAAATAAAACCACAAATATTAACTTAAACGTACAAGGCATTAAAGCAGAATTGTTTTTGGTGGTGCCCATATTCATGCAATCCTACTAAACTTCCCATAAATGTCTTATGTAGTATTTAAAGCATTAAAACGCTCACAATGCAGTGTGTATAATGTAGACTTTGCATACTGCGCAGTAACAAATGTGTGTGCGCATCCACAAAGCAATAAATAGGTAGTAAGTCGGCTTAAGGTACATATTTTATAAGGGGCTCGGTAAATAGAAAAAACTTGCTTCTATTTGAACACAAGACTTTAATATTAATAGCGAGAAATCTTACTGGCAGGGACAAAGCATGTGTGCGACTGAAAGGCCATTCATTTTACTAGACCACTATTGAGGTATAGCGATCACACGAGATAGGTAGGTTTTCTTTTATACTAGTTACAGGACTGTCAGACGCCATCAGTTTACAACTGATGGCGTCTGACAGTCCATATAGGCTACAGTAAAAAAAAACAAAAAACCAACAACGTATTTTCATATTTTCAGTCACCAACTGAAGTACACAGGGTCTATATACAGAAGTGCATATTACTGTCTCAAAACAAGATTATTCGGGCAGCTGTGGAACTACAAGTTACATGTCCTACCGGTCATTGTCTGGTAAGACATAATGCGCCCTGTAGTTTAACAAGCACTGCTTTAACCCTACAGAGACAGACATTTGCAATCACTGCACTCACCTACAGAGCCAGTGCCGGAAGCACGTGTATTACATTGACTAGCAGTGACTTCCTCCCCAGGACGATAGAGTCCAAGGGCACGGGTAGTGGAACGCTGTCTGAAACCATAGAGTGCAAGTGATGTCTGAGTTATTCCGAAACACAGATCACAAGCGCCACCTGTGGGGCTCGCTTGGGTACAGCAAGGTAATAAATGTGAAATTGACCTCAGTTGCCCGTTGCCCACGATCTACAATGAGTGTCAGGATTTATTAGTCACACCTGCCCTTCTCATATAAGTGGCATATCATATATGCAGACTGTTTTAAGGGATATAGACACAGGCGCTTGAAATGTGCTCATGGTGGTTTCTGCCCGGTCAATGTAAAGCACTGCTGAAATCTCACTTAATCCCACCAGGTTCATTTTAATATTACTTTCCTCAAATTCAATCTACATTAATTATTTTTCAAACCATACATTGTATGTAGGTTACAGTTTAACCCTAGAGCCTAGGTTCCCAAACTGTGCATCACGGCTCCCAGGGGTGCCGTGGCGCTGTCACAGGGGTGCCGTGGACAGGAAGAAGAAGAAGAAGGAAAAAAAAAACAACTACTTACCAATGCAGCGGCGCCCGGGACCCAGCATCCTCCTCCCTTTTCACTGAATGTGACGTCATCACGCCCAACATATTCACTGAGAAGCGGCAGGAGAGAGGATGCTGGGTCCTGGGCGCTGCAGGATTGGTAAGTTTCTCTTTTTTTTTCTTCCTCCTGTCCACGGCGGGACACAGATAGGGCACAGCGCGAATGCAGAGGGGGCACAGCGCGGATGCAGAGGGGGCACAGCGTGGATGCAGAGGGGGCACAGCGAGGGGGCAGAGGGGGCACAGCACGGATGCAAAGGTGGCACAGCGAGGGGGCAGAGCGCGGATGCAGAGGGCACAGCGCGGATGCAGAGGGGGGCACAGAGTGTGGATGCAGAGGGAGCACAGAGTGTGTGGATGCAGGGGCACAGTGTGAGGTAGCTGTAAATTATTCTTTGACAGAAATATAATTGAAAAAAATATATATAAAAATAAGTATTTCTGTCCTGACCTAAATACTTATTACTTTTTTTTGACTACTGATAAAACGGGACTGATCAGTTATTATTTTGGAGGGGTGCCTTGAAAAAATTATGGAGACTAAGGGTGCCGCGAACTGCAAAAGTTTGGGAACCACTGCCCTAGAGTATTATAATTTTTTTTAGTTTATTGTTATTTTGGAGAGTCTTCTTTCAGTGGTTTAAAAACTTAACATTCAAGAAAAGTTGATTACAGCTCCAAAGTGGGTCTAGGTTTAATGTGTTCTATATTCTGTTTAGTTGTAGCTGGTGAATAAAGAAATGGTTAACATCTATCCATTATTCAGTTGCCACATATTATTATTATTATTATTATCATCATTTATTTGTTGGGCTCCACAAGGTTTCCGCAGCGCCTTACATAGTACAAACAGTAGACCATACAGGGTGAAACATTACAGAACAATAAACACAGAGTACCAATGCTTCAGAAACTCCGGGCAGACATATGGAGTAAATTCGAAGCAGAAGATTTGGTATGGAGACAGGAGGGGAGAGGGTCCCTGCTCATGCGAGCTTACATCCTAAGGGAAGGTGGACAAAAAGGCACGAAAGGGAGGCAGTGATACAAGGGAGAAAAAGGGGAAGGGGAGAGGGAGGAGAACTGCAGAGTAGATGAGGGGTTAAGTGGATGGTTGGAAGGCTTTCAGGAACAGGTGAGTTTTGAGTGCCCGTTTGAAGGAGCATAGATTGGGTGCGAGACGGATGGAGCGAGGGAGGTCATTTCAGTGCAGGGGGCAGCTCGGGAGAAGTCTTGGGATTCTGGAGTGGGAAGAGGTAATTAGAGTGGAGGAGAGGCGACGGTCGTTTTCCGAGCGCAGGGAGCGGGCAGGAGTGTGGATGGTGAGGAGGTTAGAGATGTAGGGGGCAGTAGACTGGGAGAGAGTTTTGTAAGTGGTAGTAAGGAGTTTAAAGAGGATTCTGTAGGGGAAAGGGAGCCAGTGTAAGGCATGGTAGAGAGGGGAGGCAGAGGAGGAGCGGCGTGAGAGAAAGATGAGTCTAGCAGCCGCATTGAGTACAGATCGGAGGGGGGCAAGATGGGAGAGGGGGAGGCCAGTGAGGAGAAGGTTGCAGTAGTCAAGGCGGGAGATGATGAGTGCGTGGATGATAGTTTTGGTGGCGTCTTGTGAGAGGAAGGGTCGGATGCGGGCAATGTTGCGCAGTTGGAAGCGACAGGCTTGAGCAAGGGATTGGATGTGGGGGGTAAAAGAGAGAGAGGAGTCAAGGGTGACACCTAGGCAACGGAGTTGAGTGACAGAGGAGATGGTAGTGTTATTAACAACGATAGAGAGGTTGTGGTGGGAGGGGAGTCTGGAAGGAGGAAAGACAATGAGTTCAGTCTTAGAAATGTTAATTTTGAGAAAGCGTGAGGACATCCAGGAGGAGATGGCAGAGAGGCAGTCAGATACGCGAGAGAGGAGGGTGGGAGAGAGGTCAGGAGAAGAGATGTAGAGTTGAATGTCATCAGCATAAAGGTGATACTGAAGACCAAAGGAGGAGATGAGCGCACCAAGGGAGGAAGTGTAGAGCGAGAAGAGATGGGGGCCGAGAACAGAGCCCTGGGGGACTCCTACTTGGAGGGGGGATGGGGCAGAGGAAGAGCCAGAGGTGGAGACAGAGAAGGTGCAGTTGGCGAGGTAAGAGCAGAACCAGGCATGGACGGAACCATAGAGGCCGAGAGAGAGAAGAGTTTGCAGTAGGAGGGGGTGGTCCACAGTGTCAAAGGCCGCGGAAAGGTCAAGGAGGATAAGTAAGGAGAAGTGCCCTCTGGATTTGGCTGATAGGAGATCATTGGTGACCTTGGCTAGGGCAGTTTCAGTGGAGTGGAGGGGGCCGTACCCAGATTGGAGAGGGTCAAGGAGGTAATTGTCTGAGAGGTATTGGGTGAGACGACAGCAGACTAACCGCTCAAGTAGTTTGGAGGCGTAGGGGAGAAGTGAGATGGGGCGATAGTTGGCGACGGAGGTGGGGTCAAGATTGGGTTTTTTGAGGATAGGAGAAATAAGAGCGTGTTTAAATGAGGAGGGTACTACACCAGAGGAGAATGATAGGTTGAAGAGGTGTGCCAGGTAGGAGCAGGCAGTGGGAGAGAGAGAGCGAAGGAGGTTAGAGGGGATGGGATCAAGAGGACAAGTAGAGGGTGGAGAGGAAAGAATAAGGGAGCGAACTTCTTCGCCTGATGTGGGGCAGAAGGAGCACCAGAGTTGTTTGTTAAAGAGGGGTGGAGCAATGAGGGCAGCGGGAGAGGGGTTGGAGGAGGAGATGTTAAGTCTGATGGCTTAAATTTTGGAAGAGAAAAATGTGGCGAAGTCAAAAGTGGAGAGGGAAAGAGGGACCGGAGGGGGGGGAGAAAGGAGGGAGTTAAAGGTGGCGAAAAGACGGCGGGGATTAGAGGACTGACGGATTTAAAGAAGGTTTGTTTAGCAAGGGAGAGGGCAGAGCAGAATGAGGAGAGGATAAATTTAAAGTGAAGGAAGTCAGCCAGGGAGCGAGATTTCCTCCAGAGACGTTCTGCAGTGCGAGAGCACTTTTTGAGGAAGCGGGTGAGTTTGGAGTGCCATGGTTGGGGGATGAGATGGCGTCGGCGGATGGGAGAGGCAGGGGCGACAGCGTCCAGGGCAGTAGTGAGGGAGTGGTTGTAGAGACAGGACGCCTGGTCGGGGCAGGCCAGGGAGGGAAGGGGAGAAAGGAGAGAATCAAGAGAGGAGGAGAAAGAGATGGTGGCAATCGTTTCCAGGTTGCGTCTGGTGAGGGTGGCTTTGGGCGGGGAAGGAGCAGTGGAGGAGGACAGAGTGAAAGAGAGGAGATGGTGGTCAGAGAGTGGGAAGGGAGAGTTGGAGAAATCAGAGAGATCGCAGAGATGAGAGAAGACAAGGTCGAGGGAGTGACCAAGACAGTGGGTGGGGGAGGAGGTCCACTGGGTGAGGCCCAAGGAGGAGTAGAGGGAGAGAAGTTTGATGGTGGCCGAGTCTGAGCAGTTGTCAATGGGGATGTTAAAGTCACCAAGTATGATGGAGGGAAGGTCAGAGGAAAGGTAGTGGGGGAGCCAGGCAGCAAAGTTATCCAGGAAAAGGGAGGTAGGGCCAGGGGGACGGTAGATGACAGAGACACGGAGGTGGATGGGGGAGAAAAGATGAATGGAGTGAACTTCGAAGGAGGAGAAGGAGAGGGAAGGTAAGGTGGGAATGACCCAAAAAGTACAAGGGGGGACAGGAGGAGGCCCACTCCACCACCTGGACGTTCATCCGGTCTGGTGGAGTGGGTAAAGGAGAGGCCACCATAGGAGAGGGCGGCGGGTGAGGAGGTGTCAGAGGGAGTGAGCCAGGTTTCAGTGATGGTAAGAAGGTTAAGAGAGTTGGATATAAAGAGGTCATGGATGGAGATCAGTTTGTTGCGGATGGACCTTGAGTTCCAGAGGGCACAGGAGAAAGGGAGGGAAGGATGAGGGGAGATGTGGATAAGATTGTCGGGGTTGCTGGAGCGAGGGAGGGGGTGTGAATTGGACCAGTGAAGGGGGCTGGTGGAGAGGTTGATGGAGTGAGGGGGAGAAATGGGATCATGTGAGAAGGACTGGTGGAGGTGGCTCGGGGAGAGGATGGGAATGGGAAAGGAGCGGGGCGGTATGGTGAGAGATGGGGGACAGGAGTGAGAGAGACGAGGCAGCGGAGGCAGGAGGAGAAATTGAGCTAGGTCAAATAAGGGCTGACGGAGCAGAGAAAGACAGTAGGTAGGACTGTAAAGGATTGGGGAACAGAGTGAAACAGACGGGCAGTGGCAAAACAATATGAACGATGCAAAGTGGGGAAGAGCCGGGGCAAAGCAAAGTGGACAATGTAAAGTGGAGGAGAATAATATAACAGTCTGAATAATGAAATGAATCTAAATAACAATCAAATAACGATCTGAATAATGAGGACAATATATGGTGGAGAACAGTAAAATAAAGGTGGAGTAAACAATTTGATTAAAATAAAATAAACGAATTAAGTTAAAGATAAAAATTGATAGTTAGATCAGATAAAATACAAGGACACGCAGTGAAGGGGCTACGGAGAGCCCATACTAGGAGAGCCGGAAGGATATCTCAGGAACGGGGGGAGTCTAGGAGGATTCAAGGTAGTCACGGGAGCCGGAGTAGTCCAAGGGGTCCAGCGATCAGCAGGTGGTCCACGGGGTCCACCTAACGGGAGGTAGGCGCAGGGTCCGGACTAGTCCAAGGGGTTATGTGATCGGGAGGGATCAGAGTTCCAGTTCAGTACAGAGTATATGCCCAGAGAGGCAAGAGAGACAGTGGGACCAAGGGGTCAGGAGTTTAGGGGAGTCCGGTGGGGCAAGGTGAGGGCCCGAGGAGTGGCAGGGGGAGTGAGGGCCTGTGTGGAAGGAGGAAACTACGGTAGGGAGCAGGTGCAGGGGCACCAACATGGAGAGGCAGTCTGCTGGAGAGGGACACAAAGGGACACACGAGGGGTTAGCCTGAGTGCCCGCCGCAGGCGGGGTGTCGGGTGGAGAGGCCAGTGGTGAGGTGGATTCCGAGGAAAGGAAGAGCGGGCTCACCGTTAGTAGATCGCAGGAGACGGAGCAGCTGGAGACAATGGCCGAACAGACAGCAGTCAGAGGAGAGCAGCAGCGTCGGAGCGGAGAAGCGGGTACCCGGAGGAACAGCAGCCGGAAGACTGGCGGTCATAAGACTGGCTGTGGAACAGCAGCTCAGGTCTGCAGCGTGGAGGTCCAGACGGCCGACGATCCGCAGTACTTGCCGGCAATAGCAGCGAACACTGACCCGCGACGTGGAGGCGGGAAGCAGCAGTGGAGGTCAGACGGCAGGGGAAGAATCAGACGAGAAGAGCAGGAGTCGGCAGCGTGGGAACCAGAAGGCGGCAGGCGGGTTCAGGCATCAGGTAGGAGGTCTGGCGTCAAATAGAAGGAACCCGGAGGAAGAGAGGCAGAGTACCCAAGCCATCAGCAGCAGATCTCGGAAGAAGAGGCAGGCATCTCCATGGTGGAATGCGGGGCCCAGAGTAGTTCCCAGCTGAGCTCCAATGGAGAGCTGGCAGGACACGTCTGTCCTGTTTAAAGGACATACAGTGTATTGTACGGACATACAGTATGTAAACTATGGGAGAAAAAAATGCTTAGACGCTTGGTGCCAATATAAAAACTAATAGTAAGTAGACAGCACTGTTATCAGCTTAAGCTCTGTGGTTGCTTTTTCCTACAGGAACTTCAGCCAAAAGGACAAGCTTAATATGCAAGACTGCTATATATGTGCAACACATGGGGTTAAAAAATATGTTGTACTGTTGCTGGATAATTAAAAATTTGCTATGGAGCTAAAGATTTGCATTTTTTCAATAAAATACACTTAAAATGTAATCCCCGCTTCCTTTCACCCCCCAATCCTCCACTGCATGCATGTCTGCCTGTGTTTCAAGTACAAGCAGATATCAAGAAATATTTCCATTTGAATATGGGTATAAGTACACTTTGGCTATAGGGCACTTGCCATATGCAGACAGAACACACTGCAGGATATGCACAATGTATATGTGCAATATAAAGTCCCGTCAGAATGCATGGAGAAAAAATGTAAATATCTTAAAGTTTTGTTAATACTATAATCATTAATACAAATATAAATAGTGCTTTTTTTGTCATAGAACTCATAAAACTAAATAAAAACGGATTTTCCAAGTTTTAAAGTAACTTTGGAACATTTGATGTTTTGGTCCACGTGGACTTGACTCGCCCTGTCGAGCGTAGCAAAATCATTAAAACGGTGCATGCAGGCTGCTTGTGTGTCAAGTTCGATGCATGCGTACTTCGTCAGCAATGGTTGTGATGGCGCTGCTCGGCTTGTGGCGCTGCTCAGCTTGTGATTGGTCGTGTGGTCATGTGCTGAGAGCTTACTGCGGGTGGTGACCGTTATGTTTTGTTACACAACTGCTGTGTGTGAGTGTGTGTACAGTAATTCACTAAGTGATGTGAGTTCCGGCATCTTTTTTCTTACAAAAAAAGAACTGTATATAAAAAATAAAAATTTTTAGCATTTTTTTACATGAAATTCATATATCAGGATGGCATTAATACCTATTGTACTAAAAATTTATTTTTTTATTATAATCAGGAGCCGATTTTCTTTAAGAACAGTACAATGAAATGGTCGAAATGTCGAAATGAATCCAAATCGTGGGGCTGAATTTTGAAATAATAGAATGAAATATTTATCTTAAAAAAAAGAAATGTAATGCAACATTTTTAGAAGACATCTTTCAGTGGGTGATGTGCTGCTGATGGTACTGCTGCTAACAAGAAAGCACAGACAGGTTGGTAAGGGGGAGAAGAGAACAATGGGGGATGGAGAACACGCTTGTAAACTCTCTCCCCTTGTTGTCTGTTTACCAATCTATCCCAGCACTTTTTGATGGACATTTAATTTTCTGTAATGATGTGTGCCTGGCGCTGTAAAGTAAGTACTAGTTTCCAAAAGTCACCGGGACTTCTCAATGACCCTGTGTCTATGCTTATTTATATAGCAACGCTGATTAATCAATATACCTTGATCTCATATACTTTCTTAACTCCCAAACATAAATGTGACTTCCTCATCAGTCTGCTCTCTTATTTCCCACTTCACAATAAGCTGTTACTGATCTCTGTCATGCTGTAAAGTGATTTACAGTTGCTGTGTTGATGTGCTTTGTTGATTTTGCATGCCCTATAAGCTCAAAGCATGCCCCAAAAATGTTGTCTTAAATCATACCTCCAGATTTAAAGGGAGTGTCCTGCCATCACTTGTAAATGGACCTTTGTCCAGATTTAAAGACACTTGGGAGATATGTCCCACTAACTGATGCCCTTTCAATACTGTACCTTTAAAGAGGTGTTTTTAGGAAAGAGGTCTGTGAACAGCCCAGGGATTCAAAAGCGTGATCACGCACCCTACTTGCTTTGCGGCGATGTGCGCACACTGTCTCTAATCGTAAGTGCTGGGAGGTAGGTTAAATATATATTTTCTATTCTTCATAAAGACCAGTGGGAGAAGGATGTTCAATTTATACTAAGCTGTAGAAGTACTTACTTTTTCTCACAACATGTTTACAAAAAGTTGGCAGGTCTGCAACTGTCTTAGTAGGACTTGTGTAAGCATACCTCCCAACGTTTTACGTCCCATAATCGGGATATAGTGTGCAAACAGCCATACGAAGGGGCCATGGTCACATCACAATGGGGCATGGCAATGCCACAATAGGGGTGTGCCTAATGCTTTTTAAGTTCTCTTACCACCAGCCCCCCTCACCTAAGAATTCACATGCAGTGTGCACCAGTGTTGATGATCTGAATAGAGTTACAGGCTCCTCAAATCAGGATTGTCCCATCTAAATCAGGTCACTTGGGAGATATGTGGACACATTTGATTTGCATTATGGTATCAAGCATTTATAGATAATTATAAAATATAGGGTTAATCAAGCCACCCAAAATGTACCTGGATTGTTCAGCTTTTATTTGGCGCCACAGACATGTTCTTAATTACATAGTAATCCGTTAGCCTGAAGGCCGGCTGAACAAGCATGTCACTGATGAATGAAGTATCCATGACAAGACACAAACAAAATTGGTTCTAGCAAGAAAAGTCACATTGCAAACTGTCACCAGGTGTAAGACACCAACTCCCACAACACTAAACACATCCACCTGCAACCATACTCCAACCCATTGTTTCTAATCTTTTCAGAGTTATGACACACCTGCTACTTTATTTATCATTTGAAAAAATAAAACGAAAAGGCACAGTAACATAATAAATGGATTAAAAAGATGCATATGCTTTTCTATCATGCTTATTTGATGTAAGGGTTGTTCTCTCTTGCACAACAACCTCTTAATATAATCTGCCCCATGTAACAAATTGGGATCCCCCATTACCTGAAGCCAAGGGCTAATAGTGTTTGCAGTGCAAGGCCCTGGAGGACTGGGCAGACTATCAGTAATGTGAGCTGCAGAGCATTTGGTGACCTGGTTTTGGGTGAGTTTTATATTAAGGAGTTCTCTGAGTGTGGACTCACCTTTAAAAAGTAAGCACTATTGGTATATACTATATATGCATGTAGTAATGAGACCTCAGGTCAGCTCCTTGTCAGCTAAACGTCATTAGAAATTCACTTAAAATGAACCTGTCACCAGGTTCTGGATGCCAGTATTACTTATACATATAAAATAGGGGTGTGCACCGGGCACTTTTAGTGTTTTGGGTTCTGATTAGCCTGAGGTTTTGGGTTCTGATTTGTTTCGCCAAAACACCTGACGAAAAGTTTTGGTTCTGATTTAGGGTTTTGGGTTCTGATTTATTTTTAAAAAAGCATAAAAAGCGCTAAAATCCAGTTTTTTTTATTTTTTTTTTTACACTCCTACGCTATTATTAACCTCAATAACATTCAATAACAATCATTTCCACTAATTTCCAGTCTATTCTGAACACCTCATACCTCACAATATTGTTTTTAGTCCAAAACGTTGCACCGAGGTAGCTTTCTGGACTGCGTAGTGGAGTGGCCCGGTACCCAATTTGGTACCAGGGCCACAATACCTCCTCCAACTGGTCTCAATTCCACTGCACATATGGCTGCTCCTACATCCTCTGCAGCATATAGAGGGTGTAGTTCAAGCGCGTCACTACCTCTTGTTTTCGACGATGACAGGTCATTTTCATAAAATTTTGATTTGGCAGCAACAGTCAACGTATTTTAATATATGATACGCATCTATCTGGACTGCGTAGTGGAGTGGCCCCGGTACCCAATTTGGTACCGGGGCCACAATACCTCCTCCAACTGGTCTGAATTCCACTGCACAGATGGCTGCTCCTCCATCCTCTAACTGGTCTGAATTCCATTGCACAGATGGCGGACATCGGATGCACGTCTAACACCAACATAGCTGTTAAGGCCGCAGTTATTTTTGGGTACAGCAGCAACAGTGAACATAGTTTGACTTTTAAATAGCAGTACCTAGTATTTTTTGGTACAGCAGCAACAGTGAACGTAGTTTGACTTTGAAATAGCAGTACCTAGTTTTTTTTGGTACAGCAGCAACAGTGAACGTAGTTTGACTTTGAAATAGCAGTACCTAGTATTTTTTGGTACAGCAGCAACAGTGAACGTAGTTTGACTTTTAAATAGCAGTACCTATTATTTTTTGGTACAGCAGCAACAGAGAACGTAGTTTGACTTTTAAATAGCGGTACCTAGTTTTTTTTGGTACAGCAGCAACAGTGAACGTAGTTTGACTTTTAAATAGCAGTACCTATTATTTTTTGGTACAGCAGCAACAGAGAACGTAGTTTGACTTTTAAATAGCGGTACCTAGTTTTTTTTGGTACAGCAGCAACAGTGAACGAAGTTTGACTTTGAAATAGCAGTACCTATTCTTTTTTGGTACAGCAGCAACAGTGAACGTAGTTTGACTTTGAAATATCAGTACCTAGTATTTTTTAACTCATTTTTTTTCAATTATTTTTGTATAGGTTTTTCATAATTTTTTTAATTTTTTTTTATAACTTTTGAATAATTTTGAAATAACAATGCCCTTAGCAGAACAGAGCACAGGACACAGGCAGCACCACTGGACTCAGCAGGACAGAGCACAGGACACAGCACCACTGGATTCAGCAGGACAGAGCACAGGACAAAAGCACCACTGGACTCAGCAGGACACAGCACTGGACAAAGCGCCACTTGACTCTGCAGGACAGAGCACTGGACAAAGCACAAACAACCACTAAACTGATCAGGAGCTCCCTAACTACAACCTCCCTCAGGAGTGATCACAGCCAGAATGAAGATGGAGCCCGCAAGGTGAGTATTTATGACATCCGAGTCTCACGAGATCCGACGCGAGACTTGGATGTCATAGCCTCAGTTTGGCTCCGTTTGGCGCCCGGAAGTTCCCGAGCACTGTTCGGGTGGGCTCGGATTTGCGGAATCCGAGCCCGCTCATCCTTAATATAAAAGAATGGGGTTTCCCAAATCCAGTCCTCAAGGAGCCCTAACAGTGCACTAGTGGAATAATTAGAGAGGTAAGAGGTAAAATATATTACTAATATTGTGCAATTAGTTTAACAGTTGCTAAAATATCAATCATTAATCATTCCCAACACACTTTTGCCTGTTACTAAACACATTTACCATTGTAATCCCTTTGACAGTGTTAGGAACTCCCAAGCCAGTACAGTGAAACTCGGTGACTACTCTGAAGGCCCGGTGTTCGCTGGAGCCCCTAGTGGTGGGGACAGACTTGGCTGTGGGCCGACCGAGGGTCGAGTAACGTATACTGACTTAAAGGAGCACCCAGGAGTGGAGTGATTGGCGGGCTGTAGTGAAGAGGGGATCAAAGGTCACTAGCACAGGAACAAAATCCGGGGACAAGCGAAAGGTCAGACACACAGGCAAAAGAAGCAAAATCCGGAATCCAGGCAAAAAGGTCAGGGTCAGAAGCGAAGGTTCAATGGTCCAGGAACAAGCAAAGGTCAAAAGACGGGTAGTCAATCCAAGGTAATAATAACCAACAGAGAGAACAAGCAGGCAGCAGAACTGAGGACAGAACGCTATAACCGGCAGTGAGGCTGCAGACCTCACTGCCCTAAATACCAAAGGCCACCAATCAGAGCCTAGTTTTGAGTCTCACACAGCCCCTATTACTAATTAAATTAATCAGCCCACAGGCTGTGTTAATTTGCGCGCATGCGCCCGGCTACTAGTGCCACCGGGACGCAGCGCCAGAGGAGAAGCGTCCGGCCGTTGCCTTGGCACTGGAAATGACGTCCCGGTCGTCACGGGCAGGAACTGGAAATGACGTCCCGGTCGTCAAGGTGACGGCCGGGACGCCAGAGGGAAGAGGAAGCAAGCCGCGGCGGCTGTGAGTACCGCCGCAGCTCGTGACAGACAGATAACACATTGCAATTAAAGATGAGCAATTATTAAAAATTTTTTACTATATGCTAGCATGGATGCTAAACATTGAGAAGATCCAGCCCAAAATTGTATTTAATACAATTCAATTGTCAATTGTGAGACAAGGGTGATAATTTTAATCTAATTTAAGAACCCTGGTTTACAACATAGCCCACCCTCTTAAACAATAAATATGTGTTGATTTCTCTGAGCCACCTACCAATTCCATGCATACCAATATATCTTTCTCTAAGAGGGACCAAAACTCTTTAAGTCCTGTAGTGTATTTCTTTAGTGCTTATGGGGAGTATACACCTCTCCCTTTCATTTTTCCACCAAACGTCTTACCCTTTGCACCTCCTTTTGCTACCTTACCAAATTCATCAACCGTATAAAAGTGTAAAAGTTTATAATAAAAGGACTCATTGTTTGTATAACATTGTAACATAATTGTTCTTTATTATTTATTTACTTACATACATATTGTAAAACATTGTCATTTTTAAATAAAAAAGAATATAAAACAAATTCTACACATTTTGCCAAATTATTCAGTTATTTGCAAATCGATTTGGTGACATTTTCCTGGTATCCACGAAGCTCAGATTTGTCCATCAGACTGCCAGATGGTGAATTATGATTCATCAGTTCAGAGAACTCATTTCCACAGCTTCAGAGTCCAAGGGCTAGATTTACTAAGCTGTGGGTTTGAAAAAGTGGAGATGTTGCCTATAGCAACCAATCAGATTTTAGCTGTCATTTTGTAGAAGGTACTAAATAAATGAAAGCTAGAATCTGATTGGTTGCTATAGGCAACATCCCCACTTTTTCAAACCCGCAGCTTAGTAAATCTAGCCCCAAGGGTGTTGTGCTTTGTACAACTCCAGTCAATGTTTGGCATTGTGCATGATGATCTGAGGCTTGAGTGGGGCTGCTCTGCCATGGAAACCCAATCCATGAAGCTTCTGACAAACAGTTCAGGGGCGTACGCAGGATTTTTAGGGGGGGGGTTCATGACCACCCAAAAAAAAAAGACAGAAAAAAACGAGATGCGCAGCAGCTCTGTTTCTGCAGCACTGAACTATACAGCAGCCATGGCGCTGTCAAAGAAGCTGACGCTTCTTTGACAGTGCCGTGGCTGCTGTATAGTACAGTGCCGCTATGTGGGGGACTTCATGTGCGCCCCTGCAGTTCTTGTGCTGATGTTGCTTCCAGAGGCATTGTTACGACTGAGGAAAGACTGTCTATGCACTACATGCTTCAGCAGTCAACGCTTCTGTTCTGTGAGCTTGTGTGGCGTACTGCTTTGCGGCTTACCTGTCGTCTCTCGTAAGTGTTTCCACTTTTTAATAACAGTGCTTAGAGTTGACCAGGGCAGCTCTAGTAGGGCAGAAATTTGATGAACTAAATTGTTTGAAAGGTGGCATCCTAAGACTGTGTCAAGTTTAAAGTCATTGAGCTCTTCAGTACAACCCCTTCTAGTGCTGTAGTTTGACTAGGGAGATTGCATGCAACTGTTAGCAATGATTGTGGCTGAAATGGCCAAATACACTAATTAGAAGGGGTGCTCGGGGGCGTGGCTTGACATCCAAGATGGCCGGTCGGGTTTCTTAGAAGCTCCGTCGGTTGAAATCAGTATCCAACTACTTTTAGCCTCACAGCGCTTCTGTTCCTAACGATTCTATCACTAACGGATAGAGAAGAAGCTACTGCCAAGTCGGGGGACTTGGCTCTTTTTTGAGTCTAAGGCTCTTGGGGCTTCATACTTTTCCCTTATCGGGCGCCCCGCACTTTTGGCGCGAAAGGAGAACTGCGCGCAAGAGAGTAAGAAGTTCTGCCTGCACTGTTCCCTATCAACACTACTCCTGAACGGCGGCAGTAACAATAGAAGAGGGGAGAGGAGAGAGAACGGTGGAGATCGTTCTACCTAGCGCTGTCTCCTGTACCACCACCTTCCTAACAACCGGATACCAACTGACTTGACTGTCAGCTGTGGAGAGGGAGCAGGCGCCAGCTAGATCAGTTGAGAGGAGACATAGAGCTGTGGAGCAAGCGACCTGCTTTGGCTTGCTGCGATCCCCCTGTGCTGACAGACCGCCGGACGGCTCAGTTTATAGCCTTCCGCTGTATCTTCTCGGGCCACTGTGATTCTCTTAGAGGGCTGGTGGTGCAGCGTTGGAACATCTGCTGGAACAAGGAGAATACCCCTGAAAATTAACCCTGAGGCTGCGTATAGCAAAAACCACAGGTGAGCCTCTGGAAAACATTACTTTACCCAGTCTCCAGCCACCATCACCCGAATATTATAAATCTATTTATTAAACAGCAAAAATCACATAATCCTTAGTATTCAACCTGTAATAACTCTTCATGAAGAATCCGTAGTCAAACTAAAAAAAAAAATCGCCACTGCAAGTCTATTTCTGAATTCTACCACCATCTAGTGGCTGAAGTGTATAATTACTATCTCTGCTATAATTGAAACTTGGCTGAATGTTGAAAAGTGCTCTTCTGATGTTCATATCAGTCAGACTTCAATGTAGCTAAAAGCCACCCCTCCAAACCCCTGTTGTGATTCCAGCGGTATTCTTTATATCTATGCTTTTTGCCCTTTTTGAATATTTGCAAATTCACCAATAACAGAAGTACACTTCTTTCAACAAAAAGAGAAAAGGAAGAAAAAAAAAAAAAAAGTGAGACTTCTATATGTCTGCAAACACAGAAATGGAAAAATTTGTAACTGCTAAGCCTCAAAGAGGGAGAAATGAGAAAAAACAGACAGATTCTAACACTCCTGCATCAAAATCGAACAGAAGAGAAGATGCCCAATCGAATGTAAACACAAGTGACCTCCCCACGAACCCAGTATCCTATGAAGACGTGGTAAAAGCAATTAAAGAAACTATGGAGCCACTGCTTGCTGATCAATCCAACAAATTCTTCTCTGCTATTCACGAACTAAAAGAGCAAGTAACACAGAATACTCAGAGATCATTGGCAAACAAAACCCAGATTGGTTCACTCTTCCAAGAGGTTACAGATCTTTAAAGAGCAAGTCCTATCACTCACCAAATCTCATCATCAAGCTTGGAACAGAGTTGATGACCTGGAGAATCGTTCGCGCGGAAATAACTTGAGAATTATTGGCCTTTCCGAAACTGTCAAAAACCAAGCTCTGATGCAATTTGTATCTACCACACTGCCTAATATCCTGGGTCTACCAGAATCCTCAGGCAATATTGTGGTGGAGAGAGCTCACAGACTGGGCCCATCAAGAGAAGATAATGCTACACGCCCAAGGGCAGTAATATTCAAATGTCTCAATTACGTCCAAAAAGCGGAATTATGGGCAGCCTATAAAAGAAAGGATAGCATTTCGTGGGAAGGGAAACGCCTCTATCTTTTTCAAGACTTTTCTGCAGAAGTTTCTAAAGCTCGATAGGACTTTTCTCCTTTATGCTCTTCTCTGATACAACGGAAAAGAAAATTTGCGCTGATTTACCCGGCCAAATTACGTCTGTTTTCGGGTAATGTTTTCCATGACTTTACTTCCGTGATGGATGCCCAGAAGTTCTTGGAAGTAGAGGAAGCAGAGTTGCAGGATAGCAACACAAATCCCACCAACTGATTAGAATTACATGACCTTAATTTCACTTGAAATTCTCTTATTCTTCTTCTCTTTACTTGTCTCTCCTATTTCCTCTGAGATCTGGGCATCTCCTAGTCTCTTCCCTTTTCTCTACCTTTTTGGTCTAGTCTCGTCTTGCATTTTTTATTTTTTATACAGATGGAGACTATATACCTAGAGAGAAGGCCTACTAGATTGTATATGTGTTACATTTCTTCCAAGACATCTCATGGTAATCTTATATATAATTAAGCTGGATCTCTTCAATTTACATTGAAAAAGAGGCATGTGCTAAATACATCTATGGTATTTCCTGGACTTAGACATGAATCACTTGTTAGGTTATGAGAGAAAGTTCTTATTCGTTTTCATCTCACACCTCCATCAGCATACCTCTAGAAATGTTTTGTCTGTGCATGTTTGTTTTCACTATTTTCAAATGGTTTAAATATTCATGTTAATATATTCTTCACCTCCAATTCTAAATTTCTAAAATTACTAGCACTAGAAGGACTGATTTTGCACGTGAAGTTTAATTTAATTAAGCATAAACTTGTTTTCAATTTGTGATGTTTATATACCGCTGGAACCCTAGAGAGGGTTGATTGTCTTTTTAGACAAAAAGAAAAAAGAAGTTTCTTGCCCAGTTAACTGGGTCGGACACTTTAAGTTAAGCAAAAATGCTTGAGGAGCTTGTCTCCTTTGTTATTTTATGGTTCTTTTGTTTTTATTGTTTGTTTGTTTTGCTGGCTGGCAGGCTTCCGTGGACCCTTCTACAAGACAATCTTCTTTCTCATGAAGATGTTTGGTTGGGTAGGGTGGGGGAGGGGGGGGTGGAGACACTTGTGAATTGTTTATGAGCAGTCAGAGAGATGTAATTCCATGTCCTGTAGATGCCTTATTCAGCTCGGATATAGTCAATTAAATTATGCTTACTACTTCTGCAAATAGGTTGAGAATATGTTCATGGAACGTGGGTGGTATCCATTCCCCGGCAAAACGGAAAAAACACCTGACTTACTTAAAAAAGCAGAGAGCAGATGTTGTCCTACTCCAGGAGACGCACCTAAAAGATAAAGAACACGACAAACTTAATCTTTTACAATATAAAATAGTCACCTATGCTTCTTACACATCTAAGTCATGTGGAGTAGCAATTTTGCTAAGAATGGGTATCTCTTATACAATACATTCACAAATCCGGGACAACAAGGGACGTTATGTGATTATCGATATCACTCTTGATGGTCTTAGACTGACACTATGTAACTTGTACGCACCTAACAAATACGATAAGCAATTCTTTCTTAACATTGTCTCAAAATTATATCCCTACTTAGACTCCAATATGATAATTGGAGGGGACTTCAATCTCGTTGCATCTCCGACAATGGACAGGGAGGGGGCATCTGCTCGGATTCGTTGTTCCTCCAAACTGCCCAAGGTAGGAATCAAGTATATCATAGACTAACTACACCTAATTGATTATTGGCGCCTTTTGAACCCCACCTCAAAAGAATACACCTGTCTTTCAGCGGCACATGGCACGTTATCACGAATTGACTACATATTAGTATCTCAATCTCTTCTTCCCTCTCTGGGAGTATCAGACATAGAAACTATCTCATTGTCAGACCATGCCATGCTTTGGATAGAAATAGCTAATACACATAAAACAGGCGCATACAGGTAATGGAAATTCCCAAATTATTTATCTAACTCATTAACATTTAGAAATATGCTCATTGCAGCCTGGCATGACTACCTGTTCATCAACGAAGAGCATCAATCTGATCCAGCGTTACTCTGGCAGACAGCCAAGGCGGTACTAAAAGGCCGTATAATTTCATTTACAAGCCAACATATAAAAACACTTGCTAAACTATACCTAGACACACAAAGAGAACTTACTTCAGCCTACCAAAACAACAATTTAATAATCTAATTGCTCAATTGGCAGATAGAACTTTACAAGCTTCCAGATTTCAGTTCTATAGATACGGAAATAAGAATAGTCGTTTGTTATCCAACCTGTTAAAAGGCGAGAGATTCCCAACTATTATCGCAGCTCTTAAATCTAAAGACGGCTCACTGTCTAGTGATGGAAAAGAAATACTTAACATCTTTCATAACTTTTATACTAAATTATATTCTCAAGATCCTATCAATTCTGCTTCCAAAAAACAATTTTGGGAGAAAATCTCTATGCCTGGAATCTCTGACTCACAATCAGAATCCCTTCTAGCCCCAATCAAAACAGAAGAAGTCATAAAGGTAATAAAAAATCTAAAAACCTTTAAAGCACCAGGACCGGACGGTTTGAGTGGAGAGTTTTATAAAATACTTCTATCTCAAATACCAGAAACACTAAGTTTTTTAATCAAATCATTGAATCCCGTTCATTACCCTTACATTTCAACTCTGCTATTCTTAGAGTTTTACCCAAACAAGATAGACAATTGGAGGACCCAGGGTCTTACAGACCGATCTCCCTACTCAATATTGATTATAAAATATTAACTAAAATACTAGCAGAAAGATTAAAATTTATCTTGCCCTCTATCATACACATAGACCAATCAGGTTTCATTTGGGGCCGGAATTCTGTTACAAACATACGCAAAGTTCTGTCAGTTTTGTCACACATTCAACATACCAAATCTCCAGAGATCAGTATCCTTTTGTCCCTAGATGCTGAAAAAGCTTTTGACTTAGTGACGTGGGATCACTTATACGAATCTCTGATAAGGTTTGGTTTTCCAGAAGCTTTCATATCAACCATTCAAACACTATACCATAATCCCCAGACGGAGATAATTGCAAACGGACACATATCATCTCCCTTTAAAATACGAGGCACGCGTCAGGGGTGCCCCTTATCCCCACTGCTCTTTGCAATCGCGTTAGAGCCATTAGCTATAACCTCAGGGAGGACCCCAATTATGCAGGTATACAAATTCGCTCAGAATCATGCAAATTAGCGATGTTTGCTGATGATATGCTTTTGATGGTTACACGCCCAGAAACATCTATCCCCACAATTGTAGAGACAATAGAAAGCTTCGGATCCTTTGCAGGTTATAAAATTAGATTTCAAAAATCTGAAATACTCCCTATTTCTAACACTGCAATGAATCCAGACGAAATTAGATCTATTTCAAATTTCCGTTTAGTAACACAGAAATTTAAATACTTGGGCATTTACATTCCATCATCTCTGAGTGACCTTTACAAACTCAACTATTCTCCCATTATTAAAAAAATAGAATTTATTCTAACTAATTGGAAAAATCTTCCTTTGTCATTACTTGGTAAAAACGCTGTGATTAAGTCTGTTATTTTTCCCAAATTGACATATCCGATGCAGATGCTCCCTCTCTGTCTTACAAAATCTGATGCGCAAAGATGCACCAAACTCTTTACTTCCTTTCTATGGGGGGGGGGGGGGGGGTAAGCGACCCAGAATTCACAATGCTAAACTTAAACAAAATAAAAGAAGAGGTGTAATTGGTTTCCCGGGTGTGATGGCTTTTATGCTCTCTGCTCTTTTCCGTTATGCTGTAGGTTGGTTACTGAGGCAAGAATACTTTGTTAATCTGCCTCTAGAAAACCAATTAGTGCACCCATGTTCACTGGCGGCACTCCTTCACCTTCCGAAAAAATTGATACCAGAAGAAATATTGCAAAACATCTTATTTGCGGATACTTACAGGGCATGGAATGTTATCACGAAATGCTTAAAACATCCTCGTTCTACTACACATTACGTTACTATTTGGGGCAATCCTGCGTTTCCTACAGGTCTAGAAAATGCTGAATTCTCCACTTGGAGATCTAAAGGTATCGCCTCAATAAAAGATGTATTCGACCCTGGAGGCATCCTATTCCCTTTCCAACAGCTTAAAGAAAAATTTAGCCTGCCCAATTCCCAGTTTTTATGTATTTGCAGCTTTGCCATTACATAATGACACATACAGATAACAAACTATCCCTCCCCGCATCCAGCTCTCTAGAAGATCTTTTACATTTTTCCAAGAGACAGAAGTTCCGAATTAGATTCCTCTTTCAGGATCTTCTACCGTCTGATATACCCAAAATTTGGACTAGGGCACGTGGATCCTGGTTGAAGGAATCTCCTGAATTTAGTCCTGATATAGACCTACTCAAACATAACGAAAAATTTTTGAAATGGCTTCATTCTACAAGATTACAGGAGACCCATATAAAAATTTTTAATCGTACCTGCATATCACAATATCAAAGGAGTTGTTATGTTCCGGAGGAGTCGGGAACCTGTCCCAAATGCAAACATGCTTGTGCATCTCTTTACCATAACATCTGGCAATGCAGAAAGATCCAGAAATTCTGGAATAAAATATTAAGCTTTTTATCCTCTGTTTTAGATATTCCTCTCCCAAGTGATAGAAGGGCCATCTTTTTATGTCAATTCGAAAATTGGGTACATCTTATCCCATCCAGAGATTGTTGAAGAAAACGAATCCATCTCGCTCTAGGGTTAAGACTTCCTCATCATTTCTACCTAGAAGTTATTTATAATTATATAGGTCATTGAAAATGAGGGGGTGCTCTCTTAACCAAAAAATGGTATCAAAACAAAAAATGGTGAAAAGAATCACCTAGGAGAGGTTGTTTAACTGAGGCACTCCAGTCCATTAACAATTTAAAAACAAATTTTATTGAAAATCATCTATAAAATCGAATAAACCAGATATCATCAAGGTCGGCGAATATTAAAATAAAGAGGTGGTGAAAAATAAAGATAAGTAATAAAGATAGTTAAAAATACCCTTCCGGGAAGCCGGTGGTCACAGAATCGTGACACTTATAATTAGCTGGGGAAAGTACCCATAAGTATGGACACTGTATCACTTGGATTCAAAATAACACAATTTATTGAGATTTAATTTCGTTCCCTATGTCCATTGATACATTGTGTCTTGTATGTGGCCAGCAAATCTGTCCACTCTGAATTAAATAACTTAACAGTAGTTGTTATGGAAATGCACTTGTAAGGGTTACAATTTTCAAAACCACTAAGGTGTGATAATCTGACACAGATCTTCAAAAGAGCTTAAATCTGTATATACATAGTTCCAAAGGTCAGGATTAATAGCCTGACTGGTATGGATTCTTAGAAACTTGGGGTCTATATATAAAGTCCCAACAAATCAGGTTGGTAGCTCAAATTGTATATGTATAGATAACACCCTCTCATACAATATGTGAAAGAGAGGGGTTAAAATTATCATAACCACAAAAAAATCCTCCTCTAAAGCATGTCTGCTGTATTGGGAGTTAAGTCAGCTCTACCCATAGTCATACTGGTAGTTGTAATCTGACTAGCGGTATTGAAGAACCAAGGCGCTAAACCTTCTAATCACCCCCCTGTTGTTAGACAGTAATGTACTGGTATTATACCCTAAACAAAGCGCATTGCAATACTCTGAATTAACTGTAAAATGAGACAGAGTGTGACACGATCGCGGCTGGCTCCGCTAACCGGCTTCACACTTCCGGGTGTGTGGCATCACGCGTCACACGTGACCCGATGTACGTTTCGCCGTGATCGGCTTAGTCATTGGAAATTACCCATCTGCGATAGGGCTATCTCTATTATACTCTGGGCAACCAATAGTATTGGATTGTTATTGATTGATGGCTTTTTAGGCCAATCGTGCATAAGATCTCACGGATCACATTGTACTAAGGACATATATATCCGTTCTTCAAAGGAAAAATAGTGATTGGCTTAAGGATGGGATGATGGCTAATAGGATTATGTACAGATATACTTAAAAAGCGTTTATGAATTGAATATATGGATAAAGAAATAATAGTGTAAAATATGAATAAAGATATGGTGTAAGTGACATGTGGAGAAATAATAAACAAGGTGAAAAGTATATGAATTAAAAATATGGATATGATAATGTGAAATGTGAATAAAAATATAATATACGTGACACGTGAAAAGATAATAAGGAAGGTGAGAGGTAAGTAATAGAGGGACTATACTTGAGATAACACATAAAAGTGAAAAACAAAATTAAACCCTAAGACTCTAAAAAGAGATAAGTGATATGAGGAGATGTACATGATAAATCATTGGCCAATCTCCAGAATGTAAGGTAAGTAAGTCAAATAAGTGATTAAGATCTAATAGGTATTGATTATCTATTTTTAATATCCATTCTTCATCTATTGTTTCTTATTT
Source organism: Mixophyes fleayi (assembly GCF_038048845.1). Classification (NCBI taxonomy): domain Eukaryota; kingdom Metazoa; phylum Chordata; class Amphibia; order Anura; family Limnodynastidae; genus Mixophyes; species Mixophyes fleayi. The sequence goes on along the minus strand of NC_134407.1, from coordinate 120,727,827 downwards.
ATTTATTACTTGTTTATTCACTGACTATTCTTTATATTTTATTTTTTACGCATTATTTGTTATTCTTTATTTGTTATTCATTATTTTTTTATTTGTTTTTTGTATAATTTATTTCCCATTATTTATTTCTCATTTTATTCTTTTAATTTTAATTTGTTATTTATAGATATTTTATTGTTTAGTTATATGTTATTTTTTATTTTTTAATATTTACTTGTTGTTTTTAATTTTAACATTTTTCATTTTTTATCCTTATTAGTTATTTTTTATTTTTATTTTTTGTTTTTATTTTTTAATATTGTTTATGTATATATTCTTATTCTATATATAAAGATTTTTAATATTTATTGATTATAAATATTATAAAAGTGAAATATAAATTGTGATGTATGTGTAACCTTTCACATATAAATATATATTATTGTATTAACTATCCATTACTAATAAACTGAATTTTTTTGAATATATATATATAGTGAGTGTCCTCTATTTTTTATTATAACCTAAATGGTTACCGGTATATATATACATCTAATAATAAATAATATACATAAAAACAAGTTATGAAAATAACTAGATAAATCCAAACTGAATCTGTGATGTAACACATATCTTATATAGGTATAGATAAGATAGAATAATGAGAATAACAATAATAAATTCACAAAAATAAATAAAAATGAAGATGTACACAATCCTATACTCCCATCTTTTCTAATGTATAATAAGGAAAAATATCCTTAACATACTGTTGTCATGCAACAGTATATAGGCCAAGGTTGAACATATGTATGTCCCTATTTCCAATCTATTATATAGACACATGTTTGTGCCATGGTGTAGAGAAAGGAGTGATTCTTATTCCTGTTCAAAGGAACTGTTCTTTTTCCTTTGAGATCTCCAGAGAATGTTTCTACAAGAAACAAGAATAATTGATGTTCTCATTAAGTCCATACGGCATAAAGGAGTGAAGTAGGAATATCCACCTGCCTTCTCTTTTCAGCAGTTCCTTCATAATTTCACCTCCTCTTATCCCTATTGATACTTTTTCTATACCAAAGGCACATAATTGTTCAGTTTTTCCTTCATGTACTCGTAGAAAATGGCGTGCTACCGTGGTAAGTGGTTTAAAACGTTGTTGATCCAAATGAGCATGTCTGATATTCCCTATATGCTCTAAAATCCGTTGTTTTAAAGGTCGGCTGGTCATTCCTACATATGTCATATCACAGGGACATTTCAATACGTATATGACTTCTTTTGTATTACAGTTAATAAAACTGTTGATGTTATATTTATGTCCATATCTGTCATATATCTGTGTGGTTTTAGCCATCGTTGAACATGCTTTGCATGAACAACACTTGTATGATCCTTTTATGTTCACTGTTCTTTTTTTTAGAAACAAAATGACTTTGTACAAGTTTATCTCTTAAGTTGGGTGCTCGCCTCCAACTAAAATTGGCCTTCTCACCCAATGATTTGGCCAGTAGTTCATTCGACATCAAAATCGGCCAGTGACGTTGTATGATTGTCTGAATTTGTTTCCATTGTTGGCAAAAGTCTCCAACAAAACGAATTTTATTATCAGGCTCGGTCTTGTTCTTGGGATATATAAGATCCGTCCGATCTATAGTTCTTACAGAAGCAATGGCCTTTTTGATGGATCTCCTACTATACCCACGTTGTAACAATCTGGCACTTAGTTCTTCTACACATTTATCATAATCCTCATGATTGGAACAATTCCTTTTTAGCCTAAGGAATTCTCCCTTAGGAACATTATTCACCACAGGTGGAAAATGTGAACTATCCTTATGTAATACACTATTGGTCGCTGTCTTCTTCCTATATAGGTCAGTCTCCATCTGGCCATTAGCTGTTTTCCTAATAGTGATATCCCAAAAATTAATTTGATCTTTACTCATTTCATATGTAAGTCTCAAGTTGTTATCATTACTATTGAGAATGTTGATAAATTTACCAAATGATTCTTCATCTCCCTGCCACAGGATGAAAATGTCGTCTATATATCGCATCCATATTATGATGTTATTCGTATATTGGGCTAAGTCCTCATTGAAGACTGTATCTCTCTCACATAGCCCCAAATATAAATTAGCAAAGGTAGGGGCATAAGCTGCCCCCATTGCTGTGCCCCGTACCTGCAAGTAGAAGCGGTTTTCAAAGACGAAAAAGTTCTTCTTCAATATAAATTTCAAGAGGTCCACAATGAACATCCCAAACTTGAGATTGTTGTTTGATTGCAGGAAAAATTCTACTGCTTTAATACCGATTTCATGTTTAATACTAGTGTATAACGATTCCACGTCACACGTGATTAACCATGTATTCTCCTCTAGGGTAATTCCATTTAATAGTTTTAGTATGTCGGTGGTATCTCTAACGTATGAGGGTAAAGATGTTACATATTCTCTCAAATGAGTGTCCACAAATATGCTAGCTTGTTCTGTGAGTCCGCCAAACCCCGATAATATCGGTCTGCCTGGCGGTACTCTGGCATTTTTGTGAATCTTTGGTAGTAAATAGATAGTAGGTGTTTTAGGATGGTCCACTTGTAAGAAGGTAAATTCTGATCTAGTGATAACTCCTTCATCAAATGCCTTTTGAATTAACCTATCATATGAGGATTTAAAATCCTCCATTGGATTCTGAAATAGGGGTTTGTAGCAACTGGTATCTTTAAGTTGTTTGTACATTTCTATTTTTTTTTTTTTTTAAATTCTTTATTTTGAATGGTCAAACAGGAAAAGGTATATATAATACGAAGTCAAAAGTTTACAAAGTATACATAGAAGGGTGTTAACATTGTAATGTAGTCTAAAGAAAAAGGTTTTTTTTTGACAACATGAGAGATACATTGACCAAATTTTCCTTTTATACTTTTGTATAAATGTAAGATACAGGAATGGAAAAAGTAGAATGGAAGGGGGAGGGGTGAAGGAGAATTAGGAGGGAAGGGAAAGGGAAGACCACAAAGGTTGATGTATGAGTGTAATCGGAAAGGAGGTGAGATTATGAATGTTAGAGGGCCAGGGGATGGTGGGACGGGGACCGAATCCTGTACATTTCTATTTTGTACATTGTTGTAGGCCAAATTACTACATTGCCCCCCTTATCAGAAGGTTTGATAATCACTTCTTCCCATGTTTGTATGTCCTTGAGGGCATTTCTCTCCTCTTTTGTTAAATTGTCAATTCTATTGTGGCGGGGTTTGAGTTTCAATTGGTCTAATTCCTTGGATACCATATTTTCAAACACTTTAATTTGTGGACATGAGACATCCTTAGGAAAAAGTACAGATTTCTTAAGACAAATAGTTCTCCCATTATTCTTCTCAGTATTACTTGATCTCTGCTCTAATGCAAGTTCTTCCAACATATTCAGAACTGATACATCTGTTTCATCTAATCTTATATCCGATGAGATTTGACTATCTATGATGGTATCCTGTATCAAAGTGGGAGTTGAGACATCCTCACAGAGTCTAGGTGAATTTTGTTTTTCTATAGCAGTGTCAGATGTTAAAGAAGTTGTTGTGTTAATTTCAAAGAACTTGGTAAGTTTCAACTTTCTGGTAAAAAGATTCAAGTCCTTTTCCCAGGAGAAACGGTCAAATTCGACAATGGGGGAAAAAGAGACCTTTCCGTAATAATTTAATGTGTGACATAGTTAGAGTTCGATTAGACAGATTAATAATCTGCAAATTCTGGTCCTCATTTATTTGCCCTTTAGTTGTCGCCTGTGCATGGGAAGTGTCTCTTTCCAAGTTCCTGGGTGTTTGTCTCGCAAACCTCCTGTTGCTTCTCCTGACCCGTTTGTGTTCGTGCCTCCCTCCCCTTGGGGTCTTGGGGTTTCCCCTAAAAAAGGAAATGGGGTAGATTTATAGGATTTAGAAAAACCCTTTCCCCTATAGTGAGATCTACTGTCACTCTCATTCCCAGAGGACTCCATTTCGGAGGATTCATAACTTCTAGTTCTATTCTGCATATTCTTCTGATAGATGGTTCTTTTCCATCTAAAAACATTGCCAGTTGCATAGTCTTTTTTATCACATAGATATTTAGATTTTTTTCTCAAAGATTTCCAAATCTTTTTTATGTTTCTCATACATTTTCAAAAAAGAATCTGAAGTTTCATAATCTTTACATTTCAAACTTAAACTCCCTATGTCCTTAGAATAAGAATCTAAAACAATCAAATCATGTTTAAGCGTAATTTGCATAAGTTCCATAGAACATCTCAGAAGGACTTTCTCCCACTCTTGTTGTAATTCTGATGTCGCTAAATCATATGTAGGGTGTAATTTTGGTCTCAAACCTCTAGGAGTGATAGACTGTTTCAAATAATTTTGTGTGGTGGTCATATTCCACCAAGTTCTTGATTGTTTTTGAAGAAGAATTTTTAATTTATTAAGATCTTCTAGCCATGTATTGCTAGTATCAGCCATATCAAAATCTCCCTCCTCTGGAAAGATGGATTGTGTATCATCCTTCCATTTCTCACATCTAGAGTTGAGATCAGCTTGTAAATTAAAAGTAGTCATTATGAGAGAAATAAGATTTTTTCTGTATGCAAGCGAGAGAGAATAGTGAGTAATGAAACAGTAATAATGAGCCCTATCCCAAAAAAGGGATTTTATTATCAAAAGAGTACTGTATCTCAAAAATATTTTTTAAATATAGTGCTTGTATTGGCAAAAATAATTCATAAAGATGAAACCTGGTATATATTCCTCTATTTCATATAATTGAATATATATATCTACCCGAGCTGAGAATGAAGAGTCTGAGATAGTCCTCAGAATATATATATTGTAGAAGAAAACGAATCCATCTCGCTCTAGGGTTAAGACTTCCTCATCATTTGTACCTAGAAGTTATTTATAATTATATAGGTCATTGAAAATGAGGGGGTGCTCTCTCAACCAAAAAATGGTATCAAAACAAAAAATGGTAAAAAGAATCACCTAGGAGAGGTTGTTTAACTGAGGCACTCCAGTCCATTAACAATTTAAAAACAAATTTTTGTGAAAATCATCTATAAAATCGAATAAACCAGATATCATCAAGGTCGGCAAATATTAAAATAAAGAGGTGGTGAAAAATAAAGATAAGTAATAAAGATAGTTAAAAATACCCTTCCGGGAAGCCGGTGGTCACAGAATTGTGACACTTATAATTAGCTGGGGAAAGTACCCATAAGTATGGACACTGTATCACTTGGATTCAAAATAACACAATTTATTGAGATTTAATTTCGTTCCCTATGTCCATTGATACATTGTGTCTTGTATGTGGCCAGCAAATCTGTCCACTCTGAATTAAATAACTTAACAGTAGTTGTTATGGAAATGCGCTTGTAAGGGTTACAATTTTCAAAACCACTAAGGTGTGATAATCTGACACAGATCTTCAAAAGAGCTTAAATCTGTATATACATAGTTCCAAAGGTCAGGATTAATAGCCTGACTGGTATGGATTCTTAGAAACTTGGGGTCTATATATAAAGTCCCAACAAATCAAGTTGGTAGCTCAAATTGTATATGTATAGATAACACCCTCTCATACAATATGTGAAAGAGAGGGGTTAAAATTATCATAACCACAAAAAAATCCTCCTCTAAAGCATGTCTGCTGTATTGGGAGTTAAGTCAGCTCTACCCATAGTCATACTGGTAGTTGTAATCTGACTAGCGGTATTGAAGAACCAAGGCGCTAAACCTTCTAATCACCCCCCTGTTGTTAGACAGTAATGTACTGGTATTATACCCTAAACAAAGCGCATTGCAATACTCTGAATTAACTGTAAAATGAGACAGAGTGTGACACGATCGCGGCTGGCTCCGCTAACCGGCTTCACACTTCCGGGTGTGTGACATCACGCGTCACACGTGACCCGACGTACGTTTCGCCGTGATCGGCTTAGTCATGGGAAATTACCCATCTGCAATAGGGCTATCTCTATTATACTCTGGGCAACCAATAGTATTGGATTGTTATTGATTGATGGCTTTTTAGGCCAATCGTGCATAAGATCTCACGGATCACATTGTACTAAGGACATATATATCCGTTCTTCAAAGGAAAAATAGTGATTGGCTTAAGGATGGGATGATGGCTAATAGGATTATGTACAGATATACTTAAAAAGCGTTTATGAATTAAATATATGGATAAAGAAATAATAGTGTAAAATATGAATAAAGATATGGTGTAAGTGACATGTGGAGAAATAATAAACAAGGTGAAAAGTATATGAATTGAAAATATGGATATGATAATGTAAAATGTGAATAAAAATATAATATACGTGACACGTGAAAAGATAATAAGGAAGGTGAGAGGTAAGTAATAGAGGGACTATACTTGAGATAACACATAAAAGTGAAAAACAAAATTAAACCCTAAGACTCTAAAAAGAGATAAGTGATATGAGGAGATGTACATGATAAATCATTGGCCAATCTCCAGCATGTAAGGTAAGTAAGTCAAATAAGTGATTAAGATCTAATAGGTATTGATTATCTATTTTTAATATCCATTCCTCATTTATTGTTTCTTATTTATTTATTCACTGACTATTCTTTATATTTTATTTTTTACGCATTATTTGTTATTCTTTATTTGTTATTCATTATTTTTTTATTTGTTTTTTTGTATAATTTATTCCCATTATTTATTTCTCATTTTATTCTTTTAATTTTAATTTGTTATTTATAGATATTTTATTGTTTAGTTATATGTTATTTTTTATTTTTTATTATTTACTTGTTGTTTTTAATTTTTACATTTTTAATTTTTTATCCTTATTAGTTATTTTTTAATTTTTATAAAGTATGTATTATTAATTTTTGTTTTTATTTTTTATTTTTTAATATTGTTTGTGTATATATTCTTATTTTATATTTAAAGATTTTTAATATTTATTGATTATAAATATTATAAAAGTGAAATATAAGTTGTGATGTATGTGTAACCTTTCACATATAAATATATATTTTTGTATTAACTATTCATTACTAATAAACTGAATTTTTTGGAATATATATATAGTGAGTGTCCTCTATATAATAAGTAATATACATAAAAACAAGTTATGAAAATAACTAGATAAATCCAAACTGAATCTGTGATGTAACAAATATCTTATATTGGTATAGATAAGATAGAATAATGAGAATAACAATAATAAATTCACAAAAATAAATAAAAATGAAGATGTACACAATCCTATACTCCCATATTTTCTAATGTATAATAAGGAAAAATATCCTTAACATACTGTTGTCATGCAACAGTATATAGGCCAAGGTTGAACATATGTATGTCCCTATTTCCAATCTATTATATAGACACATGTTTGTGCCATGGTGTAGAGAAAGGAGTGATTCTTATTCCTGTTCAAAGGAACTGTTCTTTTTCCTTTGAGATCTCCAGAGAATGTTTCTACAAGAAACAAGAATAATTGATGTTCTCATTAAGTCCATACGGCATAAGGGAGTGAAGTAGGAATATCCACCTGCTTTCTCTTTTCAGCAGTTCCTTCATAATTTCACCTCCTCTTATCCCTATTGATACTTTTTCTATACCAAAGGCACATAATTGTTCAGTTTTTCCTTCATGTACTGGTAGAAAATGGCGTGCTACCGTGGTAAGTGGTTTAAAACGTTGTTGATCCAAATGAGCATGTCTGATATTCCCTATATGCTCTAAAATCTGTTGTTTTAAAGGTCGGCTGGTCATTTCTACATATGTCATATCACAGGGACATTTCAATAAGTATATGACTTCTTTTGTATTACAGTTAATAAAACTGTTGATGTTATGTTTATGTCCATATCTGTCATATACCTGTGTGGTTTTAGCCATCGTTGAACATGCTTTGCATGAACCACACTTGTATGATCCTTTTATGTTCACTGTTCTTTTTTTAGAAACAAAATGACTTTGTACAAGTTTATCTCTTAAGTTGGGTGCTCGCCTCCAACTAAAATTGGCCTTCTCACCCAATGATTTGGCCAGTAGTTCATCCGACATCAAAATCGGCCAGTGACGTTGTATGATCGTCTGAATTTGTTTCCATTGTTGGCAAAAGTCTCCAACAAAACGAATTTAATTATCAGGCTTGGTCTTGTTCTTGGGATATATAAGATCCGTCCGATCTATAGTTCTTACAGAAGCAATGGCCTTTTTTATTGGATCTCCTACTATACCCACGTTGTAACAATCTGGCACTTAGTTCTTCTACACGTTTATCATAATCCTCATGATTGGAACAATTCCTTTTTAGCCTAAGGAATTCTCCCTTAGGAACACTATTCACCACAGGTGGAAAATGTGAACTATCCTTATGTAATACACTATTGGTCGCTGTCTTCTTCCTATATAGGTCAGTCTCCATCTGGCCATTAGCTGTTTTCCTAATAGTGATATCCCAAAAATTTATTTGATCTTTACTCATTTCATATGTAAGTCTCAAGTTGTTATCATTACTATTGAGAATATTCTGACTTCTCTATGTCTATCACTCTGGATACCCCTGATGGCCCCTTTATGACCTCTGCCTTTGTGGAGTCCGGATCTGCCTGGAACTTTATATCTGCCACGTTATATCAGCTCCACATTTCTATTCGAGATCTGCCCCAGCTGTTATACCTCACCGCAGTGTATGGGAACCAGGTTACCAATGGTTCTGTCTCCCATATCACCTCGTCTATTTGGCTGATGGTAGGGGTGCTACATTCGGAGTGGATTGAGTTCTTGTTCCTACCCCAGTCTATTAATTCTGTCATTTTGGGGTTGCCTTGGCTTAGACTCTATGCGCCTCAATTCGACTGGAATTCGATTTTTGGAAGTTGTCTCTCTACAGCCAAGCCTGGAAGATCCACCTGTCTTTGCAGAATCACCTCATCCCTATACTTCCTTTCAGGATGTCTTCTGTAAAGCGGCTTCCGAGACCCTTCCTCCGCATCGTCCTTGGGACTGTCCCATCGATCTGTTATTCCTAGGGGTAGGATTTATTTCCTTACCAGAGAATCAAGCAATGTCCCAATATATTGCTGAAAACCACTAACGAGGATTCATCAGGAAATCTTCGACTGCTGCAGCTTCTTTTACGTAAAAAAAAAAAAAAAGGACGGGACATTATGTCCTTGTATTGACTATCGGCTGTTGAACGCTATTACCATTAAAAACAGATACCTTCTTCCTCTCATCTCTGAGCTATTTGACCAGATTAGGGGATCCAAAATATTTTCTAAACTGGATTTACGAGGAGCTTACAATGTTATCCGAATTTGGGAGGGTGATGAGTGGAAAACTGCCTTTGGTACCCGCGATGGATACTACGAGTTCTTAGTGATGCCCTTCGGGCTTTGTAATGCTCCTGCTGTGTTCCAGTCCTTCATTAATGAAATCTTCTGTGACCTGCTCTACAGTACGGTGGTAGTGTATTTGGATGACATTTTGATTTTCTCTGATGATCTTATTTTCCACCGCTTCCATGTGAAGGAGGTCCAATCTCATCTCCATGCCAACCAGTTATTTTGCAAGCTTGAAAAATGCGTTTTTGAGGTTCCTCAAATATCATTCTTGGGATATATCGTTTCTGGCTCTGGTCTCCAGATGGATCCGGAGAAACTTTCTGCTATTCTCAACTGGCCTCAACCCTCCGACTTGAAAGCTGTGCAACGGTTTATTGGGTTTGCCAATTACTAAAGGCAATTTATCAAGCACTTTTCCACCTTGATTGCTCCCATTACTGCACTTACCTGGAGGTCATCCAACCCCAGAACTTGGACCCCTGAGACCATTGCTGCATTTGCCACCTTGAAGGAGGCCTTCGTTTCTGCCCCAGGACTGTCTCAGCCCAACCAAGAGAAACCTTTTTTTCCTGGAGGTCGATGCCTCCTTAGTCGGAGTGGGAGATGTTCTTTGCAAGAATCTCCTTCAGGTGATTTACATCCCTGTGGCTTTTTTCTCTAGAAAGTTCTCCACCTCTGAATGTAGTTATGGGATTGGTGACAAAGAGCTGCTACCCATTAAATCTGCGGTTGAAGAGTGGCGTCATCTTTTAGAATGAGCTCGCCATCCAGTTACGGTTTACACCGACCATAAAAATCTCGTCTACCTTCGTGATGCTCGATGTTTGAACCCCTGCCAAGCCAGATGGTCCTCATTCTTTGCTCGCTTTGACCTGAAATTGACTTACCGTTCCAGTACTTTGAATTCCTGGGCTGATGCCCTATCCCGGTTATTTGTTGAGTCTGATCTTAGCCCTACCTCTGAGCCTCCTCACATATTTGAGCCTTCCAGTATTGTTGCTCTCACCAGGACTTCATCTAAGACCCCTCCTGTCGGCTGTTCCTATTTGGAACCACATCTCCGCCTCAAGGCTCTTCGTTGGGCTCACACCACACCACACCACGGGTCACACTGGTTTTGTGAAGACTCTCTCCTTGCTGTCCCGTCATTACTGGTGGCCCACTCTTCGCGCAGATGTAAGGAATTTGTTGCTGCGTATGCTACTTGTGCCCAGAATAAAGTACCCAGGAAACCTCCATCAGGGTTAGTTTTGTCTTTGCCAGTCCCTGATCATCCCTGGGCAAGTGTATCCATGGATTTTATTATGGATCTACCTCCCAGTAATGGCTTTAATACCATCTGGGTAACTGTGGACAAATTCTCAAAAATGGTTCATTTTGTCCCTTTGAAAGGTCTTTCATCCGCTTCCAAACTTACTCAAGTATTCATCAAAGAAAGTTTTTGTCTACATGGGTGTCCACAGGAGATCATATCTGATCGCAGAGTACAATTCATCTCTCGTTTCTGGAGGGCCTTCTGTAAAGATCTGGGGATGGAATTGAAATTCTCCTCTGGTTATCACCTCCAGACTAATGGTCAGACAGATCTTGAATTATTTCTCCGCTGTTTCTCCAATAACAACCAATCTGACTGGAGCAACCTACTTACCTGGGCAGAGTTTGTTCATAACAATCATATCCATGCATATTCTGGTTCCTCCCCCTTCTTTATTGTATATTGTGCCCACCCCATTCTTCCCGACTTTTTCTCCTCCCCGAAAGGGACAGTTCCAGCTGCTCATGCTATGATTTGTGACTTTGGCAAAATCTGGGGAGACACCAAAGTGAAGCTATTACAGTCCGCTCAGCAGTATAAACTTGCAGCAGACCATCATCGGAATGGTACCAGTTCTGCAAGTTGGGGACAAGGTGTGGCTCTCCACACGGAACCTTAAACTACGGGTACCCTCAATGAAATTGGCCCCATGATTCATTGGGCCTTTTCCAGTTCTTCAGGTGGTTAACCCTGTAACCTACAGAATTCAACTTCCTCCCTCTCTTAAAGTGCACAATACTTTACATATTTCCTTACTGAAACCACTAGTACTCAATAAATTCTCTAATTTTCCATCTTCTTATCCTATCTCCACAACTTCTGCTAATGAGTATGAAATAACCAATATCCTAGATACTCGCAAGCTTCATGGACGCTCCCAGTATTTGGTCCACTGGAAAGGCTTCGGCCCTGAAGAAAGGACCTGGGTGTATGAGGAGGATCTCAAAGCTCCACTTTTATTGGCCAGTTTTCGCAAACGATGCTCCTCAGAGAATTGGCCTTCTGGAAGAGAGGGGGGATACTGTCAGGTGCCGTCCCCGCACTCACCATCACTGCCAGGGACAGACGCCTTCCTCTGTCGGCAGCACGGTCCGTTGCTTGGCAGCTGGACGCCAGCCTCTCTCCTCAGGATTGTCATGCGCATGTGTGTCCGTCTCGAGTCCCCATTTCCTAGCATTGGGACTCTTCTCTCTACTTCCTGTCTGCAGTCAGCTGTTCAGACCGCCTCCTCCACTGCCACCAATCAGGGATAGAGTATCTATATTTAAACCTGCCTCTGACACTAGGTTAGACGCCAGAGTATCTAGGTCTTCCTATGCTCCAGCATTCCAGCTTGTCTCCCTGCTCTATGACTGATCTCCTGTTTACCGACTCGGCTATCCCTGGTTCTGCTTTTGGATCTCCCTTCGGCCCGATTGCTCCTGCTGTATCTGACTTTTTGCTTGCTGACTCTGAATTGCATTACCCCTTGATACCACGCCTGCCAGTTCGGTTTGAAACGACTACGTCTGTTCACCATCCACTCCACTGATAGCTAACTTGGAGGGCCGCGACCTGCTCATCCCTTGCAGCAAACTCAAAACTCCCTTGCAGGGGTCCCTAGTGAAGACCGGGGGCGAGTTTAAACTTCGCGCCTCCTAGCTTAGCAGTGCAAATATCAGCAAGTGGCCTTCAGTCCCTGTGACTCGTGACAATCTGCTTCCGCCACAAATCGCGACAGAAGGTGAGCCTATGGTGACACAATAGCGTCACTACACACCCTCACACACTTGCCCCCTGAAAGTAAAAGTTGGCAGGTATGAGATATGTGAAGGTATACACCAATAGTATGTGCAACTGGTTTATCCCAGGCGTACATTTCATAGACTTATGCCCATGTTTACAACCATTTGTTTTATTTTCCAAATACGGTATTGGGCATCAATAAAACTTCAAAAACCTCTCTAATACAAGAGAAACAACTGCCCGTCTTCAGTAAGTGACTAAAATAAATATATTTGCTTAAACACAAAGGCATAATATATTCAGGTGCAACAGAAAAAGCACTTCACAGAGTAAGCAAAGTATTTGCAAAACAGCCAATTGTTTCACTATTGCTGGTGAACATCATCATCATCATATTCTGGTGTTTGCACTTGCCCTTCACCACTCACAAATGATATGGCTTGGACCAATGGTTGAATTGGAAATTTAGAAGTGGCTGTATGGCAAGTTTAAGTGAATGGAATTTTATTTTATTTTGTTTTACAGGCAGTACAAGAAATGTCAGTATGGCATACCACCACATAACAGCCCACTCTGACCACTAGCTTGGAGAGGTATAGATGCATCGGTGTCCTGGTCTGCATTTGTGAAGATACTGGATTTATGTGTAGCTCTTTTTGTCCACACAGCCTAGCCAATCCATTGACAGCAGCCTTATACCTCCATGAATTGGCAAAAGTGGTTCCACAGCTGACCGACACTTCCATCTCAACATCACTGATAGCTAGCAGAGGAAGTCCTGCAAAGTCTTTAGCCAGCGGCCAGTGCTTGGGTACCCTGATAAGTCTAGGTGAATATAGCTCTTTTGGGGTACATGCTGGAGAACCTAGCGGTGCCTAAAGAACCCCCTGGCAACATTCAAGAATATGCCATCACCAGACTTTGAAATACACACATCTTGCGTAGTATTATATGGCATGTAATACAAACCTGGGTAAGAAGTTATGACAAGTGGGCTTAACATTTATTTTCTATATGCACAGAACCATACTCTTGCCACAGCGTCCCTTACTGTAGTTTTTCTATGTTAGAATGCAAACCCACACACACTCCAGGAGCAAGAAGAAGTAAGTGCCAGTATCATCCTGTGAGTCTGATAGCTTGGTAGACCTGCTGGAGCAGGGGGACCTTGTAGCAGATTCCTACCACACTGGTAGAAGGGTAGAAAAATTGTGCCAAGGATTCAAGAGGTAACAATACAATTACGGCTGTGCACTAAACAAAGTTCCAACGTTCAACCACTAGACGTTCAAGGCACAAAGCTGAAGGGGGGCACAATTTATGAATATTTTAGGTTCATTTGGTTAAAATTGAGGGCCAGGGGACGGCAATTTTGTTTCTCGCCCCAGGCACTAAAATTTTGAGTTACGGCTCTGGAGTTATGGCATCACTGACCCCTTTAGGGACTACTGCAGATCTCTCTATTGTAGAGTACAGGTACAGAGCAGGTAATTCTAACAATGTTGCTGCTTCTGCTAAATGGTTATGTGCTCGCCTCAGTCACCTTGGGGAACTGTTATTTTTGAGCAGCTCTCACTACCATTGGGTTACATAAAGTCAGTTAGATAGGACTGTGTGGACTCTAGCCCAGGGCTGGAGTCCACACCTCATTTCATTGGAGAAGTCCCTGCTCCTATTCTTCCCTCTCACCAGTGTTTTGGTGAAGAAATATCTGTACAGCTATCACCTGCAATAGACAGCAATATCTCTATGCATATTTTAGTCAAGCTTTCCATAGACCTTGCTGAAACATTTCCATAGGGGATATTTCTGTCTGAGCACAAAACAAGGAGCTGTTAGAGTAATTTCTTATATCTCAGATTGTATCTAATATCTATATCACATATCTATCTATGACAAAACTGTTGAGGCTGTTCCTAGTTTTAATGTATATCTGTAGGGCATAAACATATATATACATATATACATCAAGATTGAAGGAGAGGAGATGGTGGTCAGAGAGTGGGAATGGAGAGTTAGAGAAGTCAGAGAGGGCACAATGATGAGAGAAGACAAGGTCAAGGGAGTGACCGAGAGAGTGGGTGGAGGGTGAGGTCCACTGATTGTGGCCAAAGGAGGAGGAGAGGGCAAAAAGTTTGATGGAGGCAGGATCGGTGGGGATCGGTGGGGATACCGATAGGGATGTTAAAATCACCTAGTATGATGGAGGGGATGTCAGAGGAGAGGTAGTGGGAAACCCAGGCTACAAAGTTGTCGAGAAAGAGGAAGGGAAATGACAGAGACACGGAGATGGATGGGGGAGAGAAGGATTGAGTGCACTTCGAAGGAGGAAAAAGAGAGGGAAGGCTCAGTGGGAATTACCCAAAATGTACAGTTAGGGTAAAGGAGGAGGCCCACACCACCTCCTGGACAATCATCTGGTCTGGTGGAATGGGTGAAGGAGAGGCCCCCATGGGAGAGAACGGCAGGGGAAACAGTGTCAGTAGAGGAGAGCCAGGTTTCAGTGATAGCGAGGAGGTTAAGAGAGTTGGAGGTAAAGAGGTCGTTAATGAAGTTTATTATGGATGGATCTGGAGTTCCACAGGACACAGGAAAAGGGGATGGAGGGACATGGGGAGATGTGGATGAGATTGGTAGGGATGCTTGAGTGTATGGGGGGTAGGTTGAAAGGGACCTGGGGAGAGGATAGGTATAAGGAAGGTGCAAGGAGGCATGGTGAGAGAGCGGGGGAGAGAAAGGAAACAGAGGCAGAAGAGATGTCAGAGTGTAGAGACAGAGGTGGTGGGCCTCAGTAGACAAGCAGTGAACTAACAGAAGACAATGAAATAAACTAAAAACACAAAGTAAAATGCAGGGAGTAACAATTAGGTACAGTAATTGCGAGTACAATACCAGGCAGAGAAGGAATGTAATGGAGAGTCCACAGTATCTGGTTTACATGGGTACTAGTGATGGGCGATTAGCAGGAGTTCTGGAGAGTCCAAATGAGTCCAGGTGATTCCTGGTGGGAGTCCAGATGAGTCCAGGTGAGTCCCGGAGGGAGCAGGTGAGGAGAACAGTGTAATGGAGTATCAGAGTCCCGGGGAGAACAGGAGAGTCCAGATGAATCGGTGGGAGCAGGTGATTTTAGGAGATGGGGTATCAGAGTCTATGGGAGAGCAAGAGAGACCAAAAGTCTGGGGTAGAAGGAGAGAGAACAAAG
Organism: Mixophyes fleayi; assembly: GCF_038048845.1. NCBI lineage: Eukaryota > Metazoa > Chordata > Amphibia > Anura > Limnodynastidae > Mixophyes > Mixophyes fleayi. Next base: position 120,712,239 of record NC_134407.1, on the reverse strand, counting down.
ACAGGTGAACAAGTACAAGTGAGACCAGGAGGCTAATATTCAGGGAGAAAAAGGGACCAAATGAAAGTGGCAGGGACAAAAGGTAAAAGACCCAAGGGGACTGAGTGTAGCCACATGAGGGGCCTAAGAGAGCAGAAGTCCAGTGGGGGAATGGAAAGGCAGGGGTTTCCGGAGGCCACAAGCTGGATGGGGGCAGCAACCCAGAACAGCAGGTAACCAGCAGCAAGAGGCAGCAGACTGGCAGGATACCAAAATAAGAGACTGCAGGGCCGGATAGGATGGATGGGATGAAGGGCCCGAGCCACGAACTGAAGTAGAAGGTGACCACGACATCCAAAGATCAGAGCAGCAGTAAGGCATCAGGGGGAAGAAGACATCAGGCTGCAGGCAGGCATCAGGAGGACCACCGGAGTTGGAGCACAAGGGGACCGCAGGACCATTTTGTATTATATACAAAATGCGATCATTTATTATTTTATGATAAAGTATTTTTAATACATTAAAATAATAATAATGCATTTGAAGGGTGGGGGAGATACGAGTGAGATGGGGTAGGGAGTTCCAAAGAACGTGGGCAGCATGGCAGAAGTCTTGGAGGTAAGCATAGGAGGAGGTGATGCGAGGTGAATGGAGGCAGAGGTCAGAGGCAGAGTGGAGTGTCCTTGTAACTATGTACCTCGAGACAAGGTCAGAGATGTAAGTGGGGGGGAAGAAGTGTTGGTAAGGGCTCTGTAAGTGGGGGTAAGGAGCTTAAACTGAATTCTGAAATGGATAGGGAGTCATTGAAGGGATTTACGTGGAGGAGTAGTGGAAGAGTTGCGGTGGGAGTGGAAAATGAGCCTAAACGCAGCATTCTGGATGGACCGAAGGGCAGAAATGTGAGAGTTGGGAAAGCTAGCTAGAAGGAGGTTGCAATAGTCGAGACAAAAAATGATGAGTGAATGGACCAGGATTTTGGTTGCTTCCTAAGAGAGGAAGTAACTGATTTTTGTGATGTTACGAAGGAGGAAGTAGCAGGATTTGGTAAGAAACTGGATATGAGGGGCAAAGCTGAGGGCTGAGTCAAGGGTGACTCCAAGGCAGCGGGCTTGGGTGACAGGAGAAAGAGTTGTCAAATGTTGTCAGCAAAGAGGGAGATATTAGGAGGGATAGCCACATTTGGCAGGAGGAAAGATGATGAGCTCAGATTTAGAGACGTTGAGTTTCGGGAAGCGCTGTGACATCCAGGTAGTTACAACACAGAGATAGCTAGATACATGGGTTAGGAAGGCGGAAGAGTGGTCAGGGGAGGAAAGATAGATTTGCATGACATCAGCATAGAGGTGCTATTGGAGACCAAATGATTTAATAAGTTCACAAAGAGAGGTGGTGTAGAGAGAAAAGAGCAGAGGGCCAAGGACAGAGCCTTGAGGGACTCCAATAACATGAGGAAGAGGGGCAAGGAAGAGTCGGAAGCAGACACGCTAAAAGAGCAGCCAGAGAGGTAGGATGCAAACCAGTAGAGAACTGTTTCGCAAAGACCTAGAAAGTGAAGGGTGGAAAGAGAATGATTGATGGTCTCAAAAGCAGCAGAGAAGTTGAGGAGCATGAGAAGGGAGAAGTGACCTTTGGACTTAGATTAGAGCAGGTGGTTTGTTACTTTAGTGAGAGCAGTTTCATTTCAGTGATGGGGAAGGAAGCCAGACAGTAGAGGGTTAGGAGGAGAGTGGGAAGAGAGAAAGTGGGTCAGAAGATTGATGTTGATAATTCCTAGTGCATTTACAAAGAGCAACGGAAGTATTAAGCAAAGTGTCTTTATTCAGGTAAATACATAAACAAAGATAACTCAAATCCACGAATAAGTGTCACGAGCCGTGGCGGTACTCACAGCCGCCGCCGCTCGCTTCCTGTCTGCCCCAGCGTCCCGGCCGTCACCATGACGACCGGGACGTCACTTCCCTTTCAACGCCGACCGTTGTCAAGACAACGGCCGGAGGCCTCTTCAGTAGTGCTGCGTTCTGGCACTCCTAGAAGCCGGGTGCATGCGCGCAATAGATAGCCTGTGAGCTGATTGAATGAAGGGGGCTGAACTACAGGACATTAGCCTGCAACTGTGTGTGTTTCAGGGACAAGCCCTGATTGGTCCTGCTCTGTACCAGCAATTACTCTGCAGGTGTGTATACAAGTTCTGATTGGTCTATGCCTGTATTTAAGGCAATGAGGTCTGCTGCCTCATTGCCGGTTATAGTTTCTGTTCCAGTCTGCTGACCTGCTCTGTGCCTTGTTCCTGTGTCTTGGAAATTCTATTGACTACCCGTGTATGACCCCTTGCCTGGATTTGGACCCTGCCTGTGTTTCTCGTGACCCTGACCTCTGGCTTGTGTACCGACCATCCTGTCTGCTCGTGACCCTTGACCCCGGCTTGTTTATCGGATCTGCTATCTGCTGCCTGCCCTTGACCTCTGCTTGGAATCCACTCCGCTTACCTGGGTTCTCCCCAGCCGGTACGCACATCACGACCCTCTGTCAGTCTGCAGCCCAGTCTGTCCCCACCATCAGGGGCTCCAGTGAACACCTGATTGGCAGAGTAGACTCCGGGTTGTGTCGTGCCGGCTGGAGGGGTTCCTAACAATAAGAACAGGTTCCAAAAGAGACTGTATAGTAAAACGGCAGGAACAGGTATTATAAGTTTACCTCAGTCCAGAAGGCACAAGGCTGTCCAGGGAAGCAGACAGAGTCCAGGGATCAAGCAGAGATCAGATAAACAAAATCCAAATAGCCAGGCAGAGATCAAGGTCACAAGTGAATAAGCAAGGTCCAGAAGTCGAGCCAAAAGTCAGGGCAATGGGCAAACGAGCAGGTTCCAGGAATCAAGCCGAGGGTCACGACAGAAGATCAAGCAATGGAGCACAGGAACAGGGCAGCAGCAGCCAGGAACAAACGGGATGAACTGCACAGAGCACAGCTTGAGGCAGGTATTTGAAACAATGCGACAGCTGCAGTTCTAATTGGTCATCAGGCAAGAAGATTAACTCCTTCAGGCATGCTGGACAGTTCAAGAACAGAACAGCAACACCTCTGGTGGTATAAGGTACTGCTGCTAGATACAAAACACAGGCAGAGTTGTGACAATTGAAGTCAAGTTGTTCGAGAATTTTAGAAGCAAAAGGAAGCAGAGATATGGGGTGATAGTTGGAAAGACAGGATGGGTCAAGGGAGGGTTTCTTGAGAATAGGAGAGATGAGAGCATGATTGAAGGTTGAGGGGAAGATACCAGTGCAGAGAGAGAAGTTAAAGACGTGAGCAAAGTAACAACAGGCATTGGGATAGAGGGAACGGATATGCTTGGAGGGGACAGGGTTGAGAGGATAGGAGAAGAGAGAGAATCTCAGGCACATTTTGTCTTTGAAGTGGCAAAGGCAAGAGCGGTGATGGAGGAGGGGGAAGGATGTGAGGGAGGACACAATAGAGAATTAATGGTATTAAAGAGGCGCCAGGGTTTATTGGACAAGGAGGAGATGAGGGATGTGAAATAAGTTTATTTGGCAAGAAAGAGGGTGGAATAGACGGAGGAAAGGATGAATTTAAAGTGGATAAAGTCAGCAATGGAGCAGGATTTCCTCTATTGGCGTTCAGAGGAGAGGTAGCATTTTTGGAGGAAACGAGTAAGAGGGGAATGCCAGAGTTGGGGATTAGATTGGTGGAGACAAAGGGGGTGGCTGGGGCTGCAGTATCAAGGGTAACAGAGAGTGTGGAGTTGTAAAGAGAAACAGCAGCGTTGGGACATAATAGGGAAGATATTGGAGTGAACAACGGTTCGAGGAAGAACGCAGAGATGATGGGGTCAATGCTGTTCATGGGATGCTGCGTGCGAGCGACTTTGGGTGGGAGATGGGGACAAGGGGTAAAGATAGGGTAAAGGAAAGGAGATTGAAGTCAGAGAGGGGGAAGACAGAATTGGAGAAGTTGGAGATGTCACAGAGATAGATGAACACTAGGTACAGAGAGTGACCATCATGGTGGAGGGTGGAAGTTGTCCATTGGAAGAGGCCATAGGAGTAAGTGAGAGTTAGGAGTTTAGAAACAGTGGTAGCAATAGGAGAGTCAGTAGGGATGTTAAAATCTCCAATAATAATAGTAGGAAGATCAGAAGAGAGGAAATGGGAAAGCCAGGCGACAAAGTTATCAAGAAAATTTGAGGAAGGGACAGGGAGTGTAGTACCAATTAACGGTACTGACTACCCCGACAGAGAAGAAGACAGGAGGACACCAAATGCATAGTAGAGCAACCTGAAAAAAAACCTACTTATTATGATGCAGATGTCTTGATGGGACGACTCGCTGTGTTGCCGACTGTGGGGTATTAGGATTAGAAGTTAAAGTTGGGGTTAACTTTAGCCCTAACCCTAATCCTAACCTCTAAAATAATACTTACATTACATGAATGACAGCTGGGTTCTTCTTTTCTGTCGGGGTAGTCAGTACCGTTTAAGTAACTACCACCGGGGCCAGGGGGACGATAGATGACAGCAAGACGAAGGTGGAGAAGGGAGAAAAGGTGGATGGAGTGAATTTTAAAGGAGGAGAAGGAGAGGGAGGGTTCAGGTGGGATAATACTAAAGGTGTAGCCAGGAGACAGTAGGACACCTACACCACTCCCTGGCGGTTCCCAGGATGGGTAGTGTGGGAGAAGGAGAGACTCCTGTGAAAAATTGCAGCGGGGAAAGCAGTATCAAAGGGGGAGATCCAAATTTCTGTAATGACCAGGAGATCAAAGGAATGGGAGAGGAAGAGTTCATGAATAGGAGTGAGCTTGTTGTAGCCAGATCTTGCATTCCAGAGTGCTGCAGGACAGGGGAAGGTAAGAGAAAATATGGGAATAAGGTTGGAGGGATTGAATGTTCAGGGGGGGCAGGGTGATATGTGGTGGAGGGGAGAGCAACAGCGGATAGAGGGAATAGGCTTGGGCCTGTAGTGTGGATTAATGATGTGGGGAGCAATGTAAGAGATTGGGTGGAAGTGTTGAATAGAGAGTAATAAGGTACAAGAGATGTAGTAATTGAGACCTTGCAGAGCCGTGAATTAGGAGAGTTGACCAAGGTCCAGTCCCAATCCATTTCAAACTCCATTTCAACTGATCATACTTGTGAAAGCAGGAAAAACCTTGAGAAGGTTTGAAAATACAATGATTAGATAGAAGACTGAAGCAGTAATTAGAACAGCATGCTTATTAAACAGAGGGGGGTTTGCAGTAAAATAAACTGACAGATGAAACAAACTTTCTTGAGGTGAGAAGGAAATAAGTTCAGAGTTCTTGAGATGTGAAGCTTGCAGCCAGAGAAAGATGGAAACAACAGGAGTAAAATATGGAGTTGCATGTATCTGGATATGTTTGACGGTACTTGGTTGTCCCCAGGACTTATTCTCGAGTGGTAACTTAACAAAGAAAGGTTGGCACAATAGAATGCGAGCAAAGATAATAGACTGACCTGAGAGTACCACAACAGTGGGGATGGATGATGGACCAATAGGATACTGATGTAGCAGGTATGAATGAAGGAACAGGAAGGATGCAGTACCCTAGTTCAACCAGTACTGCTTTTGGTTGTAAGAAGCACTCAGTAATATAATGAGCCACAAAGTAATGTGCAAGTTATAATTCTAGTATTTGGCCAGTACTGCTGTAACTGTGTGGAGCAGCACATATACTGATAAAACCTGGAGCAGTAGGAAAAGCAGTAGCATCAGTAAAATAAGGTCCAAGCACAGCAGAAGTGAGCTTTTCGACCAGATGACAGGTCAGTGGAATATCAACCGCTGAGACTTATAATTGTCAGTTTATACACAAAGGGCCTGATTCATGTTTCAACATAAGTCCATTTGCGTGCCATATATAGCATGAAATACCTCTGCACATGCTCAGAAACTGACCTTAAGTCAATGAACATAATTGCATGCAGCATAATTGTCTGAACGCAAATGACATTTATGACTGCCTATAACTTGAAAGGCGAAACAGGGGTGGCAAGGTACGTATGGACGTAGGCAATGCACAGTAATGGCATGCTGACGCAGATATGACTGTTTTGAGTCCCAGGATTCTCTTAAGTACGCTTTTTCAGACATATCATTTGCACCAGCTACAGGGCAGGTGTAAATGCAGACTGATGTGTCAGGCCTTGCTGAAGACTGGAGTCTAACATACCCCTGGTATTCGCCAGGGTCCCCCGCAAGGAGGTTTGGACTTCGCTGCACAGGGCACACAGGTCACGGTCCTGCTAGCCAGTTGCCGGTGTAGTGATAGAAGAGTCAGACGGTCCGGGTCAAGCCAATCGGGAATGCAAGGTACAAAGGAGAATCCAAAAGGGTAGTCAAAACAGGCTAAGGTCGCAGGAACAATATGGGACAGGCAGACTGGAGGATGGTCGACAAGCCGGGTCACAACAGGAGAGCGAAGAGACAGGAGAATGGTTAGGAGAGCCGGGTCACAACAGGAAACAATCACAGAAAATGCTGGAGACAGAAACCTGTTACTCTAGCACCCTAATGGCGCCAGAGGCAGGTTTAAATAAGGGCAGCTGGGAAGAGATTGGAGGAGCCAGAGAGAGGCCTAGCAATGGTACGGCGCATGGCGCATGCGCCCGACAGGGAGCTCTGGCGGAAGCCACAGCGCGTCTGTTGCTAAGCAACAGAGCGCTCTGGCCAGAGAGAGCAGGCGTCCGTATGGTAGGGGAACAACGGGGACTGCGCCTGACATGATGGAGATAACTGTCATGGCATAGTCTTCAGAAAATGACACATATGCATGCCAGTAACTAGCACAGAACATGTGTATGCAGTTAAAATACACCATAAAAAAGCATTGTATGTACAGGAACCTAATACAGATCCAAAACCAAAACACAGGGGTCAGTGAACATCTCTAGCTTGAACTTGAATACACTCTAAACTATGCTCAAGTTCCATTCTCTTTGTTAAACCGCAACTTGTGTTCAAATTGCATTCCAATTTGAATCAAGCCCAAGGTATGCAGAATATAGGGTGTAGAATCAAGCAATATCCGGTCCAGGCAGCAAACAGGATAGTAGGGGTCACAAGCAAAGTCAGTTACTAGGAAGCAGACAGGATTCAGAACAGCACAGAACATGCACACAAAAATGCTAGCATGTGGATACTATAACCAGCAACTACTCACTGACATAGATAGTTATTTACGGTAGCAAGAACCAATCAGGAACAGCCACTGGTCAGCCACCACATTATATAATGATCATGTGATCAAACATACAAGTAAACACCTCAGGGCTGGTTAAAAGCATCAGCAAGGCAATAACTCCAAACTGCTCGGAGAATTGTTACCTGCCCTTCCTAACACTACCTACCCCTTCAAGATAGATTAAGGAACCACTTAAGTTGGGCTTATCAGGAAATGATTGATGAAAACCTGTGATGAAAACCTTTCTTGTACGTAATCGTAATCTTTCCTCTAGCCCATACCACTTCCAGTGGACCAAATAGTTGTCATTTTACTTATTTAGAATAGAGTATTTTTTCAACCACATGCTATCAGGAGCACACCAAGATAATGATTCTTAAACTAGCTTGATTTGGCACTACCCACACCCAGGACGTGAAGTCTAATGTGATGCCGGTATACACCATGGACCCCACAAGGAAGTATGAGCCCTGGACAAAACCATGTTACAATGCAAGGGGTGCAAATTAGTATTCTGTTTTGCACATAAGTTAAATACTGACTGTTTTTTCATGTAGCACACAAATATCAACTTTAAATTTCAGTGTACAAATAAGCTATCAAGTATTTGTGTGCTACATGAAAAAACAGTCAGTATTTAACTTATGTGCAAAACAGAATACTAGTTTGCACCTCTTGCATTGTAACATGGTTTTGTCCAGGAGACTGAAATAAGAAGTTTCTCAAGTTAAGATCCTTAATGAATCGGGCCCTAAGTTACTACCGGTATTCACCAGAACCCGCCCAAGAAGGCAGGATGAATTTGACTGCGTGTAGTAACAAGGTCATGGTCCACTCAACTGGCCCTTAGTGGGGTGAGCGTAGCACTACAGGTATGTAGCTCTGGAGGAAGAAGAGCCTGAAAAGCCAAGATCAGCAGGATGCAGGTAAACCCAACAGAATTAGCAAGCAGAGGAATAGTAAGAAAAAGCCAAAGGTCAAACCAAATCTGTAAGCGCAGTATCACGAAGTAAGGAACAAGCCAGTTCAATAATCAGGAATCAAGCAGGATAATACATTCAGCTCAGGATGGCAAAGCTGATACTCTGGCAAGGAAAGCAAGGCCATAGCAGGTTTATACACTGTGTGGGAGTTCAACTCCCTGCCTCTGTGATGTCAGCAATTACCTGCTTGCAACTTAGTAATATTGCCATGCTGTGCAGTCATAGTTGAATACCGAGTTCTGCATTTAAATATAGGATTCCTGACACATACATGGCTTTAGTTTCTTGGGCAGAGAGAAAATATGGTTTGATCTTGGGAAATTTCCAACTTGGTATCAGATCTATGGCACAATCATATGGACGGTGTGGAGGTAATGTGTCTGCAGCCTGTTTGGAGAAAGCATCTAAAAATTCTGGTATTGTGGAGGAATAAGGTGTACAGGGGAGATAGAAGTTGTAGCCAATTTAATGGGCTGCAAGAGACATGTTCCCAAACAATCTTTGGTTCATGCAATAAGTTCCTCTGTGGACCAGTCAAATGTAGGGTGATGTTTCACAAGCCATTGTTAACGACAAGCCATTTGCAACGGTCTCTAAAGTTGCAAAAGTCTCTTCCATTACCAGAAAATCTGGAAGGTTCGGTTTAAATTCCTGTATTTCAACCTCTTGAGCTATCGTAGTTTGGGATGTCTGATCTTGGACAGACAACCGAGAAGTAATATCTTGGACAATCTGTTGATTAGGCAACACCTGTGCAGGAGACAAAGGACTGGACATCATGAGAGTATTTCCCAAGTTTGTAGCCAGTTGTAATGTCACAAATCGCCTTATTTTTTAAGCTACCAGAACCGATGTTGACGAGAGCTTCACATAGAGCCCACATTCTCATGGACCATGATATGTTCAATGGTACTTGGTTGTTCCCTTGAGTTACTGGAGGAGTGATAGCGATTTTTATTTTTAAAACACTTGTCATGGTTTATTTTTTTTAAATGATTTTTACACAGTTATTTAGATATTTATTCTTATGTCAATTAAAGTTTGAGTTTAATTATTAATTTGATTATAGTATTATTTTATATGTAGTACATTACTTCTTAATAAGTAAAAATGTGTTGAACCAGAAATAGCAGTGCCCCATAGCAAAATTTTTAAGAGACTCCTCACACTTACCATGTTTCTAAGTAAATAAATGGGTTGGGTACGAAATTACGAGTGTGATGTTACAGACGACGACAACAACACTGACAAAAAAAAAATCAGATTGGAAAAATGACTATAAAAACCAAATGCAGACTCAGCATAAAAATGACAATGTACGTCACCGACCTGCTTCTGTTACATCATGAACACTGGAAAAGGCGGCAGTTTCTATTCACGTCAGTTTGCATAGCGACTTCCACTTTTCTGTATTAAAGCGTCAATGGCAGCAGCAGCCTGTTAAATGACCTAGTAAAGTGTTTGGTTGTTAGCATTGCCACTTTAAATAGAGAAAAGTTAAAGTCGGTATGCAAAGTGATGTGAATAGAAATTGCCGTCTTCTTTGCCAGGGTTCGGGATGTAACAGAAGCAGGTCGGTGATGTAGATTGTCATTTTTTTTCTAAGTCTGCATTTGGTTTTTATAGTAATTTTTCCAATCTTTTTTTTTGTCGGTGTTGTCATCTTCTGTGCCATCACTGTCATTATGATGATTACAATCGAAATAAATAGCTCATGTCTTCATTGTACACACAGAGGCTCATTTACACGTAGACACTGTTGCGTTAAGAATGTACGTGGAACAGACACACAAAAAAGCGTATTAATGTGCTTGAAGGAGATAAAAAGTTCCTGTTTCCAGGTGTTTACCAATCAGGTCAAGGAACTGCATGTGCACACATGTGGCCATGATTAAAGATAAACCAGTTTGCTCTGACAAGTTGTTTGTTCTGAATACACACACACACCAATCTCATCAGACAGATCTTTGATTAGGAAAAAGTGTCATGTTCTTCCCAGGAATATATTTTGAACTGTCAGCTTTATATACAGACATATTTGATCAATGGCTGACCAAAACTTTGAAACCTGACCTATGTTTGGTTGTCCAGATCAGATTATTTAAATGTTTTGATAAAAAATATGAACCAATATCTCAAGTTTTTATTTTGCTAGATACACACAGATATGCAGTATTAAGGATAAGCGCTGACAACAACTGTCTTTTTCTTTTGTATACATATATGGGTATTTATATTGTCATACAGCTGGTACCATATATAATATGGATATACCTAGCGAAGGCTTATTCCTTCTCTGGTTTTTATAACTTTGATATTATAGTGAAAATAGTATTTTGCATTTGAGATTGTAGGAATAAATGGTCAAACACCTAGTGCATGTCATAAAATATTAAGGAGAACCAAACTGGCTGCCCTAAAATGGTCATTAGTTGTATAGACATACAATATTATGCGAGGGCTAGCAGAGCATATAACAATGTAGTAGGGGTGCTTGAAAATATGGCCTGGTTGAACCAGGACATTAAAGAGACACGGTACTGAAGTCCTATAGTCAAGGAGGATATTTCCAGTTGAATTCAGGATTACTCTATCTATCTATCTATCTTATCTATCTTGTCTGTCTGTCTGGAAAACTGAAACATGTCCATTTAAAATAGAAAACCTGTTACGAGCCGCGGCGGTACTCACAGCCGCCGCGACTCGCTTCCAGGCTCTTCCAGCAACGTGGCCTTCACCTTGATGCCTAAATCACTTCAGCGCCGTGTCCCGGCAAGATAGGAAGCCGGGTGCGCGCGCAACATATACACTAGCCTGCAGGCTAATTAATTACATTCTGTGGGTAATTACCAGGGATGTGAATACTCCAGAGCTAGGCTCTGATCAGCTGTCTCTTGTATTTAAGGCAGGGAGGGATTAGACCTCCGCCAGTCCGTTCTGCAGGTTTGTTATCTGACCACTAGCAGCCTAACAAAACCACAGTACATTTTGGACTGTAATTCATCCTAAAACAGAATTCTCCCTGTCCTAATCAGGGCCGGTGCTAGGGTTATCGGCGCCCTAGGCAAAATTTCAAGATACCGCCCCCCCCCTTCCTAGCGTACACACCAAATACCTTCCTCACAGACCCTTACCTTCTCGACTGTGTGCATTTGTGTTTAAAAAAAAAAAAATTAGCCTTACCTTCTCCAGCGGTCCAGATGCCGTGATGTTTGATGCAGAACACTGTCCAGACTCCACTCCAGACACAGGATTTCTAGAGGGGAGGTATCCAGGTGTTAGATTTCAGGACACCTGCATCACACCACTGCACCCCCCTCTGAATCACACCACTGGACCCCCTCTGCGTCACTTGCAAACTATGGTGTAGAAATTGTACCCCATAGATTGCAAGTCAAATATAGAGCATGAGGTGCCAATAAAATAATTATTTTATCCACCATAGTGTTTAAATCAAATATATAGCATGAAGTGCCAAATAATAGTCATTTTTCCACCGCATAGATTGCAAATCAAATATAGAGTATGACGTGGCAAATAGTCATTTTTATACCATTGAAAAATTACTATTTGCCACCTCATGCTCTATATTTATTTGTCAAGCTATGTGGGAGAAAAATGATTATTTTGCACTTTATGCTCTATCTTAGATTTAAAAACTATGGTGGATAAAATAATTATTTTATTGGCACGTCATACTCTATTTTTGACTTGCAGCAAGTCAAATATAGATCATGAGGTGCAATAAAATAATTATTTTATCCACCCTAGTTTTTAAATCTAAGATAGAGCATAAAGTGCAAAATAATAATGAAATCCCACACCCAACATTTTTTTTTCCCTCCACACTTTATAATTTTACCTTTGGGTATCCCTTTTTTTTAAAAATAAAAAAATAATACTACAAAAAAAAATTAAATTAAATATACTTACCGTTTTTGAGGCTGGTCAGCAGATGCAGGTAGGCTCTCCTTTAATGGCTCAGCAGAGCAGTGATTGCTGGGAGGGGAGGGGAGGGGAGGGGAGGAGAGGGGGGCGTTGGGTAGGAACTTTATTCACACTGTCTGTCACAGACAGTGTGAACCTGAAGACAGGCGCCGCCGGACAGACTGTCACATGATCACTGACTAACGTCAGTGATCATGTGTGAGATGCGCCGGGCATCACACTGAAGAGGACGGCGGACAGTTAAAAAACAGCGGCGACACTGCAATTCTCTCACAAGCCGCTGACTAGATTTTAAAATCTAGTCAGCGGCGCCCTGCAGGTCCCGGCGCCCTAGGCAACTGCCTAAGGTTGCCTAATGGGAGCGCCGGGCCTGGTCCTAATATAGGTGTTTTTTGGCAGTGTCCTGTTATTTCATATGATATATAAACTCTGATGTATGTAAAGAGACTAAATTAAAAAATAATTTTCCAGGATATAAGCATTCTGTACTTGGCAGCATGATTAGAATCATGCTATGTCACAAAGCTATTACACCTCACAAAGGAATTCTGTCATTGGTCAGTTTACTTGACAGACATCCGACTTTAAAGTCAATTGAGACATGGTGACATAAAAATATGAAAACACACGAGGACAGAATATGCCATTGTGGCAATAGGAGATGCCTGCTGGGAAACACTAAAATTGTTTAGATTATCCTACAACCATTAGATTTTTAATATATTAAAGTACCTTTGAAGTGAGAGAGCTGATTGATACTAAAAAGTACAGCGTACATCTCCTTAATAAGATTAAGTATATCACAGTGTACTGAGAAGAGAATATATCGCACCGGGTGGACCTAACTTGTCTTATATTGTTGGCATTTTCACAAATAAAGGATTAGTATCCATCAATATATCGATAATCATTACAGAGATGGTGCACCCACACATTTGGATCATAGGCCAAAAGCATAAACATGAAAGAGGGAGAAAAATTGTGTATATATTGGAGGACCAGAAAGAGATTTTAAAACATATTAAAAACTTTATTAGTATACATTTAAACTTATTAAGTATCTTAAGTACAATGTCTTTAAACAATTAGCAAAATAATAAAAAATTAATGTAGTATGAAAAACCAGGTATTATTATTATTATTATTATTATTATTATCGTTTATTTGTAGGGCACCACAAGGTTTCCGCAGCGCCGCACACAGTACAAACAGTAGACTATACAGTAGACTATACACTGTAGAACAGTACAGAACAATAAACACATAAACACACAGTACCAGTACTTCAGAAACTCCGGGAGGGCAGATACAGTAGAGACGGCGCAGAAGAACAGGTATGGAGACTGGAGGGAAGAGGGCCCTGCTCATTCGAGCTTACATCCTAAGGGAGGGTAAACAAAGTCAGGCACAAAAGGGAGCCAGTGAATCAAAGGGGAGAGAGAAGAGGGGTCAAGGGAGGATGAGCAGAAGAGATGAGAGGTTAAATGGATGGTTGGTAGGCCTTAAGGAACAGGTGAGTTTTAAGTGCCCATTTGAAGGAGCACAGATTGGGAGAGAGACGGATGGAGCGAGGGAGGTCGTTCCAGTGAAGGGGGGCAGCACGGGAGAAGTCTTGGATTCGAGAGTGGGAAGAGGTGATCAGTGTAGAGGAGAGGCGGCGATCATTGGCCAAACGCAGGGAGCGGGCAGGAGTGTGAATGGAGAGGAGGTTAGAGATATAAGGGGCAGTAGACTGGGAGAGAGCCTTGTAAGTGGTGGTAAGGAGTTTAAAAAGGATTCTGTAGGGGAAAGGGAGCCAGTGTAAGGCGAGACAAAGTGGAGAGGCGGAGGAGGAGCGGCGTGAGAGGAAGATGAGTCTTGCAGCCGCATTGAGTATAGAGCGGAGGTGGCTCCACGAGGTCTCAATGACCACAACAACTTTATGATTTATTTATGACTAGATATATTTTCCAATTAAGAACACCTTATACTTTACTTTTGCAAGGGCTAATAATCGTGCAATAGGACTTTAATGCATTCATCATTTTTTCGTACACATTATTTTGGCACCTTGTCTGTTATACTTTATTGGTGTGACATATGATCTGAACCATATTATCAACACGTTGGATATTATTCTGGCTTATCCTTTTTAGATGATATAGATTACTCGTTTCTAGTTGATGATTATATCTATTTATTGATTTTTTTATGTGTGGAGATTTCTGTTTATCTATAAAGGGAACCCTAATAATCCTAGTGCTCCTGTGATCATTATATTTGGTGGTTGATGAAGAGTACATAAATAATCTATTATTTATGTTTCATTTTATAGTTGAATTAGAACGTGACTAGGCACAAAGCTCTCTCTCCCCCACCTGTTACTGTGGAACTTGAATACCAGAGAAACAAGATTTGAGTAGTTGGTCAGTTATTAGCATGTGAAAGGCTGTGATCTGTTTCCTGTGGAAAGGTAAACCCCGCCTACAAGAAAGGTTTTTGATACACTTACACAAGGAGAAGTTTCCTCTTTGTGCTCTGCTCCCAGCCTCGGTGGTACTCATTATTACGGCTCTGGGCATCACAGTGGCCTAGGGCCCGATTCATCAAAGTTCACAAACGCATACGCATCTGCCTTGCATACTTTGAGTGACGCAAACCGAAATAAGCACCTCAAACAGCAAAAACACACCCCCATGTGGTCTAAGTGACGGAAATAAGCAGCGCAAACGTTAGAAAACACACCCACCTGCGGATCTTTAAACATGCTACACGCATAAGCGACGGCTCTCAACTGATTGACGACAAGCCAAGCAATGCAAACCTCACGCCCACTGTGGGAGGGAACAACAGTTTGTTTACACACAACACAACATAAATGCCTGGGGCTTATTTTTACGACATAGCTCTCTACTCATTAATCACTGACAAATAACAATGATGTGCAACACTCTGGACGGTTGTTTTTCCTTTGCTACTAATTAACCTAATACACACTTGTAAAAAACACATTGCTCACGATCTGTGTTTAGGATTTCTTCGATTTCAAGTCGCCGTATAGTATGCAAAATGCATGCACATGGCTACATTAAAAACACATGAATAACGAATGTATTAAAATGTATGTGGTGTGAATACATCTTTGCCTTTTCAGCAAAATGAATGCATAGCATACTCTTCCATAAAGGATACACACAAGAGTGTATACAACCTCCACACAGAGGAAGGGTTTCTGTCTGGATTACAACTCAGGAATGACTGTATGCAAATGGGGACAGCTACCTGCTACCCCAACCTGAGACATGAAAATACACAGACAACACCAACAATACAGCATGCGTGCTACACAGACACCTCACACTTAATACTACTCTACATTATTCACACAAATTACTTACAAAATACCAATCTCACAGGTAGCTCACTGGTCAGCACTTTGGACTCACAACACAGCAGACATGAGTTCAAATACTGAGCATACCCATAACTAATGTGTGGACTGTAATCATTATCCTAACAAGATATGGGACACAATGCTTTCTTTTTTTATTTTGCATTTGTTATACACGCTCAACCATATTGTAAAATATGCCCTCTGATTTATACTGTATTGAAAGTAAATATTTATTTGGAGGGAAAATCCAAGAAGCCTCACGGCCTATACTTCACATGCACAGTATTAGGTGCATGCTGACATTGAGTATTCTAAATGGACTAAGAGGGGGGGGGGGTGTTGTAGGTGACAGCTTCCTTGGAGGTAAATGCAACATTGTCAGCAAATAGACTTTCATCTGGATCCATGGCGTACACGTTATGTCATGTACTCAGCTGTATCCAAACAGGCCGCTCTCCACACTCCAGTACCATGGTCCTTTGCCTCGCTTGCACTTCTGCCTTACACCACTGACGCCAGTTCTGGGTACACTTTCGAGGCTCTCTTCAATGTGTCACTGGCTTTGCTCTGTTACTTGAATGTAACCTTGGACTATCACTACAATGACATATGTATTTGGGGGAATTAGTAACTAGCTAGAGCGTTTGACATTTTTGGATTTTATCTTGCACACAGGGCCTACAGATGCAATACCTCTTATAGGGGTGGCTTGTTCGTGGAGGGCACATGTTACTTTTGGATTACATGCAAACAGCTAAAGAAATCCTTTTGTGTTATACAAATGATGTTATAAGCAAAACATCTTTCTTCATTACTCTTTTCGGACTATTATATATACCCACATGTTGTGTAATGAGATGAATAAAGACACACACACCAAGGTTTGTTTTTTTATAAAGTTATATATTTTTAAAACGCAACAATGTTTTCAAACTATTTACATATACAGCAGAGAAAAAATAAATAAATTGTCATTGAAATGAGGCCCAGTAGGCCAATTTAAAACGAAGGTTGCCTACAATATTTCCAATATGTAGGTGGAGGCCTTCCAGGTCCTCCACAATTTGACCCATGTGGGCCATAAGTTCTGCTGCGGTGGGTGGTGGTGGAGGCCAATTGCCAGCTTCCTCAGTGGGTGCTGAAAGAAATCAGAAATTAAACATTACATACATGGATACATATTTCATCAAACAGACAGGATTTACTAGAGATGTTTACTGTTACATTACTTTTAAAACTTAGGCCTCTGGCCACAAAACCATTTGCACGCACATTAGGCATTGAGAAGGCATTCGAATCAATGTACTAAATTCTGGTGAGCCACGGGGAGAGGGCCATGTACAGGGTTGTCTTATCCAGCATTATTGGCCCCAGGTCTATGCACTACATGGGCCACTACCTATACAATCACTCACAGGAATTCCAACGATTTTGGTGTATATTAGATTTTATAAACAAGTCATTAATATACTGACGAGTTGACCAGGCTAGCGGCCACATTTTTTTGCCCAATGCCCTGCGTGCCCATGTGTTAAGATGGCTATGGCTGTGGTTTGAGTGTTTAATGCGCCTAAAATGTATAGGCAGATATTATAAGTGTTCAACCTGTGGCATTTAAGGCACCATTTAATCAACATATGTCACAGCAGGGATTATGTACAAGTATAATGCACATGTCAATCTTGTATAACTATGTCCATCACTTATCGCAAATACTTACAATCTTCCAACTCCACTGCCTCTTGGCTGCCCGATGTGGAGTCCGCAAAATCCTGGGGCTCCCGGTCAGCCTGCTCCTCGTCCTCCTCCACCGCTGCTGCCACTGGCACCGGCACTGCCACCGCCTCCTCCTCCTCCTGCTCCTCCACTGCCATTGCCACTGGCACCGCCTCCTCCTCCTCCTCCTCCGACACTGCCACTGCCACTGGCACCGCCTCCTCCTCCGACACTGCCACTGCCACTGGCACCGCCTCCTCCTCCTCCTGCGACACTGCCACTGGCACCGCCTCCTCCTCCTCCTCCGATGACAGTGGCACTGCCACCGCCACTGGCTGCTGCTCCTCCTCCTCCTCCTCAGCTGCCTGCGCCTCGACGAATGCCCGGCGGCGTTGGCGGCGTTCCCAGCGTGCCCGGTCTGTTTGAAAAAAGGAAATATAAACAAAAGGACATGTTAACACAATCACCATTTGAAAAAAATTATTGTATTTTGACAATCAGGTGATCATACATATTTAATCAACTTTACATTGTCAGCAGGCATAAATATTTGCTACTAACAATGCAAGGAGGTAAACATGATGAACACAAAGCATTTCACATGACTTGTCAGCCCAGCACAGTGGTCTAGTGGTTAGCACGTCTGCCTCACAGCACTGGGGTCAGGAGTTCAACTCCCTGATGATAGTTTCATATGTGTGGAGTTTGGAGGCTTGCTCCATATTTGCATGTGTTGTCTACCACACTCCCCAAACATACTACTGGCCGCCTAATTAGGTTTTGTTCACATTTGCCCGTAGTATATTTTTTTCATGTAGGTGCTTTTAAGTCATCAAACTCCCTTGGCCCTGGTCAATTAGTTCTCTCTTTACAGGACCACCGAATTAGTGGATGGAGGTCAAAAATCTTTGAATGTTGAGTATACTTTGGAAATCACCCTTTGTTGGGAGTACCTTACAGTCTAAGAGTCTAAATAGGCAGTTAAGTAATGATTGATTAGCTATATCTAGCACACTATCTAATCTGTTTGCATCTTATGGGAGCTTGCAAAAATCAGTCTAAACACTAAGGTGTTTTGTCTTTGAAACGTGCCTTTTAAATCTTGACCCAATAATGACAACACATCTTCCACTCCAAAATGTTTTTAAGGTTAGACTAGCAAGTTACAGCACTCGGGTCAAGACTTAGAATGCCTGATTTCCTAAACCACACTTATTGGTAAAAATTGTCACACAAAAACATTTAGGGCAGTAAATGGATAGCACACAAATTTAGGACACAGGAGCCAAAGCTTATTGGGTACACTGGAAGGGGCATGACCTTTATAGTGTGCTTGCACATTGTTATGTAGGCCATGTCAGCTGTTTAGGGTGAACATATTTACAAACATATAGGGCCTGATTCATGAAGGATCCTTAACTTGAGAAACTTCTTATTTCAGTCTCCTGGACAAAACCATGTTACAATGCAAGGGGTGCAAATTAGTAATCTGTTTTGAGCATAAATTAAATACTGACTGTTTTTTCATGTAGCACACAAATATCAACTTTAAACTTCCGTGTACAAATAATCTATCAAGTATCTGTGTGCTAAATGAAAAAACAGTCAGTATTTAACTTATGTGCAAAACAGAACACTAATTTGCACCCCTTGCATTGTAACATGGTTTTGTCCAGGAGACTGAAATAAGAAGTTTCTCAAGTTAAGGATCCTTCATGAATCAGGGCCATAGAGCAAATATATATATATGTTGACTTTTTTTTTGCGATTAGTAGAGAACTCACTTATTCTGATCTCCCTACGAAGCTCCTCCAGAAGCTGGGGCTGGCGGCGCCGGAGATCGCTCCACTGCCGTTGGAGCTGAACGGTGCTCCGCCGAATGTTGTATCGGAGGCGGAGGCGTCTGCGGACCCTTTGATAGGCCCGCACCTTCACCTCGTTGGACACATACCGTCCAGAGGGTACATTGTCCATACCCTCTGCAAGGACTCTCAGCTCACGCCTGCTGAAAATTGCAGCCCTCATTTTGGTATAATGTCTATAACACAAAATGGGGGCCTCTGCGTTCCGATTGGTTCGCTGAGCACGTATGGGCGTGCTCACGTCACACGCGGAGCTTTCACACACCTGTGTTGTGACTCTGATTGTCTCTCCCACCAAGAACATGGCGGGCGCCTGCACTGAGACGAGTACAGTGTGCTCCGCAATTAGGAAGAAGAGTGTACACCTGGTTTATTAATTCAACACTCCATTTAAACCCACCTGTGCTTTGGTCTAGTGCCTGTTCATTCGCTTTTTAGCCTGGATAGAGCACAATCAAGATTTCATTACATTTGGATGATTGGTCTAAGAAGCCAACAACAAACAGTAAGTACCAAACTAAATCAGAGATTGTAAGATTTTAGTATTAATGTAGTAAACTGTTTGCTCTGCAATATGTGTGGCCGGAATGTAAAAAAAACTGGTAAGCTAAGGGCCCCTGGCCTCACATTTAACATGTAAAGTTTTCAATAGTAGCCTACAGTATGCTAAGTTCTTTTGAAACTTATCCATAATCAAATTAGGAGGTTAGCTTTGTTTACCACATTACCTTTTCTTGCTTATAAAAATTAATTTGGTTTTTTTATTGCAGGCCATACCCCGCATTACCCAGTTGACTATCAAAATATTTTTTGTCTTTTGTGCCAAACTTTGGAGAAAAGTAAGTATAAGAATTTATCTGAAATTTCTGGATAGTTCAAAAATATTTTTATCTCCTAATGTAGTAAACTGTTTGCTCTGCAATATGTGTGGCCGGAATGTAAAAAAAACTGGTAAGCAAAGGGCCCCTGGCCTCACATTTAACATGTAAAGTTTTCAATAGTAGCCTACAGTATGCTAAGTTCTTTTGAAACTTATCCTTGTTCAACGGCATAATAACTAGCTCATTGCATTGATGGACACATGGGTCCAAATGTATACACTTATTTTGCCCACATACCTCCACAATTGCATTTGGAGTACACACTTAAGTGTGTTGCTGGCTGATTTGTAACCAAATATTAATAATAATTACACAATATAGGGTTTGCAACTGAGTGATATCCTTCATTTTGGTGTGTTGCTAACCTGTAAACCAATGTTATGGTTTGAAAAGTGAAGAGTAGTAGTAGTAGTAGTAGTAGTAGTAGTAGGAGAATGTTGCTATAGTATTTGACTAATATGTCAGTCAAAATGCAGTGGTCAAACTAAATAGCCGTTAAATAGACAAACCACAATGTTTATTATAATAAGGGCCATGTGTTTTAGACCTAGTTAGAAGTTTGTGAAATTGTACCTTATTTAGGGGGGGAATGTGCTTACATTCTGTATCACCACCTGACTGTGTGCATTGCCTATAAAGACACAACTTATCTTTGAAATAGGAATATGTCTGATGCTGGCCCAAGTAATGTGGAGGCACCAGGGCTGCCAACTAGGCGTAAAAACAATTTCATAGAGGAGGAGCTGGAGGTGCTGGTAGAAGGGGTTCTGGCGAGGTTCCACAGTGGGAACCGGCAAATAACCGGACGCGAGCGCCAAACGCATTGGCAGGAAATCACAAGGCTCATAAATGAAATATCTCCGTATGAGCGTACAAAGGTTGAAGTACAGAAAAGGTACGAATTATATTGAAAAATAATAGCCCTATTTAACTTTACTGACTGTGTATATTTGTCAAATAATATATATAGATATCGCTAGAGATAAATATGGATATTGTGACATAGTAGCATTAGTCACCTGTGAGGTGAAACCACCTTGTGTCTCCAATGCATTTGTTGATCAGGCCCTTTGTTTTCAGAAACTAACACCATGGCCCTTGGTCACATTGACATAATATGTTTACCACATTATACGCGCTTCAAAAGAGCAAAATCTGTATTACTGTATGTAAAGGATAAATTGGTGTAATTAGCAAACGTGCAATGTATTTTATTGAAAAATGAGTCCTTTTGAGTTGAAGGTACTATGTGAGGCAATAATGTTTGTCTATTCCACAGATGGGCAGACTATAAAGGACGCCTGAAAGCGAAGCTTGTTGAGATTCACAGGCATGCTCAAGGCACTGGTGGGGGGCCTCGACTACGTACTATTTTAACACCCCTCGAGGAGCGGGCGAGGGCTGCAATAGCCCTGGTGGAGATAGTTGGGGTGGGCGACATAGACACTGGCTCTAGCCCATCCCGAACAGGAGAGGCCGCTCCACTAGGTACATGATGAGTTTGCTTACTTAATGTCTGTAAAGCTTTGTATCTGTCTGAGTAAAAGTGTCAACTCTCAGGATGTGTGTGTGAAGGTAAACTTCAATTGCACAATGTGTTTGCCTATCACATAGTAGGAAATTAAATTTACACACTGAAGACAAATGGTCTCAATATTTAGGGCTCATCCTAAAATGTCAGACCATAAGTGGCAATGTTTGTATTTGGGGAGCGGAAAGGGCTGCTAGCACATTCAAGGGAAGCTGACACTTTACCAATGCTACATCACGCGTTGTAAGATGTTTTTGCCAATATAATATCGCACCTTACTCATTGATTCTAATTACTTTATTTTACTTATTATCTCTCTACAGCATGTGAGCAGCAGGTGCCTGCTTCACCAGTGGATGATGAAGTTGCCCGTGATGTGGAGGAGCCTCAGCTGCCTCCAGCTGAATATGTAAGGCAGCGGACACTCGCACACGCAGCCCAAAATCTTAAAGACGTCACTCTTGCACAGAATGTTCACCTGTCACAAATATCAAGCACTGTCCAACACACGGATCAGCAAATCACCAGTCTCACTAACACACTCTCCGATTTCATGAGCACACACACCTCTTTACTGATGACACTCGCCACCAAAATGGATAATTTAAATACTTCAGTGACAAATATTGCAACACTCCTGGGCGATATCTTGCATGCCCACTCCCAACGCACCTCCAGCACAATCCCTTCACCCAGCTCAGATTATTTGTTCGGCAGCCCCCATACCCAGTTGTCTGTCGCCTCCGCCCTCCCTGATGTGTCTGTGGCGTCCGCCCTCCCTGATGTGTCTGTCGCCTCCGCCCTCACTGATGTGTCTGTCGCCTCCGCCCTCCCTAAATAACATTGGAGACCTACATTATCAGGTTCAGCAAACATGTCAAGTGACTGCTGCCTAACAATGTGTAATCAGACTAATGTAACTAGTTCTCATGTGGAGTATCTATGTTGGCTGTAAGTTTACATATAGCTGCCTTGACCAATTAGCAAACTAGGGGCCTGATTCATTAAGGATCTTATCTGTCCTTTTTTGTTTATCTTAAGCTAATCCACTCTGTTCATGCTCAGAAAAGGGAGATAAGAAGCAAAATCCACTGCATAAGTGAAGAATTTTTTCCGTTAGGATGAAAATCCATCTTTGCTTCACTCTTATCTCCCTGTTTCTTCGTAACAATAAGCATCTTACCTTTTGCACAAGATAAGAAGATTACTAATGAATCAGGCCCTAGGTTAGTGCCCTAATGCATTCCCCATAATTGTTAGTGTGGGGTTTGTGTCTGGCATGTGGGTGTTGGACCACTTTGAAACAAAGTGCCACTAGCACAAGCAAAAAATATTGTTATCCCATTTGGCCAAAGGCCAAAAGTTGGTAGTGTGTGACCTGACACTGCTAACAGTTTTGCTTTCTTTATATACATTTACCTGTAATGTGATGCCTATATTCCTACGCACATCACATGTTCGCTCTAAAAGCTGAAAGTGTCCAAACAATTTACTACTAAGCACCAAACACACATACAAACCTCCACACTATAGACATTTTCTAAAACTATACATTTACCCCATTGAGCGTGTTTGTAGGCTATGGTGTATCTGTGGCAAAGGAGAAAATAACCACACCTAGATTTCATATATTCATTTAAAATAAAACCTGTTCCACAATAGTTTTGAAAGCACTACACATGGATTTATGGGTATTAAAATATTAATCAGTGCACTGTAGTAATGGTACAAAATGGCATGACAACTGATTGCCGACACATTTGCAGCATAGGCTAGCAAACAAGGTAATGGTCTGTGTGTGTAAAAGTTCCTTGGATTAAGAGATGACAATCTGGCCAGACTGAAGAGAGCCATAAGCAGCCTTGGAGCTCTGGAGAAATTCAACAACATGTAGTGAGACACGAATTGCACAAATCCAAAATCCACGCCAACACACCCTGTTGAACAAAAGGCAACAAATTAATATGGCAATATTAGCTCAGACAACTTGCATTTTGATATCAAGAGATTGAGCAATGTATTGGCATGTGTAAAAAAGCCGGTATTATAGTGTATAATGGCTTGTGTGTTTGGACTATACCTAGGATTCTGAATGCACTATTTGACTTAATTTGAAACACCAAACCCATGTTACATAGCTAGCATCTGCCCATATGTTTTGTTTGTGCAACCACACATTGCAGGCTTAGTAACGACAACATTATTGTATGGAGCACACTCACTGGCCAATCACATTTTAGTGCAGATAGCACTATACTACTTACATTTGACAACACCCTTCACTATGGCAACATCCACCAACTCCAAAAGGAAGTGCAATGGCACTATATGTGCTGATCAATAAACTGTAGAAAAACCAAACATCAATTATGTTGCCACATTAGGCTGTAGATTTAAACTACCCCATTAACGTGCATTTAGCTAAAGACATTAAGGCTAAACTTAGAGGCATGAAGCTATACTTTCTACACACATTGTAAAGGTAAAATACAGGTAGCCATGGTTTTTCCCCTATTATTACACATATAAACCATTTCAGTAACACACCAGACCATGTCTATTCATATTCCCATTTTGAATTACCATACCTTAGATAATCAACCCTTGACTAAGCTTGCACATGATTTGACCACTGATCTTTTAAATGTGAAGATATTTATGTTTTGTTCCAAAAATAACCAAAAAATACATTGACCCATTACATTGTAACATGCTTTGTCCACTAGAACATTTACTTATTTTTTATC
Source organism: Mixophyes fleayi (assembly GCF_038048845.1). Classification (NCBI taxonomy): domain Eukaryota; kingdom Metazoa; phylum Chordata; class Amphibia; order Anura; family Limnodynastidae; genus Mixophyes; species Mixophyes fleayi. The sequence goes on along the minus strand of NC_134407.1, from coordinate 120,688,003 downwards.
CTTTGCTCTCCTTAATGACTCAAGCACAGAGTGTTAATGTGTCTTTAAGGTAGGGTCTGAAAAACCACTTCAAATAAAGGTATTAGAAAAAGAAAAGAAACAAAAAAAAAAACAGTATGGACATTCTTAATGCAAAGTGTTTTAACAAGGGGTATGTAATAAAATAATATCTGGTTTCTACTTACCACACACACAGACAAATGTGGAATGTCAATAAGCAATCACTAGACACCCAAAAAACACAATCCAGGACCAAGATCTGTGGTGGGAGGGTAAACAGGTACAAAATAAATCAATATAGATGGATAATCTTTATGTGTGTCACTACAGTCGAGAGGTATCTATGCAGAGACACATCCCAAGTCTACACAGTTGCCTCAATATTCAAACTCTGCAGCTAATTAAAGACTTTTCCACTAACCTTCAACATAAAATTCTTAACCATTAGGACCTTTCAGCATAATTTTCTATCTGTATCTCACCAATATCTTTTCCTACAAATAAACATGAGTGTTGCGCAAGGTACAGCAATAAACTGCAGAGATTATGAAACATTTCACCATTAAAGGCTACTTACCCAGAATTGTGAATCTCCCAACAACACAGAAGGCCAAGCAAGGTCTTTTTAAGTAGCACTGTAATTAGTAGAGATGGGCGGGTCCGGTTCTCCGAGAACCGAACCCACCCGAACTTTGGGTATCCGAGTACCGAGCTGAGCAGCTCGGTACTCTCCCGCCCATTCCGAATCCAAATCGAGGCCGAACGTCATTGTGACGTCGTCGGATCTCGGGACTCGGTTCTCGCGATACTTCAACTTTATAAATACACGCCTCCACAGCAATCCATCGCCATTTGATAGAGGGAGAGAGCAGGGTGTAGTCATAGGCTAATTAGAGCAGGGACAGAGAATACCATATTGTTCTTGCAATTGCTCTAACCAAAATCGCTAGTGCAGAGAGGAGGATAGAGGTTTATTATTTTTTCTTCATATTTGGCACTCCCCAGCGCTTTTGGGGTGTCCCCCATAATTGTGCATTAATATTTCTGGCTGTCAAAAGTCATATCTGTCAGCAGTATCTACTAAATAATTTGTAGCACACCTCAGTGTTTTTGGGGTGTCCTCCCTAATTGTGCATTAATATTTCTGGCTGTCAAAAGTCATATCTGTCAGCAGTATCTACTCAATAATTTTTAGCACTCCTCAGTGTTTTTGGGGTGTCCTCCCTAATTGTGCATTAATATTTCTGGCTGTCAAAAGTCATATCTGTCAGCAGTATCTACTAAATAATTTGTAGCACACCTCAGTGTTTTTGGGGTGTCCTCCCTAATTGTGCATTAATATTTCTGGCTGTCAAAAGTCATATCTGTCAGCAGTATCTACTCAATAATTTTTAGCACTCCTCAGTGTTTTTGGGGTGTCCTCCCTAATTGTGCATTAATATTTCTGGCTGTCAAAAGTCATATCTGTCAGCAGTATCTACTCAATAATTTTTAGCACTCCTCAGTGTTTTTGGGGTGTCCTCCCTAATTGTGCATTAATATTTCTGGCTGTCAAAAGTCATATCTGTCAGCAGTATCTACTCAATAATTTTTAGCACTCCTCAGTGTTTTTGGGGTGTCCTCCCTAATTGTGCATTAATATTTCTGGCTGTCAAAAGTCATATCTGTCAGCAGTATCTACTCAATAATTTTTAGCACTCCTCAGTGTTTTTGGGGTGTCCTCCCTAATTGTGCATTAATATTTCTGGCTGTCAAAAGTCATATCTGTCAGCAGTATCTACTCAATAATTTTTAGCACTCCTCAGTGTTTTTGGGGTGTCCTCCCTAATTGTGCATTAATATTTCTGGCTGTCAAAAGTCATATCTGTCAGCAGTATCTACTCAATAATTTTTAGCACTCCTCAGTGTTTTTGGGGTGTCCTCCCTAATTGTGCATTAATATTTCTGGCTGTCAAAAGTCATATCTGTCAGCAGTATCTACTCAATAATTTGTAGCACTCCTCAGTGTTTTTGGGGTGTCCTCCCTAATTGTGCATTAATATTTCTGGCTGTCAAAAGTCATATCTGTCAGCAGTATCTACTCAATAATTTTTAGCACTCCTCAGTGTTTTTGGGGTGTCCTCCCTAATTGTGCATTAATATTTCTGGCTGTCAAAAGTCATAACTGTCAGCAGAATCTACTAAATAATTTTTAGCACTCCCCAGTGGTTTGCGCTCAGAATGGATTCAAAGCAGTCCACATATGATCTAAATGAGCAACCAGGTTCTGTCACCAGTCCTGATGTTAGTGTTCCCAGTACGTCATCTGGCCAAGGCGATGTCAAACAACAGAGTGTTTTCAAATTAGTGCAAAAAACAAAAACCCAAAAAATTTTTACTGTATTGAAGCGAAAAAGAAGTGTAACTGAGCAAAAGTTAAGTGACGATAAAAAAAAAATTGCAAGCATGCCATTCTACACACGCAGTGGCAAAGAGAGAATGAGGCCTTCACCTTTGGCTATTAGTGGCAGATCCCAAAAAGTTACCCAGCCTACAATTGGTGCACAACTACTGTTACGCGTCAAAGCCGAGCTGCAAGATAACAGTGAGGCATTACAGGAGAATATTTGCTCTGATTCACAAATGACAACAATCCCTGTGGAGAGTCCATCCAACAGTGGGATGTCTAATCGTGACCATTCTGTTAGTCTACCCATAAAGAAGGGCCCTTTCAGCAGTTCTGCTGATGTGTGCCTGAACAGCCCGAGTGTAGCCGGTGATACACCAAGTGAGGATGACACTTTGTCTTTAGAAGAGGATGTGGGGGAGATTTGGGTATCCGACGATGAGGATGCGGTTGATTGTGTAAGTCCTGCAGCAGTGTGGCACCAGTGGGAGCAGTTCTGGCATGTGAGGTTCTGGCACCAATATGCACTTTCCAAACACAAGCAGGGATGACGCAGGGGGCAGACCACAACAGTTTGACATCTGGGCTGGTTTGAAGGATTTGTCAAAAAAATGTGTGACCTTGACCATAATTCCAACCAATCCTACTATTAACATGCAAAGGATGGTGGAGGGCCTATCAGGGATTAAACTGTATTTTTCATAATTTTCACTAATAATGTTTGGGTGTAATATACACCCAAAGACGAGTGCTCAATTGCTAAGAGTCATTGATGGAGAGGAAGACAAGCAGGCTTGTCTGTAGAATTTGCAGGCAAATTGTGCTGCGTTATATAGGTAACACCCAAAGAGAAGAGCTCCATTGCTCCATTGCTAATTGTAATTGCTGAAATAGAAATAATAGGGCTGACAGTCTTGGTCTAAATCTGCAGTTACATTTTATTGTACCATAGCTCATTGCGAAACTGGAGAGGTGGCAGGGTTTAGTGATAATCTTCCTCCAACAATACTAATTCATCCCAATATCCCAATATCATAGAAGTCTGTGTAGTATGATGTAATTGCTGATAATGGCCTTCCAAAGGGAATGACTAGTTGATTTTAGGGCAGAGCTGTCACAGTTTTTGGGCAATTCTTTTACAGCACAGCAAATATCAAAATGTTTAGCGGACTCATCTGCATCACCACTGGGTGTCTTGGGAAAGCAATTTCTTTTATTACAAGCAGTTGCCAGAGAAACTGAAGGAGAAGACGTCCCAACAAGATGTTGATAAGTCTGGGATCCTTGCAAAGAAAATTAAGTATTTAATCTACAATTAAAATATAGTTAGCACATTTACTTTGTTTTATTGCACACTATAATTTTATGTAGCACCTTTTCAAAATCTATTATTAAGGCAATCACTTGACTCAAGCTAACTGTGTCTGCACTTTCTTCACAGGTAACTACTTCGCTGGACTAAAGTATATTCCCCTCAAATGCTAGTCTTCTTGCAGCTGCTGTATTCTCCTACATGCTGTTGCAGAAACCACAAATTGACCCTAAATGTTTATGGACACAAACAGCATCTCCTGCATGTCATTTTTCAAAAGTTCTGTAACACCAAGTTGATAGTGTGTGCAAAACAGGAAATGTGATGGAATTCAGCCCCGCTGTAATGCTGGACCAATATTGGGGTCGTAATCAGAAATGACATATCCTCAGGAGACTCCAAGCAGGATTAGCCATCTTTCAATGACATCCCTTAGTTTTTGGAACAGTTTGTCAGCTGTATGCCTCTTAGTGAAGCTGCTGATACACAGAGTAGCCTACTTCTCAAAAATGTGATGCACCTGGGTACATGCTGCTGCTGTCCATGCTGGGGAAGGCGAAAGACCAACCCAGTGGGCTTTCACAGTCATATAATCTTTTGTTTGCCCAGTTCCGCTTGTACACATATCTGTGGTTAAGTGTACAGTGGGTAGAATACCATTTTGTCACCCAATAATGACATTTTTAGGAACTTTCCGGTACAGGAGAGAATAAGCTTTTCTAGTAAAATGGTATAGTGATGACATTTGCTAACAGGGACATAACACCTCAATTAAATGTCTTAAACCAACTGTATTAATAGTGGACATTGGACACAGATCTAACGCTAGCATAGTACCCAGGGCGTCTGTGATCCGCTTTGCGACTGGGTGACAGGTTTCATTCTTGCTTCCTCTTGCAGAGGATTGTTTACTTGCCAATTGTTGGGGGGGAAGATTGCAGGTGCTGGGATGTAGATGAGAGAAGGGAGGTAGATTATGCTGGAATGCTTGTTGTTAATTTTTTTTTAACCAAAGTTTCTGATTTTCCCAACAGTTTGCCAATAACTCGCTGAAAAATGACGAAACATGGATGAGGATCCCAGATGGTTAAGGTCCCTACCTCTACTGAGTGTGGCTTTCAAAATGTTACAAATGGATAGACAACTCTTGCCAGGATTCGTGTAAAAATAATTCCACACTTAAGAGGTGGATTTTTGGTCTTATGCCCAGGCATGACAATGGCCTTTTTGTTATCACTGGCAAGAACTGCAGCAATTTTTCTTTTCAAGTGTATGAAAATCATATTGTGACATAGGAGGTGTTCAAAATTGAATAAAAAATGACTGGAAATTAGTGTTACTGAGGTTAATAATAATGTAGCTACAAAATAATACCTAAATTATGTTATTTTAGCACCAATAAATGTAATTTTTATAACAAATTGCAAAACAAAACCAAACAAAACCAAAACCAAAACCAAAACACGCAATGGCGGTTTTGCAAAACCAAAACCAAAACCAAAACACGACGGTAATCCAGATCCAAAACCGAATCCAAAACCAAAACACGGGGGTCAGTGACCATCTCTAGTAATTAGTGAATTAAATGCAGGTGAGTAGGCCGGAGAGTATGCCGGACACGTCATTAGGAGCACGCAGGTGCGTTCTAATTAGCCAAGTGTGGTTTTGTGTAAAAGTGACCTGACATGTGAGCAACGTTTATTTTCTGTAGGTAAGTAGAGATTATAACGATTATTACAGATGTCATTAATGAGCTAAGCTGTTAGTGTTGTGGCAATAGTATGGGTAAAATAGTTTTAAGTACAATTATATGACGTATGATTCATTTGCATGTGCTACATTTAGATGTGCCACGATAGTGTAATGGTTATGTATTTCACCCCCCAATACTAAGTGCAGAAGTTCAAGGCCCCAGGTCAACCCTAAGCACCAAGTGAGTTAATAAAACACATTATTAAGCATACTCCTAAAAGTAAAAAACTATATGCAACTGCTTGTATTTAGTGTAAGATTCGCAAACGCGCTTAATTCACGTTTGTTTGGTGACATTTTTGCAGCTCCTGCTGCTTTAGTAAAACAGTGTTTTTATTAGAGATGGTCACTGACCCCCGTGTTTTGGTTTTGGATTCGGTTTTGGATCTGGATTACCGTCGTGTTTTGGTTTTGGTTTTGGTTTTGCAAAACCGCCATTGCGTGTTTTGGTTTTGGTTTTGGTTTTGTTTGGTTTTGTTTTGCTATTTTTTGGGAAAATCCATGTTTTTGGGCCTAAATTAACCCAATTTAGTGCTCCAACTGTTTTAGAGACAAGTAATCTAATTGTTGAGGTAATAAATCATCCAAAAAAACAGTTTAATTCTTCGTTGGTAGGCCTATTCTACACACAAAACAGATTGTCTTCCTCTCCATCTATGCATATTGGCAATGCAGCCATCGTCTTTGAATGTATATTACACCCTACACTTATAGTTAAATATGTAAAGAAATGGAAAAAGCCAGTTTGGTTTCTGTCTCTCAAGGCCCCCCTCCACTTGTATAAAATACCAAAAAATTCAGCCATTATAGACTGTACAATATTAATTGACATGGAGAAAGCCAGTTTGGTTTCTGTCTCTCTAGGCCCCCCTCCACTTGTATAAAATACTAAAAAATTCAGCCATTATAGACTGTACAATATTAATTGACATGGAGAAAGACAGTTTGGGGTCACTCTGTCTCTCTAGGCCCCCCTCCACTTGTATAAAATACCAAAAAATTCAGCCATTATAGACTGTACAATATTAATTGACATGGAGAAAGCCAGTTTGGTTTCTGTCTCTCTAGGCCCCCCTCCACTTGTATAAAATACTAAAAAATTCAGCCATTATAGACTGTACAATATTAATTGACATGGAGAAAGACAGTTTGGGGTCACTCTGTCTCTCTAGGCCCCCCTCCACTTGTATAAAATACCAAAAAATTCAGCCATTATAGACTGTACAATATTAATTGACATGGAGAAAGCCAGTTTGGTTTCTGTCTCTCTAGGCCCCCCTCCACTTGTATAAAATACTAAAAAATTCAGCCATTATAGACTGTACAATATTAATTGACATGGAGAAAGACAGTTTGGGGTCACTCTGTCTCTCTAGGCCCCCCTCCACTTGTATAAAATACTAAAAAATTCAGCCATTATAGACTGTACAATATTATGAAAAATGGACAAAGCCAGTTTAGGGTCACTCTGTCTATGACACCCTACCCTTAAGGATAAATTGCCCTAACAGCAGCCTTTCAAGATGGTATGTGATATGGAAATGCCACAAGTCCCTTTCCTCTTTGGGGGTAGATTGCACCCTACACTTACATAGAAAGTTTTAAAAAGATGTTATCGGCATCATCTTCAGCTTCATCCTCACCCTCATCAGTGTGTACGTCATCATCACAGACTATCAATTCATCGCCGCTTGAATCCGCCATTAGAGAACAGTCAGTGCTTGGATGTCTTGGATGGTGAAGGCCTTCCTCGTGGAAGATGTAGTTCATTTTGATAAACATCATTTTCTCCACATTTTTGGGAAGTAACCTTCTACGGCGATCACTGACTAAGTTCCCTGCTGTGCTGAACACTCGTTCAGAGTACACACTGGAGGGTGGGCAGCTTAGGTATTGCAAAGCAAGTTTGTACATGGGTTTCCAAATGGCCTGCTTTTCTTCCCAGTAAGGAAAGGGACTGTCTGACATTTCCATATCAACTACCTCTTGAAAGTAATCCTCCACCATCCTTTGCATGTTTATACTCATATTGGATGGACTTATGGGCAAAGTGACACTTTTTTTTGAAAAATCCTTCAAACCAGCCCAGATGTTAAATTGTTCTCGTCTGCCCCCTGTGTCTTCCCTGCTTCTTTTTTGGAAATTTAATTTTTTACGAGCAACAGCTTGAGAAAGTGAAGGAGGACACGTCGTCAAGCCGAGGCCCAGTTCAGCGGCCAACTTGCTGAGCAATAGCTCCTTGCAAAAGTTCACATCTCGCTCATTTACAAGTAAAGACTCAATGTAGGTTTTAAACCTTGGATCAAGCACAGTGGCCAAAACGTACTGATCCGAGTTCAAGATCTTAATAACTCGAGGATCATTGTGAAGCGAATTAAGTACTTGATCGACAAGGCCAACATACTTTGCTGAATTGCTTGCTTTCAGCTCCTCCTTCATTTTCTCAAGCTGCTTTTCCAATAGTCTAATTAAAGGAATGACTTGGCTCAAACTAGCAGAGTCTGCACTGACCTCACATGTCACAACTTCAAATGGTTTCAGCACCTTGCACAGCACTGAAAGGATTCCCCACTGTGCAAGAGTGAAATACATCCCCCCTCCTTTCCCAATGTCATGACTTGTGCAATATGCTTGGATGGCTTTGCGCTGTTCCTCCATCCTCTGAAGCATGTACAGGGTGGAATTCCACCGAGTTACCACCTCTTGCTTAAGTTGGTGGCAGGGCAAGTTAAACTGCTCTTGGAGCTGCTGTAATCTCCTACATGCTGTGGCTGAATGCCTGAAATGGCCTGAAATTTTACGGGCCACCGAAAGCATCTCCTGCACCTCACGGTTATTTCGTAGGAAGCTCTGCACCACCAAGTTGATGGTGTGAGCAAAACAGGGAATATGTTGGAAATCACCCAGCTGTAATGCTCGCACTATATTGTTGGCGTTATCTGAAATGACATACCCTGGGGAGAGTCCGAGTGGTATAAGCCATGCATCAATCACATCTCTCAGTTTGCGTAACAAATTGTCAGCCGTATGCCTGTTAGTGAAGCCGGTGATACAAAGAGTGGCCTGCCTGTGACAAATGTTACGTAGTGGTGTACATGCTGCTGCTGTTCCTGCTGGTGAAGGTGAATGACCAACCCAGTGGGCTGTCACAGTCATATAGTCTTTGGTTTGGCCACTTCCACTTGTCCACATATCTGTGGTTAAGTGAACAGTGGGCAGAATGGCATTTTTCAGCGCAATCTCTACATTTTTACACACTTTTTGGTATAGTTGTGGAATAGCTTTACGGGAGAAATGGTGTCGCGATGGAATTCTGTAACGCGGACACAAAACCTCAATTAACTGTGAAAAACCAGCTGCGTTTATTGTGGAGATTGGACGCAGATCTAACACTAACATTGCAGCCATGGCGTCTGTGATTCGCTTGGCGACTGGGTGACTGCTGTCATATTTGCTTCCCCTCGCAAATGATTGTTTCACAGTTAATTGCTGAAATGTAGGACTGCTCATTTTATTCACCTGCCTCTGGGATGACGATTCACCCCCAGCAGCAGCAACAGCAGCAGCAGGACTAACGCTTTCTTCAGAGGAATCAATAATAGTGCCGGAGTCATCCAGCCTTAAGTGGGATGCCGGGCTAACTCCGAGCGCTACTGAGGATATTGATGAGGATGGTGTGGTGGGTGTATTTTGTAGCCGTCGGTATGTCGGTGAGCGGAGGGTCTTAGCTGATGAGGGAGTGCTTGTATTCTTTTGGGAAGAACTTTCAGCTTTTCCCAACACTTTGCCATGAACTCTCGTTAAATGGCGTAACATAGACGAGGTTCCAAGATGGTTAAGGTCCCTCCCTCGACTGACTGTGGCTTCACATACACTACAAATGGCTATACAATTGTTGTCTGGATTTGGGTAGAAATAATTCCACACATAAGAAGTGGATTTTTTTGTTTTATGCCCAGGCATGACAATGGCCTTTTTCTTGTCACGTGCCAGAACTGCTGCCACTGGTGCAGGACTTACACAAACAACCTCATCCTCATCAACATCCTCATTAGCGCCCTCGTCGCCTACACAAATCTCCCCCTCATCCTCTTCTAATTCCAAAGTGGCATCCTCAATTTGGGTATCACCGGCTACACTCGGGCTATTAAGGCACACATCAGCAGAATGCTCACGATTAGACATCCCACTGTTGGATGGACTCTCCACAGGGATTGTTGTCATTTGTGAATCAGAGCAAATATTCTCCTGTAATGCCTCACTGGTATCTTGCAGCTCAGCTTTGACGCGTAACAGTAGTTGTGCACCAATTGTAGCCTGGGTAACTTTTTGGGATCTGCCACTAATAGCCAAAGGTGAAGGCCTCATTCTCTCTTTGCCACTGCGTGTGTAGAATGGCATGCTTGCAATTTTTTTTTTATCGTCACTTAACTTTTGCTCAGTTACACTTCTTTTTCGCTTCAATACAGTAAATTTTTTTTTGGTTTTTGTTTTTTGCACTAATTTGAAAACACTCTGTTGTTTGACATCGCCTTGGCCAGATGACGTACTGGGAACACTAACATCAGGACTGGTGACAGAACCTGGTTGCTCATTTAGATCATATGTGGACTGCTTTGAATCCATTCTGAGCGCAAACCACTGAGGAGTGCTAAAAATTATTGAGTAGATACTGCTGACAGATATGACTTTTGACAGCCAGAAATATTAATGCACAATTAGGGAGGACACCCCAAAAACACTGAGGAGTGCTAAAAATTATTGAGTAGATACTGCTGACAGATATGACTTTTGACAGCCAGAAATATTAATGCACAATTAGGGAGGACACCCCAAAAACACTGAGGAGTGCTAAAAATTATTGAGTAGATACTGCTGACAGATATGACTTTTGACAGCCAGAAATATTAATGCACAATTAGGGAGGACACCCCAAAAACACTGAGGAGTGCTAAAAATTATTGAGTAGATACTGCTGACAGATATGACTTTTGACAGCCAGAAATATTAATGCACAATTAGGGAGGACACCCCAAAAACACTGAGGAGTGCTAAAAATTATTGAGTAGATACTGCTGACAGATATGACTTTTGACAGCCAGATATATTAATGCACAATTAGGGAGGACACCCCAAAAACACTGAGGAGTGCTAAAAATTATTGAGTAGATACTGCTGACAGATATGACTTTTGACAGCCAGAAATATTAATGCACAATTAGGGAGGACACCCCAAAAACACTGAGGAGTGCTAAAAATTATTGAGTAGATACTGCTGAGAGATATGACTTTTGACAGCCAGAAATATTAATGCACAATTAGGGAGGACACCCCAAAAACACTGAGGAGTGCTAAAAATTATTGAGTAGATACTGCTGACAGATATGACTTTTGACAGCCAGAAATATTAATGCACAATTAGGGAGGACACCCCAAAAACACTGAGGAGTGCTAAAAATTATTGAGTAGATACTGCTGACAGATATGACTTTTGACAGCCAGAAATATTAATGCACAATTAGGGAGGACACCCCAAAAACACTGAGGAGTGCTAAAAATTATTGAGTAGATACTGCTGACAGATATGACTTTTGACAGCCAGAAATATTAATGCACAATTAGGGAGGACACCCCAAAAACACTGAGGAGTGCTAAAAATTATTGAGTAGATACTGCTGACAGATATGACTTTTGACAGCCAGAAATATTAATGCACAATTAGGGAGGACACCCCAAAAACACTGAGGAGTGCTAAAAATTATTGAGTAGATACTGCTGACAGATATGACTTTTGACAGCCAGAAATATTAATGCACAATTAGGGAGGAAACCCCAAAAACACTGAGGAGTGCTAAAAATTATTGAGTAGATACTGCTGACAGATATGACTTTTGACAGCCAGAAATATTAATGCACAATTAGGGAGGACACCCCAAAAACACTGAGGAGTGCTAAAAATTATTGAGTAGATACTGCTGACAGATATGACTTTTGACAGCCAGAAATATTAATGCACAATTAGGGAGGACACCCCAAAAACACTGAGGAGTGCTAAAAATTATTGAGTAGATACTGCTGACAGATATGACTTTTGACAGCCAGAAATATTAATGCACAATTAGGGAGGACACCCCAAAAACACTGAGGAGTGCTAAAAATTATTGAGTAGATACTGCTGACAGATATGACTTTTGACAGCCAGAAATATTAATGCACAATTAGGGAGGACACCCCAAAAACACTGAGGAGTGCTAAAAATTATTGAGTAGATACTGCTGACAGATATGACTTTTGACAGCCAGAAATATTAATGCACAATTAGGGAGGACACCCCAAAAACACTGAGGAGTGCTAAAAATTATTGAGTAGATACTGCTGACAGATATGACTTTTGACAGCCAGAAATATTAATGCACAATTATGGGGGACACCCCAAAAACACTGAGGTGTGCTACAAATTATTGAGTAGATACTGCTGACAGATATGACTTTTGACAGCCAGAAATATTAATGCACAATTATGGGGGACACCCCAAAAGCGCTGGGGAGTGCCAAATATGAAGAAAAAATAATAAACCTCTATCCTCCTCTCTGCACTAGCGATTTTGGTTAGAGCAATTGCAAGAACAATATGGTATTCTCTGTCCCTGCTCTAATTAGCCTATGACTACACCCTGCTCTCTCCCTCTGTCAAATGGCGATGGATTGCTGTGGAGGCGTGTATTTATAAAGTTGAAGTATCGCGAGAACCGAGTCCCGAGATCCGACGACGTCACAATGACGTTCGGCCTCGATTTGGATTCGGAATGGGCGGGAGAGTACCGAGCTGCTCAGCTCGGTACTCGGATACCCAAAGTTCGGGTGGGTTCGGTTCTCGGAGAACCGGACCCGCCCATCTCTAGTTTTTATTAATGTGTGTGTGTTTATCTAGGGTTAATATTTTAATACCACGTTATCCATCATGCTGTTCATATTAATTGCAACATGGCCAATTTATCAGGTCTAAGACAGTCATTCAGCTGTGCTAACTAGTTAATGTGCAGTTTGGTGTTGGTGTTTCAATGTGAAGTATAACTAGAGATGGGCGGGTCCGGTTCTCCGAGAACCGAACCCACCCGAACTTTGGGTATCCGAGTACCGAGCTGAGCAGCTCGGTACTCTCCCGCCCATTCCGAATCCAAATCGAGGCCGAACGTCATTGTGACGTCGTCGGATCTCGGGACTCGGTTCTCGCGATACTTCAACTTTATAAATACACGCCTCCACAGCAATCCATCGCCATTTGACAGAGGGAGAGAGCAGGGTGTAGTCATAGGCTAATTAGAGCAGGGACAGAGAATACCATATTGTTCTTGCAATTGCTCTAACCAAAATCGCTAGTGCAGAGAGGAGGATAGAGGTTTATTATTTTTTCTTCATATTTGGCACTCCCCAGCGCTTTTGGGGTGTCCCCCATAATTGTGCATTAATATTTCTGGCTGTCAAAAGTCATATCTGTCAGCAGTATCTACTAAATAATTTGTAGCACACCTCAGTGTTTTTGGGGTGTCCTCCCTAATTGTGCATTAATATTTCTGGCTGTCAAAAGTCATATCTGTCAGCAGTATCTACTCAATAATTTTTAGCACTCCTCAGTGTTTTTGGGGTGTCCTCCCTAATTGTGCATTAATATTTCTGGCTGTCAAAAGTCATATCTGTCAGCAGTATCTACTCAATAATTTTTAGCACTCCTCAGTGTTTTTGGGGTGTCCTCCCTAATTGTGCATTAATATTTCTGGCTGTCAAAAGTCATATCTGTCAGCAGTATCTACTCAATAATTTTTAGCACTCCTCAGTGTTTTTGGGGTGTCCTCCCTAATTGTGCATTAATATTTCTGGCTGTCAAAAGTCATATCTGTCAGCAGTATCTACTCAATAATTTTTAGCACTCCTCAGTGTTTTTGGGGTGTCCTCCCTAATTGTGCATTAATATTTCTGGCTGTCAAAAGTCATATCTGTCAGCAGTATCTACTCAATAATTTGTAGCACTCCTCAGTGTTTTTGGGGTGTCCTCCCTAATTGTGCATTAATATTTCTGGCTGTCAAAAGTCATATCTGTCAGCAGTATCTACTCAATAATTTTTAGCACTCCTCAGTGTTTTTGGGGTGTCCTCCCTAATTGTGCATTAATATTTCTGGCTGTCAAAAGTCATATCTGTCAGCAGTATCTACTCAATAATTTGTAGCACTCCTCAGTGTTTTTGGGGTGTCCTCCCTAATTGTGCATTAATATTTCTGGCTGTCAAAAGTCATATCTGTCAGCAGTATCTACTCAATAATTTTTAGCACTCCTCAGTGTTTTTGGGGTGTCCTCCCTAATTGTGCATTAATATTTCTGGCTGTCAAAAGTCATATCTGTCAGCAGTATCTACTCAATAATTTGTAGCACTCCTCAGTGTTTTTGGGGTGTCCTCCCTAATTGTGCATTAATATTTCTGGCTGTCAAAAGTCATATCTGTCAGCAGTATCTACTCAATAATTTTTAGCACTCCTCAGTGTTTTTGGGGTGTCCTCCCTAATTGTGCATTAATATTTCTGGCTGTCAAAAGTCATATCTGTCAGCAGTATCTACTCAATAATTTTTAGCACTCCTCAGTGTTTTTGGGGTGTCCTCCCTAATTGTGCATTAATATTTCTGGCTGTCAAAAGTCATATCTGTCAGCAGTATCTACTCAATAATTTGTAGCACTCCTCAGTGTTTTTGGGGTGTCCTCCCTAATTGTGCATTAATATTTCTGGCTGTCAAAAGTCATATCTGTCAGCAGTATCTACTCAATAATTTTTAGCACTCCTCAGTGTTTTTGGGGTGTCCTCCCTAATTGTGCATTAATATTTCTGGCTGTCAAAAGTCATATCTGTCAGCAGTATCTACTCAATAATTTGTAGCACTCCTCAGTGTTTTTGGGGTGTCCTCCCTAATTGTGCATTAATATTTCTGGCTGTCAAAAGTCATATCTGTCAGCAGTATCTACTCAATAATTTTTAGCACTCCTCAGTGGTTTGCGCTCAGAATGGATTCAAAGCAGTCCACATATGATCTAAATGAGCAACCAGGTTCTGTCACCAGTCCTGATGTTAGTGTTCCCAGTACGTCATCTGGCCAAGGCGATGTCAAACAACAGAGTGTTTTCAAATTAGTGCAAAAAACAAAAACCAAAAAAAAATTTACTGTATTGAAGCGAAAAAGAAGTGTAACTGAGCAAAAGTTAAGTGACGATAAAAAAAAAATTGCAAGCATGCCATTCTACACACGCAGTGGCAAAGAGAGAATGAGGCCTTCACCTTTGGCTATTAGTGGCAGATCCCAAAAAGTTACCCAGGCTACAATTGGTGCACAACTACTGTTACGCGTCAAAGCTGAGCTGCAAGATACCAGTGAGGCATTACAGGAGAATATTTGCTCTGATTCACAAATGACAACAATCCCTGTGGAGAGTCCATCCAACAGTGGGATGTCTAATCGTGAGCATTCTGCTGATGTGTGCCTTAATAGCCCGAGTGTAGCCGGTGATACCCAAATTGAGGATGCCACTTTGGAATTAGAAGAGGATGAGGGGGAGATTTGTGTAGGCGACGAGGGCGCTAATGAGGATGTTGATGAGGATGAGGTTGTTTGTGTAAGTCCTGCACCAGTGGCAGCAGTTCTGGCACGTGACAAGAAAAAGGCCATTGTCATGCCTGGGCATAAAACAAAAAAATCCACTTCTTATGTGTGGAATTATTTCTACCCAAATCCAGACAACAATTGTATAGCCATTTGTAGTGTATGTGAAGCCACAGTCAGTCGAGGGAGGGACCTTAACCATCTTGGAACCTCGTCTATGTTACGCCATTTAACGAGAGTTCATGGCAAAGTGTTGGGAAAAGCTGAAAGTTCTTCCCAAAAGAATACAAGCACTCCCTCATCAGCTAAGACCCTCCGCTCACCGACATACCGACGGCTACAAAATACACCCACCACACCATCCTCATCAATATCCTCAGTAGCGCTCGGAGTTAGCCCGGCATCCCACTTAAGGCTGGATGACTCCGGCACTATTATTGATTCCTCTGAAGAAAGCGTTAGTCCTGCTGCTGGTGTTGCTGCTGCTGGGGGTGAATCGTCATCCCAGAGGCAGGTGAATAAAATGAGCAGTCCTACATTTCAGCAATTAACTGTGAAACAATCATTTGCGAGGGGAAGCAAATATGACAGCAGTCACCCAGTCGCCAAGCGAATCACAGACGCCATGGCTGCAATGTTAGTGTTAGATCTGCGTCCAATCTCCACAATAAACGCAGCTGGTTTTTCACAGTTAATTGAGGTTTTGTGTCCGCGTTACAGAATTCCATCGCGACACCATTTCTCCCGTAAAGCTATTCCACAACTATACCAAAAAGTGTGTAAAAATGTAGAGATTGCGCTGAAAAATGCCATTCTGCCCACTGTTCACTTAACCACAGATATGTGGACAAGTGGAAGTGGCCAAACCAAAGACTATATGACTGTGACAGCCCACTGGGTTGGTCATTCACCTTCACCAGCAGGAACAGCAGCAGCATGTACACCACTACGTAACATTTGTCACAGGCAGGCCACTCTTTGTATCACCGGCTTCACTAACAGGCATACGGCTGACAATTTGTTACGCAAACTGAGAGATGTGATTGATGCATGGCTTATACCACTCGGACTCTCCCCAGGGTATGTCATTTCAGATAACGCCAACAATATAGTGCGAGCATTACAGCTGGGTGATTTCCAACATATTCCCTGTTTTGCTCACACCATCAACTTGGTGGTGCAGAGCTTCCTACGAAATAACCGTGAGGTGCAGGAGATGCTTTCGGTGGCCCGTAAAATTTCAGGCCATTTCAGGCATTCAGCCACAGCATGTAGGAGATTACAGCAGCTCCAAGAGCAGTTTAACTTGCCCTGCCACCAACTTAAGCAAGAGGTGGTAACTCGGTGGAATTCCACCCTGTACATGCTTCAGAGGATGGAGGAACAGCGCAAAGCCATCCAAGCATATTGCACAAGTCATGACATTGGGAAAGGAGGGGGGATGTATTTCACTCTTGCACAGTGGGGAATCCTTTCAGTGCTGTGCAAGGTGCTGAAACCATTTGAAGTTGTGACATGTGAGGTCAGTGCAGACTCTGCTAGTTTGAGCCAAGTCATTCCTTTAATTAGACTATTGGAAAAGCAGCTTGAGAAAATGAAGGAGGAGCTGAAAGCAAGCAATTCAGCAAAGTATGTTGGCCTTGTCGATCAAGTACTTAATTCGCTTCACAATGATCCTCGAGTTATTAAGATCTTGAACTCGGATCAGTACGTTTTGGCCACTGTGCTTGATCCAAGGTTTAAAACCTACATTGAGTCTTTACTTGTAAATGAGCGAGATGTGAACTTTTGCAAGGAGCTATTGCTCAGCAAGTTGGCCGCTGAACTGGGCCTCGGCTTGACGACGTGTCCTCCTTCACTTTCTCAAGCTGTTGCTCGTAAAAAATTAAATTTCCAAAAAAGAAGCAGGGAAGACACAGGGGGCAGACGAGAACAATTTAACATCTGGGCTGGTTTGAAGGATTTTTCAAAAAAAAGTGTCACTTTGCCCATAAGTCCATCCAATATGAGTATAAACATGCAAAGGATGGTGGAGGATTACTTTCAAGAGGTAGTTGATATGGAAATGTCAGACAGTCCCTTTCCTTACTGGGAAGAAAAGCAAGCCATTTGGAAACCCATGTACAAACTTGCTTTGCAATACCTAAGCTGCCCACCCTCCAGTGTGTACTCTGAACGAGTGTTCAGCACAGCAGGGAACTTAGTCAGTGATCGCCGTAGAAGGTTACTTCCCAAAAATGTGGAGAAAATGATGTTTATAAAAATGAACTACATCTTCCACGAGGAAGGCCTTCACCATCCAAGACATCCAAGCACTGACTGTTCTCTAATGGCGGATTCAAGCGGCGATGAATTGATAGTCTGTGATGATGACGTACACACTGATGAGGGTGAGGATGAAGCTGAAGATGATGCCGATAACATCTTTTTAAAACTTTCTATGTAAGTGTAGGGTGCAATCTACCCCCAAAGAGGAAAGGGACTTGTGGCATTTCCATATCACATACCATCTTGAAAGGCTGCTGTTAGGGCAATTTATCCTTAAGGGTAGGGTGTCATAGACAGAGTGACCCTAAACTGGCTTTGTCCATTTTTCATAATATTGTACAGTCTATAATGGCTGAATTTTTTAGTATTTTATACAAGTGGAGGGGGGCCTAGAGAGACAGAGTGACCCCAAACTGTCTTTCTCCATGTCAATTAATATTGTACAGTCTATAATGGCTGAATTTTTTAGTATTTTATACAAGTGGAGGGGGGCCTAGAGAGACAGAAACCAAACTGGCTTTCTCCATGTCAATTAATATTGTACAGTCTATAATGGCTGAATTTTTTGCTATTTTATACAAGTGGAGGGGGGCCTTGAGAGACAGAAAGCAAACTGGCTTTTTCCATTTCTTTACATATTTAACTATAAGTGTAGGGTGTAATATACATTCAAAGACGATGGCTGCATTGCCAATATGCATAGATGGAGAGGAAGACAATCTGTTTTGTGTGTAGAATAGGCCTACCAACGAAGAATTAAACTGTTTTTTTGGATGATTTATTACCTCAACAATTAGATTACTTGTCTCTAAAACAGTTGGAGCACTAAATTGGGTTAATTTAGGCCCAAAAACATGGATTTTCCCAAAAAATAGCAAAACAAAACCAAACAAAACCAAAACCAAAACCAAAACACGCAATGGCGGTTTTGCAAAACCAAAACCAAAACCAAAACACGACGGTAATCCAGATCCAAAACCGAATCCAAAACCAAAACACGGGGGTCAGTGACCATCTCTAAGTATAACTCAGTGAATAAAGAAATAAGCTTGCAACAACAAGGTAATGAGTTTGAACCCTGAATGATGTGTGTATGTGGCTAACCTTGGTATATTTACAAGTTTGAGGGTATTTATTCCACTCTGTGACTTAGTATATGTTTTGGTGTGTAAGGTGGCTATATGTAATGTTCAACAGTGTTATCAGCTACAACACAGCAAAGCAGTTGTTGGCAAAGACTTTGGATTTCAAAGACATAGGAATTCTGTACTGGCAACAGTGGAAAAAGCTAAGTGCTCCACCAAATCAAATTGTAGAAATGGGAGCAATAAATGTTCTATTTTTGATTTGTATTTATCAACATGGATATATTTCGATATGCATAAATTGTGACTCTGCATGCACCAAATCTTTCTGGGTATAATATTTCCAAGTATTGGCATTTTTCCCCATGTTTTAAGGGAAACAACTTATGCTAGAAGTTGCTGGTCATCTTTAATTTGTATTCTATTCCCTTGACATCACCACTTGTACAGTGGTGTAGCAGTTAGGCAATCCACCTTGCCAGCTTGCTACATGGGTTCGAGTCCTCACCAGCCCTCAGCTCTTAGGGATCATTAATATCCTTACACTATTTGTGTTGCTGTTAAAAGTGTCCCTGTGGCAATAGTACACTTGTTTTAAATTTGCATAAATCATGTGTGTAAAACCCTAAAATATAGTTTCGAGTTATTATATGTCTATTAATATTATTTGTTATTGCAAACGCACCATCACCAACTGTCAAATCAGGCATGTAACATATTGAGACTAATGATATTGGTAATTGTTCAGAATGGTTGGAGATTTATCATAAATATTTATGACAAAGTCTATTGTTTGGGAGACATTTTACATAAAATGAAATAATTACCCATGCAGTGTGCACAACAATTCCGGCAGTGGATTGAATGTGGAATGCACTGAGGCAACCATTCCGGCAGTGGAATGAATGTGGAATGCACTGAGGCAACCATTCCGGCAGTGGAATGAATGTGAAATGCACTGAGGCAACCATTCCGGCAGTGGAATGGATGTGGAATGCACTGAGGCAACCATTCTGGCAGTGGAATGAATGTGGAATGCACTGAGGCAAGCATTCCGGCAGTGGAATGAATGTGGAATGCACTGAGGCAACCATTCCGGCAGTGGAATGAATGTGAAATGCACTGAGGCAACCATTCCGGCAGTGGAATGAATGTGAAATGCACTGAGGCAACCATTCCGGCAGTGGAATGAATGTGGAATGCACTGAGGCAACCATTCCGGCAGCCGGAATGAATGTGAAATGCACTGAGGCAACCATTCCGGCAGCCGGAATGAATGTGGAATGCACTGAGGCAACCATTCCGGCAGCCGGAATGCACTGTGACCTGGATTCTCCCCATAATGCTGAGAAGATATGTGGCTAGCAGTGTACAGGCCTATAAAAGGCAGTCCTCTTTACTGAAGAGGCAGTAAGCAGCAGAGGGCGCTATTTCCAGCTAACTAATTCCGGCATTCCGGCAGTTCCGGATTGAGGCCAAAGGGCCAAAATAACATCAAACATGTTGCACTTGCGAATTGCATTGATTAGAAAGGGGTATGTAAAGCAAAAAAAGCTTAATTTACACAAACATACTAATGGAACATTTGTAAGATATCTAAAAGCTCAATAAAAATTGTTTTTAAAAAAAAAAAATAAAAAAAAAAATGCCACAGGCAGTCTGTATTGATATGTATGTATGTTGTGCATATTTCGTTTTGCATTTTAAACGCAAAAGATGCTCCTAAAGGCGTTTAATAGTGGTTTTAGCTAGCTGTATTGGAGTTAAACATGACCCTGGCCTTCCTTAACTTTTGTGAAAGATTTGAGACAGGAGTGACGTCAGTTTCACTCATCTGGGCAGAGGGAACGCCTACTATTCTCAAGTGAAAAAGCTTAACGCCTACTTTACTCAAGTACTATCTCATCTCCACTAGGGATGAGCGCACTCGGATTTATGAAATCCGAGCCCACCCGAACGTTGCGGATCCGAGTCGGATCCGAGACAGATCCGGGTATTGGCGCCAAATTCAAATGTGAAACTGAGGCTCTGACTCATAATCCCGTTGTCGGATCTCGCGATACTCGGATCCTATAAATTCCCCGCTAGTCGCCGCCATCTTCACTCGGGCATTGATCAGGGTAGAGGGAGGGTGTGTTAGGTGGTCCTCTGTCCTGGTAGATCTCGTGCTGTGCTGTTTAGTTCTGTGCTGTGCTGTTTAGTTCTGTGCTGTTCTGTGCTGTGCTGTGCTGTGCTGTGTTCTGCAGTATCAGTCCAGTGGTGCTGTGTGCTGTGCTCTGTCCTTCTGAGGTCAGTGGTGCTGCTGGGTCCTGTGCTGTGTCCTGTTCAGTCCAGTGGTGCTGTGTCCTGTGCTCTGTGCTTCTAAGGGCATAGTTATTTCCCCAATATTCCCCTGTGTTTAAAAAAATAAAAAAAAGTTTTTTAAAAAAATACCAAAAACTACTTTAATTTTTTTTAATTACCACAAAATTTGCACAACCAATCCTGCAGTATAAGCCCATTGGTACTGCAATATTACCAAGTTCACACATTCAGCAGTAAAAGTCCAGTGGTACTGCAATATTACAAAGTTTACACATTCTGCAGTATCAGTCCAGTGGTGCTGTGTCCTGTGCTCTGTCCTGCTGAGTTCCGTAGTGCTGCTGGGTCCTGTGCCGTGTCCTGTTCAGTCCAGTGGTGCTGTGTCCTGTGCTCTGTGCTTCTAAGGGCATAGTTATTTCCCCATTATTCCCAAGTTTTTAAAAAATAAAAAAAAAGTAAAAAAAAAAAAAAAATTAAAAAAAAAAAAAAAATATATAATAATTATAACCAAATCTGCAAAACCAATCCAGCAGTATAAGTCCATTGGTACTGCAATATTACAAAGTTCACACATTCTGCAGTATCAGTCCAGTGGTGCTGTGTCCTGTGCTCTGTCCTGCTGAGTTCCGTAGTGCTGCTGGGTCCTGTGCCGTGTCCTGTTCAGTCCAGTGGTGCTGTGTCCTGTGCTCTGTGCTTCTAAGGGCATAGTTATTTCCCCACTATTCCCAAGTTTTTAAAAAAAAAAAAAAAGTAAAAAAAAAAAAAAAATTAACAAAAAAAAAAAAATATATAATAATTATAACCAAATTTGCAAAACCAATCCAGCAGTATAAGTCCATTGGTACTGCAATATTACAAAGTTCACACATTCTGCAGTATCAGTCCAGTGGTGCTGTGTCCTGTGCTCTGTCCTGCTGAGTTCCGTACTGCTGCTGGGTCCTGTGCCGTGTCCTGTTCAGTCCAGTGGTGCTGTGTCCTGTGCTCTGTGCTTCTAAGGGCATAGTTATTTCCCCACTATTCCCAAGTTTTTTAAAAATAAAAAAAAAGTAAAAAAAAATAAAAAATTTAAAAAAAAAAAAATATATAATAATTATAACCAAATTTGCAAAACCAATACAGCAGTATAAGTCCATTGGTACTGCAATATTACCAAGTTCACACATTCTGCAGTATCTTGTGCTACATATAATGGAGACCAAAAATTTGGAGGATAAAGTAGGGAAAGATAAAGACCCACTTCCTCCTAATGCTGAAGCTGCTGCCACTAGTCATGACATAGACGATGAAATGCCATCAACGTCGTCTGGCAAGCACGATGCCCAATCTCCTAGTACAGGGCATGTAAAATCCAAAAAGCCCAAGTTCTCAAAAAACAGCAAAAAAAGAAACTTAAAATCATCTGAGGAGAAACGTAAAGTTGGCAATATGCCAATTACGACAAGTAGTGGCAAGGAACGGCTTAGACCCTGTCCCGTGTTCATGACTAGTGGTCCAGCTTCACCCAAGGATCTAAGCCCTCCTCCCCCCCCCTACAAAAAATTTAAGAGAGTTATGCTGTCAGCAACAACAACAAAACAGCAAAGAACTCTGCCTTCTAAACAGATGACATCACAAATCCCCAAGGCGAGTCCAAGGGTGTTGTGGGTGTGAACCCTGACCTTCCCATCACTGTACGGGAAGAGGTGACTCCATCCAGCATTTGCAGCACGCCCTCTGCATATGCTGGAAGGATCACCCACAGTCCAGTTACAGATTTGGCTAATGAAGGTGTGAATGTTGTACACTGGGAGGAGGATATTGATGTAGCTGGCGCTGAGGAGGATGTTGATGATTATGATGCAGACAGATACCAAATTGCATTTCTCAATTTCTATTTATATTCTAGATTATATGACGGCTGAAAAGTTTTCTGTTTTACTCCTAGTGGAGAGGGGATCTGATGCAGACAGATACCAAACTGCCTTTGTCCATTTCTTTGTATATTTGAATTGCTAGTTCTACAGTCTATGCAGGCTGCTTTATTTATATTCAACTACAAGTGTAGGGCGGGGGGGGGGCATAGATAGCCACCAAAGTAACGTGGTCCATTTAATTTCACTTTCTAGCTCCACAGTCTGTGCAGCCTGCTTTTTTTTATCTTCAAAGTATTTATATTTACAAGCCTTGCAATCTAAATTAACTAGAGGTAGTGACGTGGTAGAACTCCAAAAGGCAGTTTGGAAGCCCCTGTACAAACTGGCTCTATTTTACCTGAGTTGTCCCCCCTCCAGTGTGTACTCGGAAAGAGTTTTTAGTGCAGCGGGGAACCTGGTCAGTGAGCGGCGAAGGAGGTTGCTTCCTCACAACGTTGAAAAAATGATGTTTATAAAAATGAATAATCAATTCCTCAATGAAGTACAGCACTGCCCTCCAGATACTACAGAGGGACCTGTGGTTGTGGAGTCCAGCGGGGACGAATTGATAATGTGTGATGAGGAGGAAGTACACACTGTAGGGGGAGAGGAATCAGAGGTTGAGGATGAGGACGACATCTTGCCTCAGTAGAGCCTGTTTAGTCTGTACAGGGAGAGATGAATAGCTTTTTTGGTGTGGGGGCCCAAACAAACCAATCATTTCAGCCAAAGTTGTTTGGTAGGCCCTGTCGCTGAAATGATTGGTTTGTTAAAGTGTGCATGTCCTATTTCAACAACATAAGGGTGGGTGTGAGGGCCCAAGGACAATTCCATCTTGGAACTTTTTTTTTTGCATTATATGACCAATCAACAGTCGTTTGCCATGTTCAAAAAGTAAAACCAAATTTAAAAAAATTCAAGAAATTAAACCAAAAGTAAAATGCCGTGTCATAATTTAAAACAAGAGGTATTGACGTGCTCTAAAACTACTGTATTGTTGTTTATATTTTATAAACACTACACTTGAAAGCTTGAGTCTTTCAATAAAAAAGTAACTGTCCATTGCACGAATATTTGCAACAGGGACAATTTTAGGGTTAAGAAAGTCAACTAATAACACTTCAACGCTGTCTGTCTTTATAAACACTACACTTGGAAGTTGGAGGAGGTATTGTGGCCCCGGCACCAAATTTACTACCGGGGCCACTCCACTGTGCAGTCCATATTTAGGTGTATCAGATATTAAACAACGGTGACAGTTGATGCCCAATTTTTTAATTATATTGTGGCCTCGGTACCAAATTGTGTACCGGGGCCACCACACTACGCAGTCCAGATACTTGTTTGGTGGAATTCAGACCAGTTGAGGGTTTTATTATTATATTGTGGGGACCACTCTATCTATACCACACTACAACTCTATACCACTCTATTTAATACTTTAATTCTATTTAATACTTTAACTCTATTTCATACTTTAATTCTATTTAATACTTTAATGCTATTTCATACTTTAATTCTATTTAATACTTTAATTCTATTACTAATTACCATAAAGAGGAACTGCCGCTTCTATTTAATACTTTAATTCTATTAGTAGTTACCATAAAGAGGAACAAAATAAACCAATTTTACCAAAAGTATAATATGACTTAGACTTACAAACACTACACTTGAAAGATCGTGCCTTTAAATGAAAAAGTCAGTCTTCATTGCACGACTATGTGCAACAGGGACAGTTTTTTGGTTTACAAAGTCAACCAATAACACTTGGACCCTGTCTGTCTTTAACATACTTGATGGGATCTCAATGATGAATTGTCTGTACCATGTTTGGAGGAGGTATTGTGGCCCCGGTATCAAATTGGGTACCGGGGCCACCCCACTACGCAGTCCAGATACTTGTTTGGTGGAATTCTGACACGTGGAGGGTTTTTTAATTATATTGTGGCCTCGGTACCAAATTGTGTACCGGGGCCACCACACTACGCAGTCAAGATAGATAGATGCGTATCATAGATAAAGTACATTCAGTGGTGTGGGGCAAATTGAAAAATATTCAAAATGCACTGACATTATCAAAAACAAGAGGTTGTCACACGCTAAAACTCCAACATGTATATGATGGAGAGGATGGAGGAGCAGCCGTATGTGTAGTGTAATGCAGACCTGTTGAAGGTTTTTTATATATTTTATTGTGGTGCCCAGTGCCCACTCCTCTAGGCAGTCCAGGTACATTTATTGGTGCGAATCAAACAAGTTGATGGTTTTCTTATTATATATATTGTGGTGACCCACTCCTCTACGCAGTCCAGGTACATTTATTGGTGCGATTCATAAAAGTTCAGGGTTTTTAATATATTGTGGTGACCCACTCCTCTACGCAGTCCAGGTACATTTATTGGTGCGAATCATAAAAGTTCAGGGTTTTTAATATATTGTGGTGACCCACTCCTCTACGCAGTCCAGGTACATTTATTGGTGCGATTCATAAAAGTTCAGGGTTTTTAATATATTGTGGTGACTCACTCCTCTACGCAGTCCAGGTACATTTATTGGTGCGATTCATAAAAGTTCAGGGTTTTTAATATATTGTGGTGACCCACTCCTCTACGCAGTCCAGGTACATTTATTGGTGCGATTCATAAAAGTTCAGGGTTTTTAATATATATTGTGGTGACCCACTCCTCTACGCAGTCCAGGTACATTTATTGGTGCGAATCATAAAAGTTCAGGGTTTTTAATATATATTGTGGTGACCCACTCCTCTACGCAGTCCAGAAAGATACCTTGTTGCAACGTTTTGGACTAATAACTATATTGTGAGGTGTTCAGAATACACTGTAAATTAGTGGAAATGCTTGTTATTGAATGTTATTGAGGTTAATAATAGCCTAGGAGTGAAAATAAGCCCAAAAACTTGATTTTTAAACTTTTTATGTTTTTTTCAAAAAAAATCCGAATCCAAAACCTTAAATCCGAACCGAGACCTTTCGTCAAGTGTTTTGCGAGACAAATCCGAACCCCAAAAATAACGAAAATCCGGATCCAAAACACAAAACACGAGACCTCAAAAGTCGCCGGTGCACATCCCTAATCTCCACCCAGTCCGCGCCTACTCTCCGCCCATTCCCACCCATATGTTCTCAAGTGGTCAGCAGTCATCTCAAATCTATTTGCGTTGCAGTTTGAGATTGAGTCGCCTTTTGAGAGCTGTATCTGCCGTGCTTGAGTAGCGTATGTAGTGTTTTGCGCTGCTTAAGCGTCGTTTCGCGCATGCGCAGAGCCATTTAGCAGATGCGTATGCGTTTGCGAACTTTGATGAATCGGGCCCCTAGTGTTTAGCACTTCAGCCTCACAGTACTGGGGTCATGAGTTCAATTCCCGCCCATGGCCTTATCTGTGTGGAGTTTGTATGTTCTCCCTGTGTTTGCGTGGGTTTCCTCTGGGGGCTTCGGTTTCCTCCCACACGCCAAAAAACATACTGGTAGGTTAATTGGCTGCTATCAAAATTCACCCTAGTCTTTCCCTCTGTCTGTCTGTGTGTGTGTGTGTGTATATTAGGGAATTTAGACTGTAAGCTCCAATGGGGCAGGGACTGATGTGAATGAGTTCTCTGTACAGCGCTGCGAAATTAGTGGCGCTATATAAATAAATGATGATGATGATGATGATGATGGGAAAGCCGATATACTTTTAAACAAACCCAGCATAATGATTACCATAACAGCGGTACTAATAAAAAGCCTACTTACTATAAAACAGATACAAGCTTTGACCGAAGGTAGGAATGAGCGGCGCGTGTAACATCCGAATGCCCCAAATAGGTACAGTAGTAAATTCCGTCATTTTCCTTTCCACCACCCCCATGCCGCCTTAGATCCTAGCTGGACACACAGGGAAGTAAGTTGCTTGATGGCCTTCACAGGCATAATGGAGTTTTTGAATAGAATGAATGAAAGGTGAGTGGAAATATAAATGTTGTAATGTTTTTTGACTGGAAGATGGTTGAATCTGGATGCATATTTGTAGAGTATATGAGACTGAATGATCATTTGTCGTAAGTTTGTATACAGATGGTAAATGTGGATAGTGCTGAGTTCAGATAAAATGGAGTTAGTAAAGACTTTGGTTTGGTATGGATAGTGTTACCTAAATGCATGCCTTGTAATAATGTTGCAATGCTGTGTGGATATGCATAGGTAATGGTATGCTGTTACTCTGATCTGTATGTGATTATGTAGTCTAATAAAAACTGGGCCCTGTAGCTATGAAAGTTGCATTGGTAGTAAATTAGACCATTACAAGCACATGTGCTTAAGATGGCTGACAATGTGTTGATTCCTGTAATACTATACAATTCCTAGAGATCCTGTTATATTTAGGATGGATTGTTGGTTCACATGGAAGCATTCATGGTTTTGGCAAAGATTATTCTTGGAAAGCTAATGGAAAGTGCAAATATTATGTAATAGTAAGTGTATGGAAATGGTTGTGCATAGTTTATTTGTTAGATAGAATGGTGGTGTTGGAAAAGTATTTCATGGGAAAGTGAAGAAACCGTATAGATGATATTGTAAAGTCTGTTATGCTGCTGTTTATTAGATGCATAGTAAAGTGATTGGATTGTTCAGGAAATAGTCAGATTGTTTAATATAATATTTTGTTAGACTGTTGGTTTAAAGGGTAGTTTGCAACTCTGAATCTCTGAAATAATTTGGTTTATTGCTGGAAATGTTGGTGTAGTTAAAATGGCAGCAAAGTGAAATACCATGTGTATAGAGCAGGCTGAGTTTCATAAAATAGAGAAAATGAATCTAGTATCTGGCATGCTGGTAAAATGGCTGCCATATATAAACTCTCATGTGAAGGGAATGTGGTAGGGAATAATGGCTGTTGGACTTTGTGAGAATATTTGGAAGGTTAAGATGTGTGCATGATTGTCTGTGTGGTATCCCTCCTCCACAGGTCTCCCCCCCTCCTCCCCTTCACACACACAATGCATTCATATACCTAGAACAATACACACACACATTCACACACCTTTAGACAATAGGTAAAGCTTAACTCACACACACACTTACACACACACAATGACTTGTATATGTATATAACAGCACCTGTTATGGCCTATAAATTGATTTGAGCAACTTCCACTTCTGTATTTGTCTGAGAGGCATGTTGGTGTCAGTAGCTGAGGGGGAGTACTGACATTGGATTGCTATTTGGAGGTTTCTGGGGTACCTCTTTGGTAAGTTGGCTCTCAATTTAAAAACACATATGTATGGCCCAAATATATGGGACTCTCATTGTTTAGAGTAGGACCATCCTATTAGCAAAAGCGCCTTGGCGTGGCAGGATGGCTTAAACATACATTTGCAAATGTGTGCAACAAAGACTTTTGCATTTTTATCTACAGTAGAAATGGCAGATCTGTTGCTGGCTATAGCAGTGTGCTGGGGGAAAAAATGTTGTGTGTATGTTCCTTGCAGGATAACCCCACCCTTTCAAGCACCTGTTATGGCCTATAAATTGATTTGAGCAGCTTCCACTTTTGTATTTGTCTGAGAGGCATGTTGGTGTCAGTAGCTGAGAGGGGGTACTGGCACTGAATTGCTGTTTGGAGGCTTCTGGGGTACCTCTTTGGTAAGTTGGCTCTCAATTTAAAAACACATATGTATGGCCCAAATATATGGGACTCTCATTGTTTAGAGTAGGACCATCCTATTAGCAAAAGCGCCTTGGCGTGGCAGGATGGCTTAAACATACATTTGCAAATGTGTGCAACAAAGACTTTTGCATTTTTATCTACAGTAGAAATGGCAGATCTGTTGCTGGCTATAGCAGTGTGCTGGGGGAAAAAATGTTGTGTGTATGTTCCTTGCAGGATAACCCCACCCTTTCAAGCACCTGTTATGGCCTATAAATTGATTTGAGCAGCTTCCACTTTTGTATTTGTCTGAGAGGCATGTTGGTGTCAGTAGCTGAGAGGGGGTACTGGCACTGAATTGCTGTTTGGAGGCTTCTGGGGTACCTCTTTGGTAAGTTGGCTCTCAATTTAAAAACACATATGTATGGCCCAAATATATGGGACTCTCATTGTTTAGAGTAGGACCATCCTATTAGCAAAAGCGCCTTGGCGTGGCAGGATGGCTTAAACATACATTTGCAAATGTGTGCAACAAAGACTTTTGCATTTTTATCTACAGTAGAAATGGCAGATCTGTTGCTGGCTATAGCAGTGTGCTGGGGGGAAAAAATGTTGTGTGTATGTTCCTTGCAGGATAACCCCACCCTTTCAAGCACCTGTTATGGCCTATAAATTGATTTAAGCAGCTTCCACTTTTGTATATGTATATAACAGACAATAAATGTAATGTAGGGCACCAAAATCTATACTTTGTGTATAATATTGTTACGCTGTTTACTGTTTTATAATATATACATAAGTTTTACAATTTGAATGTTAATAATACAACATATTTTAAATGAAACTATTTTGTGCGTAGTTTTTCTTGAAGATATGACCATAAGCTAGTATATGGATATTGGTCCTGTGGATTTAAGGTAAAATAATAATTCTATTTCTCAGGTTGAATCATAAGTACCTTTGTGAAGAGTTGGTTGCATAATTAACGGTATTAAATGGTCATCCATACATTTGCCAGATTATTAAGGAGATTAAAACACCATAATCACCCCCAAAATCCTTTTACAGTTATGGATCTCTATATGGCTTTCTAGACATCCACTTCATTTCACTAGTAGTTAGTATATAATTGATGGCTATTTTTACCTTTATATTATATTTCACTTTTTTACTTTTACTCAATAGGGTGTATCTTCAATTAAGACTTATGATTGGTGGATGTTTCACAATATTCACTGATTTTATTAAAGTACATAATCTTTGATCAACCTCACAAATTATCCATAGAGGATTCTAATGGAAAGGTGCTCTCTTTCGATCTTATCGGACTAACTGGCACATTTGACATATACAAATAGTATGATCCCTGTATGTACTTACCGGGAAGTCACATACACTCTACAAATAGTAGGATCCCTGTATGTATTTACCTGGACGTCACATATACCTTACGAAGGATCTAATACCAATGCCCTATTTTGATTCCCTTTTAGGGGACATCAAATAGCCTCATTAATTATGATAACCAATGTTAGGACAGACACATAACTTTAACCAAACCACAAGATGTTTCACTATTTCTGGGATTATTTGTTACCCATGAAGTAGATAGAGATACCAATAGGGTTATAGATTCTCTCTAACAGTTAATAAAGGTTAATGCTCTCCCTCTCATTCCTACTGACCCAGTAATTGATATACTTACCTGATAACAGTAATATCTTTCCTAGACCCATGCACTTGAACTATGTTTCTATCTTGATGTTACATATAATCTACCAATATGTTGAGAGATCTACTGTCATTTGATTCTACGTATGCCTACCTATCACCGATCTCGATCGCTATAAAAAGGATTTTCTGCTCCCATTGACGGGTGGGAATGTCAATCAATGAGCATTCATCTCGATTCTAACAAGTCTCGTTACTAAGAATGACGTCATTAAATGGGCGGTGCTTCCACTATAAATTCCCAATAGAAAGGCTATATCGGGTTACCTTGCTAAAGCTTATATTAGTGAATCGCGCATCGGCGCTACACGCACTGCAGGCTCAATTAGACACTATACATCAAGAGAAGAAAAAGAAGTTGATTATAGGTGCACTGGAGCTTCCAATTCCCAATTGGATATTAAATAAAATGTAACTTTTATTTGTTATATGTTAAAATAAGCGAAATATAATAAAATATACTAAAAACAAAGGCTGTCTGCACATATAACCTCCATGAATATGTGGACTTATGCTATAGGTAGATTCCTAGTATCACCACTAGCTGCAGTTATGTATTGCTAGGTGACGCTGTATATATCAAAACACAATGTATCCTCCCCACATTAAGCTAATTCCATATTAGGATTTGCTGATTGGTTAACAAATCTTCACTGTGATGAAGCTGCTATTACATTAGCTCATATATTAGAGCTGTGATGTCTCCTTGCAAAACGTTTTAAAGATTAACTCATTAAAGATTGTCAATCTGTCCAACCAGTCTCTTACACAAACCCAAATTAATGTACTCTCAAAAGGGCTATCTTTCTCACCTACAATGAATATTAATAGATTTGAAGTGGAAAAAGATCTCCACCTATTTGGGAGAAAGCTATTGTTAAAGAATTTTTTCCGCCATAAAGAAGAGTTTGCTCTAGACACCACATTAGAGACTATACTGTCTCAAAACCAAGACGAATCCTCAACGACATCTGCCTCTTAACTTGATACACAAGAACGAGAGACTATTAATATCCTTGAGGAACTGCAAAGAGAAGCATTACCAGACACCAATCCCACAATAAATGTAGAGAACAAGTTAGGGATTAAAAAGAAATCAACTTTCTGTCCCAATCCGATGATATGTCCGGAAATTACAATATATATGGAATTAGTATCAAAAGATCTGGATAGAATGATGACATCAACATCTAAAAGCCATAACAACTTAACTTTTGAAGAGAGAAAAACATTAAAAGAAATGAGTGAATGGAACAATGTTGTCATAAAACCCTCAGACAAGGGTGGCAACATTGTTATATGGCCTACAACAGATTATAAAGGGGAGATACATAAACAATTAAGTGACATCAAATGCTATAGAAAATTAAGACATAATCCAACTAATGTGCTTTTAAAAACCTATCAAAATTTAATAAAAGAGGCTTTTGACAACTGCTATATCAGCAAGAAAGATTATGAATTCTTATGGGTAGAAAACCCAAAAACATCTACATTTTATGTACTCCCCAAAATACACAAGAACGAAAGAAAACCTCCAGGCAGGCCAATCATTTCCGGCATTGACAATCTGACAGAAAAGGCTAGTATATATGTCGATGTACATCTAAGGGAATTCGTATATATTTTACCCTCATATATACGTGATACCTTAGATGTCTTAAGCAAACTTCAAAATATTATAGTGAATGAAAATACATGGCTATGCACTTGTGACGTGGAAGCATTGTATACTAGCATTGAGCATTCCACGGGCTTACATGCAGTTAAACAATTCTTGGAAACAAAAGTAAAAAATGAACACAATGACTTTCTTCTGTCCCTATTACAATTTATTTTGACCAATAATTATTTTACATTTAATAACCAATTTTTCTTACAGGTGAGCACAGCTATGGGGACAACATGTTCCCCAACCCATGCCAACATATATCTGGGTTGGTGGGAACAAAAAATTGTCTTTTTTGAAGAGAATGAAATCTATACAAGCCACATTTCGGTATAGCTAAGATATATCGATGATATTTTTATAATCTGGAAAGGTTTCATAGAATTCATCAATCATTTAAATGATAATGACATCAATCTTAAACTAACTTTTGATATGAGTATGGAGAAAATTAACTTCCTTGACTTAACCATAACTATCAACAATCAAAAAGAACTCTCAACAGACAATTTCAGAAAGAATACAGCTACAAACAGCATTTTACATGCATCAAGTTTTCACTTTCCGTCTACAATAAAAAGTATCCCCAAAGGGGAATTTCTCCGTATTAGACGAAATTGTGGTGATTCCCAGATTTTTGATAAAAGGGCAAATGAATTGCGTTAAAGACTATCCAAAAGAGGATACAGTAATAAACTGATTGGAAAGTCATATAACACAGCTAAATTTACAAAAAGAGAAGAACTTATTTTTCCAAAAAAGATACAAAGTGACTTACAAATAGAACAAACCAGATTTATAAGCACCTTTAACAACAAATGGAAAGAAATAGACTCAATAATACAAAAACATAGTCATATCTTAAAATTAGATCATGATATTAATGAGATTATTGGAGAAAAAAATAGCCATAAGCTGGAGAAGATCAAGAAATTTAAAAGATATACTGGTTCACAGTCATTTCCAGGAAAATGTACTAGTTTTAATTATACACTTATTGTAATTACACAAATCTTTATTCTTCCTAATAATTCACTTTATTAATTTATTATTTGGTAATATTACCTCCTACTCACGTTTTTTAATTTAATAATATAAAGATAAATGAGGGCAAAACAGATTAATGAATTTATATTAATTCATATTAGGATACCTAAGGTCAATTAGATATATTTTTTATAAAAGACTATTATTATGAACATTAACATATATGTTGATGAAATGGTAATACTCAAGAAATTATAATAACAAAAAAACAAAACAACTTTTCGTTTAGTACACTACTAGCAAAACTATGACCTGTCAGATATGGGAATCTAACTAACCTTAAAAAGTAGTTAGAATCATTTTGATATAAACAAAACATATCTCCAACTACTCCAGAACAATGAACTATGGCAACTGTATTTATATGACTATGGAGTAACACCTCCAATACTCAAATCGTTGCCACTATATAAACAATGGGTAACTAAATGAATGTAAACAAAAGGCTGTGATCGCGTTCACAACATAATGCCTAATCATTTGTGATAATTGAGTCCTGAGAAAATATATGATGACATTGAAGATATAAATAAGTAATAACATGATTACTTACTAGGGAATGTTAATCTTCAAATTCATTATAAATGAATGAATTCAACACAGTATGATCTCCACATTCCGAACGGAGATCTGAACAACAAACATCCCATGGGGCGGGACTTTAAACAGAAACACCAATAACATGTTACAAATCTCACCCACCCCTATATTGATGTAATCTGATTGGCTGAAACTCCGGTCACATGATAACGGAGATATGCCCTCCAGTGTATTTAAAACATGCCAAAACAGTGCCTCAGCTTGCCTTGGAAGAAGCAGACCTAAGCGAAATGCGCGTCGGCGTCCTCGCTGTCTGCACAAACTATACCTCTCAAATTGGCAGCTTGTATAATACTCCGATAAAACCAGACTCAGTTCAGAGATATTATCTAGGTAGATAGCAATACACTCCCCATTTTTTGCAAGGAGACACTACAGCCCGAATTTATGAACTAATGTGATAGTGGTCTCATCACAGTGAAATTCTGTTAATTAATTAGCAAATCCTATTATGGAACTAGCTTAATGTGGGGAGGATACTTTGTGTTTTGACACACACAGCGTCACCTAGTAATATATAATTGCAGCTAGTGGTGATACTATCCCCGTTTTGCAAGGAGACATCACAGCTCTAATATATGAGCTAATGTAATAGCAGCTTCATCACAGTGAAGATTTGTTAACCAATCAGCAAATCCTAATATGGAATTAGCTTAATGTGGGGAGGATACATTGTGTTTTAATATATACAGCGTCACCTAGTAATATATAACTGCAGCTAGTGGTGATACTAGGAATCTACCTATAGCATAAGTCCACATATTCATGGAGGTTATATGTGCAGACAGCCTTTGTTTTTAGTATATTTTATTATATTTCGCTTATTTTAACATATAACAAATAAAAGTTACATTTTATTTAATATCCAATTGGGAATTGGAAGCTCCAGTGCACCTATAATCAACTTCTTTTTCTTGTCTTGATGTCTAATGTTATATAAGTTAAGGTGGCACCCCATATAGATACAATTTTGATATATGGGCAGTAAGCTTCCAAATATATGATTTAGTGCGACAGCATTTTTCATTTCTATCTATTAGACACTATGCCAGAATCAATGGAAACAAATTATTAATAAATACTTTAGATAGCTACTTTACTCAAGGATAGCAATTGACCACAGACTAATCAAAACTTGATAAGAACAATGCCTCTGATTTGTCACACTGACTGACACTATAATGTCAGTGTCGGAGGTGGTGGGCAGAAATATATACTAAGGGTACCCGAGCTTCTTTCAAGGAACCAGGTGTAATATATCTGAAATTACAGGAGCCTATGGCTTGTGCAGCAGTGTTTATCTGCTAGTTTTAGCAGTTATCTACCTGGTTTCTCATAGTACATTAATTTTTTATTATTTGCTTATTGTTTACAGACATTGTACTTAAGATACTTAATGGGGCATATTCAATTAGGTTTCCGGTCCGCGGTAACGCTGTGCAATATTGCCGATAATACGGTAATACGGTATACTAATAAAGTTTGAAATATGTTTTAAAAACTCATTCTGGTCCTCAGAGTGCCCCGATATATATACACTATTTTTCTCCCTCTTTTAAGTGTATCACATACCTGCTTAAAAACTTAGTATGTTAAAAAAAAAGTTGTTTTGCCATTTGGAGGTGAGAGCTGGCTATGTGTATGGACATAGTATACCCATCTAAGTAATGGCTCCCTCATTACCTTGCCTACTCATAGTATAAGAGAACCATCAAAAATTAGGCCTTTGGGGGAAGGGGGGTTGTACGCCATCAGAGTTAGATGTCTTTAACGAGAGCTCCTGGCATTGTCTTTGGTGGGAAAAAACAAGGGACTCTAAAGAGAAAATCTCTGCATGCGAATGAAATGATGTTATCCCAATCAGACAGTCTTTTCACTACGATCGCCTATCGGCTTGTCTACCCACTAAGGGGCACATTTAACAAATGACGGTATTGCACTATCGTGCACTTACCGTGAAAATAGGTGAAGGAAGTCTGCAATTGATATTTATGACAGCTCCGTTCGACTGTTCAATCTTCAAAACCACTAATTTTCGCTGCAGTTTGTTTTTTCTAACAGTCACCATTCAACAGAATGGTGACTGCTCCTGGCCGCAATCTAACAAGTCCCGAAAAAACATTTTTTTCGGGAACTTGTCATGTTAATGTACGCCAGCTGAAGCTGGCGTACATGAGGAAATCTAATGCTGTCAGCTCTGCTCCGGAGAGCAGAGCTGGACAGCGCATGTGTGGAGGGATCACATGATCCCTCCCTGTCACTCACAGCTCTCTCTCTGCAACGATAGTTGCAGAGACAGAGAGGGGATCTGTGTACTGGACATGCGCACTTGAAGAGTGAGGAGAAGACCCGGAGACAGTGCTTCCGAAGAGGCAGGTAAGTATGGTTTTTTTTTTATCACTGAAACAGCAGTTTTTCGGAACTGCTGTTTCTCTGCACGGCTGTACATAAATGTGAGAAGTAGTTCAATCCTTATCATTGCGATAAGGATTGAAAACTTCTTTTCACTTTATGTGAATAATGATAAATGTGCCCCTAAAAGGGACTGCTCCAAGACAACTGCTCTATCTCTACCATCTCTGTGTCTCACAATTGTGACAGACTGACATGATCTGGGTCTCCACTGGCATGCTGTGACCTTGCCTCAATTTTCATCTCATTCCTAGGAGGCCGAAGAGCGCATGTGTTACTGACTGTTCCGGTGCTGACTGTGGTGATTACACTGGGAGACCCCTTTTACCTCTGTTGGGTGCACTGGTCCACTTGATGATGATCGAGACTTCCCCCAGCATCGCCATCACTAGCATGAACTGTGAGTACAGAGCTGACCAGCACTCTCCCTCCCGTTGATGCGGTCACTGTCCTCTGAGTTCCGTTCTGGGTGGGAGTCGCACATTTATACATACGGGCAGGCTGACAGCACAGTTTGCCGGGCAGTGCCATTAAATGGACGATTTGTGTGCAGAGCCAACTTGATTCCTGGCTCATCGTTAGTTATCTCTATCTCTTACTAATTACTGAATTGCTCTTTGTGGCCCTTGCAAAACATAAATTAGCAAACTGCTTTAGTATAATTATTCTAAATTTGAAACCAGAATCGGAAGGGTTAATACTTTTTTCCCCACCTCATCCAGATAAACCTTTCCAGCATTTCTGATACTCTTTGCCACCATCTAGTGCCAATTTTTCATACTGCATCTCTCATTTTGACTCTTTTCTGTTACAATTATGTTGAATTTACATCATTCACATTAGTATTCTGGATAAAAGTGGCTTGTTCACCCTTTTTACTTTTGCATACATCTAGCAGGCTACAGTGAGGGACCCACTGGTTCTATATTTAAAGCATGAATGGCTTAAATAACCATAACTATGTTCCTTACAGGGAACAGTGGTTTTCTATGTTCCATATTCCTACATTAACCTACTATGCTCTGACTCTTGAATACATTAATTTTATCTGTACTTGTTACTCCGATGGGGAGAGATAAAAAAGGACAGCCCAAAAAAGTTAAGAAACAAAAGGACTCAGTGTCTCAGTCAGACCTCCTTCAATTTGTCACTTTATTTAGTTCATCAAACTCTCAAAGCAACCCTCCTTTGATGGACTCCCATTCCTCCATCATGTCGGAGATATCCTCACCAGGGTCTAACAAAAAATATGTCACACAGCCTAATATGACCTGGGAGAAGTTCTTAGGAGGTTGAATGCCCTACCTACTAAACAGGACATACAAGAATTGGAACAGATTACAAAAATGGCTTAATTCACAAATAGTTGCTCTTCTAGCTGATCTTTTTCAACTCATGTCCAAAGTGACATCTTTAGAAAATTGCCAAAAAGGACAGGATGATTTTCTTAAGCAACTTCAAACAAAAGTGGGTTGTCAAGTGAAAGAATTACACAAAATGCAAAGATGCATTGATGATCTTGACAACAACAGCAGACAAAATAATCTGAGGGTAAAAGACATCCCTAAGGATATTCCTCCAAATGACATTGTTGACGCCTTTATGAAAATAGTTTAAGGAGATCATAGAGGCTGTTCCAAATAATACAATAGTGTTCGACAGGGCACATAGAACACTTAGGGGCACATTTATCAATATTCACATAAAGTGAAAAGTAGTTTTCAATCCTTACCGCAATGATAAGGATTGAACTATTTCTCACATTTATGTACAGCCCTGCACAGAAACAGCAGTTCCAAAAAACTGCTGTTTCTGCAATGTAAAAAATCATACTTACCCCCCCTCTTCGGAAGCGCTGCCTCCAGGTCTTCTCCTCGTTCTTTTCATTCTTCAATTGCGCATGTCCAGTTTCAAGAACTGGACATGCGCACACAGATCCCCTCTCTGTCTCTATCGTTGCAGAGAGAGCACGTTGAGTGACAGGGAGGGATCATGTGATCCCTCCACACATGCGCTGTCCAGCTCTGCTCTTCGGAGCAGAGCTGACAGCATTAGATCTCTTCCATTCCGATGATGTACGCCAACTTCAGCTGGCGTACATTAACATGACAAGTTCCCGAAAAAAATGTTTTTTCGGGACTTGTTAGATTGCGGCCAGGAGCAGTCACCATTCTGTTGAATGGTGACTGCTCCCAAAAACGAAGAGGAATGCAAAGCAGCAGATATCCACGATATCTGCTGCGATGCACCCTTAATAAATTTGCGGAGGACAGGAGGCACCTTAATGACCAGTTAAAAGCACTATCGTGCTTTCTTAAATATGCCCCTTAGACCCTAAGGCCCTCCGACGGAACAATCAAGATATATTATCTGTCGCCTCCACTATTATAAAACTAAAGAGAAAATGTTGCAAAAATCTAGGAAGCTTGATGCAATCGAATTTAATGGTCACAGACTCGAAATCTATCAAGACTTGTCCTGGCAAATGGTTCAACAGCGTTGCCTTCTCAGACCCCTAACCGATGAACTCAAAAAGCTATTCCGCTGGGGGTTCCCTCTTTTCATACAAGTCTCTCATGAAGGTAAAATGGCAACCCTTCATGACCCTGGTGATTTGCTGCTGTTCTGTGACATTCACACCAAAAATAAGATGTTTTATGGACTCTTATAGCTGTTTTAGATGAAAAATATGCTTGATGAAATTCAGCCACTATGCACACTAACAACGATATATGCACACTTCACAAAACTGTCGACATAGTCTGTTCCCAGCCGGATTTATAATGAAAGATATTCTCAATCATACTGCACTTTGAATTTGTGTGCAAAATATATTTCAATGTTAATATGTGTTTAATATAGAAGAGGTGATCCAAACCGCCTGGCTGTCATGTTTCTCCTTGGGGGGATCTATCGCAGCTACTTGCAGTCAGTATATTTCACTTTTAAGCATAAATGTTTCTTCAGAGGTTTTACTCGATTCCAGTCTCAAAATGATATATATTCTTATCGACACACCAACAATATTATATGGAAGAAAATGCTCCCTGATAGTTAGCTAGGAAGTAATAGACCAATAAACTTAGCTGTCAGAATCTCTCCTGTCTGCTCTCTTGCAGCTGCCCACAAACAGTGTGTTTTTTTCCAAAGGCAGCTGAAGTATTTGAGACTCAGTAAAACTTGTAATTAATCATCTCTGGCATTCTCTCAGACCAGTCAGTGATATTAGCTCAAAGATTTTTTGAGAATCGATGCACCTACCACCCCGTATCTGTATATTTTACCGAAAATCCTAAACATAAGACAGACCCCCCAGGACTCCCGATTATTTTGGGAACAAATTGCATTTCTACTAACTTATCTGCTTATATTGATAGTGTCCTCCAACCACTAGTGAAAATTACCCCCTCTTATCTGAAGGACACAGGGGATGTCCTTAGAAAGCTAAAAATTTGTATGGAAAGAAGAATACTTTTTGATTACTGCCGACGTGACCTCTCTCTATACAATAATATCACATGGCTGAGGTACATAGATGACGTCCTCTTTGTCTGGTGTGGAGAGGAGGGATCTCAAAGAATTTTGTACCTACCTTAACAATAACACTTGGAATATCATGTTTACCTTTAATATCAGTAAACTCACTGTCAATTTTTAAAATTTAGAAATCTATATTAAAGATGGTAAAATACATAGTAAATGTTATAAAAAACTACAGACTGCAACACTTACATTCAGAAAAACAGCAAACACCATGTTAATGAATGGAGTTCCATTTAGCCAATTTCCAAGATTGAAACGTAATTGTACAGAGCAAGACATTTTGGATGATCAGATGGAATTATTGAAAGCCAATTTTATAAAGAAGAGCTATGATGAAGAACTGTTAAATAAGGCAAAACACAGAACAACTAATATAGATAGGTTACGGTTTCAGGATAAAAAACTGACAGATAAATTATTTGTGAGGCCCGATGTTTTATTCATAACAAGTTATATCTATCATCACAAACAAATGGAACATGTTATATATAAACACTGGCGCATCTTAAAAAAGGATAACACTTTATCGAATAACCTCCAGAATAAACTGACCTTCATCTATAGGTGAACGGTTTGGGTATGGTATCCCGATGCTTGGGATATCGACACCGACTACACCTACAAAAAAAACATGAAGACTCAAATCACGACATAATTAAAATGCACACTTACCTTCTCACCGACGGAGGACATTACCAAAACAACGGCTATGCGACTGGTGCAAAATCCAAAGATGCTGGATACCGGCGGTTTATTTTGATGTCACCGACGACAGCGACGTTGGACGCAGCCACAACCTAACCCTAACCCTAACCCATAACGTTAACATATCCGTTTAAATGTACATGTTGCTGTCCTCAGTGACGTCACAATGAAGCGCCGGCATCCAGCATCTTAGGATTTTGCAGAAGTCGCATAGTAATTGTTTCGGTAATGTCATCCGTCGGTAAGAAGGTAAGTGTAGATTTTAATTATGTTGTGATTTGAGTCTCTGTGGTTTTTTTTGTAGGTGTAGTCGGTGTCGGTATCCCAAGCATCGGGATACCGATTTCCACCGAGACGAGCTACCAATCTGAAAGATAGGTTAGTAAAAGGCACTTTGCCGAGTATAAAATCTACCAGTGGTATTAAGAGTAAAGGGTTCTATATATTTGGGACCTGCCTGGCCTGTAGATCAGTTTGGAGTGATCGGAGTAAAATTGACCAGTTCTCAGTTCATGATCAAACCTATACGATAGATCACTTTATCACATGTAACTCAAAAAATGTGATTTATATATTAGGCTGTACATGTGGATTAGTATATGTGGGTAGAACACCTTGAAAAAGACCAGTTCAGGTCGAAACATGTTGGAGCTTGTTTATTGCTGATTTTTATATCTCTTACACTGAATGGATGTTTATGTTTTGGTGTACTCTGCATGGGAACCAGTTTGGAAACTTTGTGGAATCTTTACCAACTGCCTGAATATTTCATCTATCTGGTATGAGTAGATATACTTTGTTTTTATACTATATATCTCTGTGATTATATGAATAAATTTTTATCCAAGCAATATCACACTAGAGATATTTTATTCCCTTTTTTTATGCTGGTGAAACATCAAAAATTCGTGTCAATGGAAATATCCCATGGATGGAGATTATATGAAAAGAAAAGACAAGTTATCTTTTGATGAGCCCATATTTCATCTGACTCTTGTGAGTACCCCACCATAGGGGGTGTCTACATATAAGAGAAGATCTTCTGTGTCTATTGAACTATTTATTTATTTTTTATTTTTATTATTTATTTTTTATTTTTTGTTATATATATTAATTGGACTGTATTACACTATATTGTCCTTTTTTTTTTCTCTGTTCCATGATCACATGAATACTTGTGAGAAATAAGAATCGGAGGGTGGTCATCACCAAATTTAAGTATTATCTTTATTATTTATTTAGAAAGAATATTTATAAGCGCCTGTAGGTCTTCATATTATTGTAATTTGTCTATGAATTGTTGGGAAGTTGTGTATATTCCCTTTGAATTCCAGCGGGCGGCTGTTAAAAGTGAAGCGCTATTTGGATTTCACATTCCGTTTTTATATAGAACATCCAAGCCCCTTAAGATCCACTTGGGTAAACATCTAAGAAATATTAAAAAAAGGTTTAGTCTCACATGCAGTTTCCCTACATTTTAAAGAAAAGCATAACAATTCTGTTTCTGGGATTTCATATTTTAAGGGGATCGATGCTGTGTCAAGTGATTGGAGGCTAAGAAATGTGGATAACAAATTAGCCAAGACTGAGATGTTTTGGATATTTAAATTGGATTGTTTGAGTAAATGAGGATTTAATAAAGATTTCGAGATCAAATGTTTTTTAATCTAATTATTATGTTTTTTAATCTAACTATGATGTCTTTTCATCCATCTCTCCTTTTCCAAGTAAAGATTGGACACGTAATATCGAAGTCATAAAGATGGAATAATATCTCCTCATTTCACTGTTTTTGTGTATAAGATTCTAGTTTTTACTTGAAATATCCTGTTTGTATAATGAATAATCATGTAATAACTATATATATATGGATTTATTTTATACAATGTAGCTGTTTTATAGATTGATATAACGATTCTCTGAAAGTCAGAATGCATAAAGCAGACAACCTGATCCAAGCGTTAAGTTATATTATGCCGCTAATAGTGTTTATCAGTACAAAAGAGATCAATGTATGAATGTAATCAATCTGTTCTTCGGCAAACAAAAGCGGAAGTAACGTCACAAAGGAAAACCCGAAATGATGATGCGCTTCATGGGGCGTTTCAACTAAAGGAGAAGGGACTTCCTGTTTGACTATTCACGTTTTATACCTGAATTTTATAATTATGTGTGATTAACTTACCTGTTGGGTGTGTTCGAGACACTTGATAATCCCTACGAAGATTTTCTACAGATTTTCAGTATTGCCATATATATCGTATCCAATCTAAATATTATTGGTTAATGACAGTATTTAAAGAAGTGATTCTACAGGCTCTCCATGCACCTTGACAAAGACTCC
The DNA here is from genome assembly GCF_038048845.1 of Mixophyes fleayi. Taxonomy (NCBI): domain Eukaryota; kingdom Metazoa; phylum Chordata; class Amphibia; order Anura; family Limnodynastidae; genus Mixophyes; species Mixophyes fleayi. The sequence goes on along the minus strand of NC_134407.1, from coordinate 120,645,663 downwards.
TATGAGTCAAAACATGTTGGAGCAGGAGAGTTGAACATTTACCTTATCCACGTTTGCAGCGTGATACACCCTGCCTGTTTAGCATCATAGATGTGGGGAACTTCTAGTGACTTGGACTTATCCTGGGGCCCATGTGGATAAATCTCTGTATACTGCTATATACCCACATCATCTCTGTTAGGATTGTATATGCTCATTGATTGTTTATATTTTTTTTACAATTTATGACAATGTGAGTGCATAATATGTGATTTTATATATATATATATATATATATATATATATATATATATATAAAAATTTGATTTATTAAAACGTTATCAGACTAGATACCCCATTTTTTGTTTTCTTTCTTGTATGACATCAGTTGGAGACTATATTTGATGTCATGACTTTGTGGTAATGAAACAAACAGAAGAAGCTTAAAGGCAATTATCATCTTGTGAGTAACCTGACATTAAGGGGCAATACGTTGAGGATTACTGCTCATATAATTGGACTTTGTGTGATTTTTTTTTATTGCTTTTGTCTGTAATTATATTGTTCATATATATAATCTTTACAGTACTATACTATTGCCAATTTTTTTTTTCTATGCGAATATGACCTCACAGAATGGCTCTTCAATGGGAGATGCACTGACATCAGACACATAAGAAAACTCATCATGCTGAAATATAAGTATTCCCTTTTTTATAGGAGTGTCAGCATTTTTTATAGGAGATATTAATCGCTCTTGAAGGGGTTTCAGATTTCAGCTTTATGTTAAACTGATTTCTAATATGCTGAAACCCTTACTACCCTCTATTGTCCACTGTGATCAAGTGGGAGTTGTCCCGGGTCCTGAGACCTGCGACAATACCACTAAAATAATTGATCATATACATCATATCTCAGTCAAAGTTCAAGCCCTACTGCTTTCTACTGATGCAAAAAAAAAAGCTGGACTTTTATGACAGGGATACTGGAGCGGAGGGGTCTGGGTCCTTTCTGCTTCCAAAGAATCCTAGCACTGTAAAGCTCCCCAACGGCCAGAGTTAGGATAAATGGTGGCATTTCAGAGCCTATCTACATGTCTAATGGTACCAGGGCAAGGCTGTCCCTTGTCTCCCCTTATCTTCGTGCTGTGTATGGAGACCTTAGCCACAACTATCCATTTAGACCCAGACATTAAAGGCTTTCATGTTCACTCTAAGGAACTTAAACTAGCATTATTTGGGGACGACCTCCTACCAATTATCACTTACCCAGCTACAACTCTCCCTAAGTTAATTAATGAATTTAAAGTCTATGGTCTGCTTTCTAATTTTATAATAAACTGCACCAAATCAGTGGTATTAGGCCTGAATATCCCTGAACGATTGGCTACTGGCCTTCAGGCCTCATTTCGATTTCATCACAATTTAAATATCTGGGGGTCCACATACCCTCGGATATTTCTAGAATATTTAGTTTTTTCACTTTTCACCCCCTTGTCGTGCTTCAAAGGAAGTAACAGCTATGGAGCCAGGATGTGTTAAAGAATATAGGTGTTTATTGATCAAAATGCAGATAAATAGTACAAACCAAATAATGCTGAAACTGCACAGAAATATCTGAGATGTCTGGATACTGGTTGCAAGGAATATAGCAGATGCAGGAGAATGGTAGATGAAGAGTGATCCAGTCTAATGATGTAAAATCCAAGAGCACAGGAGAACCAGGAAACAAACCAAAGGGGAAGGCAACAAAACAACAATGACCAGCACAGGAGAGGCAGAGAGGCAGGTATAAATAGGGAACACTCAGGTGCAAGAGATAATTAGTGACAGAGGTTAACCCCTAGCAATAATAAGGAAAAAGGCACAATAGCAGCACATCTGGTGAACAAAGGTACTGCCAGAATATATACAATGAACACAAGTATAAAGTACTATAGTCCAGGAGGCAGGAGCTGTAATGCAAAGTAGCAAGCAATGCAGAGGGATCCTGACAGAACCCCCCCCCCCCTATTACCAAAAGTGGTTAAATTCATCAGCATCATAGTCCACAATGGGGGCCCGGCAGAAAAGTCCTCGTCCACAGGTGGGAAGGCGAAAGAAGTCATGTCAGAGCGAGGTTGAAGTACCACAGATCCATCTCTATTTTTTTGCACACTCTTTTTGCCGGATCTCCTCGGAATAGGAGCCTATACCAACTGGGTGGAGCACAAAGGTAGTTCTTGGACTAGGGTGATAGATGACACTGCCGGCGGCACAGAAGAGCCATAAGTTGTCACTGCAGGAGATGGTGTAAACTTTCTGGTAACTGCCTCAACAAATAGTTTCAAGTCAGATAGGATGGGATGGTTAGTCTCAACCAAAGGGTTCCCCCATTTCAAGAATTCTCCTTTAAAATTTGCTAACAAAAACAGAACCTACCTCTTTGGCTCACTGACAAGGCCTGGTACTGAGGGGAAATATGAAGCACAAAACCTCAGTAAAGCACCAAGTTGAGAAAAGTGCCCCTCAAAGGTAGGTGATGGCTCAAACTGGACACCCTTAGCAGGAGGCGGCTCGGACGGGAGACCCTTGGCAAAAGGCAGCTCGGACTGGACACACTTGGAAGAGGACCTGGAATGGGCACACTTGAAGGAGGACCCGGAACTGGGCAGACGACTTGGCAGGAGGCTCAGACTGGACAGCACTGTGCGAAGCAGCGCCCTCTGTGAAGCAGGCTATAGCTCAGGAACAGAGACAGCGGCTGGCGACTCGAAACTGGAGGCAGCGGCTGTCGACTTGGAAATGGAAACAGTGGCTGGAGACTCAGAACTGGAGACAGCGGATGGCGTCTCGGAACTGGAGACAGCGGATGGCGGCTCAGAACTGGAGACAGTGGATGGCGGCTCGGAACTGGAGACAGCGGCTGGCGGTTGGGAACTGGAGACAGCGACTGAAGACTCGGGTGCAGAGGCAGAGACTGGAGGCTGACGACTGGAGACAATGGCTAGAGACTCAGGACTGGAGACAATGGTAGGAGACTCGGGACTGGAGACAAAGGCAGGAGACTCGGGACTGGAGACAGTGACAGGAGACTCAGGATTGGATGCAGAGGTTGGCACCTGGGAACTGGAGAGAGAGGCTGTTATCTCATAAGAGAAGGCAGAGGCTGACACCTTGGATGGCACCTCAAAACTGGGGACAGAGCCCGGAGACACGGAACTGGAGATAGAGGCTGGCACCTCGGAACTGGATGGCACCTGGGAACAGGGAGCAGAGACTGGTATCTTGGAGCTGGAGTCAGAGACTGGCAACTCTGGACAGGCAACAGGAGCTGGCACCTTGGGACAAGCGGCCGAAACTGACATCTCTGGACTGGCGGTCGAAACTGTCACCTCAAGACAGGCAGCTGGAACTGGCACCTCAGGACAGGTGGCGGGAATTGGCGCCTCTATTACAGGTGGCTGGAACTGGCGGGCTAGGCCTCATCCCAGGGAGCAGAACAGGCTGTAATGTGGGAACGGGAAGTAAAGTGCAAACAACTCCAGATTGAGGAGGGGAATAAACAGAAGATGATTCTTTAGGCTGTCGTGGTCTGTTGAGAGGACAGTTATGACTGGATCACTGATAAATAACTTTTGGTATAAATTTATTTAAAGGAAATAGCGCAGGGCGCTTATTTATATAATTGCACATTCACTTATTTTTTATATTGTGTATATTGTGAGATAGGAAATCGTTATTTCTGAGACCAGGGTAGAAAATTTGGTTTTTCTGTTTTAACCTTTCAAAGGCAAATACCTTATTTCTGATCTATACCTGATACAATAAGTCTTTGTTTTGAAAGCCGTTTGCATATCTTGGTGCAAGAAAATGATTTGTTCTACCAGTCTTTGGGAATGCGTATCCTGCTAGTCTAAAGAGAGGATTCATGTTGATTGGATCTTTTGATATGTGAGGCCTTTTGAAGGCAGGAAGGGTTAATTATGACCTTGTTACTAGATTTCCTGTGTCTAAAGACAAGATGCAAGACATCACTGGATTTGTAAGATATCACACGCAAGTGTAAATATCGTTAGCTTTGCAATGCATGTAGATCTATGTTTTAGTAAGCAGGGTACATCCTGATTCTAAAAATAGCCTATGTCCAAATCTGTATAAAATGCACTGACATGTACACTGAAATGTATCTTTCTGATTTCATCTGTCCTGAATGCTGGTACCTTCAACCAGTGTTTGAGCAAATAAACATCACTTGCTTCATAGACCTGCTTGAAAATATCTTCCATGCTGAAAATTGTGTGACCTACAGATTAGACCCAAATTCTTATCCGTTCTCTGGCTGATTCTGAGGTTGGACCCAGCTCTCCAGTACCACCTCTCTGCCTGCTACCATGCAGCCCTGGTCAGTCTGATAGCCAGGGGGGATCCATCCACAGCAACCCTGATCCATAGTAAGAGGTCAGGACTACCAGCCCAGGTACACCAGCAACGAGGTACGCTAGCAGCGTCAGTGACCCAGAAGGAACATGGTTCTGAGTGCAATAAAAGGAGCTCAGTGGTGGCAGTATGCCCCTGCCTCTGCGGCAGGAGCGGCGTATTTGGTATAACGAAAGGGGACAGTGGCAAAGTAAACCCAGCCGGTTCCCAGCAACAACAGACAGGGTGGCATAGGCGGTCCACCCTGTCACAACAGTCTTGTAAAAAGTGTATATCGCTGGCACAGTAGAGACATAATTTATTAGTTCTTCTGCACCGCCCCTCCTCTGCGGTCAGATGGGGGCGTGGACCACCTGTGCACCTGGAGTTTGTTACACCATAGTTCTTGGTAAACAGTAAATTTGTAATAGCACTGTTAAGAGATGATGTTTGTACTGGTCCAGCAGCAGAGAAGGTTGGATGAGGCAAATTAACTGCATCAGAATTGGGATAGACAAAACCTGACAGTCTGCGGAGTGGGTCCATAAGTAAAGCTGAAAATTGAGCCAACTGAGATTTTAGTAAAATTATGTCTGCTTGTAGAGTCTGTAGCAATGGTAGTTCAGCAATTTGTGAGGCAGACAGTGGCCGGGTCCCCGAGTACCGGCTGCCGGTGGCCATCTTGAAATACTCTCCGGTGCCGGGATTGTTATATGTGGCACCAATGGGTTAAATCACCGGCGCTATGCGCTGCGTGAAAAGTTACTCATAAAATTGTTTTTTTTTTTATTAAATAAAAATGGTTTATGTGTGCGCTGCAGCGCTGGCTGGGTAGCACCCAGCACCAAGCACGTACGGGGTTAAACCTCAACGTAAGGTGCTGGGGGGGTGTAAAAGTGTATATCTATTAAAAATTAATAGTAATGTATGTGTAGGCGCTGCAGCGCTGGTAAACAACCGGCGCTCAGCGCTGAAGGGGTTAACTCCCGTCGCTAGGTGCCAGGAGTGTACCTATGTATGCATTAAATGTATTTGTGTATCTTAAGTGTAAATGCATGAAGTGTATATGTGTAAAATAATGTAAAGAGTACTTACCCTGTGTTGGGGCTGCAGAGGCAGCCCCGGAACACCCTTCATCCCCCAGCAGCCAGCTTCAGTGGCTGCCGGAGGGTCTTCCACACTAACCTCCTGCAAACAAACAGGTCCAGGAGGTGCAGCACCTACTGGGGGTCCTGGGAAGCTAAGTCTCTAGTTGGAGCTCAAAGAGCTTCAACTAGCGACAGGGCAGGGACTGTTGCCCCACGATCTGGCTGCTCTCCCCTGGTACTTTTTTCGGCCAGGGAGCAGAGCCCGACCCCGGAGCAGGGTACTTTGAAGTAACTTAGGGCGGGAGATTTAAAAGATAAATCTTTTGCCTCAGACAGAGAGACACCAGGGGAGGAGAGCCCCCCTCTCCCTGGCAGCTCATGGACAGGAGCAGCAATGTTAAAGGTGTTAAACCTCTCTGGGTTGATTCACGTGCAGGCTGCATGAATCAACCCAGATTGGTTAAATGGACAGGAGGACAGTTTATCTCCTGCTAAGACAAGTCTCCAAATGTGTATAAAAATAAGGCTCTGTTTTGTATTAAAAGTTGTTCTTCTTGTCTCATCTGACCTGCTCCTGGTATCTTTACCGAGTGAAGAGCAAATAAACATCACTTGCTTCAAAGACCTGCTTGGAAACTTCTCTATACTGATTCCTGTGACCAACAGATTAGACCCAACTCTAATCCGTTCCCGACTGTTCTGTCTGGACCCAGCGCCCAGTACCACCGCTCTGCCTGCTACCCAGCAGCTCTGGCCAGTATGATAAGACAGGGGGGATCCATCCACAGCAACCCTGATCTATAGGAAGAGGTCAGGGGTACCAGCCCAGGTACACCAGTTCTGGATGTCGGTAAGGAGTCCAGTGGTGGCAGCATTGTAAGCCCCTCCTACTGTGGCAGGAGGGCGCACTTGGGATAACGTAAGGGAACGGTGGCAAAGTAAGCCCATCCGGTTCCCAGCAGCAACAGACAGGATGGCATAGGCAGTCCATCCTGTCACACCGACATGTGGCAAGAGGAAACAAATGAAAAACAATACAATGAACATAAATATAAAGTCCTATAGTCTAGGAAGCAGGAGTTGCCAATGCAAAGCAGCATGCAATGCAGAGGGCTGCAGGCAGATCCTGACATCCTTTTAAACAAAATTAGAGTTGACCTCCAACAATGGAAATCTAAAAGCTTAGGCAGAATATATATTATTAAGATACATGTCCTTCCCAGACTTCTTTACATAATGCAGATGATCCCTGTCAAGATTCCACCAAAATTTCTGTCAGACCTACAGAAGGCTGTATGTGACTTTGTCTGGGGAGGCAAAAGACAAAGATGCAGGCATGACTTGATATACATATGGAGAGATAGATGATGCCTGCAATTACCCCAGCTCTCCCTTTATTACAAAGCCATGATGCTCAGGAGAGTTTTGGACTGGTTGTCACTGGTAGGTGAGAAATAATGGATGGTGTTGGAGAATCTCCACTCTCTGACCCCACTCCACACACTCCCTTGACTCTCAAAGCATAACCTTTTACTCCACTTTCTACCCACTTACACCTATAGTCTATAATCCCGACTTTCCCTCAGGCATACAGTACTCTTTGTTTCCAACTTGGACAAAGGCTGCTGTGTCCCGGGTCAGTCAGCTGGTTGGTCATGGAGGCATGAACATATTCCTTGGCATAAGGGAGAGTTTACTTTATCTCCTCGAGGGCAATGGGCCTATTTTCAGTTAAGACACTTTGGGCTAGATTTACTAAGCTGCGGGTTTGAAAAAGTGGGGATGTTGCCTATAGCAACCAATCAGATTCTAGCTATCATTTTGTAGAAGGTACTAAATAAATGAAAGCTAGAATCTGATTGGTTGCTATAGGCAACATCCCCACTTTTTCCAACCCGCAGCTTAGTAAATCTAGCCCTTCATCTCCTCCTCAGGTCACTTAACAGAAATTGGAAGGGACCAAACACTGTTTGAATTAATTTGTTTAGCTTCCACTGCTCCAAGACATGCCATCGCCATCTTGTTTAAAATGCTCCTAGATGATTTTTCTCATTCAATTACACAATTTTAAATTGCCTGAAACTGTGACTTACCTAGGACCCTAACAGATAATGACTGGCAGAAGATATTTCTACCCCCACACGCGTGGGTAGTGGGTATCAGTAGTTGAGACCCAATTCAAGATTCTATCACATTGGTACTTGACTCCTAACCAAATTCACAAATTCTCCCCTGAGACTTCTGCATACTGCTGGAGATGCAACTTGAGTCCAGGAAGTTTCTTACTCATATGGTCCAATTGTCCTAAACTTGGTGCATATTGAAAAATGGTGATTAAACTATCCGCAGAAATTGCAGTATTAGAAGTCCCAGATGATCCTGAGTTCTGGCTTCTCCCACTTCCCAACTCCTTAATACCTACTTACAAAACTTCTCTCATAAAACATCTAAATAAAGATGCAAAGGCAATCATTCCCCTTCACCACCTCGCCCTCCTTTATCACGGAATGGTTTAACAGAATCAATTATTACTTCTCTATGGATGAGCTCATCCCATCAGGTTTAGATACATTTCAGGAGTTTTTTCTACTTGTGTCCTTGGATGGAGTTCAGGGATATCCCTACCTATAATTAATACTTCTCCTCTTAAGCTGCTTCCACACTTACCAACACTGATGTTATGCTTTGCCAGGTTTTCTGTTATTAAAGTTTCCACCTATTAAATTAATTCATCCAGCTTCTTTCCCACTCCCTCGTGTATTTAGTCAGGTTTCTCCCACTTAACTATCTGTTCCCACTTGTTATGTGCTTGTTTCATACTAATGATTAACAGAGACGGTTTATATGTAATTCTACCTTTGTAATCTTTTATATTGTGTTATTTTGTCTACTTGCACTAAAAATGTGAAAATTAAGAATATATAGAAATAAATTGCTTGCCAAAATTTGTAATGCTGAACAGATATGTTGTACCGAAATCTCCTGTGTGTGGCCCATTTCTGTGAAATAGTAGAAAAGAGACTTTTGTTTTTATTTCAGTTAAATGTTGTAGTATATAATCAGAGAAGTTATGTAGATTCAGATTTATCACATCACACCATGGGGTCTCAGTACGACACACAACAAAATTGGCACATACATTATCAACTCTTATCACTGCTTTTCACAATACCAAGAAATTACATCCGATAACAAGTGCCCCACGACGACTGCATTTCATTTACAACTCTGGGTCTTTACTGTGAATGCGCAGAGTCAGTTTCGTTAGTCAACGCAGGGGAGATCATAAAGCCAACGGGAGAGGGATCTGAAGATCCATCTCCTACCATGTGCTCAGTGTAGGATAGAACAGATGGTGTTAGCCATCGTGGTCAGGAAATCTAGGCTTTTAGAAACTTGATAAATTTGGCCAGAATGCAGTTTGGTGGGCAGGGAGGTATGTGTGACAAAAGTTGGTGGGCTGTGGACATGTGTGCTAAAAGCTGGCCAGGGCAGGGGTGCATATGAAAGAAACGTTAGTGGGCAGGGGGGAATGTGAGAAAAGCTGGTAGAATAAAGTGATATGTGTGACAAGACCTGAAGGGTAAGGGTGGCATGTGTAAGAATAGCTGGAGGGCAGGGAACATGTGAGAAAAGCTGGTGGATAGCATTCTGCGTCAGACATTAGTACATCTGGACACCAGTTCACCTGAACTGGAGCCTTGGCAGCCAGCCAGGAGGAGAAAAGAGCTACTATTTTTATTTTACAAATGTGTGAGGGGATAGGGAGTCGGAATTGAGGGAAGGGGGGCTGTAGGTGGAAGAGTTGTCTAGGGTACCGAGAAACCTTGCACCCGCCCTGAATGAAAGAAATATCTCTGATATGATTTTGACTCCATCCTGCTGTAATTGACCAAGGAACGTAGAGCAGCAGGGGTGGGGCTTTATAACAGTATTTGCATGGTCATTCCCCCCAAAGTGCAGTTCAAAAATATTGGCAAGTATGATATACATACTGTTCAAAAATAAGCTACAGAACATCATTTATAAAAAATATCCCAAATCATATACGATTATCCTAATACATCTAGATTTCATTTGCAATATTTTCTTGATTGCATGACACCGCTCACAGACTGCATCTCCAAGGTAAATGTGATTTTAGGTCTTGCTAAATTTTTGAGTGGTAATAAATTTCAGTGGTAGAAAGTAAAGCCTGCATTGGACAGCAGATGGTGCCATGAATTAAAGAGTTTTATTCTAGAGGGCAAAAGATGTGCCAAGAATGTAGAAGCATAACTGACTCTGCACACTTGTGTTTTTACGGCTGTATTTGAATTGCTTAAGATAAGTCCAGCTTTAAAGACAATGCATAGAGCACAGATGTGTCTGATTTCAAGTTTCACATATAGATACGCTATGCTATACATAATGTTGCACAGTTGTTAGATTTATGTGTATGACGTGTGTGACGATTATGTGGTATATCTAATGACTGATTGTTATTTTCTGTTGAATTCATGTATGACAATGTGAATATTTTATGTAACCTTGTAATGTAACCTCAATGTGTGCTGTGCTAGATGACATGAGTTTGAACTTATACAATTGTCATTAATCTTTTGAAACTAGCCAGGCCCGGGATAGATAAGGATCTTGGAGAAGTTTGAATCCCCAAAGTTGTAAACCATCTAGTCACTCAAGCAGAGCAGAGGTGAGAGATTCTCTGAGGTGCCCAAACATATATCTTAGTGCAGTGTTATGTTATGCATGGGATGCATTTTGACTACATATCTGATCGTTTAGTACAGTGTTATGTTAACTCGTTATGATAAATTTTGCAATTTTTTAAAAATATAAAGACATTTTAATGAAAAATATACAATACTTGCCTAATTTTCTGAGTTCTCCTCAAGGAGAAGAGGAAAGGAGCTCTTTGAAATCACGTCAGACGGACCTAACATAGTTGAGGTTGAAAAATGACACCAGTCCATCAGGTTTAACCTATTTTAGATCTTCTGCGATCCCTCACTTATATTTGAAATTGATCCAGATTAAGCAACCACCAATCTAGCTTAGTTTAGCTTTATTGTAGTTTAGGGCCTGGGTGTCTTAGAAAGAGACAGTAGAGCAACTTCATAAAAAAGTAGAACTACATAGTATTTCTCCCTCCAAAACTGTGCCTGCTCATAAAAGATAACTGCAGAGCAAAGCTCATCACCAAACAGTATCTGCTCTCAAAATATCCCTGCAGAGCATCCCTCCACCCAAAACACTACCCACAGCTAACAGACACCTGCAGGGCATCCTTACACTTATATAGGTTACACACAAAGAGTATAACTCCATTGCTCCATTGCTAATTGTCATTGCTGAAATACAAATACTAGGGCTGGCAGGCTTGGTCTTCTGAATTAACTGTCAAATTGTACAGTGTTATATAGGTTACACACAAAGAGGAGAGCTTCATTGCTCCATTGCTAATTGTCATTGCTGAAATAGAAATAATAAGGATTGCAGGCTTGGTCTAAATCTGCAGTTACATTTTACTGTACCATAGTTCACTCAGAAACAGGAGAGGTGGCAGGGTTCAGTGCTGAAACAGAAATTGTAATAATAGGGCTGTCAGTGTTCTTAAAAGTCTCCAGTGACATTCTACTGTGCCATAGCTCATACAGAAATAGGAGGGGTGGCATTGTTCTTGTCACTCTCCAGTCTCAGTCAGGATGATACTAATCTCTCTACCTCATGTACTAAAGACTATGTTCAAGTGCATAGTGGTTTTAAGTCAGGGAAACAAAAATGTAAATAAAAAGCTTGTATCTTTTTAAAGAAAAAAAACCTCTCTAATAAAGGTGAAAGTGTATTGAAGAAAAACATGAAATTGCCAAGATGCCAATCTACCCAAAATATTACCAAGCATACCAGCATCAGGTAGCTCCCTTCTCTCAGCTAGATTTCAGTACCTGTAATCTACACTGTCATCATATTCACCCTCATCAGTATGTACATCATCCTCAAACAATACTAATTCATCCTCCCTGGAATCCACCATCACAGAAGTCTGTCTACTTTGATATAATTGCCGGTAATGTCCTACCTCATGGAATTTGCCTTTTTTGCTATGGATTTCAATAGCTTTTTTTAGTGCGTTGTCTGGCACCCTGGATTGGTGTGTGTCTGATAAAAGCACACATCCCGGGGGGGTTAGCGCTTGTTGACATTTATTAGCTGTAGAATTACCTTGCTTATCCAAGAAACAGATGGAGCACTAAATTATGTTATTTTAGCCCAAAAAAATTGAATTTTTTAACAAATTGCAAAACCAAAACAAAACACGCAAGGGCGGTTTTGCCAAAACCAAAACCAAAACACGAAGGTAATCCAGATCCAAAACCAAAACACGGGGGTCAGTGAGCATCTCTAGTATAAAGGGAGTGGCTCACACCCAGGGAGGGTTGTTGCCATTTTTTTCATCCTGGGAAGAGCTTCAGCATTGAAGTCTAGGCTTCTGCTGGACTTAGTATCCTGCTGTTAGAGGAAATCCGCAGCTCAGAGGAAATACGTGGATCTTGTTTCTTGGTGGGCCTGATGGAGCAGGGATGTCTAGGTCTTAACCCCTACCATGTGGTATAGAAAAGATTATCAGGCCAAGTCCCTTACCCTATAATAAAATGCGTTAAGGGACAGATAATGTGTTAAACACATTTGGGGTTGGCATTTATGAATAGTTTCCTAGTGATTGTTTTTGCTAGAATAAATGTACTGTACCTTTCTAAATGCATTTACCTGAGTGACTATACCCTTAGCCAGCACAAAAAGATGTCTTTGTGGGTGGGTAGCTAGGCTGAATGGGCCAAGTAACCCCAATATCTTCACATCTAGTTTTACCCCTGGTCAATGCTGTGTAATTGGTGAAAAGCAGATTTGATAACAACACTTAAATGGAACTAAAATCTGAGCTAGTTAGATTAGATAATCCTGATGTAATCTTTGGGTAAAATATTTTAAAAGATACCACTACAAAAAATGTATATAAAAAATTCAGGTTTCACCTCCCATTGCCATAAAATGCCCTTACATCTCTCATACCACCACAAGCCTAAAGAACTTCAAAACCCCACTTGCCCTCAAATGCCTCCCAAACACACATGAAGAAGTGAAAAAGAAGGAGCACACATGCCACCTGTTGCACATCACTGACCAATACCATAATAATAGTTATACTACATTTAAATTAGGTACAGTTGGGAAATTATCTATGCCAAATCTCAAATATGAAGCATGATCATATTAATTAAGGTTCATATTAATTAAGGTTCATATTAATTAAAGATATGAAAGGAAACATTATCGAAAGTAGACAAATTGGATTTGCCTACTTTGGAAAAAATCTACCTTAAAAGGTGACCTAATATCCGAGGTCAATACAAAGATTTGTCTAATGAGCTTTTAGGACAGTGAAGGTGATAAGACACATCCTCTTTGGCTGAGAAAGAAATTTTCATCATCACCCCAGAAAGGAATTTTTTTTACTCTAGTGCTAGTTAGACTATGGCTCTCTTTACTATGTGGGTTGTGGATGGCCAGTTCATGACATGAATGTAAAAGTGTATTGAATACATGTTTGACAGGGATATTTCCAGCTATAATTTATCAGAACGCATTATTGACGTGGTCAATCCAGGGAATTAATCTCATTGCTATTTAGGATTTGTTTCCCATAGTGACTTAAAGTGGCAGCTGCCTTGCTGAAGTTTTCTTTTCCCTTCCTTTGAATCAGCACAGCTATTAAGAATGGGTTAGACTTTTTTCAAGCTTGGTAACTATGTATATATTATATGTATATTAAGTATATACTTAATCTTCCCTGCCCAGTGTCGTATTTTTTATAGCACACTAATATTTTGCAATTAGCCTATTAAACTATTTCAGAGAAAAATGTAATTTATAACACACACAATTTTTTGTTGTAAGTACAAAACAGTATTGTGCAGAGTGATGATTATGTAGTATATCTTATGACTGTTACTTTCTGTTAAATTCATCATCATCACCATCAGCTATTTATATAGTGCCACTTATTCCACAGCGCTGTACAGAGAACTCACTCACATCAGTCCCTTCCCCATTGGAGCTTACACTCTAAATTTCCTAACACACACACAGACAGAGACTAGGATCAATTTGATAGCAACCAATTAACCTACCAGTATGTTTTTGGAATCTGGGAGGAATACAGAGCACCTGGAGGAAACCCACGCAAACACGGGAAGAACATACAAACTCCACACAGATAATGCCATGGTTTAGAATCGAACTCATGACCCCAGTGCTGTGAGGCAGCAGTGCTAACCATTAAGCCACCGTGCTGCCCCTGTATGACAATGTGAATATTTTATGTAACCTCTCAAAGTATGCTTTGCTGACTGACCTAAGTAATCTGTGCAATTGACCAAATATGCTAAAATCACATAATTTTGCTCGTTTTTTGTTCCTACATTATTATTATTAACCTCAATAACACTAATTTCAAGTCATTTGCAGTCAATTTTGACCACCTCACAGGTCACAATATTATTTTCATACACTTTCAAACAAAGACTGCAGCAGTTCTTGCCAGTGATAAGAAAGCCATTGTCATACCTGGGCATAAGACCAAAAATTCCACCTCTTATCTGTGGAATTATTTTTACCCAAATTCTGACTTTTGTCTAGCCATTTGTAGCATTGTAAAGCCACAGTCAGTAGAGGTAGGGACCTTAACCATCTAGGATCCTCATCCATGTTACGCCATTTGAAGCGAGTTCATGGAAAGCTCTTGGGAAAATCAGAAACTTATTCTAAAAAAAATGTCAACAAGCAGTCCAGCATCATCTACCTCCCTTCTCTCATCTAGATCCCAGCACCTGCATTCTACACCCCAACACCTTCATCATCAATATCCTCACAAGTGATCGGAGTTAGTCCTGCACCCAAGTTGCTAATGCGGGATGACTCCTCCCCTATCCAGGACTCCTCAGAAGAATTCTTAAGCGTTAGGCCCACTGTTGCTGCTCCTGCTGCTGGGGGTGGATCTTCAACCCAGAAGCAGACCAAGACTACTAGTAGTTTCTAACAATTGACTGTTAAACAATCCTTAGCAAGAATGAAAGCTGTCACCCAGTTGCAAAGCAGATCACAGACGTCATGGCGACTATGCTAGTATTAGATCTGCGTCCAATATCCACTATTAATGCAGCTGGTGTTAGACAATTACTTGAGGTCTTGTGTCCCCGTTACCAAATTCCATCACAACACCATTTTGCAAGAAAAGCTTTTCCTCACCTCTACCAGAAGGTTCATAAAGATGTAATTATTGGGCTACAAAATGCCATTCTACCCACTGTACACTTAACCACAGATATGTGGCCAAGCAGAACTGGGCAAACTAAAGATTATATGACTGTGACAGCCCACTAGGTTGGTGATTTGCCTTCACCAGCAGGAACAGCAGCAGCATGTACCCAAGTATGTCACATTTTTCAGAGGCAGGCTACTTTGTGTATCATCTGCTTCACTTTGAGGCATATTATTATTATTATATATATTATTATTAATAATGTACATTTGTAATAGGGATGTGCACCGGCGACTTTTGGTGTCTCGTGTTTTGTGTTTTGGATCCGGATTTTCGTGATGTTTTGGGTTCGGATTTGTTTCGCAAAACACCTGCCGAAAGGTTTTGGTTCGGATTTAAGGTTTTGGATTCGGATTTTTTTTGAAAAAAGCATAAAAAGTTAAAAAAAATCAAGTTTTTGGGCTTATTTTCACTCCTACGCTATTATTAACCTAAATAACATTCAATAACAAGCATTTCCACTAATTTACAGTGTATTCTGAACACCTCACAATATAGTTATTTGTCCAAAACGTTGCAACGAGGTATCTTTCTGGACTGCGTAGTGGAGTGTTCCCCACAATATAATAAGAAAACCATCAACTGGTCTTAATCGCACCAAAAAATGTACCTGGACTGCGTAGAGGAGTGGTCACCACAATATAATTTAAAAACCCTGAACTTGTATGATTCGCACCAATAAATGTATCCGGACTGCGTAGAGGAGTGGTCACCACAATATAAATTAAAAACCCTGAACTTGTATGAATCGCACCAATAAATGTATCTGGACTGCGTAGAGGAGTGGTCACCACAATATAATAAGAAAACCATCAACTGGTCTGAATCGCACCAAAAAATGTACCTGGACTGCGTAGAGGAGTGGGTCACCACAATATAATTTAAAAACCCTGAACTTGTATGAGTCGCACCAATAAATGTATCTGTACTGCGTAGAGGAGTGGTCACCACAATATATATAATAAGAAAACCATCAACTGGTCTGAATCGCACCCAAAAATTTACCTGGACTGGCTAGAGGAGTGGTCACCACAATATAATTAAAAAACCCTCCACGGGTCTGAATTCCAAAAAAAAAGTTTCTGGACTGCGTAGTGGGGTGGCCCCGGTACACAATTTGATACCGGGGCCACAATACCTCCTCCAAGTTCCAAGTGTAGTGTTTATAACATCTTAACACTACACTAATTCTAGCACGTCAAAACCTTTTGTTTTAAATAATGACAGGGCATTTAACTTTTGATTTAATTTATTGAATTTGTTGGCATTTTCTTTTACTTTTTGAACATGGCAAACGACTGTTGAATGGTCACATAATGCCCAAAAAATTGTTGCAAGATGGAATTGTCCTTGGGCCCTCCCATCCACCCTTATGTTGTTGAAATAGGACATGCACACTTTAACAAACCAATCATTTCAGCGACAGGGCCTACCAAACAACTGTGGCTGAAATGATTTCTTTGTTTGGGCCCCCACACCAAAAAAAAAATTCATCTCTCCCTGTACAAACTAAACAGGCTCTACTGAGGAAAGATGTCGTCCTCATCCTCAACCTCTGATTCCTCTCCCCCTACAGTGTGTACTTCCTCCTCCTCACACATTATCAATTCGTCCCCGCTGGACTCCACAACCACAGGTCCCTCTGTACTATCTGGAGGGCAGTGCTGTACTTCATTGAGGAATTGATTATTAATTTTTATAAACATCATTTTTTCAACGTTGTGAGGAAGCAACCTCCTTCGCCGCTCACTGACCAGGTTCCCCGCTGCACTAAAAACTTTTTCCGAGTACACACTGGAGGGGGGACAACTCAGGTAAAATAGAGCCAGTTTGTACAGGGGCTTCCAAACTGCCTTTTGGAGTTCTACCACGTCACTACCTCTAGTTAATTTAGATTGCAAGGCTTGTAAATACTTTGAAGATAAAAAAAGCAGGCTGCACAGACTGTGGAGCTAGAAAGTGAAATTAAATGGACCACGTTACTTTGGTGGCTATCTATGCCCCCCGCCCCGCCCTACACTTGTAGTTGAATATAAAAAAAGCAGCCTGCTTAGACTGTAGAACTAGAAATTCAAATATACAAAAAAATGGACAAAGGCAGTTTGGTATCTGTCTGCATCAGATCACCTCTCCACTAGGAGTAAAATAGAAAACTATTCAGCCGTTATATAATCTAGAATATAAATAGAAATTGAGAAAGGCAATTTGGTATCTGTCTGCATCATAATCATCCACATCCTCCTCAGCGCCAGCTACATCAATATCCTCCTCCCGGTGTACAACATTCACACCTTCATTAGCGAAATCTGTAACTGGACTGTGGGTGATCCTTCCAGCATATGCAGAGGGCATGCTGCAAATGCTGGATGGAGTCAGCTCTTCCCGTACAGTGATGGGAAGGTCAAGGTTCACAACCAACAACACCCTTGGACTCGCCTTGGGGATTTGTGATGTCATCTGTTTAGAAGGCAGAGTTCTTTGCTGTTTTGTTGTTGTTGCTGACAGCATAACTCTCTTAAATTTTTTGTAGGGGGGGGAGGAGGAGGGCTTAGATCCTTGGGTGAAGCTGGACCACTAGTCATGAACACGGCCAGGGCCTAAGCCGTTCCTTGCCACTTCGTGTCGTAAATGGCATATTGCCAACTTTACGTTTCTCTTAAGATGATTTTAAGTTTCGCTTTTTGCTATTTTTTGAGAACTTGGGCCTTTTGGATTTTACATGCCCTGTACTAGGAGATTGGGCATCGGGCTTGCCAGACGACAATGATGGCATTTCATCGTCTATGTCATGACTAGTGGCAGCAGCTTCAGCATTAGGAGGAAGTGGGTCTTGATCTTTCCCTACTTTATCCTCCAAATTTTGGTTTTCCATTATATGTAGCACAAGATACTGCAGAATGTGTGAACTTGGTAATATTGCAGACAGTACCAATTGACTTATACTGCTGGATTGGTTTTGCAAATTTAGTTATAATTATTTTTTCTTTTAATTTATTTTTTTAGTGTGTTTTTATAACTTTTTTTTTATTTTTTAAAAACTTGGGAATAATGGGTAAATAACTATGCCCTTTGAAGCACAGAGCACAGGACACAGCACCACTGGACTTAACAGGACACAGCACAGGAGCCAGCAGCACCACTGAACTCAGCAGGACAGAGCACAGGACACAGCACCACTGGACTGAACAGGACACAGCACAGGACCCAACAGCACCACTGAACTCAAAATTGACAGAACACAGCACACAGCACCACTGGACTGATACTGCAGAACACAGCACAGCACAGCACAGCGCAGCACAGCACAGCATAGCACAGCACAGAACTAAACAGCACAGCACAGAACTAAACAGCACAGCACGAGATCTACCAGGACAGAGGACCACCTAACACACCCTCCCTCTACCCTGATCAATGCCCGAGTGAAGATGGCGGCGACTAGTGGGGAATTTATAGGTTCCGAGTATCGCGAGATCCGACAACGGGATTATGACTCGGAGCCTCGCTTTCAAGTTTTCATTTGGCGCCAAAACCCGGATCTGTCTCGGATCCGACTCGGATCGGCAAGGTTCGGGTGGGATCGGATTCAGGAAATCCGAGTGCGCTCATCTCTAATTTGTAAGGCACCACAGTGCTCCCCAGCGCCGTACAGTAGGAAAGACAAGGACATACATAAAACAAGACATACGTAAAACAAGAACAGAGAAGGCAGACAAAATGAATGGAGACATGAAAACAAAGGGTATGGAGGACCCTGCATATTCGAGAGCTTACATTCTAAAGGGAAGAGGGCACAGCTGAAACAAGAGGAGCGAGTGTGGCTCAGAGTGGAGATTGGGATAGTTGTGAGGGTGCATTAGTGTGAATAGTGTTATCGAGGATAATGTCACCTTTTAAAAAGAGATAGTTTTTTCAAAGAGCATCTAAAGATTTGAAGGCTGTGGGAAAGTCTGATTGAGCATGGTAGGGAATTCCATAAGTGGGGAGCAACATGGGAGAAGTCTTGAAGGCGGGAGTGAGAGGTGGTTATCAGAGACGAGACAAGGCGCAAGTCAGAGGTAATACCGCTGACAACCTGTTTGAAAAACTAAGGGATGTCATTGCAACATGGCTTATCCTGCTTGGACTCTCCTGATGATATGTGATTTCTGATAACACCACCAATATTTTTAGAGCATTACAGTGGGGGGAATTCCATCACATTTACTATTTTGCTCACACAATCAACTTGGTGGTACAGAACTTTTTAAAAAAATGACAATGACATGCAGGAGATGCTGTCTGTGTCCCGAAATATTTAGGGTCATTTTCGGGATTCTGCAACAGCATGTAGGAGAATGCAGCAGCTGCAAGAAGAATAGAATTTGAGGGGGAATGTACTTTAGTCCAGTGAAGTAGTTACCTGTGAAGAGAGTGCAGACACTGTTAGCTTGAGTGAAATGATTCCCCTAATTAGACTTTTTGAGAAGCAGCTAGAGAAATTGAAGGAGGAAATGAAACAAAGCAAATCCGCTTTCTATATTGGAATTGTAGATTCGCTTTGCCAGGATACAAGAGTTATCAACATCTTGAAATCAGATTACTACATTTTGCCAACTGTGCTTGATCCTAGGTTTAAGAGCTATGTATTCTCTTTCTTTCCAACTGACCCAGATCTCAAGAGATGCAATGAGCTCCTGGTCAAGAATTGCCCAAAAATCGTGACAGCTCTGCCATAAAATGAACTACAAATTCCACGAGGAAGGACATAACAGGCAATTACATCAAAGTACACAGACTTCTGTGATGGTGGATTCCAGGGAGGATGAATTAGTATTGTTTGAGGATGATGTACATACTGATGAGGGTGAATATGATGACAGTGTAGATTACAGGTACTGAAATCTAGCTGAGAGAATGGAGCTACCTGATGCTGGTATGCTTGGTAATATTTTGGGTATAATGGAATCTTGGCAATTTCATTTTTTTCTTCAATAAACATTCACCTTCATTAGAGAGGTTTGTTTTTTCTTTAAAAAGGTACAATCTTTTTATTTACATTTTTGTTTCCCTGACTTAAAACCACTATACACTTGAACATAGGCTTTAGCACATGAGGTAGAGAGATTAGCATCATCCTGACTGGAGAGTGACAAGAACAATGCCTCCTGTTTCTGTATGAGCTATGGCACAGTAGAATGTTACTGGAGACTTTTAAGAACACTGACAGCCCTATTATTACAATTTCTGTTTCAGCACTGAACCCTGCCACCTCTCCTGTTTCTGAGTGAACTATGGTACAGTAAAATGTAACTGCAGCTTTAGACCAAGCCTGCCAGCCCTATTATTTCTATTTCAGCAATGACAATTAGCAATGGAGCAATGAATCTCTCCTCGTGTGTAACCTTTATAACACCGTACAATTTGACAGCTAATTCAGAAGACCAAGTGTCACGGGCACTAGGAGTCTTTACCCAGGGATTACCAGGTGATGGGCTTACCAGAGCAGTATAGATGGTTATATGGTACTCTGGTAGCGGGGTGATCACGGAACAGGAGATAGCAGATGATAGAGATGCTCGTGAAAAGTCTATGACTAGCAGCACTGGTAATATATATGTAGTAGTACACGAGGAACTGAATGGACAAAGGAAACGTGAGGGTAGTCAGTGGTCTGCGGTAGCAAGTTGTACCACTGCTATAGTGAGGAGGAATGTCCAGCAGCAACGAGGAGGTGATGAGAGCCAGCGGTCTGCGTTTAGCAAGTTGTACCGCTGTCTAGGTGAAGGAATGGAATCCAAGTGGAGGTATCCGGGGAGTCAGTGGTCTGCGTTAGCAAGTTGTACCACTGCTATGTGAAAGGATACTGGAACAGGTGACTCAGGAAACAGGGATCAGTGGTCTGCCTCTAGCAAAGTGTACCACTGAATATATATGTGAGGAGGAGCACGGGGAGAGACTGCAATACAGAGGATACACGGGCACACTGAACTTGATCCACGATGACATGCACAATATAGTAATGACTGAACAGCACTGCACAATAATACAAAGTCACAGGAACTATCCGGGCAAAAGATAACACAGTCAATGATGGCAATAGTCTCAGCGGATAGTAAGCTCCAGAGGAGAACAACTCAGTCCAGCAAGATATGCAATACACCAGCACAGTCAATGAGAAGTATGCATACCATGGTTCAGGAGCAGGCTGTCAGACAGGAGTGCAGAGATACCTGAACGGCTGGAGGCTGGCAGGATGCGAAGTCCCAGGAGGGTGAAGCGGTAATCAAGTAGGTGCAGTGCACAGGTAGGTAGACCAGCAGGGATAGCAACAAATACTCAGGAAGCAGTAGTATGTAGAACTGGACTCCTGGAGGACCCTGAAGAGTAGAGATGGTCTAGACGAGATGAAAGCAGCGAGGCGTAGATCCGATGCAGACTGGCGAGTTGACACCGGCAGGAACACTGAGAAGCACGGAGAGCGGATCAGCTGCTGCAGACACGAGTAGAACTGAGGAGTAGCAGCCAGCAGGACTCTGCAGGTACACGGAGGTAGCGGTTAGAAATCAGCAGGTGCAGCAACGATGAAACACAGGAGAGTAGAGCTGAGCTGGAACTGTTGAGCACGGAGAGCAGCAGATAGGAATCAGCTGGTGCAGTCTCGATGAAACACAGGAGAGTTGAGGTAAGCTGAAGACTGTAGTGCACGGAGGCAGCGGATAGGAATCAGCTAATACAGTCACGATGAAACACAGGAGAGTTGAAGTGGTCTGAAGACTGTAGTGCACGGAGGCAGCGGATAGGAATCAGCTAATACAGTCACGATGAAACACAGGAGAGTTGAAGTGGTCTGAAGACTGTAGTGCACGGAGGCAGCGGATAGGAATCAGCTAATACAGTCATGATGAAACACAGGAGAGTTGAAGTGGTCTGGAAACCACAGGAGAGTTGAAGTGGTCTGGAAACCACAGGAGAGTTGAAGTGGTCTGGAAACCACAGGAATCAGCAGAGCTGAATACACGAGGAAACACAAGAACACCTTCAGAGGCTCATGGGGAATGAGACTCCAAGATCAGGCCACGAGGTATGGAACTCAGGTGCTTTAAATAGGCAGTGTTGCCTGATCAGCCAATTAACTAAAGGGAACAGGTACTGAAGATTTGAAAGGGCTGCGCATGCGCAGACCATCAGGATGGTGGACGGCCACGGTTCCTAAACACACGGGAGGAAGCACTCACAGTCTGGTGAGTGACACCAAGCTTGTCAGCCCTAGTATTTGTATTTCAGCAATGACAATTAGCAATGGAGCTCTCCTCTTTGTGTGTAACCTATATAACACTGTACAATTTGACTGCTAATTTAGAAGAACAAGCTTGCCAGCCCTAGTATTTGTATTTCAGCAATGTCAATTAGCAATGGAGCAATGGAGCTCTCCTCTTTGTGTGTAACCTATATAAGTGTAAGGATGCCCTGCAGGTGTCTGTCAGCTGTAGGGAGTGTTTTGGGTGGAGGCATGCTCTGCATCGAGAGCAGATACTGTTTGGTGATGAGCTATGCTCTGCAGGTATCTTTTATGAGCAGGCACAGTCTTGGAGGGAGAAATGCTCTGTAGAGATTTTGTAGTTCTACTTTTTTATGAAGTTGCTCTACTATCTTTTTCAAAGACACCCAGGCCCTAAACTACGATAAAGCTAGACTAAGAAAATGTAATATACTGTATGTGGGTATTCCAGTGAACACACATCTGTTAATTAGCTGCTCCCCCATTTTGTGAGTGACAGCAATCTCACTCCATGATAGTGCTGAATGTGCAGCTAACCACAGGATGTGATGGCATACCATGTCTGTATTGTGCAAGGAACACGTCCATTAAGGTTTCTTCCTTAATTGTTCTAATTCCATTGCTTTTTGGAGTTTGAGTAAAAGAGTTTCAATCATTTTCTTACATTTTAGATGGTGTGTAAGTGTAACAAACCTTAATCAGACATGTTAAACCGTAAGGATTTTTGTCTCTGGAATTTCATAGCTTTTTGCAAAGTGAAAATATTTCTAATTTAAAATTTCGAAACCTAGAACTTCATGGCAGATAAGAATCACTTGGCCCATCTAGTTTCCATTATATTTTTAATCCCTAATAAACAAGAGTGTTTAAATTACTCTATTATAGTAACCTCTGCTACCTCTATTGGATGCCTATC
This sequence comes from Mixophyes fleayi, assembly GCF_038048845.1. Taxonomy (NCBI): domain Eukaryota; kingdom Metazoa; phylum Chordata; class Amphibia; order Anura; family Limnodynastidae; genus Mixophyes; species Mixophyes fleayi. Next base: position 120,622,643 of record NC_134407.1, on the reverse strand, counting down.
CCACCTATCCAATACTGTTCTGGTAAAGTAATTTTTCCTCTAAACCTAGCACCCTCCATTTCCAGTGCATGTCTTTCTTTCCTACATTCCCCACTACCCACCACCTTTGTGATCACATGCACACACGCCACCATCAACTGCACCAGCTTCTTTTCTCACATCACCTTCTATGTACCAGTCTCTCTCACATGGCACTCCATTCTTACCATCCTTTCTTTACATGTCACCAAATATGCCCAACAGATTTTCTGTCATGTGCCATCCCATATGCCCATAAGTTTTTCTCTCACATTCTAGCCTGTATGCCCACAACTATATCTTATGTGCTACACTAGGCCTGGCTAACCCGTGGCTCTCCAGGTGTTGTGAAACTTCAAGACCCATCCTGCCCTGCTGCCTATCGACTGGATATCTACTGACAAAGCATACTGGGGCCTGCAGTTTCACAGCACCTGGAGAGCCATGGTTTGGCCAGACCTGTGCTACAATGAGTGGTGCAGCATGTATTATGTATGTATGTTCTGACAGCCAGTGGTGGGGTGCAGCATGTATGTATGTTCTGGCAGGCAGTGGTGGGGTGCTGTTCTGGCAGGCAGTGGTAGGTGCATCATTTATGTATTTATGTTCTGGCAGGTAGTGGTGTGGTGCAGCATATATGTTTGTTCTCTGGCAGCCAGTGGTGGGGTGCAGCATGTATGTATGTATGTATGTATGTATGTATGTATGTTCTGGCAGACATTTGTTGTTTGCAGCATGTATGTATGTTCTGGCAGTCAGTGCTAGGGTGCAGCATGTATGTATGATCTGGCAGGTAGTAGTGGGGTGCATCATGTATATATGTTTTGACAGTCAGTGGTGGGGTGCAACATGTATTTATCTATCTATGTATGAATGTTCTGGCAGGCAGTGGTGGTGTGCAGTATGTATGTTCTGGCAGGCAGTGGTGGGATGCAGCATGTATGTATGTTCTGGTAGGCAGTGGTGGGGTGCTGCATGTATATGTGTTCTGACAGGCTGTGGTGGGGTACAGCATGTATGTATGCATGCATGTATGTATGTTCTGGCAGGCAGTGGTGGGGTGCAGCATGAATATTCTGGTAAGGCAATGGTTGGGTGTAGCATGTATGTATGTTCTGACAGGCAGTGGTTGGGTGCAGCATGTATGTATGTTTTGGCAGGCAGTGGTGGGGTGCAGCATGTATGTTTGTAAGTTCTGACAGGCAGTGGTGGGGTGCATCATCATCATCACTATTTATTTATATAGCGCCACTAATTCCGCAGCGCTGTACAGAGAACTCATTCACATCAGTCCCTGCCCCATTGGAGCTTACAGTCTAAATTTCCTAACACACACACACAAACAGAGACTAGGGTCAATTTTGATAGCAGCCAATTAACCTACCAGTATGTTTTTGGAGTGTGGGAGGAAACTGGAGCACCCGGAGGAAACTCACGCAAACACACAAACGCCACACAGATAAGGCCATGGTCGGGAATTGAACTCATGACCCCAGTGCTTTCGGCCAGAAGTGCTAACCACTTAGCCACCGTGCTGCCCGTATGTATGTATGTTCTGGTAGGCAGTGGTGAGGTGCAGCATGTATGTATGTATGTTCTGGCAGGCAGTGGTGGAGTGCAGCATGTATGTATGCTCTGGCAGTGTCACACGCTGCTCATTCGGCTTCCATAGACAAAGACTGAGACATTCACCTGTGTCTCATTAACAGACTTCAAACCTCCAAGTTCTGTTCTGCGCATGTGCAGACTGATTATCTGGCTACTTCTAATTAAGATTCCTATTGGTTCCTATTTTGGCTCCAGACTTAAAAAGGCACTTCCTCCCTTTCCTCTGGGCCTGTTGATCAAGTTACCTGCCTGGTTAGGTTCCTACCTATTCTATTAACTCTCACCTGGATTGTCAGTGCCTTTGCTGTGTTGCTGTTAAGGACTATACACCTCAAGCTGCACCTGTCTCTGCTGTGTGATACTCCATGGGCTATACAGCTCAAGCTGCAACTGTCTCTGCTGTGTGATACTCCACGGGCTATACAGCTCAAGCTGCACCTGTCTCTGCTGTGTGATACTCCACGGGCTATACAGCTCAAGCTGCACCTGTCTCTGCTGTGTGATACTCCACGGGCTATACAGCTCAAGCTGCACCTGTCTCTGCTGTGTGATACTCCACGGGCTATACAGCTCAAGCTGCACCTGTCTCTGCTGTGTGATACTCCACGGGCTATACAGCTCAAGCTGCACCTGTCTCTGCTGTGTGCTACTCCACGGACTATACAGCTCAAGCTGCACCTGTCTCTGCTGTGTGATACTCCATGGGCTATACAGCTCAAGCTGCAACTGTCTCTGCTGTGTGCTTCTCCACGGACTATACAGCTCAAGCTGCATCTGTCTCTGCTGTGTGATACTCCACGGGCTATACAGCTCAAGCTGCACCTTCCTCTGCTGTGTACTACTCCACGGACTATACAGCTCAAGCTGCACCTGCCTCTGCTGTGTGCTACTCCACGGACTATACAGCTCAAGCTGCACCTGTCTATGCTGTGTGATACTCCACGGGCTATACCGCTCAAGCTGCTTGTTGTTCTCTTTTCTGGCTGAACTGTTCATGTATTAATAAAAGTATTAAGGCATTGTATGGTACCGGATCCCTGACGCATTTATTGTGATTATATTACTACCTGGATTGTTACTCTTCCCATTGATGTGTGTTGCTCTATTGTGATACCATATACCATATGCCTTATTCTTTCCACCTTATTGCTGGACTGTTCATTCTATGCCATATCTATATTACATGCTGATTGTTCACATTGCATATGATATTGCCGGTGGCTCCGCCCACCTTGTACTATGCTCCTAGTATATATCAAGACTTTCCTGTTAATTCATCCAGTCATCATTAAACCGCTGATTGTACTTTTATACTGCATCTGTCATCTGTTGACCTTCGGGCTACTACTACCACTTGCCAGTGTGTTATCATACTCTCACTCCCTGAGGATCCGTTCCTATAACACCTATTATTATTATCCTTTATTTGTTGGGCGCCACAAGGTTTCTGCAGCGCCGTACACAGTACAAACAGTAGTACAAAACAGGGTGACAAAGTACAGAACAATAAACACAAAGTACCAATGCTTCAGGAACTCCAGGAAGACATATGGAGTAAAGACAGAGCAGAAGAACCGGTATGGAGACAGGAGGGGAGGGGGCTCTGCTCATAAGAGCTTACATCCTAAGGGAGGGTGAAACAAAAACAGGCACGAAAGGGAGCCAGTGAAGCAGGGGGAGAGAAGAGAGGGGCCAGAGGATAGAGGGAGAACGAAAAGAGTGGATGAGGGTTAGGTGGCTGGTTGGTAGGCTTTAAGGAACAGGTGGGTTTTAAGTGCCTGTTTGAAGGAGCACAGGTTGGGAGAGAGACGGATGGAACGAGGGAGGTCATTCCAGTGTAGGGGTGCAGCTCGGGAGAAGTCCTGGATTCTAGAGTGGGAAGAGGTGATCAGAGTGGAGGAGAGGCGATGGTCATTGGCCGAGCGCAGGGAGCGGACTGGAGTGTAGGTGGTGAGGAGGTTAGAGATATAGGGGGCAGTAGACTGGGAGAGAGCTTTGTAAGTGGTGGTGAGGAGTTTGAAAAGGATCCTGTAGGGGAAGGGGAGCCAGTGAAGGGCGTGGTAGAGAGGGGAGGTAGAGGAGGAGCGGCGTGAGAGAAAGATGATTCGAGCAGCCGCATTGAGAATGGATCGGAGGGGGGCAAGGTGGGAGAGAGGGAGGCCAGTGAGGAGAAGGTTGCAGTAATCGAGGCGGGAGATGATGAGAGAGTGGATGATTGTTTTGGTGGCATCTTGAGAGAGGAAGGGCAGGATGTGGGCGATGTTGCGCAGTTGGAAGGCTTGGGCAAGGGATTGGATGTGGGGGGCGAAGGAGAGAGAGAAGTCAAGAGTGACACCTAGGCATCGGAGTTGGGTGACAGAGGAGATGGTAGTGTTATTGACAATGATAGAGAGGTTGTGATGGGAGGGGAGTCTGGCGAGAGGGAAGACAATAAGTTTAGTTTTAGAGATATTGATTTTGAGAAAGCGCGAGGACATCCAGGAGGAGATGGCGGAGAGGCAGTCAGATACACGAGAGAGGAGAGTGGAAGAGAGATCAGGAGAAGAGATGTAGAGTTGAATGTTGTCAGCATAAAGGTGATACTGAAGACCAAAGGAGGTGATAAGAGTACCGAGGGAGGAAGTGCAGAGCGAAAAGAGAAGGAAGCCGAGAACAGAGCCCTGGGGGACGCCAACCGGGAGAGGGGAGGGGGTAGAAGAAGAGCAAGACATGGAGACAGAGAAGGTGCAGGTGGTGAGGTAAGAGCAGGACCAGGCATGGACTGAGCCAGAGAGGCCAAGAGAGAGAAGAGCTTGCAGAAGGAGGGGGTGATCAATGGTATCAAAGGCCACGGAGAGGTCAAGGAGGATGAGTATGGAGAAGTGACCCTTGGATTTGGCTAATAGGAGGTCATTGGTAACTTTGGCCAGGGCAGTTTCAGTGGAGTGGAGGGAGCAGTAACCAGATTGGAGAGGGTCAAGGAGGGAATGGTCAGAGAGGTATTTGGTGAGGCGACAGCAGACTATGTGCTCAAGTAATTTGGACGCGTAGGGGAGAAGTGAGATGGGGCGATAATTGGCAAGGGAGGTGGGGTCAAGATTGGGTTTTTTGAGGATAGGAGAGATAAGAGCGTGTTTAAAGGAGGAGGGTACTACACCAGAGGAGAGTGATAGGTTGAAAAGGTGAGCAAGGTAGGAGCACGCAGTGGGAGAGAGAGAGCGAAGGAGGTTAGAGGGGATGGGATCGAGAGGACAGGTAGAGGGTGAGGAGGAGAGAATGAGGCTGTGAACTTCTTCGCCAGAAGTAGGACAGAAGGAGCACCAGAGTTGTTTGTTGGAGGGGGTAGGAGGGATGGGGGCAGTTGGAGAAGGGGTGGAGGAGGAGATGTTGAATCTGATGGCCCCAATTTTGGAAGAGAAAAAAGTGAACGGATCCAGAACGGATTAATTGAACGGATCCAGAGTCCAGAATACCAAACCGTGACAGGCAGGCAGTGGTGGGGTGCAGCATGTATGTATGTTCTGGCAGGCAGTGGTGGGGTGCAGCATATATTTATGTATGTTCTGGCAGGCAGTGGTGGGGTGCAGCATGTATGTATGCTCTGGCAGGTAGTGGTGGGTGCAGCATGTATGGTCTGGTAGGTACTGGTGGGGTGCAGCATGTATGTATGTTCTGGCAGGCAGTGGTGGGGTGCAGCATATATGTATGTATGTTCTGGCAGGCAGTGGTGAGGTGCAGTATATATGTATGTATGTTCTGGCAGGCAGTGGTGGGGTGCAGCATATATGTATGTATGGTCTGGCAGGCAGTGGCGGAGTGCAGCATGTATGGTCTGGTAGGTAGTGGTGGTTGCAGCATGTATGATCTGGCAGGCAGCGGTGGGGTTCAGTATGTATGTATGTTCTGGCAGGCAGTGGCGGAGTGCAGCATGTATGCATGCTCTGGCAGGTAGTGGTGGGTGCAGCATGTATGGTCTGGTAGGTAGTGGTGGTTGCAGCATGTATGGTCTGGCAGGCAGCGGTGGGGTTCAGTATGTATGTATGTTCTGGCAGGCAGTGGTGGGGTGCAGCATATATGTTCTGGCAGGTAGTGGTGGGGTGCAGCATGTATGTATGTTCTGGTGGGTGGGGTACGGCATATCTATGCCGAGTACCCCGACAACACTTACCACGACATGATGATTTCGAAGGGCTCCTTACCGACGATCACCGATGACGACTACTGTTGAAAGCGACTTGAACCAATCACTAAGGAGTAAGAAGCCAGCTCCCCTTCATGACGTCATTCACCATGGCGACGGGATTATCACTGTTGTTAATGGGGTAAGTAAGTATGTAAGTATGCGCCTATGTACAATGTACTTTACATACCCTTCTACATTGTACATAGGCTCATGTAGAAGGCGCATGTACAACTAAAAAAGCATCCATTAAATAATTAGCCCCACCTACATTCCACCACTAAATTAATAGGCTACCTCCCACCCAAATTATATTAACATATCCCCCACACGTTATAACTACATACCCCCCCTCACACGTTATAACAGTATACCTACCCTCCCTTGTTACAGCCGTTGCTGTCTCTTGCAGATCTGAACACATGGGACAGCACCTGTCACGTATTGCGCATCCCATGTGATATTTGGCTTTTACGGGCACCAGAGGCACGCAGGGGCGGGCTGGCCCGGGGGGCAGGGGGGCATCGGTCCCCCGGGCCGCTCAGTTACCAGTGCACCTGGGATGGAAAATCACCTGATTTTGACCCGCGGCCGCATAACATGATGCGCCAGCGCACAGGCGGCTGCATCACATGGCACGCGATGCAGCCGCGTCATTGGACGCGGCCGCATCGCGTGTCATGTGATGCTGCCGCTTGTGTGTCCCCTGGGCTGAAATATGCCAGCCCGCGCCTGAGAGGCAGCCACACAAGGGAAGGAAGGGAGGGAGGGACCAATCTTTAGATCCACGGCCACAGGAATGAAGTGGCTGGTCTCGGAGGAGGGACCACCAACTACCACTGTCCTGATTGTAGAATTTAGGAGCAACTATCACGGACAAGTTATTGCTGTCCATTTTGTTTGCATCAGATCTGTTAGACACAGTATGCAGAAAGTTGAAAACGTATCGCAGGATGAGAACTGTATGGTCAGTTATTAGGCAGGAGATGAGCATGGCGACAGAAATCCTATCCTCTTCATTGCTCATGTTTTGGGCCTTGTACAGAGCATCCTGGAGATCTGCAGGCACTATGGGCTCTGGTAACTCTCTGAGAACTGCTTGAGAATGCAAGCTACATCACAAGGAGGAGCATTTGATCTTCTCTATGGAGCTTAGACTTTAGCAGTTTCTGTCACACAACAGATCCAGACTTCCTGAAGAGTCCTTCAGTGTGAGCATGATTCTCCAAGTACCTATATACTTCAACCAGGAACATTCAAATATTTCTGTACTCTGGAAAACATAATTGTGGAAGGAAATAAATAGGTGCTCCAAAGAATTTTCCACTGTGCAGGACTCCTTTCCCAGACTTAGACCGCTGCTTGTTGTTCCAGTTTTTAATTTTGATCCCATATGAACGTAGATGTTGAATAATAGTGATCTTGGCCAGATTGTGATAGTCAGGAGTGTGCTTCATGCTGCTGCTGATGTTGTAGCATGGGCTTGACTGACTGCATTGATAAAGTCGAATATCGTACCAGCAGTATACCAGTCTGTCACCAACGTGCTCTTGCATAGATCAGCATCATACTTGTAAGGGGCTACCCACTACTTCTCACCCTTCACTAAAACCCTTCCTACTTCCATCACCCTTAGTGCCCTTAGATGAATATATGTACACTGCAGAGATTACGTTCCAGTACATGGTAATAAGAGCACCAAGTCACCACTAATCACTTACTGAGTTTTACCCTCCCACCATGTGACCTACAACTGTCCCTTGCCCTAGTGTCCAACACTCACATGCACAATGTAACGCTCAGTATCACTGCCCCCTGTGACTTCAGTCTCCATCCTCTGTTCACTTCCTATCACCGTTTCACTTGCTTTCCCAACTATTCCATACCTTCCCGGGTTATCCCCCCTTCCGTCTCATCCGTTTCCTCACTCTCTTTTCCGCTCTTTCCAAAGAGGCTGGCACCTCTTTGTCTGGGCTCTCAATCCTCCTGCTCTCGCTGCTGTTGCTGGGCAGGGGCAGATCTAGACTTTTCTTTTAGGGGGGCGGTTTATTGCTTAATTCTGACTCCTCCCCCTCTTTTGTCCAGACTCCTCCTGCTCTACAGTCTAAACTCCTGTAGCACCTGTTTCCCACAACACTATGTGTATCACAAATTGATGTATTTTAGGATACAAGTCTGTCAGGTTTGTTCTTCGTTTTATTTTAAGTAAAACACTATATAGCTATTAAATCATAACAATAAGAGAAACAAATAACAGATATGTCTGTCCCATTAATACACTGTGGCCCCCTTCATCACACTGTGGCTCCATTCTGTTTTGTCTGTCAGCTGCTCCTCTCTGCGAAGCTCCTCACTGACACCATCGTGATGTGATGATAACATCACAAAGGGAGGAGGACGCATGAGCGAGGCACTGTCCAATCGCACAGAAGGCGGCAGTGTGCACTGTCGGACTGGGGCATGAAGACCCATGAAATAGTGTGTGTGACACCGCAAAGCCTGAAGGGGGAGCGATTAAAGTAACAGCCCCAGTCAGTTAATCTTAGTGATTCTTCTTTCCTTTGGTACAGTGTCAGAAAGTAAGAAGAATCACTCAGATGACTGGGGCAGGGATTCTTTTTTCGTTCCAACATAATGCATGGGACACATGACGGGTTGAAATGGGATAGTGTGGAGGCAAAAGCAGGATTTCTAGTGGTGGGTTTTCACTCCATGCTGCCAGAGTTGGCATGACCAAACATCATTGGCTATCATTTTAGCCAATGAGAGACTGCATTCCAACCAGTTCCCATGCATTTTAAATACACAGACAATGCTGCATGCACTACTGTTAGGTGCTCACAGTTCGCCTTTCACAAGCACAGTAGTGTGAAGCGGGATATACTACCCAACTGTCTATGCAGCGGGGACAAAGTCCTGACTGAAAGTCACCCACAACAAGAATCAGTACAGTCCTACCTTTTCTTGCAACTCTCCCTTCCAGCTGCTGACGATCTTTTAAACTGTATATGCTTGTCTAGACCCAGAAATGTTCCCTGTTTGGGAAAAAGATAGTTAAATTAAATATGGAAAGTCTAGCAATGAGTTACCCCTCTAGGCCTCCCTCCTCCAAACTGACCTAAGGTTAAATCAATAACACCAACATTTAATACATATGCCTTCCTCCCTGCTACCAGCCCCAACATTAAATCAATAGCACCCACATTTAATATATAGGCTTATTTCCCCCCAACCTGCCCTAACATTAAATATTAGTATTTACAGTTAAAAAATATAAGTATATCACCACCAGCAGCCCCAAAATTAAAATTAAATTGTTAACACAACCATTTAATAGACAAACCTACCCCCTAATCCCCCTCCCCCCACCAAAACCAGCTCTCACATTAAATTAAAAGTCTTACCATTCAATAAAGAGGTCTATTTTCCCCAACCAGCCCCAATATCTTGATAATATCATTCACATTTCCCTGCAAGCCCAGGTATTAATTTATTAGCCCCCCCCCATTTAATAGAGACCCCACACTGCATTAATAGGACCCAACCCCAATACTCCTCCTAAAATACTTACCTGCTCTCCACATGGGATGGTGGATTTGTTCTATTCTATCTATTCTTCCCCCACCAGATTGCTTCAGTCTCTGAAATGTGAGTAGAGGGGAGGAAAGGAGAGGAGAGGAGAGAGAGGGGAACAAAATTATCGCTCCATTGCATTCTCTCCAGCAGAACTCTTTCTACATCCCCTCCCAGAACTATCCAGCACCCCAATTTTCACTGCTTCCTCCGTTCTCTGCAGCACCCCCATTCTCTCTGCTTTCCCCGTTCTCTCTAGCACCCCCATTCTCCCTGCTTTCCCCGTTCTCTCCAGCACCCCCATTCTCTCTGCTTTCCTGTTCTCTTCAGCATCCCTATTCTTTTTTGCTTCCCCCTGTTCTCTCCAGCACCCCCATTCTCTCTGCTCCCCTGTTCTCTCCAGCACTACTATTCTCTCTTCTTTCTCCATCCTCTCCAGCACCCTCATTATCTCTTCTTCCTCCATCCTCTATAGCACCCCCATTCTCTCTGCTCCCACTGTTCTCTCCAGCACCCCATTCTCTCTGCTACCCCTTTCTTTCCAGCACCCCCATTCTCTCCAGCATCTCCATTCTCTCCAGCACCCCCATTCTCTCTGCTTCCCGCATTCTCTCTGCTTCCCCCGTTCTTTCCAGCACTCCTATTACACATTCTCTCCAGCGCCCTCTGTTCTCTCTAGTGCCCCCTGTTCTCTCCAGCATCCCCCTGTTCTCTCCAGCACCCACATTCACTGCTCCCCCTGTTTTCTCCAGCATCCCCAGATACAGGGACGGATTCAGGGAAGGTGATTGCCCCCCCTAGCATACTGCCAGAAGCACCCTGCCAGGATCGAACCACCCACACACATTGTGCGCTTCTCCCTGCACCATGAACACTAGTGGCAGCGATGCGCTGTCATTCTTTAGCTGAGAGGTGTCGAGAATGAGTTGAACCTGACAGGAAGGGCTGTAGGACGACGGTCTTACAGCCCTTCCTGTCAAACATGCTGTTTGAACTATTTTGCCATTCTGAGCATAAGAGAAAGGACCATTGACATTTAAATTATGTTGGCAATCATTATTTATTGATTAAGGGGCAAAATGATTTAATTAACTTACGAGGTACAAAAAAAATCATTCTATTAAGGGGATAAAATTATTTAATTATTAAATTATTCGGACAATATGTAATGACAAATTTTGCCACATAAATAATTATAACCACCATTAACAGTCAATTTATAATATTATATTTTCACATTTCTCACTTAATATAATGCTATAATAGTGTCCCTTTAAAAAAATATATAAAATTTTTTTCTCATAAGTTAATAGTAAATTTATTTTGTTCAATTATCAATAAATAATGATTTTTTCAATTAATTGAAATGTCAATGATGCTTTCTCTTATGTTCTGAATGGCAAAATAGCTCAAACAGTATGCTGTTTGATCAATTACGCCATTCACAACCACCTCTTTCATTTTGGCCATTTGGATGGCTGTTTTGCGGCGGTTTTGAAAACTCCATCTTAGTAAATCCGGCTGTTTGTATGTTCTTCATTGTTAAAATCGGGATGGCAGTTTGTAAAGTGGTTGTTTTAAAAAATGCAAATTCTGGCCGTTTTAATGGTGGTTTGGGCTTTAGTAAATCTGACGGTTTCAAAACCGCCGGAAAAATAGCCAAAAAGCGGAGGTTTGAGCAAATCTAGCTCCAAGTCTTTAAACCTCCTGTACACTGAGTTACGCTCTCCCAAAAAAAATAGGAAAACGATGACTTTTGACAAACCGGGAGCGGAATAAAATCTGCGAGATTTTGAATTTTAGATTATTCCTAATTTGTCATGTTTTATTCTTTTTTTCTGAAATTTGGCATTTGGCATGCATGCCAAATTTCATCTTAATAGCTTTAATACTTTAAAATGTAGCCCCCCCAAACACCATGTCCCCGCTCTCACAGGTTTAACATTGCAGAATGTCGTGCCCTTATGATATATATATATATATCACACTTGCCAACTTTCTCTCTGTCCGGGAGACTCCCGAAATTCGGGTCGGTCTCACGGACTCCCAGGAGAGCAGGCAAGTCTCCCGCATCCTGCAACTGTCTTCCCAAAATAACGCGATTTGCGGTGAATCACGTCATTTTGGCCCAGCCCCGCGACAAAACGGCAATTTGTCGCTGGTGATGGGGCCAAAATTGCGCATTTGATCTCACCCCACACCCTCGCGCCCTCCAGTCACGCCACTCACCCGGACAGAACTTGCCAAAAGTAGGCAAGTATGATATATAGTGCTCTCTGAAAGATCAACTAGATGGTAACTGACCTTGATCAGTAAGTCTTTTGTACCTGCAGTTGGTTCAAACTTTTTTTTTTGTTATTTTTAAAACTAGACAGTGTTGTCCTGATTGCTGGGAAGGTTGGGGGAGATTCTGTCCACTGGGTGTCATGGTTACCAATGAAGGGGTTTGGAGGGGAGCACAGAATAGGGCAGACTAGTGCTTCAAAAACACTAGGCATGCCCCCAGGGCATGACTAGGTCCCCAGCATACCACGGCGACGCTCACATCCCACTGCTGCTGAGACAAACGTTATGAGCTATGAGCTAGTCTCTTTTTACAAAATACAGCTTTTAGTAAAAAATCTGATCCTTAGGTTGCAGCTCGTACATCAAAAAAGATATAAGGGGATTATAGTGGATTTATTAAAATTCTTCAATAAAATATGAAATCAAGTGTGTAGTGTGTGTATTTTTTTTACACTCAATTGTACAGAAAATGCAAACAAACAGGAGACATGTTTGTCCAGTCAGGTTGGAATGTTAGAGGGGAAGGGAGATAACTAATGGACAGCCTAGCGCTTTACAGTGACGTGGCCACGCCACTTATCCCGCTGCCGAGGGATGACATTTTGGGATTTATGATAACACTCTGATTGTAAAACAGAGTGGCACATTGTTGCCATGGGTTCAATCCCAACCAAGGCACTGATAGTGTTGAGTTTGCATGCAATTGCTGTATTTGTGTGAATTTCTGCATGGGTACTCCAGCGTACTCACGTTAGATTGATGAATCATGAGCATAAGAGCAATTAAGGAAAAATATGTAGCCTAACCCTTTGTGTGTGGTACAGAATTTAGATTGGAAGCCACAGGCAAATGCAGGGTTTCCACAGGGACATTTCTATGCAATTGCACCATGCATGGGAAGTGGTTATCAGTTTTGCCAGTGTTATGCTGCTCTCTAACTCCTCACCATCCACTTCAAATACAGGGGCAATGCTATGTGCACTACTGCTAGGTACACATAGCACCTCCTTCATAAGCAGAGTAGTGTAAATCAGGACATGGTCAGGAGTCAGCAGAAAGAAGTCCAGCATGCTATCCTCTCTCTCGAGTGTGGGCCTCCGAATAAATGCCCAGCTTAGCCCTATGAAGGGGAAGATTCATTTCCTGAAAGGAAGGGGTGGATGAAAAGATCTCATGTGCAGGACCATACCATTGTTTTGTAATTGCACGTAATGACTACTTACCTCCAATCTTAAAGCGCTACAAAAAATGATGGTGCTTAAGAAACACTGTATAAAAATTTTAGGTAAAGAGTATTTTTTCAGTTTGTAGGGTCAATTCTGGTTAATTTCTACTATATTAAAAATATGTAAAATGTACAAATGGGTTGAAAAAGCAACAAAAAAGTGCTGTACTGTAAAGGTGGCCCCGGGAGCCCTGGAGCCGGTGCCCGGGAAGAGGGCGAAGATGCCCACTGTTGCTGTGTCCCTGGAGGGACAGAAGATGTCCCTGGTTCCTGTGCCCTACAAGCGGGTGAAGAAAGAAGAACGTTACTTACCGATCCAACGGCGGTGAGTATGGCTTCTTTCCCGCAGGTCTGGGCAGCGGAGGAAGGATAAGCCAATCAGGGCTCACCAATTGCGGCTCACGCCCGGCCGTTTGAAAGATTGGCGCCGCGGCAAGCCAATCAGCGCTCGCGGCGGCGCCTAGTGATGAGGCGAGTATATAAATCGCCGGCCGGCTCCATTTCACCAGAAGTCCATCAGCGGAGAAGAGAGAAGGACGTTGTGGGACGTCCGGAGCGGCGGATCAAGATAAGAAGAGAACATCTATCAACAGAGCCGGAAGTGGCAGGGAGCCCTTGTAAGGGCTAGGAGCGACCCTGCCACTTATAATCACCAACGGAGACGTCGGCGAAGAGCCCTTGTAAGGGCTGAGAGCGCCCCGCCTCCGGAGCAGCAGCAGAGCCCGCGCCGAACGGGAGAAGAGGCGCCGCCGGCTGGAGGGTCTAGAAGACCCGGAATAGAAGGCAGAAGACGGCGTGGCAAGTTGAGTATCCTGCGCAGAGCAGGTAAGTACACTCAATGTTAGGTCGTGCACTAAGCCCGTGGCCATGGTCGGGCACAAGGCCTGGGGGCATGCATTAGGGGCACAAGGCCCAGGGAACAGGGCAATAGGCCCTTGTTAGGTAGTGGGCAAATAGAACAGTAACGTTGTATGGGCACAAGGCCCAAGTTAGTTAGGTAGGGGGCTGAGAGCCCTAGGTGTAAAAGGGCACAAGGCCCTTATAGTTAGATAGTGGCCCAGCGGCCATAGCTAGGAGAGGCCATAGGGCCTAGGCAGAGGGCTATAAGCCCATAGTTTTGCAGAGGCTAGTGTCCCCTTGAGTGGCAGGGCACAAGGCCCTAGTCAGTGGGCTCAGAGCCCAAGGTAGAGAGGGGGCTGAGGCAGCTGGGCAGAGAGGCCCATGGTGTGTAGGGCAGAAGGCCCTGGTGTGTCAGAGACGTGACAGCCTTGTGAGTGTAGGGCGTGGTTCTGTGTGAGGTGAGTACACTGAGAGTAGTAGGCACAGTAGAGCGGAGGCTCCTGTTGGTGCTGTAGCAACCGGCTGGTTGGCTAGCAGCTGTGTACTCCGGTGTAGTGGCTTGCCATATACTGTATATTGTTTTATTCAGTCTGTGCGCCGAATATTGCGTGTATCTTGTATTTTTGGTGTGCTACCCATTTGTTCCAGGTGCAAGACGTCAGGCCCCCATTAAAGGTAGGCTCTTGTTTCCTGTTGTTTTCCTGTACTAACCTGTACTGTGGGGACAGGTGTAGTTACCAGCTTACACATAGTCAGGGAAGAGCACACATAGTTTTCCCATCCCGTAGGTCCCTGGGGTCATGCTGGTCTCCAGAGGGGGTGACTGAGTGAGTCAGTGGCAGTGCAGCACAGCTTGATTCAGTTCCAGGGGCAGCCCATGGTTCTGCCCGAGGGTCCCAAGCCCGAGTGCAGGTTTCTGGCGGTTCCGGGTGGACGGACACGTGTTCGATATCCGGGTGAAGGCAGTCGGGCGGTTCAGTTTTGATCGGCTGTTCTGTGTGGCAGTTGACTCCCGGGTTAGTGGGCTGTTCCAGTGAGCCTCAGTCGAGCCTGGTGCATCCGGTCCTTAGGATCCGTGGGTGACCCCATAGCAAGAAGACAGTCTTCTTGGTTACGACCTGGGTGAGGGGGTTAGGAACCGCCCTCCGGAGTAGTCCGTGAACACCGGCTGGCGTTCCCCGTACTGGTTAGTGAGTAGTTCCCGTTAGTGCACCACACCTAGTTAGTTATAGTTGTTTGGTTTAGTTGCATTGCCGACCATTAGAGGGTTGTAGGGTCAGGTCGCTGTTGTAGTAAGTTTAGTGTTGTGGGTGCACATCTTAGTCTCACTGATAGCATAGAGGGAGGCTGTGTGTTCCTTGTCATCCACAGGTGTCGGGGAGGAGCAGGAGAACAGGACTGAAAGCAGGAGTGTCCCGGTGAGTATCACGCTCGATTCCCCCTTTCGGTTGGGCCCTTACCGGGAGGTGTGCGAGGTACTTGAGGCGGGACTGTTCCTGGTCTCAAGTGCCTGTAGTCCCCCGCGCCTTGGCAAGAGCAAAGTGAGGAGGCGGCAAGTGAGCTTTGACTGAGAGTGTCTTTGTTCATTGCCGTGTTCTCGGACAGCCCTTTCCTGGAAGGCACGGCCGTAATCTCTGTCTCTTTCTTAGAGGGACGTGGTTGAAGGTGACGAGGGTTGCGGTTGCTGATCTGCTGGGATCGGACAGCGGCTGGGACATCGGAAGCAGACTGGAGGTGACCATCGTTTACAAAGTAAGTTCTTCTGTGTGCGTCTGTCCTGTTCCCCGCAGGCGCTACAGTACAATGAAATGTGTTGTTAAAAGAGGTTGACATTATTGCTATTGTTTAAAAAAACAAATCTGTTAGCATTAAAACATATTTTATTTAATCAGTATAATAAGTATGTATTAAAAAAATAAAATAAAACATGTACAAACTATGTGTTAGGTACTGTTGGTGATGCTGACTGGATGGCCGTGTCATCTGTCCAATCAATTCCATTAACTTTAACACAATGCCTTCAGTTTACTTTCCAAATTAGCACACCATTAAGATTAGGTAAAGTAATCTTAAGTAATTTAAGAAAATATGCACCATACTCCGTTAAAGCTGCCAATTAGGTAAAAAGTATTTATTACAAACCAGGTGATGTTGAAGTAGGGGCTAAAATCCATCAAAGTTAAGAAATATTTTTACAAAACACATGTACCTACTTCCGTTCGGCACTGGCCATTTCTCATCTGTTTGCCGCTTTGCTTCCTGCACTTGCGGAACGCACATTACCTGACATGCACGCGTCCCGCATGAGAAATACAGTCAGCTCAAGATAGAGGACGAACAGATATGTAGGATCCATAGTCTCATGCAGTGACCTGTCAATCAATCCCAGACTGGTTCTGGGCAACTGGAAACCCCCCTTAGTGCCCCTCTGTAAGTTCCAGTGAGGCAGGGACTAACGTGAATGATTCAATATTCTCTGGAAAGTACTGCATAATATGGTGGCGCTATAGAAATAAACAATAATAAATAAAATAATATTACACAAACATAAGGAAGCTAAATATTATAATGATATGAATATTTATTGGATATTACGCATACATGCCGACCTTTATAACCTCCCCTCCCCGACATTAAGGAGGGAAAGGTCAAGTTTAGGCGTGGGGACGTGGTGATAACATTGCGTCACCGTGGCTATAATTCCCGCCTCTGCTGGGATCTGCGAGGATGTTTACTCTTTCGGGAGTCTGGAAGGACTCCCTGACATTCTGGACTCTCAAAAAAATTCTGGGAGTAGGCAAGTATGGTCTCATGTATACACCAGAGTTTCCATGTTCTACACCTGCTTAAAGGACAGCTTGTAAACATGCAGCAAGCAGTCCTCTTATTGGGAAGACAGCTTAACCTTTACAGTTGCTAATAGGTTACAAAACTATAACAAGATTAAAAATTCTATTAGACAACAGCTGAACATTGTGCATATTCAGAGATGAGTGTTTACAATGATACTACACCCAATTCTCTAAATATAATTCCACAGTTTAAGTATCCTAAATAAATTAATATAAGGGTTGTTCAAAAACGTGATGAACACACTCTAAGTTTCATATTGTGGTTAAGTGAATATATACTAATTTATATACAAAATAACAGCTTATTGATAAACACATTTGCAGAAAAGATTATATCTTATTTCTAAAGAATTTGAATTAAAAATCAGTTTTATACTTGTTCTTCACCACTATACTCCTCTCTCACCTATTTTGCTGATTACACGGTCCACTGCTTACCCTGATGAATGAAAGTTAGTGCAGATGCTACAACCTATCTCACACATACTGTACACACTAACCAGATGTTGTTCACCTTATTTTAACGCAGGATTATTTTGACAGCATGCATAAACTCATAGAACTGTTTGTGCCAGTATTTATCAGGATACCGAGGGAACAGTGAAAAGTGACATAATACAGAACTGTTTTTAGCTTTCCAGGGACAGAGAATCAAGGTGACAGCTGGCAGAGTGTGGGGGTAGCTAAGGAGGAAGCATAAAGCCAGCTAATCCTGAATAAAAATAGACACCCACCATGCTCAATGATAAGTAGGAGGGAATAAAGGCTGCAGGAGATGACACACACTTCTAAGAGCAGGCAGCAGTTTTGCTAAAAGGGCATTCTACACAGAGATGGTAGAAGAGCAGCCCCCTCTCTTAACAGAGCAACACCTAGAAGAGCTTAGTACAAGTCCCCAAGACTCAGAGGATACTTGTGAAAGCACAGTTAATGAAATGGAAGTTGGGATAAAAGATTGTCATACAACAGAGAAAACTCCTGTGTCAGTCTGCAAAACTGAGTATGATATCACACAAGATGTTGGAGATGTTAGTGTGGACCATGAAGCAGTTAAGACAGGCGACCAGATAGTCGTAACAGGAAAAGAGACATCCAAAGACGAAAGTGAGGAAACTAAAATAGGGAAAGATCCCATTAAATCTACAGGAGAGATGATGGAATCAGGGGACACAGTAAAATCACAAGGACAGGTAACTGAAAGAGAAGGAAAAATAGTTTCAGGAGAAAATGAAGCAATCACATCAAATCAAGAGAAGGTTGTAGAGGATTCGTCCAACCATAACACAGAAGAAACACATGGAGAAGAGTCAGCAAATGCCCAGATAGTATGCACTGGTGTGGATGATGAAGTTAAAGAGGAGCAACATCAACTCCGTGCCACAGAGATAGCAGAGGATGTAAATGGAGGCAGCAGTGCGCCAACAGCAAGGTAACACTCTCTAAAGCCCATGGTGTAAGCAGGCTTTTTATATACAGATATGAAAGTATATTTATAAAGAGGGCCTTTCATCTGGAAATAACTTTTGCAAATTTTACAGATCTGTACATAGCCACCTTCAGTGGAATACCACCAGGCATAGCTACTCTCTGGATACAACTGTTTACAAACGTCCAGCACTACAATTATGGAACATAGATGGTTGCCTAGGCTGCTAATGGTTGGGGTCACTTAAAAAACTGAACGAGTGCCATAACATCACTCTCCAGTGTTTTTAATGCCCCTGTGATGCCCCCACATGGAGCCTGGCTGCTAACAAGAAGGAGAAACAGCCAGCAGCTTCTAACATGTGAGGTGCTGGCTGCTGGTCCTTCATGTCAGTGTTATGCTGTGAGTGGGTGCTTGGCTAAGATGTCAAAGCCAAGCATCCCACTCCAATCCAAGGAGGAGAGGATGCTCCTTCCCCCTCCAGCCTACTAAATTTGGGGGGCGCTGCCTAGGGCATACCAAAGGTTTTTACCGGCCCTGAGTATACAGTGACCGCAGCAGAGGTGTGGACATTACATTGCTCAAGGATGTAAATGCATTGTTAAAAAGCACAAGAACAAGCTAGACATAAACAAAGCTAGGTATTTTGTAAAACTTCTAAGACAGCATTTATGAGCTAATAAATTAAAGTAATCTGAAGGTGGAAATTCCCCTTTAAACTAAAATCATGAAAGAAAGCCATAGAAAGCCTTTGTGTACTAAATTTGTATATTATTAATTTATGAACACTAAGGGGTATATTTACTAAACTGCGGGTTTGAAAAAGTGGAGATGTTGCCTATAGCAACCAATCAGATTCTAGGGGCTAGATTTACTAAGCTGCGGGTTTGAAAAAGTGGAGATGTTGCCTATAGCAACCAATCAGATTCTAGCTGTCATTTTGTAGAAGGTACTAAATAAATGAAAGCTAGAATCTGATTGGCTGCTATAGGCAACATCCCCACTTTTTCAAACCTGCAGATTAGTAAATCTAGCCCTAGGTGTCATTTTGCAGACTGCACTAAATAAATGAAAGCTAGAATCTGATTGGTTGCTATAGGCAACATCTCCACTTTTCCAAACCCGCAGTTTAGTAAATCTAGCCCTAACACTCTAAGCAAAACCCTTGGCAGACACCGTTTTGTATTCTCACAGATTAACTCATAGGATGCAGATGCACAAATAGGATATTAATGGGGATGTAATTAAACTTTCACAATTTCTAAAACAAAAGCTGGAAATGTATACAAACTGCAATAGGCAGGGTGGATTGGGAACTTAAAGTGGCCCTGGAAAAAATTATTGAAGTGGCCTCATGTGGGCGGGACCAAATCAAATGTAGTTGGAGCCAATACAAAAATAGTCGGTATTTAAAAGTACTGGAATTTGGTTGTAACAACATTTAGGAAAATCTAGATGTGATGACTTAAGACTCAGTGGGTCATTTCTAAAGCAATGCAGGGAAAAAGCTGCCAATCCTGTGTTATTACAATACATGAATCCTTTTGCAATATCTGTAACTGGTTTGTGCTCAAACTTGTTTAGTTGCCTACTAACACATCCTTCCAAAACTCCCTTCATAGAAACATATTTGACTTTGGTTAATAAATTTAACTATTATGAAAAATGTTGGCACAATCGTATTTGATCATTCCGCTAGAGCAGCATATAAGCAACTCACCACACTGTTGCATCTTTCCCTGAGATAACAGTAAAATCTGCCTCTCTATAATATATATATATATATATATATATATATATATATATATACACATATACACTGTGTCTATCAAAAAATGCATTTAAGGTAATTCTTTAATTCTTATAATAAATAATAAATGGCTTTATTGGTATTATCAAGGTGAACTGCTTTAAGCATCTGCAACAAAACACTTCTTTTGTAACAATTGTGTATGAGCTCTAAATGTGCCCAGTGATTGGGGGTGGTTTGAATTAATAACAGTGCAGGGAGCGTTGGCAGTGAGATCAGTACAGTGGGGCTGACAATGGTCTGCTGGTGATATAGTAAGTGCAAAGGAGACAGGATTAATGATATTGTCAGTGCAATGGGGAATGGCCGTATGTTCAACAAAGTGATCTGAGAATGGGACCAATGCAAGGTAGAAGGCAGGCCATGGGATAAATGCACTAAAGTATCACCAGAGCTGGATTAAGGCTTAGGAGAGCCCGGGGCACTTAAGACAGAAGGGTTATCACTTTAGACACATTTTAAATAAATTCACAGGCAAAACAGTGTGCACTACTGTAAAGTGCACGCATCTCTGTCTTCAGAAGCACTACAGTGTGAAGCAGGACATACCTCCCAACTGTCCTTGCAGTTGGACCAAATCTTGACTGTCTCGCTTAGTCACACAAATTCTGGACTGCCCTGACAGATTCAGGACAGCTGGCAGACTGTCTTGCTCTCTCCTACCTATTCTTGTCACTTTCACCACCTGTGGCTGCTGGTGTCTTTAGATCAGTTGATGCTTGTCTGGATTCTGGAATGTTGAAGGCCCTATTTTGGAAAAAAATGGATACATGAAATTTAGAAAACTCAAACCAGCACTGGCAAATCAATAACACCCACGTTCAATAATTAGGCCTCTTTCTAGCCCAAACATTTAAATAATAGTACTCACATTTAATAAATAGATCTATTTCCCTCCAACCAGCCCTGACATTAAATAATTAGTATACACATTTAATAAATTAACCTATTTGACTTCCTCCAAGTAGCCCCAGCAATAAATTAATAGCATTTACGTTTAATATATATAACCATTTCCCACAACCATCCCCACCATTAAATAATTCATATTCACATTTAATAAACAGCCCTCCTACCCAACCTCTGCCCCATATTCATTTAATAACCCTAAACCATCCCAGCATTAAATATCCCATCACCTCACCTAAAATTAATAGGTCCCAATATTAATTTAAATAGCCCCATCACCCCACAAAAAAAAAAAAAAAAGTAACACCCATTAAATAAATAACCCCGCCTACACTCAACCATTAAGGGCCTAATTCATTAATAAAGCAAAAAAATAAGTAACTTTGCACCTTGGCAAAGCCATGGTGCATTGGAGGGGGAGGCAAATTTAAAATGTGATGGCAGATTTATAGTTATGGTAGAGCATGGTCTAGATGAAATTTAAATGTCAGTGTACAAGTAAAATTATCAAGTATTTGTGTCCTACATGAACAAACAGCCAGTATTTATGTTATGTGCAAAATAATAAACTAATTTGCACCCCTTGCATTGTAACATGGTTTGTCCAGGAGAAAACTTACTCATTTTTTTGCCTTTCTTCCTTAATGAATCAGCCCTAAATGTGTAGCCTACCTCACACCCACATTATATTAAGACTCCCCCTCCTTTCCTTTACACATTTTAGTAACAAAGACCCCTCATTCCCTCGCATCTCTGACTTTTCCCCCTCATGTCTCTCATTGCTGCTGTCTAGTTCGCATTGCATCTCCTTGCCATAGTAGTTTTTTCCCTAGGTGCAGCCCCTTGCCATAGTAGATTTCCCCTAGCTGCAGCCTCTTGCCATAGTAGATTTCCCCTAGGTGCAGCCCCTTGCCATAGTAGATTTCCCCTAGCTGCAGCCTCTTGCCATAGTAGATTTCCCCTAGGTGCAGCCCCTTCCCATAGTAGTTTTCCACTAGGTGCAGCCCCTTGCCATAGTAGATTTCCCCTAGGTGCAGCCCCTTCCCATAGTAGATTTCCACTAGGTGCAGCCCCTTGCCATAGTAGATTTCCACTAGGTGCAGCCCCTTCCCATTGTAGTTTTCCACTAGGTGCAGCCCCTTGCCATAGTAGATTTCCCCTAGGTGCAGCCCCTTCCCATAGTAGTTTTCCACTAGGTGCAGCCCCTTCCCATTGTAGTTTTCCACTAGGTGCAGCCCCTTGCCATAGTAGATTTCCCCTAGGTGCAGCCCCTTCCCATAGTATATTTCCACTAGGTGCAGCCCCTTGCCATAGTAGATTTCCCCTAGGTGCAGCCCCTTGCCATAGTAGATTTCCCCTAGGTGCAGCCCCTTCCCATTGTAGTTTTCCACTAGGTGCAGCCCCTTGCCATAGTAGATTTCCCCTAGGTGCAGCCCCTTGCCATAGTAGATCTTTCCTAGGTGCAGCCCCTTCCCCTAGTAGATTTCCCCTGGGTGCAGCCCCTTCCCCTAGTAGATTTCCCCTAGGTGCAGCCCCTTCCCCTAGTAGATTTCCCCTAGGTGCAGCCTCTTCCCATAGTAGTTTTCCCCTGGGTGCAGCCCCCCTGCCCCTCACTTAACTTGTGGCGCGCAGCATCGCTCCTTAGATCAGACAGGAAGTTCCTATCTAACCGCACAGCATCGTGGGACCCCATTAAGCAACAAGCAGCCTCGCGATTGGCTGCCTGTTACTTTGCACTGGCCACCAATGTCTTTGATCGGCGCTCCCCCACCCCTCTCCCAACTAAACCAGCAACTCGACACTGCCCTCCCTCTGTGCCGAGTAGCCCCCACCCAGCGTCGGCGCGTGCAGGATGAACTTAAAAAAAAACAAAAAAAAGAATTCATTAGTGAGGCGGCCTCCGGGCCGCCTTGTCAGTGTACCGGCCTACCAGGAATCTTCCCGGTAAAGCCAATCACCAATCCGCCCCTGGCAATAGGCAAGATAAATTAATATAGAAATGACTATGAAAAACGGGAAATATATCCTTATTTTTGTCCACCTTTGAGATATATTTATATAATAATAAAGGGTATATTTAATAAGACATCCGCCCATCCTAAAACTAGATTTGCTATCGCTACATATCTTTCAACTGACAATTTATTAAGAAAATGTCACCTGTTATACTGGCTGGCAGTGGTAACGGGAGTCTTACCACTTGCCAAATCAATCCTGGAACCCTCCACGCAGGGTGAGCCAACATGCTGGCTCGGGTATACGAATAGGAACTGTAAGCCAGGACTTGGGCTTGCAGTCCTAGATTCTGCAAATAAATATTAAAATTAAAAAAAATATATTTTAATAAAGCATTTTTTCCTGTGGGAAACCCCAGCTAAAGCCTTCCTGAGATGGCATTTGCAATCAGAGGAGAACAGCGGTACTTCTCATGGGGAAGAATCGCAGGATGCACCCCGGGGGCGGTAGCCTTTACTGGCCAGGGACTTAGGGAGAAGATGTGAATACTGTTCACTCTCCCTTTAATAAATAGAACCCTAAATGTCACTATGGTGGCCATGTGAAGTTATGCCTCAATATGGCAGAAACTGACAATATACTTCCCAATTATTCATATACTGTGTTTGAAAAATACTTACAGACAGGGCTGCAACTAGGGCTATGCGAGATGTACAGTCCCCAGGTCGCTTATATGAAAGGGGGAGCAATGAATGAATATTATATATTATTTTGGTTACTATTGGCGATTTGGGAGGCGTCATATTTCCTTCTTGTCCCAGGTACTAACATTCCTAGTTACGACTCTGCTTACAGCTACTTCTTTCCACACTTCCTCCTCCATTTACACTTGTACCAGTAATACGCACATACATACCTCCCAGCATTTAACCAATAGCAAAATCGGACAAAATAAGCCCCGCCATTGATCTGGACAAGTCATTCCCCCATCTTGCACAAAACACACCTATATCAACCTGACCAATTCCTTTTGGGGGTGAAAAATGGGGACTGTCCTGCCTAAATCGGGAGAGTTGGGATTTATGCACCTATGTGACAGGGTGAAAGCTTTCCTTTTTCCCATTAAGAAAAAAACAATTTCTCTTTATTGGCCAGGGGCTCTCAGATGTAGCAGGGCATCTTGCTGAAAATGTAGAAAGGGTTTTAGATGGAATTCATTGGCAGATGATGGAGGGTGGAGAGAAATGAGCGTGCAAGTTACTTTGAGATGGTTTTCATTGCTTTTCTAACAGTCCATAAAGGGAGAGTTGGTGCTTAGGAAATTCCTTTCATGTTACCTCAGTGATGTTTATTTAATACCCAGGAGACAGTAACAGATTTGTAGGAAGAAAGTAGGCAGATCTGTGCAGCTGCTTATACTTGATATGGTAAACTTTAGGGAGTAGGAGAATTATGACATCCTTCAACACTAGCAATCTCTAGTATTTTCCTGATGATGATACCATCTCCTGAGGGGAGCAAAAGCAGTGTGCTTTTATCAGAATGCTATCTTATAACCAATCAAATGTAATACTAATATTTACAGCTTGGCCAGTAAGTCAGCCCTGTCTGAAGTTGCAAACAATGGATTGACTTCAGCAGCTGTCATTCAAAAAACATACCTAAGCCATACCTTCAACATAAGTCCCGATGCCAAGTGATTGGGTGCATTATGCCATATATATTTGTTGCTTAGCGATGTAACATTTGTCACATTGCACATTTTGAAATTGTAACATAATGAAATGCAACGCTGTTAATGAAGGCATAATTACTTGAATATGAGGATCAACTGATAGACTTAACTTGTTTGAAAGCAGAAACTTATTTTATAAGAAATAATGTACTTGATATTAAAAGTGAGCCCAGAGTTTTATTGCCTATATAAAAGTATTGTGGTTTATAGTCCTTACATGGGATGGAACTCCTTAGTGACTTTTCATAGCTTTAGAATCTAAAGTATGGTGCTAGATTATTCCCTAAACATATGCATAGTGTACACTGTACACATTCCTATGAAATTCCTAAATGTGCTTACTCTCCAATTATAGGGCAAGTAATTCTTTACATGGATCTGAATATTTTTAGTACATGCCAAATTTCTATTGTGGCCAATGCAGGTTGGCCACAAAAAGGGTTGATTCTTCTGCTTGGCCAAGCACCAAGCTATAGGATCACTGTCCAATTTGGCTACCCACATAGGTGGCTAAATTGTACAAGAGCCAGCATGTTGGTTAACGAGCAGGCAGAGGATGACCGCACACATAGTGCGTGATAGTGTGCATCTTCCAGCTGCCCTTACTAACATGCACAATAATGATTGATTTCGATTAGATCATTATAAGGCAATGTGGAGGTTTTTAGCCCATACACTGCAATATCTGGCCATTTGTCGTCAGAATAAGTATACAATGCAGATCACCCCCATTCTACTGACTAGCATATAATTTGGAATTACAAATTATTTTGGACATGGTACAAGCATTTTGGGATTAAAAGCTGCTGACAAAAGAGGAAGAAATCAGATTGGTAAGTATTTTGGGGTTTTTATTTTTAATAACTGTATGTGGTATGAATGAGGGTGTTTAGTGTATTTATTGGGGTTTTATTATTTTTATTAAAAGTGTGTGGATGTAAACTGGGTGTTGTGGTTTTGTAAACATTATGTTTTGTGGTACTACATGTCTCAGCCAGCCATGGGTGTCAGGGCATGTTGGCACTTGTGGTTCTCCAAGTGCTAGCATGCCCTGGCTGCCATAGGTATGCTGGTGCTTGTAGTTATACAAGCATCAGCATCCCCAGACTGTTTAGGGCACCCTGGCATGGCTGGGACTTTTAGTTCCACAAACAAAATGGTGTCTGTTTGTTTTTTTTCACATAAATTTTGCCGTTATTACCCTACTACCCACAGCCCACGGTGCTGAACAGCCTGGGGTTGGTTGTCATTATGACAGGGGGACCCCTGCCACATGTCCCCCTGCTATAGTGCCACCCACCCCAGGCTGGTTTGCCTAGTGTTGGTTATGTGAAAATCGGGGGAACCCCACGCATATTTTACCCCAATTTTCAAGCAAACAGTAGGCTGGCAGCACTAGGGTTAATAGTGGCCCGGCGGGGGGACCCCATGCTTTTTTTCCCCCAAACTTTTATCTGTTTTTAAACTTTTGACAACCGCGGGGACCTCTGACTGCATAGACAGGCAACGTAACAGTGATGTGTTTACTATACACACTGCTAACAAGCAGCATGCTTTGAAATTGCAGCAAATCGTCTGTAATGACCAGCGATTTTGAAGATCAGGGTAAAAATCGCAGCTTGATACATTTGACGATTTGGGGGCTAAAATCGTGGGTTATCATCCGCGATTTTAAATTGCTGAAAAAAATTAGAGCTTGATACATTTACCCCCTGGTCTTTTCAAAACTTCCTGCATTCTCTTGATTGGCTAATTGCCTGTCAGCTCTGTCTATTTAAAGCACCTGCTTCTCTACCAATTTGCCAGATCTTCAGGTCTCCTTACATGCTAGGACACTGTTCTCTCTGGCTCCTGTCTGCACTTCGGTATCCTGTGTTACCTGTTCCTCGATCAAGACCTGTGGTATCATTGCAAGAACCTCGTGCCTCATCATAAGTCCCGTTCTCAAGCTATTCACTTTCCAGGGATCCCAGTGCATCAGTTCTCTGCAGTTCACTACTTCTCAGTTGGTATCTTGTGTTACCAGTTCCACGATCAAGACCTGCGATATTGTTGCAAAAACCTTGTGCCTCATAATCTGTCCTGTTCTCAGCTATTTGTTTTCTAAATTCGTCAACACTTAGGTTCACTGCCGTTCACCTGAACCTCTGCATTTATCTTCCAGCAGGCCCGCTCCACCCCACAGTTCCATCTCACCCTGCTCTAATCCTCCTTAGAGGGCCGCGACCTGCGGCTATCGAGCAGCTAAATCCTTACTCCCTTGTTGGGATCCCTGGTGAATACCTCTCTACCGTTAGACTCCGCACCTCTCTGGGGGTCTATCTAGAGTGGGGCTTCAAGGTCTGTTCCAAACTCAGGCTCCGTGACACTAGATCACCTCAAAGGCCCCTTTTTCCAAAGTACATAGACCTAGTTTTTATAATCTTTGTAAAATAATCTTTCCACCCTTTATTTGTAAAGTTGCCTGCTTCTGAATAATTTTAAGTTCTCATATGTCTTGCTTACAGTGAGGCGTCCAAAACTGAACCACTTATGAAAGATGTGGTCTAACTAGTGGCTTATACAATGGTAGTACTAGCATCACTTGCATGCATCCCCTTTTTTATGCATCCTATGACTTTTTTTTGCCTTCCCAGACATTGATTGGCACTAAGTGCTGCTAGGGTGCTACCATTCAGTTTTCTGCAAATTAGCATATGCATATACATTTTGGACAGTCAATTAGGCTGTTTTAGACCTATTTGGTCACAAATCAACGCTTGTATGTTCAAAAAACTGCCTTTCGCTATCTACATCTTATGGAGAGCAATAGTCCAGGGGTAAATGTATCACACTGTAGTTTTTGAAAGTCAACAATATTCAGCGACTTTGCAGGGCAAATTTAAAATGGCAGTGTCTTTAAAGGCATGTTTTGACTTTCATGAGGGTGTCCTTTAAGAACTTATGCTCTGGCACTAGGAAACTGATTCAAGGATGGTGCTTTGACTCAGAGAATTCTTTACTCTGGTTCTTTTGCCGGCATGCTTCTGATGTATGCTTAAGCTTCTACCTTCATGCTAGAGATTTATACAAATTTTTTCATATTAGGAATTTCTTAGGAGTTTCCCTCATGTGTGTACGGATTTGCGTGTCCTGTCTGTAAATAAACTCTTTATCACGTTTCGTTTTTTGCGCAGTGCCTCCACCTTAGTCTGAGTACCGTAGGGTCTTTGTGGTGTAACGTTCATGGAATGAGTAACACCAGAGGGAGGTTAAGGAACCCTCTGCTACCTTACTTAATACCACAGACACACACAAATGAGACAGTAATATACCAGGCTGGTCTTTAGAACTCACACCGGCAAGTTTGATGCTAGGCCGTGGGATTCTAAAGGTTTTTTGTAAATTTTATATATCAAAAATATATCCCTTAGGTTCAAACAATGGTTATGGGGAGCTTTGCATGCAGTAAACACTGTAAGGGCACAGCAATTCATATGCAAACATTTGAAGGGTATCTAGAGAACAAGACTAACTAATACCTAACGTGCTATTTATACAGGCCTCACTAGTTCTTTAAAGATGTACCTCTATTCCTTCTAATGACTATCCTGCAATATATTCTCTAACCACGATACCTAGCACTAGCAAGATATATTAAGCACTATCACATTTGATTTAACTTGGCTATCACGTATCATACAAATGCATTTGAATATCAGACAAATGTATGCAATCATGCAGTCCTTGCTAAAAAGCAGTACAAGTACAGATCACTTCTTCTCTTTCACTGGCCAAACAGGCATCATGCTTGCAAATAGCATAGAGCAACTTCACAGTTCCCTGTATTCCTCAATACTTTGCAATCCTACTCTCCTCCAATAAACAGTTACTTTCTCCAGGTGATTTGATAAAAATGCTCCCTTGTTTGCCTTTTCTCCAACTTAACACAAATGCAAAATACAATTCACACCCCAGCTGCTCCCTCTCTTTCTATTAGGCATACGCATACAATCACTTTAGTAAAAGCTGGCTCCTCAACACACAGTTATAGGGCCACAGAAAATAATGCCAAAGAGTTTGGTGCATTTTTCCTCAATTTTGGACTCAGTTTCTATCCCCTAACTATCTTTCCCTACACTGCACCCTTGTTACTATATCACAGTCCCGCAAAAGGGTATTATAAAATATTCTTTAGGTCTCCCCACCTGTTCTCTCCCAGACTAGTAACAAAAATACTCATTCCAAGTAGATCAATAACAAGGTAAACATGGGTTATTTATCCCCACTGGTCTCCAGCATTTGTGTCTAAGATGGCTCCTCTATGCTCAGGTATCTGTTAAGCTCCCCCCCTCTCCACTGTAAAGTTTTATCCATTCTATCAGGATGTCTTTCTATTCTAAATATCTCTGTCTTGCAAACCTCTCAGACTCCTGTTACTCTCTCTCTAACAGGCTGCAGGGGACTCCCTTAGAATGTCTGTCTCCCTGACTGCCTCTCAGAATCTCCAACTGCCATTTGTAACGGCTTCTTCCCACACTCCCCCACTCAGGTTGCTGGTGCTACACATAACATATGCCCTATGCCCAAGCAAGCAACCTTATACTCTATCCTCTCTCCCTAACTCATTGCTTTCCACCATCCCCCATAGGGAAGCTTGTACATACTTTTCAACAACCTTACAGATCTTCTCAAACTTCCATGTATAGTATACTGAAAGGAAAAGTCCGACTTAGCCACGTAAGTGGAGGTTTGATTTTCCCTTTTCACTAACACCTGCTCTATGTCCAAATGTTCAATCTTATAGAGATCTGATCTAAGCTACTTTAAAGGTTGTATCTTGACCCACTTAAGTTCCTTGATTGAGGAATTGTTGGGACAGTGTTACAACTCACCTGTCCTCGCTCCGGCGCCGCGATCCTCTCTTCCTTCCGGGTCGCGGTGGCGCTATCACATGACAGGCGGGGCGGGGAATTCAAATCTGTAGACTACTAAAGTCCTGCTCTGATGCTTGGACAGCGTCAGAGCAACTTCCTATGTACCCTGACTAGGTGCTTCTCGTGTGTCTCCCGTGTACCAGCTCCTTACAGGCTTTTCAGTCATTAACTCCTTGTGTACCAGACCCAGGCTTGCTGACTACATATTATCTCCACTCCAAGTGTACCAGACCCTGGCTTGCTGACTACGTATTATCTTCACTCCAAGTGTACCAGACCCAGGCTTGCTGACTACGTATTATCTTCACTCCAAGTGTACCAGACCCAGGCTTGTTGACTACGTATAATCTTCACTCCAAGTGTACCAGACCCCGACCTGCTGACTACGAATTATCTCCACGCCAAGTGTACCAGACCTCGGCTATCCTGATCCTACCTTCCAGTTCCAGTGTTATCGTGGGCTACCTCCTAAACCCTTACCTCTAGAGGCAGACCAGTGGACCGAGACCTGCGATCCTCCGCAGCAAAGCCCATCCCGGCTTTCGGCGGTTCTTGGCGAACACCAGGGGGTTCGTTAGACTCCGCACCACCGGCCGGCCAGCGCTAATCTAGAGTAAGGCAAGTACTCCATATTCATTACTTACACTATATAATTGTTACAGTTTGCTCTGACCAAAAATATGGATACTTCAGGAGACCCCTCCCCTAGGGATTTGCTCCAACACCTATTAGGAAGAGTAGAGAAACAGGAATCCAATCAGGATCAATTACTAAAATTTTTACAGGGACTATCAGCCCGAATGGATACCTTACAAACAACTTTAGCAGCATCTGGGATGGCATCAGCTCCCGTTCAGGCTCCTCCAGCTGCTCCTTCACCTGCAGGTGCAGCATCATCTTTGCATATTCCTAACCCGCCTAAGTTTGACGGGGAACCTAAATTATGTAGGGGATTTTTAAACCAATGTGCTATACAATTTGAGCTTCTTCCTGGAAACTTCCCTTCTGAAAAAGCAAAAGTAGCATATATAATATCCCTTTTGTCTGGTCAGGCCCTAGCCTGGGCATCGCCACTTTGGGAGAGAGATAATCCCTTATTACATAATTACTCCAATTTCCTTTCTACCTTCAAGAAGGTTTTTGATGAGCCTGGACGAGTCGCTAACGCAGCTACCAGTATTCTTCGGCTCCGGCAAGGAAGCCTTTCTGTAGGTCAATACGCTGTGCAGTTTAGAACAATGGTCTCAGAGCTCCGATGGAATAACGAAGCTTTAATAGCTGCTTTTTGGCAAGGTCTTACAGACCGAATTAAGGACGAATTGATTTCCCAAGAACTCCCTACTTCTTTGGATGACTTAATCTCCTTATGCATTAAAATTGATCTTCGCTTCAAGGAGCGATCCTTAGAAAAAGAACAATCCCGGCGTGGCCCCTTTCGTCTCGCTCCTAGTTTCCAGACCCCTGTTCAGCCTCTGGAAGAACCCATGCAGCTAGGAAGAACCCGCCTCTCAGCTGAGGAGAGAAAGAGAAGGTTCAGGAACCGGTTGTGTTTGTACTGTGGCGAGGGGAGTCATCTTTTGAGTACCTGTCCTAAGCGTCCGGGAAACGACAGAACCTAACGTTAAATAGGGAGGTTTCGTTAGGCTCTTCTGTTCAGATCCTCTCTTCTTTCCACAACAAAGATTGTCTTATTATTCCCTGTGAAGTAGTGGTAGGTTCCAAGGTCCACCCTTTTTCTGCATTATTGGATTCCGGAGCAGCAAGCAATTTTATTTCTTCTACGGCCATCTCTCAATTAGGCATTCCTACCCAGCCCTTAGAGAGGCCCATCTCCCTGACCGCTATTGACGGAGGTACCATTTCTGGAGGACATATTCTATTCAGGACCATACCTTTAACTTTCAGAGTTGGAGCACTTCATGTTGAGACCATTTCTTTTTTAGTAATTCCTAAGGCTATTAACTCCTTGATCCTTGGCCTGCCATGGCTTCGTCATCACTCTCCTGGAATAGACTGGCATACCGGTGAGATTCTTTTCTGGAGTCCGGTCTGTCACAGCAATTGTTTGACTAAGGTAACCCCTGTTTTTTCCAAGATCAGTGCTCAACTGGGCAACCCCCAACTATTGCCAAGTCATTACCAAAGTTTTTCAGATGTCTTCTGTGAACAGGAAGCTACTAAACTTCCACCTCATAGGAGTTGGGACTGTGCTATTAATCTTCAACCTGGTAAACCTATTCCCCGCGGACGCATTTTTCCCTTGTCTGTTCCCGAAACCAATCCAGTATCTGAATACATTCAAGAAAATCTGAAGAGAGGATTCATACGGAAATCATCATCTCCAGCAGGGGCAGGTCTTTTCTTTGTAAAGAAGAAGGATGGGGGCCTTCGCCCTTGTATTGATTACCGTGCCATCAATTCCATCACAGTGAAAAACAGATATCCACTGCCCTTGATCTCTGAGCTCTTTGATCAAATAAAGGGGGCCTCTATTTTTTCTAAGTTGGACCTAAGAGGTGCAGACAACCTAATTAGAATAAAGGAAGGGGATTAATGGAAAACAGCTTTTAATACACGGGATGGACACTTTGAATATTTGGTAATGCCCTTTGGACTGTGTAATGCTCCTGCTGTTTTCCAAAACTTTATGAATGAGATCTTCCAAGATTTACTCTACCAATTTGTAGTTATCTACCTAGATGACATCCTTATATTTTCCCCAGACCTCGCATCTCATCGCAGACATGTAAGAGTAGTATTGAGCAGGCTTCGGAGATATCAATTATTTTGCAAACTCGAAAAATGTGTGTTTGAACAAAATAATCTTCCCTTCCTAGGGTATATTATATCCAAGACTGGCCTTCAAATGGACCCATCTAAGCTTAAAGCCATCCTGGATTGGCCACAACCATCAGGCCTTAAAGCTACTCAGCGATTTCTAGGGTTCTCTAATCATTATCGACAGTTTATTAAGGGTTATTCTTCATTAGTAGCTCCCATTACAGCCCTCACTTGTAAATCTGCC
Organism: Mixophyes fleayi; assembly: GCF_038048845.1. Taxonomy (NCBI): domain Eukaryota; kingdom Metazoa; phylum Chordata; class Amphibia; order Anura; family Limnodynastidae; genus Mixophyes; species Mixophyes fleayi. The sequence goes on along the minus strand of NC_134407.1, from coordinate 120,590,305 downwards.
AATCCTAAGATCTGGACTTCCGAAGCAGTGCAAGCCTTTAAGGACCTCAAGACCTTATTTTCCACAGCTCCCATCCTTTTTAACCAGACTGTCAATGGCCCTTTTTTGTAGAGGTGGACGCATCCTCCGTAGGGGTCGGAGCGGTATTATCCCAGAAAGATTCAGGTGGCAAATATCATCCTTGTGGATTCTTTTCTCGCCGGTTTCTACCTGCAGAGAAGAATTATGGAATCAGTGATAAGGAGCTCTTGGCAATCAAATTGGCCCTCTCTGAGTGGAGACATTTACTGGAGGGTGCTCAGTTTCCGGTAACAGTATACACCGATCATAAGAATTTACTTTATCTACGGTCTGCACATTGTCTAAACCCTCGTCAAACCAGATGGGCTCTCTTCTTTTCACGCTTCAATATCAATATTACCTTCCACCCAGGCTCAAAAAATGTTAAAGCGGATGCCCGTTCTCGCTCATTCGATGCTACCGATACCGAAGCTTCAGAGAGAGACAAACCAATCTTGGATACCAACTGTATATTGTCCTTGTCCCCATTGACCGAGAGGAGTTGTCCTCCAGGGAGAACCTTTGTAACCCCACCCCTCCGTGTTAAATTGCTACATTGGGCTCACTCTTCCCTTTTTTCTGGACATGCGGGGATGCGGAAGACCTGGGAATTAGTCTCCTGAAAATATTGGTGTTCTACCATACGCAGGGATGTTAAGTCTTTTGTCTCTGCCTGTTCGAGATGTGCCCAGCATAAGATTCCCAGACAGAGACCAACCGGTCCACTCATGCCTTTACCTGTTCCAAATATTCTATGGTCTCATATTTCAATGGATTTTATTACGGACCTGCCAAGTTCTAAGGGACATACCGTCATCTGGGTCGTCACTGACCGGTTTTCTAAGGTAGCACATTTTGTTCCCTTGAAGAAACTCCCTTCGTCTCCTGTGTTAGCGGATCTTTTTATTAAAGAGATATTTCGACTTCATGGCTGTCCTGCACACATAGTATCTGATCGTGGGTCACAATTTGTATCTAGATTCTGGAGAGTCTTTTGCCAAAAATTAGGAACCAAACTGGATCTTTCATCTGCATATCATCCCCAGACTAATGGGTTGACTGAGAGGACTAATCAAGAATTGGAGAAGTTTCTAAGGTTTTACATCTCTGCCAATCAAGATAATTGGGTTGACCTCCTTCCTTGGGCAGAGTTCGCTCACAACTACCATTTCCATGAAGCAGCCTCCAATTCCCCCTTCTTTATCTTGTATGGTTGTCATCCCAGGCTACCAGCCTTCTCTTCTGTTCCTCACTCAGAAGTACCAGCGGTGGACTCTCTCTTTCGCAGGTTTTCTAACATCTGGGATCCAGTGAAAACCAGCCTGAGGAGATCCGCGATCCGCGCTAAGAAGGCATATGACAACAAGAAGAGGATAGCTCCTCAATTCATCCCAGGGGACAAAGTGTGGTTATCCACCCGTAACATCCATTTGAAGGTTCCTAGCAAAAAAATGGCTTTTAGATTCATCGGCCCTTTTGAAATATCCAAGATTATCAATCCGGTGGCCTTTAAATTAAAGCTTCCTTCGTCATTACGTATTCCTAGTGTCTTCCATGTGTCTCTCCTTAAACCTGTAATTAACAATCAATTCTCTACTGAAGAAAGGCCTCCAACTCCTGTGGTCATTCAAGAACAGTCTGAGTTTGAAGTAAAACAAATTTTGGATTCCCGTCGGTCAAGAGGAGTTCTGTAATTTCTAGTGGACTGGAAAGGATACGGCCCCGAAGAACGTTCCTGGGTTCCTGCTGCTGATGTGCATGCTCCACGACTTCTACGAGCCTTTCATAAGAAATTCCCCACCAAGCCGGTTTAGGTGTCTGGAATCCACCTTTTTTGGAGGGGCTTACTGTTACAACTCACCTGTCCTCGCTCCAGCGCCGCGATCCTCTCTTCCTTCCGGGTCGCGGCGGCGCTGTCACATGACAGTCGGGGCGGGGAATTTAAATCTGTAGACTACTAAAGTCATGCTCTGACGCCTGGACAGCATCAGAGCAACTTCCTATGTACCCTGACTAGGTGCTTCTCGTGTGTCTCCCGTGTACCAGCTCCTTACAGGCTTTTCAGTCATTAACTCCTCGTGTACCAGACCCCGGCTTGCTGACTACGTATTATCTCCATTCCAAGTGTACCAGACCCCAGCTTGCTGACTACGTATTATCTTCACTCCAAGTGTACCAGTCCCAGGCTTGCTGACTACGTATTATCTTCACTCCAAGTGTACCAGACCCAGGCTTGCTGACTACGTATTATCTTCACTCCAAGTGTACCAGACCTCGGCTATCCTGATCCTACCTTCCAGTTCCAGTGTTATCGTGGGCTACTTCCTAAACCCTTACTTCTAGAGGCAGACCAGTGGACCGAGACCTACGATCCTCCGCAGTAAAAGCCCATCCCGCCTTGCGGCGGTTCTTGGCGAACACCAGGGGGTTCGTTAGACTCCGCACCACCGGCCGGCCAGCGCTAATCTAGAGTAAGGCAAGTACTCCATATTCATTACTTACATTGCTATATAATTGTTACAGACAGGGCCTACATTTTCTGGAATTACCCAAACAAAACTCCACTTTGGATTGCTGTTTTCCAAAGGATCTCTGCTCTAGTGATTAATATGGTCCCTTTTACTCTGTTCCACAGAGTTCCCCTTGATTGGAGGAAAGGGTCTAAGTATGTGGTTGGCCGTATACCCATCAGCTATGCAAGTCAAGTAGCATATAAATCACCTTCAATAGAATAACAATCATTGCTAAGTTCCATTCTGTCATGTTCTTTTCTTGCATGATACGTACCACCTTGAAGGTCTTTTGGTGTGAGTTGTGGTCAGGGCCCAAGCCAGTATAGCCAGTTTTATGTGTAAGATTTGCGACCCCGATTTATTGGTATAGATCAATGTGTATGTTAATTCTGCCATTTTTTTATGATCCTTCGTTGTTGCTGTGACTTATGCCTCATTTTTTCCCTTCTGTATCCTTGTCTCTGAAATGAAAGAGCAATGAAAGAAAAAAAACAACAACTACCTGAGGTATCCTCATCATATGGTTTTCTCTAAAATTGGCAGTAAATTAAAATTACTTTTGGGCGGTAGACTAAAAGTGTGAGAATTTTAACAAATTAAGGAATATGTTTATCGCAATTTTATCACTAATTTCTGCCTTCGCCACTTTTTGAACATACTATTTTTGTATTTATTGGCTGACTAAGTTTTATGTACCTGGGATCAAATCCAGAAATGTAGGAGCTATAAAAAAAATTATTACCCAGTTTATAGGAGGGCAAATCCAGGAAGAAAATATTGCTGTTCTTTCCTGTACAAACAATATAAATCAAAAGAATAAACAGCACTATGAAATGCTCCCCTGAATATAGTTAATTAAATTATGTAACCTGAAATACAAAAAATATATGATATAATAACTAAAAAATAATATGTAATAGATAAATTGACCCATATTCTAGAAAATTGGCTTGACAGAGAAGAATGAAAACAAAAGAATTATTACCTCACTTAGAATTCACACAAACCTTAGAAACATCACAAATCACAACTTATTAATCAGATCCATTGCTAGTCTTATGACTTTCTTAAATATGTTTGACGGCACTTATAAAATAGCTTTAAGGTTGGTAATAACTGTTTCCAAGACAAATATAATGCACAACACAACCCAGTCAATCCCTGATAAATACTTGACTCCAAATGCACACAAACAGATAATAATTGCTCACTCCTTGGAATCGCATTCAGTTATCCGGTGTAGCCTGTAATTGGGAGACACACTGTTGCACAGCTTTAGTGAATTGAACAGTACTTGCTTGGAGCAATGGCCACTTTTCTAATATTACTGATATATTGCCAAAAGTTTAAAGTTAGTATCCAACCTTATATTAATAATCATAGATGTAAATATATAGTAAGTGCCAGAGTCTTTGCAATATGGGAGCTGCGGTCAGTTCTCCCCTGACGCATTTCGTTCACCACTCTGAACTTTTTCAAAGCTAAATAACATTTCCTAGTTGTGCCATTATATAGGTGAGGGAGATAAAAACACATCTGCTCATCAATTAATCCACCCCTGTGTCATCATTAGGAAATACAAATTGTGATGAAAATTATGTAACAATGCATTTCACTACCGACATTAGTAGAATATGTATATCATCAAGTTTTGGATTTTAAAACATGTCATGCTACTTGGGATGCAACCAGTCCTCCTGTGCATTTTGTGATACTTCCCTCACTGCCTGTCCTTATTCTTGCACAATTGGAGGTGTACTGTGATAAGGAGAGTATGACATTACACATATACTGTATATCACATTAATAACCACTTGTCCTCCACTATAGCCTGGATATATATCACCACTCTCTCTAATTTTGTTCGGCATAGCCAAAACTTCATACTTTATATAGACTTGTTTTCTGTCATCTTATCTCTCAACTTAGCTGCCTGCCAATTAAGAGTGCTCATCCCAAGTTCAGCTTTAGCCCTTTTTTAGACAGAGAGGATTAGAAAGACTTGTGATTTGTATATGTATTATTATTATCATAGATTTGTATGGCGCCACAGTGCTCCACAGCATCACGTAGTAGGGAAAACAGGACATAGATAAAACAAGGACATACAAGGCAGAGAAAATAAACGCAGACATGAAAACAAAGGGTATGGAGGACCCTGCTCATTAGAAACCTTACATTCTAAGTGGAAGAGGGCACAGCTGAAACAAGAGGAGCGAGTATGGCTTAGAGTGAAGATTGGGACAGCTGTGAGGGTGTATTAGTGTGAATAGTATCATTAGGGATAAGGTAAGCTTTATAAAAGAGATGGGTTTTTAGAGAATGTTTGATATTTGAAGGCTATGGGAAAGCCTGATTGGGCATGGTAGGGAATTCCTTAAGTGGGAAGCAGCACGGGAGAAGTCTTGTAGGCGCGAGTTGGTTACCAGAGACGAGACAAGGCACAGGTCATAGGTAGATCTAAGAGGGTGAGAGGGAGAGTATTTTGATATGAGATTTGAGATCTACGAAAGGGTGATTTTGTTGAGGGCTTTGTAGGTAAGAGTGAGTAATAGGATTCTGGAGGACACAGGTAGTCAGTGTAGGTATTTGCAAAATGGTACAGTAGATGTGGAGCATTAAGAGACGAATATCAGTCTTGCAGCAGCATTTAGGATGGATTGAAGTGTGGATATATGGGTGTCAAGAATGCCAGATAGCAGGAGGTTACAATAATCAAGACGGGAGATGATGAGAGAATGGATAAGAGTTTTGGTAGCATGTTGAGTAAGAAAAGGGTGTATTCTGGCTAGGGATGTGCACCGGCGACTTTTGAGGTCTCGTGTTTTGTGTTTTGGATCCGGATTTTCGTTATTTTTGGGGTTCGGATTTGTCTCGCAAAACACTTGACGAAAGGTCTCGGTTCAGATTTAAGGTTTTGGATTCGGATTTTTTTGGAAAAAAACATAAAAAGTTTAAAAATCAAGTTTTTGGGCTTATTTTCACTCCTAGGCTATTATTAACCTCAATAACATTCAATAACAAGCATTTCCACTATTTTACAGTGTATTCTGAACACCTCACAATATAGTTATTAGTCCAAAACGTTGCAACAAGGTATCTTTCTGGACTGCGTAGAGGAGTGGGTCACCACAATATATATTAAAAACCCTGAACTTTTATGATTCGCACCAATAAATGTACCTGGACTGCGTAGAGGAGTGGGTCACCACAATATATATTAAAAACCCTGAACTTTTATGAATCGCACCAATAAATGTACCTGGACTGCGTAGAGGAGTGGGTCACCACAATATATTAAAAACCCTGAACTTTTATGAATCGCACCAATAAATGTACCTGGACTGCGTAGAGGAGTGGGTCACCACAATATATATTAAAAACCCTGAACTTTTATGATTCGCACCAATAAATGTACCTGGACTGCGTAGAGGAGTGGGTCACCACAATATATATTAAAAACCCTGAACTTTTATGATTCGCACCAATAAATGTACCTGGACTGCGTAGAGGAGTGGGTCACCACAATATATATTAAAAACCCTGAACTTTTATGAATCGCACCAATAAATGTACCTGGACTGCGTATAGGAGTGGGTCACCACAAGATATATTAAAAACCCTGAACTTTTATGATTCGCACCAATAAATGTACCTGGACTGCGTATAGGAGTGGGTCACCACAAGATATATTAAAAACCCTGAACTTTTATGATTCGCACCAATAAATGTACCTGGACTGCGTAGAGGAGTGGGTCACCACAAGATATATTAAAAACCCTGAACTTTTATGAATCGCACCAATAAATGTACCTGGACTGCGTAGAGGAGTGGGTCACCACAATATATCTTAAAAACCCTGAACTTTTATGAATCGCACCAATAAATGTACCTGGACTGCGTAGAGGAGTGGGTCACCACAATATATTAAAAACCCTGAACTTTTATGAATCGCACCAATAAATGTACCTGGACTGCGTAGAGGAGTGGGTCACCACAATATATATTAAAAACCCTGAACTTTTATGATTCGCACCAATAAATGTACCTGGACTGCGTAGAGGAGTGGGTCACCACAATATATATTAAAAACCCTGAACTTTTATGATTCGCACCAATAAATGTACCTGGACTGCGTAGAGGAGTGGGTCACCACAATATCTATTAAAAACCCTGAACTTTTATGAATCGCACCAATAAATGTACCTGGACTGCGTATAGGAGTGGGTCACCACAAGATATATTAAAAACCCTGAACTTTTATGATTCGCACCAATAAATGTACCTGGACTGCGTATAGGAGTGGGTCACCACAAGATATATTAAAAACCCTGAACTTTTATGATTCGCACCAATAAATGTACCTGGACTGCGTAGAGGAGTGGGTCACCACAAGATATATTAAAAACCCTGAACTTTTATGAATCGCACCAATAAATGTACCTGGACTGCGTAGAGGAGTGGGTCACCACAATATATCTTAAAAACCCTGAACTTTTATGAATCGCACCAATAAATGTACCTGGACTGCGTAGAGGAGTGGGTCACCACAATATATTAAAAACCCTGAACTTTTATGAATCGCACCAATAAATGTACCTGGACTGCGTAGAGGAGTGGGTCACCACAATATATATTAAAAACCCTGAACTTTTATGATTCGCACCAATAAATGTACCTGGACTGCGTAGAGGAGTGGGTCACCACAATATATATTAAAAACCCTGAACTTTTATGATTCGCACCAATAAATGTACCTGGACTGCGTAGAGGAGTGGGTCACCACAATATCTATTAAAAACCCTGAACTTTTATGAATCGCACCAATAAATGTACCTGGACTGCGTATAGGAGTGGGTCACCACAAGATATATTAAAAACCCTGAACTTTTATGATTCGCACCAATAAATGTACCTGGACTGCGTAGAGGAGTGGGTCACCACAATATCTATTAAAAACCCTGAACTTTTATGAATCGCACCAATAAATGTACCTGGACTGCGTATAGGAGTGGGTCACCACAAGATATATTAAAAACCCTGAACTTTTATGATTCGCACCAATAAATGTACCTGGACTGCCTAGAGGAGTGGGCACTGGGCACCACAATAAAATATATAAAAAACCTTCAACAGGTCTGCATTACACTACACATACGGCTGCTCCTCCATCCTCTCCATCATATACATGTTGGAGTTTTAGCGTGTGACAACCTCTTGTTTTTGATAATGTCAGTGCATTTTGAATATTTTTCAATTTGCCCCACACCACTGAATGAACTTTATCTATGATACGCATCTATCTATCTTGACTGCGTAGTGTGGTGGCCCCGGTACACAATTTGGTACCGAGGCCACAATATAATTAAAAAACCCTCCACGTGTCAGAATTCCACCAAAAAAGGGTATGGACTGCGTAGTGTGGTGGCCCCGGTACACAATTTGGTACCGAGGCCACAATATAATTAAAAAATTGGGCATCAACAGTCAACGTTGTTTAATATCTGATACACCTCTATCTGGACTGCATAGTGGAGTGGCCCCGGTACCCAATTTGGTACCGGGGCCACAATACCTCCTCCAAACATGGTACAGACAATTCGTCATTGAGATCCCATCAAGTATGTTAAAGACAGACAGGGTCGAAGTGTTATTCGTTGACTTTGTAAACCCAAAAAACTGTCCCTGTTGCACATAGTCGTGCAATGAAGACTGACTTTTTCATTTAAAGGCACGATCTTTCAAGTGTAGTGTTTGTAAGTCTAAGTCATATTATACTTTTGGTAAAATTGGTTTATTTTGTTCCTCTTTATGGTAATTAGTCATAGAATTAAAGTATGAAATAGAATTAAAGTATGAAATAGAATTAAAGTATGAAATAGAATTAAAGTATGAAATAGAATTAAAGTATGAAATAGAATTAAAGTATGAAATAGAGTGGTATAGAGTTGTAGTGTGGTATAGATAGAGTGGTCCACACAATATAATAATAAAACCCTCAACTGGTCTGAATTCCACCAAACAAGTATCTGGACTGCGTAGTGTGGTGGCCCCGGTACACAATTTGGTACCGAGGCCACAATATAATTAAAAAATTGGGCATCAACTGTCACCGTTGTTTAATATCTGATACACCTAAATATGGACTGCACAGTGGAGTGGCCCCGGTAGTAAATTTGGTGCCGGGGCCACAATACCTCCTCCAACTTCCAAGTGTAGTGTTTATAAAGACAGACAGCGTCGAAGTGTTATCAGTTGGCTTTCTTAACCCTAAAATTGTCCCTGTTGCAAATATTCGTGCAATGGACAGTTACTTTTTTATTGAAAGACTCAAGCTTTCAAGTGTAGTGTTTATAAAATATAAACAACAATACAGTAGTTTTAGAGCACGTCAAAAACTCTTGTTTTAAATTATGACACGGCATTTTACTTTTGGTTTAATTTCTTGAATTTTTTAAAATTTGGTTTTACTTTTTGAACATGGCAAACGACTGTTAATTGGTCATATAATGCCAAAAAAAAAGTTCCAAGATGGAATTGTCCTTGGGCCCTCACACCCACCCTTATGTTGTTGAAATAGGACATGCACACTTTAACAAACCAATCATTTCAGCGACAGGGCCTACCAAACAACTTTGGCTGAAATGATTGGTTTGTTTGGGCCCCCACACCAAAAAAGCTATTCATCTCTCCCTGTACAGACTAAACAGGCTCTACTGAGGCAAGATGTCGTCCTCATCCTCAACCTCTGATTCCTCTCCCCCTACAGTGTGTACTTCCTCCTCATCACACATTATCAATTCGTCCCCGCTGGACTCCACAACCACAGGTCCCTCTGTAGTATCTGGAGGGCAGTGCTGTACTTCATTGAGGAATTGATTATTCATTTTTATAAACATCATTTTTTCAACGTTGTGAGGAAGCAACCTCCTTCGCCGCTCACTGACCAGGTTCCCCGCTGCACTAAAAACTCTTTCCGAGTACACACTGGAGGGGGGACAACTCAGGTAAAATAGAGCCAGTTTGTACAGGGGCTTCCAAACTGCCTTTTTTTCCTGCCAGTAACAATATGGACTGTCTGACATGTCTACTTGGATGGTGTCAGCAAAGTAATCATCCACAATTTTTTCTATTGTGACAGCATCCAATGCAGCGAGAGTAGACATGTCTGCAATGGTTGGCAGGTCCTTCAGTCCGGACCAGATGTTATCAGCATCCCCGCCAGTGCCTCTTTTGGGAAAACTGAGCTTTTTCCTCGCAGCCATAGATGTGGAAGAAAATGAGGGTGGAGCTGTTGGCATGTCACGGTCCTCTTCAGAGGACAATCTCCTGACCAGCAGGTCTTTGCACCGCTGTAGACTTGTGTCCGCCGGAAACAGAGACACAACATACGCTTTAAACCGAGGATCGAGCACGGTGGCCAGAATGTATTCCTCTGACTTTAAAAGAGTGACCACCCTCGGATCCTGGCAAAGCGTACGAAGGGCTACATCCACAAGAGCTACATGCTTGGTGTAATCGCAATGGCTTACCAGCTCCTCCCTCACTTTCTCCAGCTGCTTCTGCAACAGCCTGATCAGGGGAATGACCTGACTCAAGCTGGCAGTGTCGGAACTGACTTCTCGTGTGGCAAGTTCAAATGGCTGCAGAACCTTGCACAACACGGAAATCAGTCTCCACTGCGCTTGACTGAGGCACATCCCCACTCCTTTGCCTATGTCGTAGGTGGCTGTGTAGGCCTGAATGGCCTTTTGCTGCTCCTCCATCCTCTGCAGCATATAGAGGGTGGAGTTCCAGCGCGTCACAACCTCTTGTTTGAGGTGATGGCAGGGCAGGTTCATGCTTTTTTGATGTGCCTCTAGTCTGCGGTAGGCACTGGCTGAATGCCGAAAGTGTCCAGCAATTTTGCGCGCCACCGCAAGCATCTCCTGCACACCCCTGTCACTCTTGAGGTAATGCTGCACCACCAAATTAATGGTGTGGGCAAAACATGGGACGTGCTGGAAATTGCCCATATTTAATGGCCGCACAATGTTACTGGCATTGTCTGACACCACAAATCCCCATGAGAGTCTAAGTGGGGTAAGCCACTGGGAGATAATTTCCCTCATTTTCTCTAATATGTTGTCAGCGTTGTGCCTCTTATTAAAGCCTGTAATACACAATGTTGCCTGCCTTTGCATGAGCAGCCATTTTGTAGATGCTGCTACTGATGCAGCTGTTGCTGTTGCTGCGGAAGGGGATGCATCTACCCAGTGGGCTGTCACAGTCATATAGTCCTTCGTTTGCCCAGAACCACTTGTCCACATGTCCGTGGTTAAGTGGACAGTGGGTACAACCGCATTTTTAAGAGCACTGAGGACACTTGATCGTACTTCTCTGTACATTTTTGGTATCGCCTGCCTAGTGAAGTGGAATCTCGAGGGGATTTGGTACCGGGGACACAATACCTCCATCAACCCTCTAAATCCCACTCCACTGATGGCGGACACCGGGCGCACGTCTAACACCAACATTGCAGTTACAGCCGCAGTTATACGCTTTGCAATAGGGTGACTACTATCGTATTTTGTGGTCATGGCAAACGACTGTTGGACGGTCAATTGTTTTGTGAAAGACTTAGCGGTCTTAAGACTTCCCCTCTGGGAAGATGACCGACTAACAGCAGCAACAGCAGCAGTGGCAGTAGTAGGCGTACCGCTGCAGGATTCCTCGGATGAATCCCGTATTGAGGAGGACTCAGTCTGGCTGCTGACTTGGGCTGCAGGACTGAATCTGATGGAGATTGTGGAGGAAGTTGACGAGGAGGGTGTTGCTGGTGTGTATCCAACTGGACCACGGGATTTAGGTGTCCCTGTACCGATGAGGGTCCTAGCCCCAGTTCCTGAACTAACCACTGAACTATGAAGGTTATTCAGGTGACGTATAAGGGAGGATGTTCCTAGGTGGGCAAGATCCTTACCCCTGCTTATTTGAGCTTTACATAAGCTACATATGGCCATACATTGGTTGTCTGGATTTGGATAAAAATAACTCCAGACCGAAGAGGTGCATTTTTTGGTCTTCTGACCAGGCATGACGATGGGCTTTTTCATCCCATGGACATCAGCTGTTTCCCCCCCTGGTGCCTCATTTACAATAACCACATCACCATCCTCATCATCAAGTTCCTCCACAGCGCCAGCTACATCATCAATAGCCTCCTCCCGAGCCACCTCTTCCCGTACAGTGATGGGAAGGTCAGGCTTGACAACCACCAACATCCTTGGACTCGCCTTGTGGATTTGTGATAATTTCTCTTTAGAAGGCAGAGTTGTTTGCTGTTTTGTTGCTGACAGCATAACTCTCTTCAATTTTTTGTAGGGGGGGGGAGGAGGAGGAGGGCTAAGATCCGTGGGTGAAGCTGAACCACTAGTCATGAACACGGGCCAGGGCCTAAGCCGTTCCTTGCCACTCCGTGTCGTAAATGGCATATTGGCAACTTTACGTTTCTCCTCAGATGATTTTAAGTTTCTCTTTTTGCTACTTTTTCTTAGCTTGGGCTTTTTGGATTTTACATGTCCGGTACTACGAGATTGGGCATCGGGCTTGGAAGACGACGTTGATGGCATTTCATCGTCTATGTCATGACTAGTGGCAGCAGCTTCAGCATTAGGAGGAAGTGGGTCTTGATCTTTCCCTACTTTATCCTCCAAATTTTTGGTCTCCATTATATGTAGCACAAGATACTGCAGAATGTGTGAACTTGGTAATATTGCAGTACCAATGGACTTATACTGCTGGATTGGTTTTGCAAATTTGGTTATAATTATATATTTATTTATTTTTTTTTAATTTTTTATTTTTTTTTACTTTTTTTTTATTTTTTAAAAACTTGGGAATAATGGGGAAATAACTATGCCCTTAGAAGCACAGAGCACAGGACACAGCACCACTGGACTGAACAGGACACGGCACAGGACCCAGCAGCACTACGGAACTCAGCAGGACAGAGCACAGGACACAGCACCACTGGACTGATACTGCAGAATGTGTGAACTTTGTAATATTGCAGTACCAATGGACTTATACTGCTGGATTGGTTTTGCAAATTTGGTTATAATTATATATATTTTTTTTAATTTTTTATTTTTTATTTTTTTTTACTTTTTTTTTATTTTTTAAAAACTTGGGAATAATGGGGAAATAACTATGCCCTTAGAAGCACAGAGCACAGGACACAGCACCACTGGACTGAACAGGACACGGCACAGGACCCAGCAGCACTACGGAACTCAGCAGGACAGAGCACAGGACACAGCACCACTGGACTGATACTGCAGAATGTGTGAACTTTGTAATATTGCAGTACCAATGGACTTATACTGCTGGATTGGTTTTGCAAATTTGGTTATAATTATATATATTTTTTTTAATTTTTAATTTTTTATTTTTTTTTACTTTTTTTTTATTTTTTAAAAACTTGGGAATAATGGGGAAATAACTATGCCCTTAGAAGCACAGAGCACAGGACACAGCACCACTGGACTGAACAGGACACGGCACAGGACCCAGCAGCACTACGGAACTCAGCAGGACAGAGCACAGGACACAGCACCACTGGACTGATACTGCAGAATGTGTAAACTTTGTAATATTGCAGTACCACTGGACTTTTACTGCTGAATGTGTGAACTTGGTAATATTGCAGTACCAATGGGCTTATACTGCAGGATTGGTTGTGCAAATTTTGTGGTAATTAAAAAAAATTAAAGTAGTTTTTGGTATTTTTTTAAAAAACTTTTTTTTATTTTTTTAAACACAGGGGAATATTGGGGAAATAACTATGCCCTTAGAAGCACAGAGCACAGGACACAGCACCACTGGACTGAACAGGACACAGCACAGGACCCAGCAGCACCACTGACCTCAGAAGGACAGAGCACAGCACACAGCACCACTGGACTGATACTGCAGAACACAGCACAGCACAGCACAGCACAGCACAGAACTAAACAGCACAGAGGACCACCTAACACACCCTCCCTCTACCCTGATCAATGCCCGAGTGAAGATGGCGGCGACTAGCGGGGAATTTATAGGATCCGAGTATCGCGAGATCCGACAACGGGATTATGAGTCAGAGCCTCAGTTTCACATTTGAATTTGGCGCCAATACCCGGATCTGTCTCGGATCCGACTCGGATCCGCAACGTTCGGGTGGGCTCGGATTTCATAAATCCGAGTGCGCTCATCCCTAATTCTGGCAATGTTTTTCAGGTGGAATCAACAGGACTGGGAGAGAGTCTGGATGTAAGGAATAAAGCAGAGGGCAGAGTCATGTGTGACACCAAGGCAGCAGGCTTGCGAGACTGAGGAAACTGTGGTGTTATTAACAGTGAGGGAGATTTGAGGGGAAGTGGAGACTCTGGCAGGAGGGAAGATAATAAGCTCTGTTTTGGATATGTTGATACATCACACCTACTTCCCTGTTAAAAGGCTACTCGTGAAAAGGAACATCATGAACACAAAGCTGAATTGCCCCAGGCTAGAACTATGCCAAAATCAACATATCCATGTATAGGTGTTTAATCTGTAAAACCACTGGCGAAGTGTGTAATGTGCTCTCCAACTACTATCTATATAAACTTCTAATTAAAACTGAATTGGGCCAGGATTACATCCTCAAAATTCCCAGTAGAAGAAACGGCATAGTTCAGGCCATTCCCCCGGTCACCCCAAGCCACATCGATTTAATGCAAGACTGCTCCCTCTTTTTGGTGGACCTCACCCATTTTGGACATCGGGAGTTGGCAAATATGAGAGGATATCCTTACAAAAGAACTAAGGATCAAATAGGGTTAGAGGTTTTCATAGGTTAGAAAATGTGCAGACTAGATGGCCAAGTGGTTCTTATCTGCTGTCAAACTCTATGTTTCTATATACCAATTTTAAGATTGTGGTTTTAAAAATGACCGAACTAAACTAACCTGTTTGTGGCTTTGTCTAGTAAATGGCAACTAATAACATTTTGTTTAATGTCTTTAAATGTTAATGAATTTATTATATAAAAATGTTGACATTAGCATTCATCTGTTTTAAAAACTTCATTTAAAATCACATTATTTTTTATCGTTTAATTCCTCATTTAAAACACAACTCTAAATACTGAGGCTATGCAATATTCCACATTGCTAATCTGCTCTTTTTTTTAATCTTATTGTTAGTGCTGTAAAGGAAGACATCACTCCTACTTCCAGTAAAGAGGCTACTCGTGAAAAGCAACATCATGAACGCAAAGCTGAACTGCCCCAGGCTAGAACTGTGCCAAAATCATATGGGAGAGCCACAAAGAAAGACATTGCAGAAAAGTTTGGAGGGTGAGTAACTATAATCCAGAGGCCACTGAAGTGTTCAAAGGTAATTTGAGCATTTTTTCTTCAGCTACAAACAGAAACCTGTCTCATTTACAGCATATATGACAGAGCAGATGTAACACATGTCTATTTACAAGCAGGTGGATTTAGGGAGACATTTTATTCAGCCACTTAGCAAATCATTTTTTAGGAATGAGTCTCTGTCTGTCTAGTATTGCTCAGGGTGTAGGACATAAAAGCAGTGAACAATAACTCATAGCAAATAAGCCAGCACCTTACAGCCTTCACAGTCTCTGTCAATACTTTCAGAATTCATGAAAAACCACCTTCAAGCATACATGCTCACTTTTAAGATGTCTCCGGGGGAGAGGTCATGTGACATGGGCTAGGAGGAGGGCGTGGTGACATTTGGCGTCACCATAGCCCTGCCCCACCTATAGGAAAGCCAAAATTCGCGGCATTGAATGGAGGGGGCGGATTGCCATGTTAGTAGGGAGGTTCTTCTCTAGCTGAGTAGGCAGAGTTTTAGTGACAGCTTTGTAGAATTGCTGTGCAGAGATGCACTGTGTGACTCGGTTGATTCATACACTGGGACAGAGCCAGTTATTTCACATTATTGAAAATGAATGTATTCTTAGATTTTTTTACCTGCATGTGACCTCATTCTGTCACTATCCTAAAATGTGGGAGGAGCTTTAGAAGTGTAATTTGGTGTGGAGGTAATTGTTTATTTTTTATAATAATGTCAACTTAACATTGAAAAATGAATATTACCTCATTGTTCCATATCTGTATTTTTTTTTGTTTAGTGGTCCTTTAATGCTAACATATGGTCACATATGCTGACATATGGATAAAGATGTTGGTATTTTATAACCAGAAATATAAAATTTACTTTGCTGAAGCAATGATGGAAAGGGCTTTAACATAGTTTACTTTTCCAAAGGATGTAATTAACCTAGATGAGGTGTGGCCAACTGTGGTGAAACGAGGTATTATTATCACCTCAACCAGTCTGCACCTCGTTTCTCACAAACTGTGGACTATAAAAAAATACTTTTTCTAGCCCTCTTGTTCCCCATATTTGTCAGTCATATTTATACTTGTATATTTTCTATTTGTAAGTAGTTAAAATGTCTGCCAGCATGGCTTTCTTATCTTGCAAACTAGTCCATTGTTTCAGCCTAGGCAAAATGATTATTGTCCACCAGTCCTGTATAAATGTACATTACACAGGAGGTCTCTTGTCTTTGTTTAGCTGTGTGTCTGTGTGTGTTAGCATAGGGAAAAGGTCAACAGATAGATGACTACATTATATATTTAAATGTAATGTATCTGAATTGTATCCTTACTAGTTTAAAAAAACTTCTGCTGTATAGCCACAGAGCAATACCTGTCTCTAATTGTATCTAGAGCAAATTATCTGCTATCTGTGAAAAGGTAAACACAGAAAAGGACCAATCAGACAGGTCCTGGAACTCCAAGGAAGGTAATTTCTGTCTTTAAATACCAACTCCAAAGAACAGCAAATTGGCATTCACTACCCAGTGATAGCTGAAGTTAGGCTGGCATTGAGATCCAGATCTCTGCCCAGATAGGAAAGGGACAATCGGTCCCTGGAGTACTGCCTTTGCCCTGATCTACCTGTCCAGGTCTTGGGGAGCTGTGTGTCTGCCAAAAGCTGAGTGACAGTGACTCAGGACCACTGCCTTTGCTGGTAGCCTTAAAGGAGAGAGGGGGAGAAGCTTAGATGGATAGACAGCAGTCCCTGAGAGTGACTAGGATACTGGTGAGGTGTTTTTATTATACCCTGTATGTTGCCTGTGCGGACTGTGGTGTTATTTGTTGCAGGTTATTATTTAAAGATGTTTATTGCTGTTTGGTGCTACCATTTTGTTAAATAAATGTATTTATTTTATTTTGGATATTTGCCTGGGTGAATTTGAACCTTGGATAAGTTCCCAGTAGGCCACCCGTGCGGCACAGTGGGTTACATTAAACCAGGTATCTTCACAACAACCACTCAGAGACAAGAGACAAAAGATATCTATAGATACGCAAGGAGCCAACTTTACCTTATAAATGTATGTATATACATATTCACAGTATAAACACATTTTTTCTCCAAGAGAGTGAAAAGATGGTATATACTGAAGTATAGCTTTATATGGAAACATATTATCCAATTGAAAACTACTAACATCATTCAGAGGGAATGCTCATTGGAATCTAATTTCTTTAATTTTTTTCTCCTTTTACTTGTTCAATTAGAAGAGCTTCTTATTCAGAAGAACTCCAACTTAATACCACCAAAAAAGAGTAGTTGTTGGGTCAGAGTTCTTCTGAATAAAAGGAACTTCCTATTGAACAAGTAGAAGGAGAAAAAAAAAATCATGACATTATATTCCTATAAGCAATTCCTTTTGCGATTAAGTGAGTGTTTTTCAATTGGATAAATATGGTCTCCTCCCCTCTCTCTCTTACATCAATTCATGTACGAATGCAAATGACACTTATGACAGCCTACAACTTGACAGGCAGAACGGGGGAAGGAAGAGGTGGACTAACGTAGGTCATGTACAGTAAGGGCGTGCTCAGGGCGTTCCACCTCAGATGTGGTTGATTCATGCCTAAGGTTTCTCGTAAGTACAATTTCACTGTATCATTTGCACCAACTACAGAGCAGGTAAAAGTGCCGACTGATAGTGATGAATGACATGGCATAGTCTTTGTTTTAAAAAATACATGTTTGTGTGCCACTAGATAGCACAGTACATGTTATGCAAATAAGATAGACCAGTGGTTCCCAAACTGGGTGCCGCGGTTCCCTGGGGTGCCGCGCCGATCTCACAGGGGTGCCGCGACCAAGGCCGGTGGTAAGCAAAGCAGGGGACTACTTGGTAACTATTTTGGCTTAGGGGTGCTTTGAAAAAATTATGGAGACCCTAAGGGTGCCTCGAACTGAAAAAGTTTGGGATCCACTGAGATAGACTATAAAAATTCATTAAATGTACAGTACTCATTAAAAGCATCTTTATTTATGTATTAATTGTTGAACAAATATTGAATTTTTCTTTTAAATCCATATTTGTATTAATGATTATATTGTTAAGAGTTGTTCATTTATTTTATAATATAATTTTTTTGTATGTTGATGTGACCTTATATGGCATATATGCTTGTGTGTACACTGCAGTCTGTTCTGTCTGTCTACTTAAAGCAAGTACCGTTTAGGCAGAGCATACTCTTCGATTTGAATACGGTTAGAACTATGCTCAAGTTATGTGCACGCAAGTTGGTGAATCAGGCCCCATATGTATGTGTACTGAAATTCAATTATTAACACAAATTGAAAGGGCAGCAAAGAGAAATGTGGTCCTCATGGGTGTAAAAAACTAGTGGTTCTAGTAAAGGAAATGGATTTTTATCTAAGACAACTACCTTTGACAAATAATAGAAGAATCAATTAGAGGGGGAGCTCTCCTGGACTGGTAAGTACCCAAAACTCTGTTAACAACTGGCACAATTGTAAGCATAGCCATCCATTAAGCTACATAGCCTCCCACCTAGGGACCAGTGAGCAGTGAAGAGCCTGGATTACCCTGACATGTTTTTATGTTTTGCTTTTTAAAAATTAAATAAAATGAAAAAAAAGAAGGGGGTGAAGGGGGTTCAAAACAGTATGTTGCCTATGGCTCAATGGAGTCTTAATCTGGCTAAACACATAAATCTATCATGCATTTGATCTATTGTGGGTTTTTCTGATTTTTTTTTTCTTTGATTCTACTATTTGAAATGTATTATTATTTTTAAATAAATCTTTAATGGTGAGTACAGAAATAGGTTGTCAAGTGATGTAAGGTTTCTTGCAGGGTGGCCACTTCTGGGATTCGTGTGCAAAGATCGACAAGCTGTGGTGCAGGTGCTGTGAAGAATATGCTGCTAGAGTGGTGCAGGGCAAAGACTCGGGGGCGCGAGGTGAGAATTTGGAAAAGTATTTCTGCTACAATCAATTGTGATCAGATTAATGACAATTACAGTCAAAATAAAAAAGTGAAAAGCTTGTGTGGGCTTACCAAGGCAGAATGGTTAGTTGCTTTAGTGAGTGCTTTAGTCATGGAAGATAAGATAAATTTGTTTTCATTGGTATGAGAGATGGTAATTGTCGTGAGTTAATTGCTTCTAACCCTCCATCCCTTTATCCCCCCACCAGAGTTAACAGATCCAAAATGTCCACCAATCAATGCATTTTGGACAGATAAAATTTGTCCACAATGTCTGACAACAGGGCTGATCAAAATGTGATGGGTTCTGACATGATAATTGGTGGAAAATCCTGCTGCTCTGTGAATGTACTGCAATCCATTTATTAACCCCACTCACAAAAAGCCCAAATATATGACAATTGTCAATCTACAGGTGTTGCTTAATTGGCCAGTTTCAGCTGCTTGGCAGTGGAAGTGTGGACAGCTTAACACCTGCACAGTGTTGGAAAAATCACATACGGTGTGTAGGGTGATACTCTGAGATCTGTACAGTATCGTCCTGCATAAGTAATTCCACACCAAAAATCTAAATCAACGGAAAGCTACATACAAAAGGTTTTTTCTCCACTTCATATTCATGTTGCAGTCATTTCTTGTTCCCCTCACCATATTCCAATTCCTTGACCACTTTGCTCCCTGGCTCACTTATATCTGACCTACCTGTTATACTATATGGTTTCAACCTCCCCATTGACATCCCCGCCAACAAAACTTCTTTTGATTAATTCCAGCTTAGGTCTCTACCTACCAGTAAATTGGATATTTCCCTGATCTTTACTTCTCCCACTTCTACTCCATCTCTAGTTTCTCTAACTTGGCCTTCTTGTTCTCTGACTGCAACCTCCTTTATTTCAACGTCAAACTTATCTCATGCTACAACCCACAATCAAATCCATATGCACAGAGTGACACCTAAATACTCTCAACCCTATCCACTAATTTTCACTAAAACGACTAATCTTTCCTATAACAAACCTGCCCTACCCTAATCTAACGTCCTCTTTCTACAGCAACAACTCACTGCGTGAAGCCAAACTTCCAGTTCTCTGGGGTTTTAAAGCATGCGCAGTAGCACAATTCGGACATAGTCCCTCTGCCTCACTTCCGCCTCCATTAGACCACCGGGAATCATGCTGCGGTTGACATAGCAACATAGGCAAGGGAGACGGAGCTCCATATAGTAACACTTTTGACCCAGTCTCTCTCTCCATCTACCGCCCTATTACTCTCCTCCAAACTACTTGACCAACTTGTGTACAACTGCATTTTCAACTAGGGATGTGCACCGGCGACTTTTGAGGTCTCGTGTTTTGTGTTTTGGATCCGGATTTTCGTTATTTTTGAGGTTCGGATTTGTCTCGCAAAACACTTGACGAAAGGTCTCGGTTCGGATTTAAGGTATTGGATTCGGATTTTTTTTGAAAAAAACATAAAAAGTTTAAAAATCAAGTTTTTGGGCTTATTTTCACTCCTAGGCTATTATTAACCTCAATAACATTCAATAACAAGCATTTCCACGAATTTACAGTGTATTCTGAACACCTCACAATATAGTTATTAGTCCAAAACGTTGCAACAAGGTATCTTTCTGGACTGCGTAGAGGAGTGGGTCACCACAATATATATTAAAAACCCTGAACTTTTATGATTCGCACCAATAATTGTACCTGGACTGCGTAGAGGAGTGGGTCACCACAATATATTAAAAACCCTGAACTTTTATGAATCGCACCAATAAATGTACCTGGACTGCGTAGAGGAGTGGGTCACCACAATATATATAATAAGAAAACCATCAACTGGTTTGATTCGCACCAATAAATGTACCTGGACTGCGTAGAGGAGTGGGTCACCACAATATATTAAAAACTCTGAACTTTTATGAATCGCACCAATAAATGTACCTGGACTGCGTAGAGGAGTGGGTCACCACAATATATATAATAAGAAAACCATCAACTTGTTTGATTCGCACCAATAAATGTACCTGGACTGCGTAGAGGAGTGGGTCACCACAATATCTTAAAAACCCTGAACTTTTATGAATCGCACCAATAAATGTACCTGGACTGCGTAGAGGAGTGGGTCACCACAATATATATAATAAGAAAACCATCAACTTGTTTGATTCGCACCAATAAATGTACCTGGACTGCGTAGAGGAGTGGGTCACCACAATATATTAAAAACCCTGAACTTTTATGAATCGCACCAATAAATGTACCTGGACTGCGTAGAGGAGTGGGTCACCACAATATATATAATAAGAAAACCATCAACTGGTTTGATTCGCACCAATAAATGTACCTGGACTGCGTAGAGGAGTGGGTCACCACAATATATTAAAAACCCTGAACTTTTATGAATCGCACCAATAAATGTACCTGGACTGCGTAGAGGAGTGGGTCACCACAATATATATAATAAGAAAACCATCAACTTGTTTGATTCGCACCAATAAATGTACCTGGACTGCGTAGAGGAGTGGGCACTGGGCACCACAATAAAATATATAAAAAACCTTCAACAGGTCTGCATTACACTACACATACGGCTGCTCCTCCATCCTCTCCATCATATACATGTTGGAGTTTTAGCGTGTGACAACCTCTTGTTTTTGATAATGTCAGTGCATTTTGAATATTTTTCAATTTGCCCCACACCACTGAATGTACTTTATCTATGATACGCATCTATCTATCTTGACTGCGTAGTGTGGTGGCCCCGGTACACAATTTGGTACCGAGGCCACAATATAATTAAAAAACCCTCCACGTGTCGGAATTCCACCAAACAAGTATCTGGACTGCATAGTGGGGTGGCCCCGGTACCCAATTTGATACCGGGGCCACAATACCTACTCAAAACATGCTCCAGACAATTCGTCATTGACAGACCCCAGACAGACAGGGTCGTAGTGTTACTGTTTGACTTTGTAAACCCAAAAAAATGTCCCTGTTGCACTTGCACATAGTCGTGCAATCAAGACTGACTTTTTCATTTAAAGGCACGATCTTTCAAGTGTCAGAAAGAGAGAGAAGACACAGGAGAGGAGAGTTGTAGCTGGGGACCTGGGGTGGAAGCTCCCAGGCTCCCCCAGCATTGCCTGGAAGTCTGAGCGTGGTGACTGAGCCAGGGCAAGGAATGTGTGCCCTGGATGAGGGGGAGAACTCCATGCCACTATAGTGAACCCAAGAGAGAGGGGGACACTGCACATGGAAGAGGCCCTGGAGTGAGGGCTGCTACAAGAGGCATGGTAGCTGTAGTGTCAGATCCTGAGGCTGAGAGTACACAGAGTGACGTGTCAGAGCACAGGAGACATTATCCCCGCAGAGGAGGGATGAGCTGCAGTTGAGAGGTCTGCTGTTGAAATAGGACATGCACACTTTAACAAACCAATCATTTCAGCGACAGGGCCTACCAAACAACTTTGACTGAAATGATTGGTTTGTTTGGGCCCCCACACCAAAAAAGCTATTCATCTCTCCCTGTACAGACTAAACAGGCTCTACTGAGGCAAGATGTCGTCCTCATCCTCAACCTCTGATTCCTCTCCCCCTACAGTGTCTACTTCCTCCTCATCACACATTATCAATTCGTCCCCGCTGGACTCCACAACCACAGGTCCCTCTGTAGTATCTGGAGGGCAGTGCTGTACTTCATTGAGGAATTGATTATTCATTTTTATAAACATCATTTTTTCAACGTTGTGAGGAAGCAACCTCCTTCGCCGCTCACTGACCAGGTTCCCCGCTGCACTAAAAACTCTTTCCGAGTACACACTGGAGGGGGGACAACTCAGTTAAAAAATAGAGCCAGTTTGTACAGGGGCTTCCAAACTGCCTTTTGGAGTTCTACCACGTCACTACCTCTAGTTAATTTAGATTGCAAGGCTTGTAAATATAAATACTTTGAAGATAAAAAAAAGCAGGCTGCACAGACTGTGGAGCTAGAAAGTGAAATTAAATGGACCACGTTACTTTGGTGGCTATCTATGCCCCCCCCCCCGCCCTACACTTGTAGTTGAATATAAATAAAGCAGCCTGCATAGACTGTAGAACTAGCAATTCAAATATACAAAGAAATGGACAAAGGCAGTTTGGTATCTGTCTGCATCAGATCCCCTCTCCACTAGGAGTAAAACAGAAAACTTTTCAGCCGTTATATAATCTAGAATATAAATAGAAATTGAGAAATGCAATTTGGTATCTGTCTGCATCATAATCATCAACATCCTCCTCAGCGCCAGCTACATCAATATCCTCCTCCCAGTGCACAACATTCACACCTTCATTAGCCAAATCTGTAACTGGACTGTGGGTGATCCTTCCAGCATATGCAGAGGGCGTGCTGCAAATGCTGGATGGAGTCACCTCTTCCCGTACAGTGATGGGAAGGTCAGGGTTCACAACCAACAACACCCTTGGACTCGCCTTGGGGATTTGTGATGTCATCTGTTTAGAAGGCAGAGTTCTTTGCTGTTTTGTTGTTGTTGCTGACAGCATAACTCTCTTAAATTTTTTGTAGGGGGGGGGGGGAGGGCTTTGATCCTTGGGTGAAGTTGGACCACTAGTCATGAACACGGGACAGGGCCTAAGCCG
The DNA here is from genome assembly GCF_038048845.1 of Mixophyes fleayi. Taxonomy (NCBI): domain Eukaryota; kingdom Metazoa; phylum Chordata; class Amphibia; order Anura; family Limnodynastidae; genus Mixophyes; species Mixophyes fleayi. Next base: position 120,566,729 of record NC_134407.1, on the reverse strand, counting down.
TTCCTTGCCACTACTTGTCGTAATTGGCATATTGCCAACTTTACGTTTCTCCTCAGATGATTTTAAGTTTCTTTTTTTGCTGTTTTTTGAGAACTTGGGCTTTTTGGATTTTACATGCCCTGTACTAGGAGATTGGGCATCGTGCTTGCCAGACGACGTTGATGGCATTTCATCGTCTATGTCATGACTAGTGGCAGCAGCTTCAGCATTAGGAGGAAGTGGGTCTTGATCTTTCCCTACTTTATCCTCCAAATTTTTGGTCTCCATTATATGTAGCACAAGATACTGCAGAATGTGTGAACTTGGTAATATTGCAGTACCAATGGACTTATAATGCTGGATTGGTTTTGCAAATTTGGTTATAATTATTATATATTTTTTTTTTTTTTAATTTTTTATTTTTTTTTACTTTTTTTTTATTTTTTACAAACTTGGGAATAATGGGGAAATAACTATGCCCTTAGAAGCACAGAGCACAGGACACAGCACCACTGGACTGAACAGGACACGGCACAGGACCCAGCAGCACTACGGAACTCAGCAGGACAGAGCACAGGACACAGCACCACTGGACTGATACTGCAGAATGTGTAAACTTTGTAATATTGCAGTACCACTGGACTTTTACTGCTGAATGTGTGAACTTGGTAATATTGCAGTACCAATGGACTTATAATGCTGGATTGGTTTTGCAAATTTGGTTATAATTATTATATTTTTTTATTTTTTTTTAATTTTTTATTTTTTTTTACTTTTTTTTTATTTTTTACAAACTTGGGAATAATGGGGAAATAACTATGCCCTTAGAAGCACAGAGCACAGGACACAGCACCACTGGACTGAACAGGACACGGCACAGGACCCAGCAGCACTACGGAACTCAGCAGGACAGAGCACAGGACACAGCACCACTGGACTGATACTGCAGAATGTGTAAACTTTGTAATATTGCAGTACCACTGGACTTTTACTGCTGAATGTGTGAACTTGGTAATATTGCAGTACCAATGGGCTTATACTGCAGGATTGGTTGTGAAAATTTTGTGGTAATTAAAAAATATTAAAGTAGTTTTTGGTATTTTATAAAAAAAATTTTTTTTTATTTTTTTAAACACAGGGGAATATTGGGGAAATAACTATGCCCTTAGAAGCACAGAGCACAGGACACAGCACCACTGGACTGAACAGGACACAGCACAGGACCCAGCAGCACCACTGACCTCAGAAGGACAGAGCACAGCACACAGCACCACTGGACTGATACTGCAGAACACAGCACAGCACAGCACAGCACAGCACAGCACAGCACAGCACAGCACTAAACAGCACAGAACTAAACAGCACAGAACTAAACAGCACAGAACTAAACAGCACAGAACTAAACAGCACAGAGGACCACCTAACACACCCTCCCTCTACCCTGATCAATGCCCGAGTGAAGATGGCGGCGACTAGCGGGGAATTTATAGGATCCGAGTATCGCGAGATCCGACAACGGGATTATGAGTCAGAGCCTCAGTTTCACTTTTGAATTTGGCGCCAATACCCGGATCTGTCTCGGATCCGACTCGGATCCGCAACGTTCGGGTGGGCTCGGATTTCAGAAATCCGAGCGCGCTCATCCCTATTTTCAACTGCCTCTAACTTTCCTACACACCCTTCACTCGATTGGCTTTTTTAAAAATATTTCTTTCCAGGTTCACGTTTTACCTACCCAACTGCTCCTTCAGCATCCCTACCCCTGGCACATCCTCCACTATACTTCCACTATCTGTTGGCATCCCATAAGGTTTTGCTTTTGGTCATCTGTTTTCCTATCTTTCCACCGCTTATCTTGGTGAACTTATTTACTCATTCACCTCCAATACCACTCTTCGCTAATGACACCGAAATCTGTCTCTCCTTTCCTGACCTCTTCCCTACTATTGTTGTAGGAATGATGGGTGTTATCTATCCTAATAATAATAATAAGCCAAAGTTTACCAATAACTAATATGATTAATTATTGGGGCATAATGAAGCGAGAGCTACTCATGCAACTCCTTTCTTTGGCTGGCTTCTATACCGCCCAAGTTTAACACATCTATTAACCTCCACATACAATAGCTCACAAATCTGTGTTAGTCACTATATCCAAAGTGTTCTCAACTACATTAGAATGTATTACAATTATAGACACACCATCCATTCATCCTTTCTCTGTTATCAGAAACACATAGACAAACATAGGATACAAAATCTTTTACTTTACAGAGATAACTCAAATCATATATACAGTACATATAATCCTTACATACGGTACATTACAGTTTACCAGGCAAGATGTTACTAAACCACCGTGAGAAGTGAGTTCACAATTTAAATCCCAGTATGTGACTTTGTTACCTTTATATTTTAGTAATCCTTTATTTACGTATGCATGTAACTACAGGGATCCTTTAATGTGTATGTATATATGTGTGAAATGTTTATGTATAAATATAGAAGTAATGTGTTTTTGCGTGTGTGTGGCATCAGTCTTTCTTCTCTGTGTACTCGTTTCTATATGTTGAGAGAGCGAGCAAGCATGCATGAGTGCATGTGTGCATGTGTGCATGGAGAAGGGACTTGAGTGAGAATGTGAGCATGTTTTATCATGTTGGATAAGAGAGCGTGTGAGAGCACATGTGTGTGAGGAGAGAACGAGTATGTGAGAGAGTGTGTGTGAAGAAGGATAGATAGGATTAATATAAAAACTTATTGCAGGTGTTAGACATTCAGGGTTAAACTAACAGTATTGCAGAATTATGGTTACTGTATTACATATTGAAGATAGTATAGGGTTATATTGAAGATATCATAGTGGTAATAAAAACAGTGCATTGCAGCAGAACAGTAAATTGCAGATAGTATAAAGTTATAATGCAAGGAATAGTTAGTGAATATTGCAGAGTTAGCACCAAGTAGCGTGGAAGCGTGCTGAAGATGCAGAGTGTACAGGGAAGCATACTAAAGGCATTCTGGAAACAGCTAAGTGTTTTCTGTAGTGCAGTGGTAGAGAGACTGGATCTTATATAGCTTAGGACCAATTCTCCCAGCCTGCTCTGGTGACCTTTACCGCCCCCTCAGATGCATATTGCTAAGAGTGAGGATTCATCAAGCCTTGCTGTTCTCATGTGACCTGTTAAGTATGAACCGGCATCCGGGCAGTTCATATTCTGCACATATGCGGCACATTGCACGTGCTCAGGCTGCAGTTTGTAGCTAGCGGCCATTAAGGTTGTCATGGCAATAGTGTTTCTGGGAACCGTCTCGGGACCCTTGAGGTTAGCTTTGGCAGGGATATAGTGGAAACTGGGAGGCCGAATGAGTTTCTTGCTCATAGGGGTACCTTGATTCCTGTATACCAGACGCTAGGAGGAGCAATACCGGACTGGACTCCGTACTGGAATATTCAACTGGAATTTGGACCTGATGGACTGGAACCTGGACGTGGGAACAGGGAGGGCCGGACCCCACGACCAGAGACTCAATACTGCCAAGAACTCAGAAACTCAGAGGAATATAGTACCACAACTGGGACTGGGAAGAGTCAGAACTCAGGCAGAGACTATACTGGGGGTGGCAACTTCCTGAACAGAATAAACCTGGAGCTGGTCCTGGACAACTCAGAACTTAAAACCTGAGGTAGGCCTGGAACTGGAAGTCGGTACTCCGAGACACAGAGATGGCTCCAGAAAGTGGATGATTCAGAACAACAACCTGCTACCCCAGATAGCCAGTAGGAGAGACAGGAATAGAGTGATGAGAGGAGGATCCACACAGGAAGTAACAGCTGGAAACTATACACGAGCAGATAGAATGAAGGTGATTCCACACGAGAAATAAATAGCCAAAGTCTTTATTTCAGCAAGCAGAGTGAAGCTGAATTCACAAAAAGGGTTAATGGTTTAACGTTTGTATCACAGCAAGCAGAGTGAGGCTGAATTTTGACAAAGGGTTACTGGTTTGAAGTCCATATAACAGCAACAAGATGAAGCTGAATTCACACAGAGGGTTAATGGTTTAAAGTCCATATAACAGCGACAAGATGTATCTGAATGTACACAAAGGGTAAATGATTGAAGTCCATGTATTAGTAACAATATGAAGCAGCAAACAAACAGCAACTGTGGTAGTCTGGAACCAGGAACTAGGAAAGTGTTGCACTGGCAATTTGCTGAGTGTAGGAGGAGATCTTATAGTTTGCAGAGGAAGCTAATTGGTGAATTGGTGGAAGAGATCAGGTGTTCAGACTCAGCAGGATGTTTAATAAATGTCTCACCCAAGATGGCAGCCTCCAGTACTAGCAAATAGAAGTCACACTTGTTCCAGGATAGAATGCTACCTTCGGCCAAAATGGAGATGTACGGTGATATGGTACCGCCGAGTGGTGAAAATAGGACTAAGACCCCGATTTGTGACAAAGGTACTCCCTCCTGGATTTCTGTGTCCTAAACTTCGCTCACTGTGATGATGTCATCAGGGAGAGGCATGCCCACACACTGGAGCTGCATTTCTGGAGCACCGTCTCAACTATCTTGCATGACCAACTGTCTTTTTTACTATCTCCACATAAATGTCCTCGTTCTAAATAAAGTTGAACATAACCAAACAGAGCTTATCATCTCTCTTCCTCGCAGAAACTCCACCTCCATTCAAATCTTACTCACTGTCAGCAACACCTAATTTTTTTCATCTCTCAAACCATATTGCCTTTGTGTCACACTTGAATCTGCTCTCTACTTTACTTGTAATATTCTTATGATACACATTTGTGTTACTCAAGATGCAACCAAAACTCTTATTCATTTTTTAATTATCTCCCACCTTGACTACTGCAATCTCCTCCTATCTGGCATTCCTCTGTCCTTTCTATCCCTGCTTCAATCCATCAGAAATACCATGTCAAGACTGATCTTCCTCTCTCCACTCCACATCCAGTACACCACTCTGATAAATCCTTACTATAGCTCTCCATATCCTCCAAAATCAAGTTACTCACCCTTTCCAACAGATCCTACAACACCACCATCTTTTCATACATCTCAAACCTCATCTCGAAATACTCTCTGTCACAATACTGTTAAAGTTTTTATCCCAATGTCCCCCTAGAGTGTCTGCCCTAGCACACATTATGACTGTGTATTCCGTATGTGTGTTTTCATTCCCATAGCATGTCTGTGCTCACCCCCATACTGTGTTTGAATATTAACTTTAAGATTGGTAATATATGATATTAATAATATATAATATATATTGTATTATGTTATCTATTATACTGTAGGTGAGGTATTCCTATTAGTCTGATGGCCTCCTATTGTTCACTTATGCCAAAGGAGTAAGTCTATGTGTATTCCAGATCTGTAGACACATACATCAATAATTATGTTATCAGGTAGACCAGACTATTGTTTAACAGAAGCTATCTTTGTTTACCTAAACAACAGGAGATCTAGCTATGGTTAGCGTCCCCTCCTCTGTTAAAATCTAGTCAGGCAAGTGTTATGTTTAAAACACAATAGAGTGAATAGTCACCTTTACATTATGATGTAACCATTTATAAGGAGTGTGTATATTTTAACCTGCTATTTACAATGCTAGTAAACCACACGTTACAGGCTAAAAATGAGAAACTGTAATATTGTGATTTTTAGCTACATCTGTAGGCAAACAAGATAATGTTTAGTAGTGTATTCACAAGCCAGACATGGTGGCTTTCTGTGTCTGATTTAAGCACCTTAATTAGGAAATGTGTATTGTATTCCTATGCCTGAATATCCTAAGACCCAGCAGACAGTAAACACACCCCTACAGCCTGAGGCTATTCTGTGGGAATAAAAAAGAGCAGTGGAGTGTCATGGGGGTTAATGGAGGAAAGATCAGTCTGGTGTAGGAGGCTTGGTTCCTGCCAGGTGACGGAGGACATAGATCGGGAGAAGGACTGGGAGGACCCTTGTTCCTCTTCCTTTGAATAAGTAACCCCAGGTCTTGTGAATCTGTGTGCTCGCCAAAAGAGAGGTGACAGTGAAGCCAGACCACTGCCCTGCTGGCAGTCACTGGGGCTATAGTCGCCTATAGTCGGATTTCCCAAGGTGGCCATAATAGGACCGGTATTGTATTGTATGTTCTACTTTTATGTCCATTGTGCATACCTGTAATTGTTACTCCTGTACATATGCTTGTTTTGTGCCTGTTGTTGCTGTTCCATTAATAAAAGCTATCATTGGTTAAGTTGGATATCTGCCTGGGTGTAAGTATTTATTCACATACAGGGGAACTCGGTAGGTTGTTCAGCCTTGGTAGATACCGTTCCCTCATACTCTCTCTCATGCCTTCTTAGACCTACCTCTGACATGCGCTTTGCCTAATGTTTTATTACCACCTCTCACTCATGCCTACAAGATTTCTTCTATGCCACTGCACATGTATCCGATTCCTTACCAAGCCCAATCAGATTCTCCCCAGCTTTCAAATCTTTCAATACTCACTGAAAACCCGCCTTCTAATTAGAACAACTTAGTTCACATTAGTACAACTTCACGACTGTACCACTCTCTACTCTGAGCTATACTTGATGCTCTTCAGTCAACTATACCCTTTTCCAACTCAATTGTAAGGTCTCTTATGGCCATCCCTACCATTTATTTTAATGTCTGCATTTATTTTGTCTACTTTGTATGTCCCTGTTTTACGTATGTCGTGTTTCTCCCACTGTCAGGTGCTATAGAGCACTGTGGCACCTTACATGTAAAGTAAAATAATAATAATATTTCAGTACATGCACAATAGATTGCATTGTTGCTTTGGGGTTGATTCTAGCCAGGGCAATATCTGCTTGCTGTGAAATCCTGCTGGTACTGCATGTACACTTTCTTGGGCTGCCAGGCTGCAGTGTGATACCCCACTCGCTGTTGCCCTCCTCTTTAGCTCTGTCTATGGCGTTGGTGTGGCATCCAAGACCAGATGGTCCTCTGAAAACTCAGATATTTAATACAGGTTGTGTGGAGTGGACACTAGTGGTGGTGCAGTGCAAGATGTTTAAAATAATTAGAGATGGTCACTGACCCCCGTGTTTTGGTTTTGGATTCGGTTTTGGATCTGGATTACCGTCGCGTTTTGGTTTTGGTTTTGGTTTTGCAAAACCGCCATTGCGTGTTTTGGTTTTGGTTTTGGTTTTGTTTGGTTTTGTTTTGCTATTTTTTTGGAAAATCCATGTTTTTGGGCCTAAATTAACCCAATTTAGTGCTCCAACTGTTTTAGAGACAAGTAATCTAATTGTTGAGGTAATAAATCATCCAAAAAAACAGTTTAATTCTTCGTTGGTAGGCCTATTCTACACACAAAACAGATTGTCTTCCTCTCCATTTATGCATATTGGCAATGCAGCCATCGTCTTTGAATGTATATTACACCCTACACTTATAGTTAAATATGTAAAGAAATGGAAAAAGCCAGTTTGGTTTCTGTCTCTCAAGGCCCCCCTCCACTTGTATAAAATACCAAAAAATTCAGCCATTATAGACTGTACAATATTAATTGACATGGAGAAAGACAGTTTGGGGTCACTCTGTCTCTCTAGGCCCCCCTCCACTTGTATAAAATACCAAAAAATTCAGCCATTATAGACTGTACAATATTAATTGACATGGAAAAAGCCAGTTTGGTTTCTGTCTCTCTAGGCCCCCCTCCACTTGTATAAAATACTAAAAAATTCAGCCATTATAGACTGTACAATATTAATTGACATGGAGAAAGCCAGTTTGGTTTCTGTCTCTCTAGGCCCCCCTCCACTTGTATAAAATACCCAAAAATTCAGCCATTATAGACTGTACAATATTATGAAAAATGGACAAAGCCAGTTTAGGGTCACTCTGTCTATGACACCCTACCCTTAAGGATAAATTGCCCTAACAGCAGCCTTTCAAGATGGTATGTGATATGGAAATGCCACAAGTCCCTTTCCTCTTTGGGGGTAGATTGCACCCTACACTTACATAGAAAGTTTTAAAAAGATGTTATCAGCATCATCTTCAGCTTAATCCTCACCCTCATCAGTGTGTACGTCATCATCACAGACTATCAATTCATCGCCGCTTGAATCCGCCATTAGAGAACAGTCAGTGCTTGGATGTCTTGGATGGTGAAGGCCTTCCTCGTGGAAGATGTAGTTCATTTTTATAAACATCATTTTCTCCACATTTTCGGGAAGTAACCTTCTACGGCGATCACTGACTAAGTTCCCTGCTGTGCTGAACACTCGTTCAGAGTACACACTGGAGGGTGGGCAGCTTAGGTATTGCAAAGCAAGTTTGTACATGGGTTTCCAAATGGCCTGCTTTTCTTCCCAGTAAGGAAAGGGACTGTCTGACATTTCCATATCAACTACCTCTTGAAAGTAATCCTCCACCATCCTTTGCATGTTTATACTCATATTGGATGGAGTTATGGGCAAAGTGACACATTTTTTTGAAAAATCCTTCAAACCAGCCCAGATGTTAAATTGTTCTGGTCTGCCCCCTGTGTCTTCCCTGCTTCTTTTTTGGAAATTTAATTTTTTACGAGCAACAGCTTGAGAAAGTGAAGGAGGACACGTCGTCAAGCCGAGGCCCAGTTCAGCGGCCAACTTGCTGAGCAATAGCTCCTTGCAAAAGTTCACATCTCGCTCATTTACAAGTAAAGACTCAATGTAGGTTTTAAACCTTGGATCAAGCACAGTGGCCAAAACGTACTGATCCGAGTTCAAGATCTTAATAACTCGAGGATCATTGTGAAGCGAATTAAGTACTTGATCGACAAGGCCAACATACTTTGCTGAATTGCTTGCTTTCAGCTCCTCCTTCATTTTATCAAGCTGCTTTTCCAATAGTCTAATTAAAGGAATGACTTGGCTCAAACTAGCAGAGTCTGCACTGACCTCACATGTCACAACTTCAAATGGTTTCAGCACCTTGCACAGCACTGAAAGGATTCCCCACTGTGCAAGAGTGAAATACATCCCCCCTCCTTTCCCAATGTCATGACTTGTGCAATATGCTTGGATGGCTTTGCGCTGTTCCTCCATCCTCTGAAGCATGTACAGGGTGGAATTCCACCGAGTTACCACCTCTTGCTTAAGTTGGTGGCAGGGCAAGTTAAACTGCTCTTGGAGCTGCTGTAATCTCCTACATGCTGTGGCTGAATGCCTGAAATGGCCTGAAATTTTACGGGCCACCGAAAGCATCTCCTGCACCTCACGGTTATTTCGTAGGAAGCTCTGCACCACCAAGTTGATGGTGTGAGCAAAACAGGGAATATGTTGGAAATCACCCAGCTGTAATGCTCGCACTATATTGTTGGCGTTATCTGAAATGACATACCCTGGGGAGAGTCCGAGTGGTATAAGCCATGCATCAATCACATCTCTCAGTTTGCGTAACAAATTGTCAGCCGTATGCCTGTTAGTGAAGCCGGTGATACAAAGAGTGGCCTGCCTGTGACAAATGTTACGTAGTGGTGTACATGCTGCTGCTGTTCCTGCTGGTGAAGGTGAATGACCAACCCAGTGGGCTGTCACAGTCATATAGTCTTTGGTTTGGCCACTTCCACTTGTCCACATATCTGTGGTTAAGTGAACAGTGGGCAGAATGGCATTTTTCAGCGCAATCTCTACATTTTTACACACTTTTTGGTATAGTTGTGGAATAGCTTTACGGGAGAAATGGTGTCGCGATGGAATTCTGTAATGCGGACACAAAACCTCAATTAACTGTGAAAAACCAGCTGCGTTTATTGTGGAGATTGGACGCAGATCTAACACTAACATTGCAGCCATGGCGTCTGTGATTCGCTTGGCGACTGGGTGACTGCTGTCATATTTGCTTCCCCTCGCAAATGATTGTTTCACAGTTAATTGCTGAAATGTAGGACTGCTCATTTTATTAACCTGCCTCTGGGATGACGATTCACCCCCAGCAGCAGCAACAGCAGCAGCAGGACTAACGCTTTCTTCAGAGGAATCAATAATAGTGCCGGAGTCATCCAGCCTTAAGTGGGATGCCGGGCTAACTCCGAGCGCTACTGAGGATATTGATGAGGATGGTGTGGTGTGTGTATTTTGTAGCCGTCGGTATGTCGGTGAGCGGAGGGTCTTAGCTGATGAGGGAGTGCTTGTATTCTTTTGGGAAGAACTTTCAGCTTTTCCCAACACTTTGCCATGAACTCTCGTTAAATGGCGTAACATAGACGAGGTTCCAAGATGGTTAAGGTCCCTCCCTCGACTGACTGTGGCTTCACATACACTACAAATGGCTATACAATTGTTGTCTGGATTTGGGTAGAAATAATTCCACACATAAGAAGTGGATTTTTTTGTTTTATGCCCAGGCATGACAATGGCCTTTTTCTTGTCACGTGCCAGAACTGCTGCCACTGGTGCAGGAATTACACAAACAACCTCATCCTCATCAACATCCTCATTAGCGCCCTCGTCGCCTACACAAATCTCCCCCTCATCCTCTTCTAATTCCAAAGTGGCATCCTCAATTTGGGTATCACCGGCTACACTCGGGCTATTAAGGCACACATCAGCAGAATGCTCACGATTAGACATCCCACTGTTGGATGGACTCTCCACAGGGATTGTTGTCATTTGTGAATCAGAGCAAATATTCTCCTGTAATGCCTCACTGTTATCTTGCAGCTCGGCTTTGACGCGTAACAGTAGTTGTGCACCAATTGTAGGCTGGGTAACTTTTTGGGATCTGCCACTAATAGCCAAAGGTGAAGGCCTCATTCTCTCTTTGCCACTGCGTCTGTAGAATGGCATGCTTGCAATTTTTTTTTTATCGTCACTTAACTTTTGCTCAGTTACACTTCTTTTTCGCTTCAATACAGTAAATTTTTTTTTGGTTTTTGTTTTTTGCACTAGTTTGAAAACACTCTGTTGTTTGACATCGCCTTGGCCAGATGACGTACTGGGAACACTAACATCAGGACTGGTGACAGAACCTGGTTGCTCATTCAGATCATATGTGGACTGCTTTGAATCCATTCTGAGCGCAAACCACTGGGGAGTGCTAAAAATTATTTAGTAGATACTGCTGACAGATATGACTTTTGACAGCCAGAAATATTAATGCACAATTAGGGAGGACACCCCAAAAGCACTGAGGAGTGCTAAAAATTATTTAGTAGATACTGCTGACAGATATGACTTTTGACAGCCAGAAATATTAATGCACAATTAGGGAGGACACCCCAAAAGCACTGAGGAGTGCTAAAAATTATTTAGTAGATACTGCTGACAGATATGACTTTTGACAGCCAGAAATATTAATGCACAATTAGGGAGGACACCCCAAAAGCACTGAGGAGTGCTAAAAATTATTTAGTAGATACTGCTGACAGATATGACTTTTGACAGCCAGAAATATTAATGCACAATTAGGGAGGACACCCCAAAAACACTGAGGTGTGCTAAAAATTATTTAGTAGATACTGCTGACAGATATGACTTTTGACAGCCAGAAATATTAATGCACAATTAGGGAGGACACCCCAAAAGCACTGAGGAGTGCTAAAATCTATTTGGTAGATACTGCTGACAGATATAACTTTTGACAGCCAGAAATATTAATGCACAATTAGGGAGGACACCCCAAAAGCACTGAGGAGTGCTAAAAATTATTTAGTAGATACTGCTGACAGATATGACTTTTGACAGCCAGAAATATTAATGCACAATTAGGGAGGACACCCCAAAAGCACTGAGGAGTGCTAAAAATTATTTAGTAGATACTGCTGACAGATATGACTTTTGACAGCCAGAAATATTAATGCACAATTAGGGAGGACACCCCAAAAGCACTGAGGAGTGCTAAAAATTATTTAGTAGATACTGCTGACAGATATGACTTTTGACAGCCAGAAATATTTATGCACAATTATGGGGGACACCCCAAAAGCGCTGGGGAGTGCCAAATATGAAGAAAAAATAATAAACCTCTATCCTCCTCTCTGCACTAGCGATTTTGGTTAGAGCAATTGCAAGAACAATATTGTATTCTCTGTCCCTGCTCTAATTAGCCTATGACTACACCCTGCTCTCTCCCTCTGTCAAATGGCGATGGATTGCTGTGGAGGCGTGTATTTATAAAGTTGAAGTATCGCGAGAACCGAGCCCCGAGATCCGACGACGTCACAATGACGTTCGGCCTCGATTTGGATTCGGAATGGGCGGGAGAGTACTGCTCAGCTCGGTACTCGGATACCCAAAGTTCGGGTGGGTTCGGTTCTCGGAGAACCGGACCCGTCCATCTCTAAAAATAATATTGAGTTCCAGGCCATCTCAGTTCAAATAAAAGACAACATTTACTCTCACTGCTTAACGCCAACTCCTCCAGTTCTTTAGCAGATGTTACATGCTACTGGTGTTGATCCCCCTATGTATATCATCCCTTCAAGAGGCTTTTCATTTATTGCAGCCTCATGGTATCTGCTGAGTACCCCCCTCTGTCTTAAAGGGGCTCTTTTGATTCTTAGGCATCTAGATTCCCTAGTGGAGTCTAAATCCTCTCAGCATTTGCAGCCTCTCAGAATCTGCCGCACCCCCCCCCCCCCCGCTCTGAATCACCCAAAAAAAAAAAACAGAGTATTATGATTCCTTTCTCTCTGGTGCTTTCGAGCTGCACCATAGAACAAGCCTTCACCAATTATAAAGACTACCAAATCAGCACCTCTCTCCTACAGCTTCCCCCAAATTACCTCGCCTGCCTTCACCGACAGGCAATACACTGCAGCATGTATGTACTCCCCATTGTTTTGTCCAGTGCTCTTGTTTCCCCCCCATTGCTCAAAGACATCCTGGTTGATTATTTTGATTTTCATCAGTTTTTGCCCTGGTGTGTGGATGCTTGTGTGTCTATAGGAGAATGTAGACTCCACAGGAGCAGGAACTGATGTGAATAAATAAACATTCTCTGAATATAAAGTTCTGCATAATATAATGGAACTGTATATAAAAAAAGGACAATAATAGTGAAATGTAAAGTTTCACCTGCCCTTTTCAATCAGATGCTGCAGAATCACTTGTGACTACCAAGTGAAAGTGTTGCAGGCCACTTACATTTAAACTTTATATTTATTATACATTAGAGTTTTCTGTAGGTTAGAGTATACTAGACCAAGATTCATTTATGCCATACCCGTGTATACTATTTATATGCAATACATTTATCATGCCTTTTCCTGCGCAATGATGTCACAAAGCATCCTTCCTGACACCAATACACTACAAAAAAATAAAAGCCCTGGGATAGTGGTAGGCATTTTAAAAGCCTTAATCTACCACATACTGGCCCTTACTGGATGGGGTACTATTGTTGGAAAGAAGGAAGTTCCCTCTTTCAAGCAGAGGTGCCCCATACCAGATATTGTCTGTTGATCACTTGTACAAATGTATATCCAAAAAAAAAGAAAAAAGTGTTAATTTTTTTCCAGAAGACCTTCAGCTATTTAGCAAGGTATGGCAATACCTGTTAGGTAAACTTTTGGGAAAAGTTATAAACATATTTTTCATACATCTTGCGCAACTTATATTTGGTAGATAATTTATTTTCCTCGCTATTGTTCCACCTTTTGGAACTAGTGTGCCTTATACCCACGACACTCAATTAATAGCCACAAAGCACCCCAGCATTAAATAGATAGCCTAATCACCCCACCTTAAGTTGATAGACATTACCATGACCCCACTATTAACTTAAATAACTCCCACTATTAAATAATAAATTGCCTCCACCTTTAGATTAATATCTTCCACCCACTATTAATTTATTACACTTCACCGTCACCATTAAATGAATGGCCCAGACTCCATCCTCATTACAGTAAGAGCCCTCCCTCCCTACACATATACATTGTGAATTTCAGTGGCTGACTCTTCTGTCTGCTTCTTTTGTTTCCTGCATATATGGGGCAGCGCGCATGTCAGATGGTGCACCCGACAAGTGACATGCCATCAGTGGAGGAGACGGTGTGGACACATACAGTGGGAAAGGTAGATTCAGTCACATGCAGCAAAGGGGCTGCTCTCAGTGGTGGGACCAACCAGCCAAATATTCTGTCCGGAGGGGGTTTTCCAGGCAACTGGAAATCCCCACTTAGTGCTTGCCTAGCCAGAGAACTTTTAAAGTGTGCCGCTTTAACCTTTTTGCCAACTGGAAGCACTGGTGGATTTCATGGTTCAAGCACAAAGTAAAAGGATGTAGTGTTTCAGATGTCTCCATTCCACCAAGGTCAACTTCATGCCCAAAAATTCTCTGTTACCAATGGAATCAGCAGATGAGAATTTCTTAGAGGAAAAGCCAGAGGTACTTGCCAGATTTATCTTTTTTGGGACAAGACTGCTCAAACTCCAATTGAACAGGCATCAACTTCTTGGAAGCTAGGTTAAGAAATATCAGAAAGACGTAATACAGGAGCTGTAGAACAACGCTGTCTCTAGACACTTAAATGTTGCTAATGTGTCTAGTGGCCAAGTTAGAGAAATAGGGAAACTGATGGAGAAAGAAAACTTACTACATTGGAGATAACTTACAAAGCCAATAAAGCGCTGATAAGCTTGCAGACCAATTAACTGTGACCATTTAAAAATAGCAGACACTTTCACAGTAAACCATGACCTAGGTTAGGTTTATTATGAAACACATTTTCAAGCTTTTTGTAAATCCATATTCATGAAACCACTGGATATTTTACGTGTGCGATATGAGACCAAGGGGTATAGTTACTAAAACATCTGAAAAGAAAAAGTGGATGTGTGACTTGAAACTAGAGATGGTCACTGACCCCCGTGTTTTGGTTTTGGATTCGGTTTTGGATCTGGATTACCGTCGTGTTTTGGTTTTGGTTTTGGTTTTGCAAAACCGCCATTGCGTGTTTTGGTTTTGGTTTTGGTTTTGTTTGGTTTTGTTTTGCTATTTTTTGGGAAAATCCATGTTTTTGGGCCTAAATTAACCCAATTTAGTGCTCCAACTGTTTTAGAGACAAGTAATCTAATTGTTGAGGTAATAAATCATCCAAAAAAACAGTTTAATTCTTCGTTGGTAGGCCTATTCTACACACAAAACAGATTGTCTTCCTCTCCATCTATGCATATTGGCAATGCAGCCATCGTCTTTGAATGTATATTACACCCTACACTTATAGTTAAATATGTAAAGAAATGGAAAAAGCCAGTTTGGTTTCTGTCTCTCAAGGCCCCCCTCCACTTGTATAAAATACCAAAAAATTCAGCCATTATAGACTGTACAATATTAATTGACATGGAGAAAGCCAGTTTGGTTTCTGTCTCTCTAGGCCCCCCTCCACTTGTATAAAATACTAAACATTATAGACTGTACAATATTAATTGACATGGAGAAAGACAGTTTGGTTTCTGTCTCTCTAGGCCCCCCTCCACTTGTATAAAATACAAAAAAATCCAGCCGTTATAGACTGTACAATATTAATTGACATGGAGAAAGCCAGTTTGGTTTCTGTCTCTCTAGGCCCCCCTCCACTTGTATAAAATACTAATAAATTCAGCCGTTATATACTGTACAATATAAATTGAAATGGACAAAGGCAGTTTGGTATCTGTCTGCATCAGATCCTCTCTCCACTAGGAGTAAAATAGAAAACTATTCAGCCGTTATATAATCTAGAATATAAATAGAAATTGAGAAAGGCAATTTGGTATCTGTCTGCATCATAATCATCAACATCATCATTAGCGCCCTCGTCGCCTACACAAATCTCCCCCTCATCCTCTTCTAATTCCAAAGTGGCATCCTCAATTTGGGTATCACCGGCTACACTCGGGCTATTAAGGCACACATCAGCAGAATGCTCACGATTAGACATCCCACTGTTGGATGGACTCTCCACAGGGATTGTTGTCATTTGTGAATCAGAGCAAATATTCTCCTGTAATGCCTCACTGGTATCTTGCAGCTCAGCTTTGACGCGTAACAGTAGTTGTGCACCAATTGTAGCCTGGGTAACTTTTTGGGATCTGCCACTAATAGCCAAAGGTGAAGGCCTCATTCTCTCTTTGCCACTGCGTGTGTAGAATGGCATGCTTGCAATTTTTTTTTTATCGTCACTTAACTTTTGCTCAGTTACACTTCTTTTTCGCTTCAATACAGTAAATTTTTTTTTGGTTTTTGTTTTTTGCACTAATTTGAAAACACTCTGTTGTTTGACATCGCCTTGGCCAGATGACGTACTGGGAACACTAACATCAGGACTGGTGACAGAACCTGGTTGCTCATTTAGATCATATGTGGACTGCTTTGAATCCATTCTGAGCGCAAACCACTGAGGAGTGCTAAAAATTATTGAGTAGATACTGCTGACAGATATGACTTTTGACAGCCAGAAATATTAATGCACAATTAGGGAGGACACCCCAAAAACACTGAGGAGTGCTAAAAATTATTGAGTAGATACTGCTGACAGATATGACTTTTGACAGCCAGAAATATTAATGCACAATTAGGGAGGACACCCCAAAAACACTGAGGAGTGCTAAAAATTATTGAGTAGATACTGCTGACAGATATGACTTTTGACAGCCAGAAATATTAATGCACAATTAGGGAGGACACCCCAAAAACACTGAGGAGTGCTAAAAATTATTGAGTAGATACTGCTGACAGATATGACTTTTGACAGCCAGAAATATTAATGCACAATTAGGGAGGACACCCCAAAAACACTGAGGAGTGCTAAAAATTATTGAGTAGATACTGCTGACAGATATGACTTTTGACAGCCAGAAATATTAATGCACAATTAGGGAGGACACCCCAAAAACACTGAGGAGTGCTAAAAATTATTGAGTAGATACTGCTGACAGATATGACTTTTGACAGCCAGAAATATTAATGCACAATTAGGGAGGACACCCCAAAAACACTGAGGAGTGCTAAAAATTATTGAGTAGATACTGCTGACAGATATGACTTTTGACAGCCAGAAATATTAATGCACAATTAGGGAGGACACCCCAAAAACACTGAGGAGTGCTAAAAATTATTGAGTAGATACTGCTGACAGATATGACTTTTGACAGCCAGAAATATTAATGCACAATTAGGGAGGACACCCCAAAAACACTGAGGAGTGCTAAAAATTATTGAGTAGATACTGCTGACAGATATGACTTTTGACAGCCAGAAATATTAATGCACAATTATGGGGGACACCCCAAAAACACTGAGGTGTGCTACAAATTATTGAGTAGATACTGCTGACAGATATGACTTTTGACAGCCAGAAATATTAATGCACAATTATGGGGGACACCCCAAAAGCGCTGGGGAGTGCCAAATATGAAGAAAAAATAATAAACCTCTATCCTCCTCTCTGCACTAGCGATTTTGGTTAGAGCAATTGCAAGAACAATATGGTATTCTCTGTCCCTGCTCTAATTAGCCTATGACTACACCCTGCTCTCTCCCTCTGTCAAATGGCGATGGATTGCTGTGGAGGCGTGTATTTATAAAGTTGAAGTATCGCGAGAACCGAGTCCCGAGATCCGACGACGTCACAATGACGTTCGGCCTCGATTTGGATTCGGAATGGGCGGGAGAGTACCGAGCTGCTCAGCTCGGTACTCGGATACCCAAAGTTCGGGTGGGTTCGGTTCTCGGAGAACCGGACCCGCCCATCTCTACTTGAAACCAGGTATCATAAATAAAGATATGTATTGCAATAGCGTCTATAATCTGCAAGATTACAATGCTATAGTGTAATGTTTGGAATACATATTTATACAGCAACAAGCTTTGAGTGTGCCCTGAATTAACAACTTCTGTGATGTCAAGATTGTGAAGAACTGAAATGATCATTGGTAGATGGCAGTTGTGTTTCAAGCCACCAAGCTCAAACAAAATATTATATTCTGCAATAGCTAGGCAGATAAAAGACAAAGGTGCCTTATCAAGTGTCATGTGGACAGTATTTTCCAAGGAACTCAATGTTTTCACAAACACTATGCTTCTGTGCTGTGGAATCATATACAGCCTTCACTAACAGATAGCACACAAGTAAAAGTATACTATGTATCTAAAACAACTAAATAGTGCTTAGCACAACAATATATTGTCACTTATGCCTAATCACAGAAACAATAGACATGGTGCAGAATTACATTATAAGCTTACTGTTAACTTGTAACGTTCCTCATCACTATGTTTTCTGTTTTTGACTTTTAGGGAGTAGACATACAGAATTTCTCAAGCAGTTGGAGTAATGGGCTTGCATTCTGTGCCCTTATTGTGGCCTTCTTCCCTGATGCGTTTGACTACGACTCTCTTGACCCCAAGAACAGAAGACAGAACTTTCAGCTTGCATTCAGTACAGCAGAGTGAGGAAGACAGATTGGAAAAGAGTGGTAGGGGTAGCATGGTGAAGAACATAAGGGACAAGAAGAGGAGATGATTGGGAAGAGAAGACTGAGACTTAATGTGGCCATGTAGTTGGAGATCCAGTTGTTTGGCCTTGTCACTGAATGGCAACATCTGTCTCCAAGTTGGCCACAATCTTAAGGGTGGCTAGGTGAACAGAGCTCTCCTTTTATCAGTCAAGCTAAATGGTGCTTTCGGCCAATGAACCTATGAATAGCGGTAACTTGCTGACTGCTAAAGTGGTCACTGGAAGGTTACAAAGATGGTGATACTTTAAGGTGGACACACAGATAGAGTTTGTCTGCCAATTTGTTTGATTTATACCAATTGGTCTGAAATTGTAAAGTATATAGAGCTCCACCAACTACCATATAGGTCTCAAACCATTTCAAATTCTTACATATATTAATTTAGCCCTTGCTGAAATAGAGTAGAACAGTTATTGTTGCCATTATGGCAGTGTGCTGTCATGGGCCTACTACATTAATGGAGCCCCATGGTATCTAGTCATTTAGCCTGACCACCTAGCAGTTACATTTGTCCAGTCTGTCCAAACTGGATTCAGAACTGACTGTTCAGAGATCAGATCAAGCTACTAAATGTCAACCTGTGTGGCCTCCTTTAGAAAGAAATTACTTATTTTTTATGATATCAACATAACATCCCCATTATCCTCTATCTCTTGTTATCATTCTCCTTATTATTGAGTTAATTTATACCTATGCTATTAACATTGCACTATTATCCATGTTCCATCTCTCTATCTATGAATCAATCCAATTTATCATATATTTCTCCTCTGTTAAATTCTCTTATTCTTTGTTCTTCCTGCTCCACCTTTATACTATCTGCTCATCACGTTCCTCACATTACAACCATTTGTTCCTGCTTATTAAAGTACTACATATGTATACATCCACAAATACAAGCACTTTGTGTCATGGAAGTGCACATTACAAACTTCATCAATACCGCATTAAGGCCTCAGACACATAGGTGTCACAAGCCCTGACATGCAGTATTTGTGTTCTATTCATTGCATTAAGATCAGGATTAACTTAGTTTCACACAAAGGGCAAAACCGCAATAAATTTTTACGATTTAGTGTGTGTTTTAGAAAATGCGAGATCTGAATTGAGATTTGGCACATAACATATCATGTTTTAAAACAGCACAGTTTGAAACCGCTGGAGAGATAGCTCAAACCATTTGCTCTTTGTACGTCTTGCCTATCAGAATAGAATAAAAAGTATACATTTAGTTAAAGAAAAAAAATGCCAGATCAGACATCTGGGGGGCAGGGGATGTGATCCTTATTG
This sequence comes from Mixophyes fleayi, assembly GCF_038048845.1. Classification (NCBI taxonomy): domain Eukaryota; kingdom Metazoa; phylum Chordata; class Amphibia; order Anura; family Limnodynastidae; genus Mixophyes; species Mixophyes fleayi. The sequence continues at coordinate 120,546,958 of NC_134407.1, read as the reverse complement.
GGTTCCTGCACCTGGAGAGGCCAATGCTGAATAGCACTAGGCCCCACCTGGTACCGCTGGCCGGTTGGTATTAGGGTAATATTAATAAAATCGCAGAGCCCCCATCCATAGTAATAAATTAGTAATGCTCGCAGTAATAGTAAGTCATTTAGTAGTGCCCCTATTCATTGTAAATAAATTAATAGTACCCCCATTCCTAGTATAAAAAATCGTAGTGCCCACATAATGCTCTAAATAAATTTGTCCAGCTTTAAAAAAAAAAAAAAAAAAAAAAAAAAAACTACCGCCATAATAGATACTTAGAGATGTCTTCTGTCTCTCTTGGTGTCATTATCCAATGGGAAATGAAAATATCCCAGATAGAACAATGCACTCGATTTGAACTGAATGAAGGTCCGGTTGCCCGACTAGTTAATAGCCAGGCATCCAAACTGGAGCAGTCTCTTATCTTGTCTTATATAATATATTTACTAGGAATTGGAAAATGTTATTAATATTGTCCTGGTACCCACTGGCCAGGGGTATCAGGAGGGGCCCAGTGCAATTCAGCACTGGGCTGGGCCTCTCGAGGTACGAGGGACTGAAACATTGCGATTTGTGGCTGAAAACCACATGATGCATGACGGTTTTAAAACTGCAGGAAAATAAACAAACTATGCTAAGTTTCCAGACAAACAATTAATAATGTAAAATACAGCATGGGTATAGAATAAACTACTATATTTATGTCTGTGTTCCATCCATGTGTACAAATTTTCAGTTTTGACGTATAGGTCAATGATCAAACTCAGTCTTCAGTTCAGCTCTCACAATTCTGAGGTGTGTCCAAGGTCTAAACGGCAAAGTATTTTTCATATAGGATCAACTGTATTATATGTGCTATTTTTCTACAATGATATCGTTTCTATTGTCCTTATTTAGGGTCTCATACTGCTAGACCTCCTGTTCCTAATAACAACCACCTCTTTAATACTCACTTCTTCTCCAGGAAGCATGCAGACTGCCCCCCTCTTCTGGATGTGGAGGACATGGTCCGTATGAAGGTGCCAGACTCTAAATGCGTTTACACCTATGTGCAAGAACTGTACCGCAGTCTAGTGGCTAAGGGGCTGGTTAAAACCAAGAAGGCATGAGCTTACCAAAGATGTACAAATAAATATGAGGTAAGAACTCATTACCCTTATACATTAATGATCTGAATGTAACACATGCTTGAACTATAACCAAATTATAGATATAGTGGTCATTTTAAAAAAATGTTAATAAAAAGTTACAGACAAATAAGTATGTCCCTAGCAAAATGCTAGCTAGGCCTGGTACCCTGTAAGGCTAGCTAGCATAAGCGCAGAAGGGGATTATGGTGATTATAAAAGAAGTGGGGATTACTTTCTTGCTGACTTCTGAGTGACAAGTAGACTCAATTTATCTTGAAAATGATATTAAAATGGAACTTGGATCCATAAAGGACATCTGTGAGCAACGGAGTTTATAGGACGTGCCAAATCAACAAAGCACATCAACAAAGCAACTTTAGATCACTTTACTGCATGACAGAGATCAGTAATAGCTCATTGTGAAGTGGGAAATAAGAGAGTAGACTGATAAGGAAGTCACATTTATAGATGAGAGTTAGAAAGTATATGGGATCAAGGTATATTTATTAATCAGCGTTGCTATATAAATAAGCATAGACACAGGGTAATTGAGAAGTCCCGGTGACTTTTGGAAACTAGTACTTACTGTACAATGCCAGGTACACATCATTACAGAAATTTGAATGTCGATTAAAAAGTGTTGGGATAATTTGGTAAACAGATAACAAGGGAGATGGGACCAGCGTGTTTTCCATCGCCCATTGTTCTCTTGTCTCCATTACAAGCCTTTCCTTGCTTTCTTGTTAGCAGCAGTACCATCAGCAGCACATCACCCCCTGAACAATGTCTACTAAAAATTTTGCATTCAATTTATTTTTATAAGGTAAACAGTCCATTTTAATATTGTAAAATTCAAGATTCAGCACCATGATATGGATTCATTTTGACCATTTCATTGTGCTGTTCTTAACGAAATTTGGCTCCTGATGATAATTTAAGTAGAAATGTTAGCTGCTTATTAGCTGTCCCTTTTAGCAGATTGTTGCCCATATTAACCCATATTAGTAGATTGTACATCAGAACAGTCAATAATGTGATGTTCATATGCACAGTCACTTCTTATAGGGGGCAACTACAGTAGTATAACATCTATTAGCACCAGTGGACTAGCACTATGTAGCTGCTCTGTGTTACTATAAGAACCCTGTATACTCACACAAGATATATTAAATAGTAAAGAAGCTATCTCCACTGCCCATCCATGTGCGAGACTCCTTCTTTAGATATGATTTATGTAATAGCACTTAGTGATAACAACCCTTTTTCTTTGCACAGGTTTCATAAACATGGAACTTCATATAAAAGGTCTCTTCAAAGACGCATAAGCAGTCTGCCAAGTTGTCAGATTGCCGCCTCTCCGTTCTTAGAGAAGGACACAAAGTAAAAAACGCATATGCAGTAGAGAGAACAAATTCAGTGTTCATGTCTTGTCTGCAAAAATAGCTTTATTTTTAAATAAAAATATGTCATGTAATGTTGATCTCAGTGTGGAGTGTGGACTTTTGTCACATGGAACATGATTGTGTACTGCTTTCCTTCGATCTGGCTGAATGACTCTCCTGAGTGGGTAGTGGAATATATAGCATCCATATTCCACTTGTCCTGTGGCAATGCTGCCACTTACCATTGGTCACAAATTTGCCCTCTTTGGAAAGAAATGCAGAAGACACTAAGCATCACCCTACACAAACGCGTTATTCATTCTTCATATCCTCAGCCACTACTTCCCAATACTGACTTATCATTCCACATAAACAACTTGCAGTAACGACATTCTCCAATACAAGTCCTATTTTATGGTTTACCATTAATCAGCAATTATTCACTTCTTATGGAAAATGACACAAGATTGTTGTGAATTACTAATTTACCATGTTGTTTCATATTACCATGTTTCAGTATACGTTGGTCATCTACACAGTATTAGTTTCCTGGTAAGGGACTCCACAATTTTACCTCTCTCATATCAATTATTACTGTTATCCCACAGCTGGCATACCTCTTTCAATGTTCTAGTAATTTGATTCCCAACAGACAGCCTTTATCTCCATGCCACACCCTCACTTACTCTCTATGTCCTCCTGAGAAGACATTTACTATTAAGCGGTGGGCTTTAACTCCTCGTATCCTTTACAGGACACCTGGTTACCTAATGATGTATGAATCCTTTAATACAAAGAAGTAATCAATTGTGGTGTGGAAGTGGAAAGGAATAAAGGAACATACACTATAAGCCTGTAATTTGTCATCAAAATCCATAATTAGGTACTCCCGTGTGTAAAATTGTCACAATGTGTGGTAATGTACATATTTGGAATTCATATTTTCTTTTAAAGCAGCATTATCAATATAAAATGACTGCAGAATGGGATGGGGGGCTCAGTGGTGAGTGGGACGATCAATAACATTCATCTACAAATGCAGGATTTGTCAAGCATACTTGTCAGTGAATGCAATATTTTTTAGATAGAAGTAAGCTGGTTCTTCGCAGTTATGAGTGTATGCTGAAAAGTTGAGAATCATCATAATGCATGTAGTAGCAATAAAATAGCTATCCATGGCTTGTTTGTATTTTAAAAATGCAGGAATACTTAGTATGTGGTCATTAATATTGGTAAATAAGACAATATTAGGTAATTTATTTGAGCAGAAAAGGTGGGGACCCTGTGTCGGTTCAATTATCTTATTCAAAGGGGTTATAGAGTTAAAATAATAAAAAGAGAACCCCCACCCATATATAACCCCATAATGGCACTGTATATAATTTTTCTCCCAGCTCCAAGCCTGAATGATAATGACCATGTCTGACAAGATCCCCAATTGAAAAATTTGATGTTATGATGCACTCTACTGTACCTAATTTTATATAGCTCATTATAGTAAAACCTAACACAGTTTATGTCTTTGGCAGAAGACCTGCATATTAACACAGGTCTACAGACCTATTAAATTTGTTGTCATGCAGGCTTGGAGCAATGCTGGATCACATAATAGGTAAGATAAATAAAAAATAAAGGACCATTTTGGTCATAAAGGGGGAGGGGAGGTGGAGGGAAAGCAGTTTAACTTAACTGGAAAATATTTTAGATTAACCAGTTGGAAAATTTTATTTTCAAACATTTGTAGCTCTATTCATATTCACAGAAAAAACACGTTGTCTGATCACAAGCAATGCATACTTAGAAACTAGGTATCACCCGAAACAGAGTTTATCCTAGCTAATTTCCTGGGTATATGCGGGTATTAGGGCAAATATCTGCTGCAATTATTTTTTTTTTTAGGCATCTCCCTTTATGCCCCTTCTCACTGCTACACAGGGGCAGACTGACGAGGAGTGGAAAGTAATGGTTCTTGGGAACAACACATTTGTAAAAGAGAATTATAATAGATATTGCATCTGTGAAGCTAGTGTCCTACAAGTGTTTGTTTTCCTGTTGCAATTCTTCTTGAAGAAAATATAACTGAAATACATTCATTGGTGCTTCAATGGTGACATTTTTCAGCTATTTTATTTCCCTGGCAAATGCAATTAAGCCATACTTGCCTACTTTTTGGGACAAGTATAGGGTCATGACGATGCAACTTGTGATATTGTGATGCGCATCATCAAGCAGCGGAGGCATGCCCCGCCCACTTCATACTAAGGAGGGAGCCCTACTCTGCCAGGAGTCCAGGGGGATTACCAGAAATTCTGTATGCTCACTGACATTCCAGGAGAGAGGGCAAGTATGATTCAAACATGCTCATTTAAAATGAGTGCAGTGGTTTATCCTGCGTTACAGAAAAGAAAGGAAGAAATATTGCCCCATTAAATGATTGTAATGTAGAGATACTGCAGAGTGCCCCTGGAGGAAAAAATTTGTCCTATCCTGATTTCCCCCATTATAAATTCATCCCTTCATTTTACAGCACTGCCCATTCATTTGCCAACCAAATATACTTCAAATCACTTATATCCACTCAGTCTTCTACCCACATTGCCTCTTTGCCAACTTCAACTCACTTCTCTACCCTTTCGCACCTCCTCCCCATCCTCCTTCACAGCCCATGATTTTGCCACCTACTTCAAAGAAAAATCTACACCAGTCGATAAGATATTGTCTCATGCCAAATTCCACCCACTCTAGCCACCTTCGCCTACACTCCCCAATCCAACCACAATGCATTCTCTCCAGTAACAGAAGACAAAGGCTCTGCACCCATCTCATCTTCTACAACTTGGCTCTTTGACCCTATTACCTACAAATTTCTCGACTCCCTCTCCCCCACTGCATGCCCACCTCAAGCTCACCTCTTTAACCCTGTCTCTCTCCATTGCCACTTTTCAATCCTCCTTTAAAGATACACTCATCTGTCCAATTCTAAAGAAACCATCTCTCAATCCAGCCTCTTTCTCCAACTATCAAACTATTTCTCTCCTCCACTTGGCTTCCAAACTACTTTAGCGACTGGTGTACAATTGCCTGTCTAACTTTCTCTCTTTTTTGCCCCCAACATTCCACTGATACTGCTCTCACGAAAGTAATCAATTATCTACTTATAGCAAAATCTGTGGGCGATTTCTTCATACTCAGCCTCTTGGACCTCTCTGCTGCTTTTGACACTGTTGATCATTCTCTTCTACACAACCTTCACTCCATTGGCCTCCATGACACTGTTCTTTCCTGGTTCACTTCTGTCATATGCAAGCAAATTTTTAGGCATAAATCTGCAAATAGGTGTTTGTGAATTACGTCCTAGAAATAGTGTGACATGGTTCTCTTAGAAGCTGTTAGATCAAGGGGTTTTGTGTATGTTAAACCACCCAGAAGGGGCTGGTAAATAAGGATAGCACCTTATACCATTTATGGCAGGACGCAAATGTCTTTGAGGAAGGCCTTTGAGGATATCTCTTGCAAGACAATGAAATCTCACACATGTTTGGGAGGCCCTAGACAGGCCGACTGCAGAGACTGGGTTGTATGTTAATGACAGATTCAAGCTGAATAAGGGCACAGGAAAAGATCATATCATTTTCTCCAATATCATACATACCAGAGGCATGTGTGGTATGCAGATGAAGGGAAACGTATGACCTGTTGTGTGGAGGTAAAATCATGTTTGTAAACCATACTGTTGCAAAGTTAGGACGGTGTAAAGAAAACTTGACTTAAAGGTATTCAAACAGCAAAGTCATAAGACCCTAATTTGCATTCTCCCCCCTGTTGGTTCTGACCTCACAGGAAAGGGGGCTGGGGGGGGGGGTCCTGTAGCTGGGTTTTAAAACTGTACTGAAAATGTAACTCCTGGTTCTCTCTGAGGGAGTCAATTGATGAGGTTTCATTTTTTTCCTGCTTCTCCCGGCAACAGAACCTTGATTAAAACTAGAGATGGGCGGGTCCGGTTCTCCGAGAACCGAACCCACCCGAACTTTGGGTATCCGAGTACCAAGCTGAGCAGCTCGGTACTCTCCCGCCCATTCCGAATCCAAATCGAGGCCGAACGTCATTGTGACGTTGTCGGATCTCGGGACTCGGTTCTCGCGATACTTCAACTTTATAAATACACGCCTCCACAGCAATCCATCGCCATTTGACAGAGGGAGAGAGCAGGGTGTAGTCATAGGCTAATTAGAGCAGGGACAGAGAATACAATATTGTTCTTGCAATTGCTCTAACCAAAATCGCTAGTGCAGAGAGGAGGATAGAGGTTTATTATTTTTTCTTCATATTTGAGACTCCCCAGCGCTTTTGGGGTGTCCCCCATAATTGTGCATTAATATTTCTGGCTGTCAAAAGTCATATCTGTCAGCAGTATCTATTAAATAATTTTTAGCACTCCTCAGTGTTTTTGGGGTGTCCTCCCTAATTGTGCATTAATATTTCTGGCTGTCAAAAGTCATATCTGTCAGCAGTATCTACTAAATAATTTTTAGCACTCCTCAGTGCTTTTGGGGTGTCCTCCCTAATTGTGCATTAATATTTCTGGCTGTCAAAAGTCATATCTGTCAGCAGTATCTACTAAATAATTTGTAGCACACCTCAGTGCTTTTGGGGTGTCCTCCCTAATTGTGCATTAATATTTCTGGCTGTCAAAAGTCATATCTGTCAGCAGTATCTACTAAATAATTTTTAGCACTCCTCAGTGCTTTTGGGGTGTCCTCCCTAATTGTGCATTAATATTTCTGGCTGTCAAAAGTCATAACTGTCAGCAGAATCTACTAAATAATTTTTAGCACTCCTCAGTGTTTTTGGGGTGTCCTCCCTAATTGTGCATTAATATTTCTGGCTGTCAAAAGTCATATCTGTCAGCAGTATCTACTAAATAATTTGTAGCACACCTCAGTGCTTTTGGGGTGTCCTCCCTAATTGTGCATTAATATTTCTGGCTGTCAAAAGTCATATCTGTCAGCAGTATCTACTAAATAATTTGTAGCACTCCTCAGTGCTTTTGGGGTGTCCTCCCTAATTGTGCATTAATATTTCTGGCTGTCAAAAGTCATATCTGTCAGCAGTATCTACTAAATAATTTGTAGCACACCTCAGTGCTTTTGGGGTGTCCTCCCTAATTGTGCATTAATATTTCTGGCTGTCAAAAGTCATATCTGTCAGCAGTATCTACTAAATAATTTGTAGCACTCCTCAGTGCTTTTGGGGTGTCCTCCCTAATTGTGCATTAATATTTCTGGCTGTCAAAAGTCATATCTGTCAGCAGTATCTACTAAATAATTTGTAGCACACCTCAGTGCTTTTGGGGTGTCCTCCCTAATTGTGCATTAATATTTCTGGCTGTCAAAAGTCATATCTGTCAGCAGTATCTACTAAATAATTTTTAGCACTCCTCAGTGTTTTTGGGGTGTCCTCCCTAATTGTGCATTAATATTTCTGGCTGTCAAAAGTCATATCTGTCAGCAGTATCTACTAAATAATTTTTAGCACTCCTCAGTGCTTTTGGGGTGTCCTCCCTAATTGTGCATTAATATTTCTGGCTGTCAAAAGTCATAACTGTCAGCAGAATCTACTAAATAATTTTTAGCACTCCTCAGTGTTTTTGGGGTGTCCTCCCTAATTGTGCATTAATATTTCTGGCTGTCAAAAGTCATATCTGTCAGCAGTATCTACTAAATAATTTGTAGCACACCTCAGTGCTTTTGGGGTGTCCTCCCTAATTGTGCATTAATATTTCTGGCTGTCAAAAGTCATATCTGTCAGCAGTATCTACTAAATAATTTGTAGCACTCCTCAGTGCTTTTGGGGTGTCCTCCCTAATTGTGCATTAATATTTCTGGCTGTCAAAAGTCATATCTGTCAGCAGTATCTACTAAATAATTTGTAGCACTCCTCAGTGTTTTTGGGGTGTCCTCCCTAATTGTGCATTAATATTTCTGGCTGTCAAAAGTCATATCTGTCAGCAGTATCTACTAAATAATTTGTAGCACACCTCAGTGCTTTTGGGGTGTCCTCCCTAATTGTGCATTAATATTTCTGGCTGTCAAAAGTCATATCTGTCAGCAGTATCTACTAAATAATTTGTAGCACACCTCAGTGCTTTTGGGGTGTCCTCCCTAATTGTGCATTAATATTTCTGGCTGTCAAAAGTCATATCTGTCAGCAGTATCTACTAAATAATTTGTAGCACTCCTCAGTGCTTTTGGGGTGTCCACCCTAATTGTGCATTAATATTTCTGGCTGTCAAAAGTCATATCTGTCAGAAGTATCTACTAAATAATTTGTAGCACACCTCAGTGCTTTTGGGGTGTCCTCCCTAATTGTGCATTAATATTTCTGGCTGTCAAAAGTCATATCTGTCAGCAGTATCTACTAAATAATTTTTAGCACTCCTCAGTGCTTTTGGGGTGTCCTCCCTAATTGTGCATTAATATTTCTGGCTGTCAAAAGTCATATCTGTCAGCAGTATCTACTAAATAATTTGTAGCACTCCTCAGTGCTTTTGGGGTGTCCTCCCTAATTGTGCATTAATATTTCTGGCTGTCAAAAGTCATATCTGTCAGCAGTATCTACTAAATAATTTGTAGCACACCTCAGTGCTTTTGGGGTGTCCTCCCTAATTGTGCATTAATATTTCTGGCTGTCAAAAGTCATATCTGTCAGCAGTATCTACTAAATAATTTGTAGCACTCCTCAGTGCTTTTGGGGTGTCCTCCCTAATTGTGCATTAATATTTCTGGCTGTCAAAAGTCATATCTGTCAGCAGTATCTACTAAATAATTTGTAGCACACCTCAGTGCTTTTGGGGTGTCCTCCCTAATTGTGCATTAATATTTCTGGCTGTCAAAAGTCATATCTGTCAGCAGTATCTACTAAATAATTTTTAGCACTCCTCAGTGCTTTTGGGGTGTCCTCCCTAATTGTGCATTAATATTTCTGGCTGTCAAAAGTCATAACTGTCAGCAGAATCTACTAAATAATTTTTAGCACTCCTCAGTGTTTTTGGGGTGTCCTCCCTAATTGTGCATTAATATTTCTGGCTGTCAAAAGTCATATCTGTCAGCAGTATCTACTAAATAATTTGTAGCACACCTCAGTGCTTTTGGGGTGTCCTCCCTAATTGTGCATTAATATTTCTGGCTGTCAAAAGTCATATCTGTCAGCAGTATCTACTAAATAATTTTTAGCACTCCTCAGTGCTTTTGGGGTGTCCTCCCTAATTGTGCATTAATATTTCTGGCTGTCAAAAGTCATATCTGTCAGCAGTATCTACTAAATAATTTGTAGCACACCTCAGTGCTTTTGGGGTGTCCTCCCTAATTGTGCATTAATATTTCTGGCTATCAAAAGTCATATCTGTCAGCAGTATCTACTAAATAATTTGTAGCACTCCTCAGTGCTTTTGGGGTGTCCTCCCTAATTGTGCATTAATATTTCTGGCTGTCAAAAGTCATATCTGTCAGCAGTATCTACTAAATAATTTGTAGCACACCTCAGTGCTTTTGGGGTGTCCTCCCTAATTGTGCATTAATATTTCTGGCTGTCAAAAGTCATATCTGTCAGCAGTATCTACTAAATAATTTTTAGCACTCCTCAGTGTTTTTGGGGTGTCCTCCCTAATTGTGCATTAATATTTCTGGCTGTCAAAAGTCATATCTGTCAGCAGTATCTACTAAATAGTTTGTAGCACACCTCAGTGCTTTTGGGGTGTCCTCCCTAATTGTGCATTAATATTTCTGGCTGTCAAAAGTCATAACTGTCAGCAGAATCTACTAAATAATTTTTAGCACTCCCCAGTGGTTTGCGCTCAGAATGGATTCAAAGCAGTCCACATATGATCTAAATGAGCAACCAGGTTCTGTCACCAGTCCTGATGTTAGTGTTCCCAGTACGTCATCTGGCCAAGGCGATGTCAAACAACAGAGTGTTTTCAAATTAGTGCAAAAAACAAAAACCAAAAAAAATTTTACTGTATTGAAGCGAAAAAGAAGTGTAACTGAGCAAAAGTTAAGTGACGATAAAAAAAAAATTGCAAGCATGCCATTCTACACACGCAGTGGCAAAGAGAGAATGAGGCCTTCACCTTTGGCTATTAGTGGCAGATCCCAAAAAGTTACCCAGCCTACAATTGGTGCACAACTACTGTTACGCGTCAAAGCCGAGCTGCAAGATAACAGTGAGGCATTACAGGAGAATATTTGCTCTGATTCACAAATGACAACAATCCCTGTGGAGAGTCCATCCAACAGTGGGATGTCTAATCGTGAGCATTCTGCTGATGTGTGCCTTAATAGCCCGAGTGTAGCCGGTGATACCCAAATTGAGGATGCCACTTTGGAATTAGAAGAGGATGAGGGGGAGATTTGTGTAGGCGACGAGGGCGCTAATGATGATGTTGATGATTATGATGCAGACAGATACCAAATTGCCTTTCTCAATTTCTATTTATATTCTAGATTATATAACGGCTGAATAGTTTTCTATTTTACTCCTAGTGGAGAGAGGATCTGATTCAGACAGATACCAAACTGCCTTTGTCCATTTCAATTTATATTGTACAGTATATAACGGCTGAATTTATTAGTATTTTATACAATTGGAGGGGGGCCTAGAGAGACAGAAACCAAACTGTCTTTCTTCATGTCAATTAATATTGTACAGTCTATAATGGCTGAATTTTTTAGTATTTTATACAAGTGGAGGGGGGCCTAGAGAGACAGAAACCAAACTGGCTTTCTCCATGTCAATTAATATTTTACAGTCTATAATGGCTGAATTTTTTGGTATTTTATACAAGTGGAGGGGGGCCTTGAGAGACAGAAACCAAACTGGCTTTTTCCATTTCTTTACATATTTAACTATAAGTGTAGGGTGTAATATACATTCAAAGACGATGGCTGCATTGCCAATATGCATAGATGGAGAGGAAGACAATCTGTTTTGTGTGTAGAATAGGCCTACCAACGAAGAATTAAACTGTTTTTTTGGATGATTTATTACCTCAACAATTAGATTACTTGTCTCTAAAACAGTTGGAGCACTAAATTGGGTTAATTTAGGCCCAAAAACATGGATTTTCCCAAAAAATAGCAAAACAAAACCAAACAAAACCAAAACCAAAACCAAAACACGCAATGGCAGTTTTGCAAAACCAAAACCAAAACCAAAACACAACGGTAATCCAGATCCAAAACCGAATCCAAAACCAAAACACGGGGGTCAGTGACCATCTCTAATTAAAACACATCAATTCTGTGTTTTATCCTTTTTATTTTATAAGAAACAATTGCACTATATTTGTCTGTCTTTTATTATCTTTTTATCTTAAGCATTGTGGATGTATTTTCCATATTAAATTACACTTAATAAGTTCAAGTCTCTGTGTTCTTACAAATTCACACGACAGTTTGGTCCAGACGCTACCTAATTGAAACTGTGCAAACCTTGTGGTTTATGTGAACTCTGATTAAAGTGACTTGTGCTAGATTAATGCTAGGGAGAACCGAAGGCTTCCTAAATAAGAGTGTCAGCTCTTGTCCGAAAAACCTTGGTGGTGGTAATTAGTATCGCAAAGCTAGTGTGTGGCATAGATAGGGAAGGATTTAATCATTTTAGACAGACCAGGTGGTTGTTGTTTGGTTAACCCTGTGTCACATAAGCGTCACGCAGACTCAGGTGAGTGCTGTTCGTGACAACTTCCTACCTATCAAAGCACTCATACAGCGTTTCTACCTCTGGTGCATACTCCCCTCCATTCCCACTATCTGCTGGGGTCCCACAAGGTTCTGTTCTCAGCCCTGTTTTTTTCTCACTGTACACCTTTTCTCTTGAGGAACTACTTTGCTTTTGCGTCTCCCAGTACCACCTATGCTTGTAAACAGTTGCAGTGGTGTGCCAGGGCTGTGGTCTGTAAGGGATAGGTGAGGGGTCGTGGTCTGTAGATCTGGTTGGTTCTTTGTTTCTAGAACTAGGGTTAGAGAGGTAAAATCGGTAGTTAAGAGATAAGTTGTTATCAGGGTTTAAATATGGATGTAGATCAAGATGGTGTAGTAGTGCTGGAGGATTGGGGGGAAGTCTAGGAAGGGGTAAAGGTAAGAGGGATGAAATGTTTGGGTTTGTATTGGGGTGTGGTGAATTTATGGGGTATTGGCGGGTGGGAAAATTTAAGGGTGTGGATGTGTCTGAGACTAGTAGGGAGAGATTGGTAATTAGAATAAGCTGTTGGGGTAGGTAGTGTGAAGCAGAAGTAGTGTGAAGGGGAAGAGTGTTTTACATAGTGACAAATTGGAAGAAGTGGGCTAGGGTGAAGTATTGTATTATCGGTATTAGATGGGGTGGATTTAATGGGATTTAATCTGTGTATTTGTTAAAGAACAAGGTTAAGATAGTGAGATAGTGGATGAGACACTTATGGTACATTAAATTGAATTGAGAACATGTTCCTTGGCAAACACCATGTGCTACACTGTTACACTGTGAACATGCTCTTAAAAACTATTGTCCATTAAATATATTGTGTCATGTAGGGTAACACTTATTTTAAAATTTTTGACTGCCATGTTTTATTGGTTAGGAACCTACAAAATCTGTGTATATTTATTTTTCTCTTTGTTCTATCAATGTAGAGCACAATGTAGGGCACTATGTGTCCAGTTGATCTGCAAATAATGGCTCTGCCAAGAGATGGCAGTGTGGTTGAAAATTCTGCAGTTAAACCTTTATTTGTCATGTAAAAAACATTCTGGCATTAAGTATCTGCTAACGACTGATCAAGGGCAGGCTGGGCTGGGGGGCTGGACGGCATATGCCTCCCAGTTCAGACCCATAGTGGGCTACCATGGGCTGGGCCACTGGGCCACCTGCATTTTTCCCCTTTAAAATGTTCCTAATAGGCTGCTAAGTCGAGTTTTGTTAAAATTTGCCAGCCCTCCTCTGTGACTGATCCACTATTAACAGGTTTCAGTTTAAAGATCACTTTTTTAATTGAGACACCATTTGAAACAACACTAAACATCTGTGGATAGTTAAGATGCTTTTCTGAAAAGTTTTCTGTAATCTAATTCTATTTTTGTGACTTAGTCCTCTTATAATATTTATATCTATTATTATTATTATTAATATTAGGTTACAACAAAGAAAGGGTACAATCGATCCTATACAAAAGAGTTTACAATCTATAAAATAGGTTTTTTTTTGTAATTATTAAAATCAAGAATCGGTTTTCCCTATGATTTAATGACTATATTTTAGCTAACTAACACAGCAGGGAGTTTAACAATGCAGAGTATATTTGATATCAAAGCAATCTAGCAGTGAAAAAACCAAGAGATGAAACCAATTAACGTGACTTTTATGGAGTATAAGGTGTAGGACATTACACAAGATTTACACAAGTTTAGCTCAGTCGCTTTTTATCAATCATTTACTTATACAGCTATTTACAAATGGCTTTGCAAATATTGGTGAGAAAGGGACAAAAGTAAAATGAGAAAACATCAGTACAGTATGCTAAGCTCAAAGTCTCATATAGCAGGGAAGGGAGAGAAATCCAGTCCAGAAAATGAAGGCAGATTATAGACAATATTCAATGGTTGGATATTTCAATGTTAACATCTACAGCTTGGCAACAATCATCTTTAATAACAGAACTGCATATGTAACATTTTCCATTTTTTTATGTTCAACAAAAAGTATAATAGACCTTCTAATGGTTTCATTTTCATCCAATATAGACTATTAGACCTTCAGTATAGTTACAGATTCAGGACCTGATTTAGAGTCCGACGCAAGTCCTTCTGTTCAGCGTAAAAAATACTTTTGGCCAAAGATCCGTCTCAGTTTGCACTCCGACTGAGACGGCTTTCCCCGTTGCACCTCTCTGCAGAGCGGTGGGACAGGGAAGGTTTTTTAAAATGTAATTATATGCTTTACAGGGTGCTATGCACGATACACTTGCACGTTGGCCCATAAGGCAGATAAAGAGGCGTGTTTGTGCAATTTGCACAGTATTCTAAGTCGCACGGATCTAAATATCTGTGCCACTCTAAATACTGTGTAAATTACAAGATGCAATTTACACTTACGATTTCAGTGTAAATTGCGTTCGACTCTAAATGAGGCCCTCAATGAGGTCAAGTGATGTGATAGTATTTCGCCCTCAGTGTACTTGCAGTTGCAAAGTAAATATAGCGGCATTTCTGATGTAGGCCCCGCCGGGCGCCTCAGTACTCCTTGAGGGGTATTCAACATTATGGTTTGGGTTGTCTCACCTTATCCTGATTTTTTACAGCACAATACTTCCACCTGAGACGATCTTTCTCTTCAGAATTGTGGGTACTTGCAGGGTTGTCTTGGAAAACCGTTACCTGACTCTGTAAACAACTTGTAGGAAGACACGCACACACTCACAAGTAAAGGGGCAAGCCATTTAGCAGTATTATTGAAAAGGGCTAGAGCCTGGGCAGTGAATAACAAATTGTTAAACTCTGAAACAGTAGTAATGGAAAAGGGGCAGAGTGATATAACTGTAAGATGGATTTTCAGTAGTAGTAATAAAATGCAAACACTTGTATAATGATATTCTTTGAAGCAGTACAATGCCAATAACTAAATACAAACTACAATATATGTAAAATACAATAGAAGATGAATTATATTAAATATGTAATATTACTTTAGAAGACAAAGTGTAGACAATGAGGCTGCAGCTTGGATATTATAACTGGCTCTTTAAGTATGGTAATGCACCCAGCTCACGGACAGGAAATTACGTAATCTTAAACTGTAGATAGGAGGGTCTCGTGTTTATTAAACGATTTCCACTCTGTAAATACCTATGCATGTGCTCCTAAAGCAAAGGGATTAAATTCTAGCAATATGGGCAGGATGGAGAAGCTAACACAAAGGGAATGTGTACATCTTAGACAAACAATGTACTCGGAATATGAGGCCGCAATAACAATTTTTCAAACTTAATAGTGTTAAGGAATGTTATAAATTTAGAAGAATATCTCTAACACTAGATACCTCACAAAATGCAGAAAACAGTGATAATGGGTGTAGTAGTATACAGACTGCAGCCCCAGTATAGAAGTTAGAATAAGATGGGTTTTTTTTGGTGTTACGCAATATGTTCAAGTGTGGGGATAATGAACATTCATCACACCAAAATAAGAAGGAGTTGTCTCAGCAGAGTAAGCAATGCAAGGGAGTACCTGTGTTCATGGACAAATAGCTCTGGGTGTTGTGTACTCCAATGGTAGTGAAGTTACTCAGAAATGCAGCATACACTGATTCTCCTCACCATAAGGAACTGTGATGGGTGTAGTAGCAATACCAGCAGCTGGAACCTGAAATAATGGCAAAAAGACAGGAAAAGCTGCAGGCATTTGGACACTGTCTGGATATCTGTGGTGAGCCTTCACTTTCAAAATTAAATTGGATTGTTGTCTGTCTCTCTCTTCCGCTGGATTGGTATCTGGTTCCCTATGTTCAGCGGGGTTAATATCTGACTTTCTCTTTTCTTCTGAGCTAGACCTGGCTCCCCCTTTTTATCTGGCAGCTTGTTCAGGACTCTTGGCAAATTAATCCCAGTCTGTGGCAGACACCCTTATGGCTTTGGCACTTCATCATCATCATCATCATCATCACCATTTATTTATATAGCGCCACTGATTCCGCAGCGCTGTACAGAGAACTCATTCACATCTGTCCCTGCCCCATTGGAGCTTACAGTCTAAATTTCCTAATATAGACACACACTCACAGACAGACTCATACAGACAGACAGAGAGGGAGACAGACAGGTAGAGACTAGGGTCAATTTTGATAGCAGCCAATTAACCTACTAGTATGTTTTTGAGTGTAGGAGGAAACCAGAGCACCCGGAGGAAACCCATGCAAACACAGGGAGAACATACAAACGCCACACAGATAAGGCCATGGTCGGGAATTGAACTCATGACCCCAGTGCTGTGAGGCAGAAGTGCTACCACTACGCCACCGTGCTGCCCTTACCTCTGAAAGTCTTGCATCCAACTCTAACAATCTTGCAGCTCTCCCTGATAGATTGGCAGCTTTAGTGACTAGACTTGCAACCTTGTCTGTAAGGATTGCAGCTTTGTCAGTATGGCAGCTTTTTCTGTAAGACTGGTGGTTTTGACTATAGAATGCAATGCCCTTCTCATTTCTCATCTCGTCTCAAGATGGGGTATAAGCTCTCTACTTTCCTGTCTGGCTCTAGGATTCTCATACACACAGTACTCATACGGTCCATGTGTTCTTTTCTTCCCGGCTGTCATAGTATCCAAATGCTGTATACACTATCTGCTTCCCTGTGTAGCTCCAGGACTGTCAAACATGCAGCAGTCACCCTTACTATGTGTTTCTCCCTCCTCTGCAGACTCAGCAGCTGTGCATGCACTTGTAGTTATGAATTAAGTAGAGAATCCTTGCAGTCTTATGACAGATTGCTGATTTAGCTATGAATTTAAAATTTCCCAGCTAATTACATGACACATTCTATATCACAGCAGGTCATTCACTACATATTTATACATTTGCTCCCTCTGTACGCCTTCCTGAGGTCATCTGATGTTCACTTGACAATGTCATGATGTGAGCAGGGGTATAGAAACAAGTAGACCAGTAACTGAGTTTGATAGAAAACGGTCCTACAAGAGCACAGAGTAATAATCTGAGTCTTCTATCAAACTGATGATGGAAGACTGTAGCGTGAAATGCAGCCCTACATGAAGCACTGCATGAAGTAATACTTAGAAATGGGTAGATAAAGGATTGTTATTTTTTATCATTCAAATGTCTACAGACCTCTCTGAAACAAAAACAAAGTTAGAAATTGCATGCCCTGTATACAGCCTTTTGTCAAAGACCTGTTCTGTGTTGCTCATGTTTTGATATAAAACTGGCCTATATGGCCATGTTACCATCCTTGTCATATACTGTATATATTTCATCATCCACTCTAAGTTTCATGTCTTGCTGGAATTAGCTAATGTGGTGAGTTTTCTCTTCAAGATGTTGGTGGAACCCTGCTACTTTGTTCTAACTCAGGCATGGCCAATCTGTGGCTCTCCAGGTATTGTGACACTACAATACCCATCATGGTTTGCAAGTCGATAGCCAGCCAATAGCAAACATGGTATACTGGTATTTGTACTTTCACAACACCTGATAGCCACAAGTTTATCAGGCCTATTCTAAATAAAGTAGATACATGTAAATGCATTGAGAGGTAATTGAAGTACCCCCAAAATTGTGCAATGCATTTTTATTTTTAAGGTGCTTTCTACTAGGCTCAGAGCTCTTCATCTTCTGTATCTCTCAGTCTATTGTGTGATTATGTTAGTGGGGGCAAAGCTGCCTGTGACAGGGAAAGTGGGATCTATTTAAGAAAGGGCACAAATCACAGAGTGGTAATGTGAGGCTGCTATTCAACTGATTATGGAAGATTGTGGTGTAAATGCAGCTTTAAATGAAACAAGATAATACATCCAACTTATTCCACTAGAGGTGGCCTAAATTGGGATTTTTTTTTACGAGATGTATTTACTCTATACCCTTTGTCTCTGTTTGGATGTGTATCTGTTTGGTTTTTGTGTTATAAACTAAAAAAGAATGAAGAGAATGTGACAAAGACCAGTACCACAATAACTTATTCAGAAATCCTAATTTTCTTACAAGTTTTGTTGTTGTTTTTTTAAATACACAATAGAACAAACTGAGCAGCCATCTGACGAATCATCAGCCTTCACCAATCAGCTTCTTTTTTTATCTATCACAAATCAAGCAACACCTCTTGTAAGCAGACAGACTTTATGAAAATAAGGTGGATCAATTCAAGCAAACGTTCAAAAGCGATTCAGTTACAAACACGCAAAACTGTGCCTGGCACAGCACAAGTATCATTTGTATCTATTTTTGGACACATGCATCAGATTTTATACAAAGAAAAAGGATTTTAAAGTAAACGTGGTATCATCTCCTGGGGTATAAACAATTTGTTTTGATGGGTATAGAAGGGCAGATGAGGGCATCTAAACTCCCACATATGTCTGCACCAGTATTTTATCCTATGCCATGTAACCTCTTTCTTCAATATTTCTGTAATTTGTAGTAAAAAGTAAACAATAAATCATGTGATTCTCATATTGAGAAATAGAAATATGTAATCTTCATATGTTTGCAATGTTTCTAATAATACCATCTTATTTTACTTTCTCCTTTGTCAGTTTTTCCCCTTTCTCCCCAATAACCTGGGTCAGACACGGAATAATGAACATGGTTTCAACCCTTCACATCGCACTTTGGTCCTGGGTATATCCCAGGTAGCCGCCTTTCACACTAGAATCGTGTCTGCCCTGCATTGTCAAGTTGTCATTAAAAGAAGACAGTAGAGGCCAGAGCCGTAACTTAGAATTCTAGCGCCCTGGGCGAGAAAGACAAATTGCGCCCCCCTAGCCCTCAATTTTAACCAAATTAACCTAAAATATTCCTAAATTGAGCCCCCCTTCAGCGTTGCGCCCTGGGCGGTCGCCCCTGTCGCACAGCCCTAGTTACGGCCCTGGTAGAGGCTCATACGTAGCAGAGGTCAATGAGCTGTTTTTAACAGAATCCGGTTAGGATAACCCGGGAACACCTTTCAGACCGCAGCATATCCAACATGGGAATAAACCTGGTAGCTACCAGGGACGTGGACATGGGGGGTTATCCCCAGGTTCATGTCTCTGTGTGATTTAAAGGGGTATATTTATTCATACTGAGGAGGAAAATAGGAGGGTGCTTTCCGAATACTAATATCATACACTACCACAAAAAACAAAGAACAGCAGTATTCTTCTATGGAGGCACTCAGATTCCTAATCACTTATTGTTTATATGTGGCTCAAATGCTATTACTATTAAAACTTCTTCACTTTATTATCTTTGTTTATCCATTCAACCCCATCTAAAATTTTGCTGCAAATTTATTACACAATCACAAGTTAAAATATAGTTATTGAAATAAAAGAAAAGAAAAAGAAAGTGAGCTCCCCCTTTCCTTACCAGTGCATTTTCGCAAACTATTTTGATTTATACTGAAGACCTGATTATTTATTTTCCATAAAGAGATCCTATGTAATGAATTGGGGAGAGTTGTCTACTATAGAATAGTTCCAGTATTCAGATCCCTTTCTATTACACATTTCATCAGTGATTAATCAAGATTCCCAGTAGTACAGGGCTGGGTATGTTGTAATAAATTCTCTTTTACTTGTTAATACATTAGTATGGGTATATAATATTGATTTGGACTGTGACAGTTACCGGTACTTCTATTAACCATTAACTATTGTAGAGTTCAAAAAATTCCGAAAGTGCATATAACTAAAAATGTCCTCCTATCCTTTAGATTCTTATTGTATAATATATATATTGTTTGTATCAAACTCTGTGCTACCTTCATAAATATCCAAAACACAGATTTTTTTTCTCTGTCCTCAGAAAGTCCAAATGATTATAATCAATGTATATTATAATGAATTTGAGCCCATTCATTAAGATAAACGTGTGGGGTATGTAATTTGTTATTTTCATAATCACTTTTCATCCCATGTAATCCTTATTCCTTTATTCCATTTTCCAATGTGGGTATGTGGTGCTATTTGAGAGTATTACTGTTGCATTTTATCTACAAACTTCTTGTTACAAGGTATCATTATAGTTTGGAATTTATATACTGTTTCACATTAAATATCAGTCCAGATCAGGGCGTTTATTGCTGATGGTGGAATAAAGGTATGAAGGTTCCTATATATGCATCCAAACAATATTTTTTCAAGATATGTTTCATTAAATGAGATTCGAAGTGTGGAAACGCAGGAGGTGTTCCCTGTTTTCCAGGAGGAATTTTTTGTTCATGCAAAAAGGATTTGATTTTATACATCCTATTTTTAATGAGATGCCCTTTACACCTTACAGAACATTTTAATAAAACATTTAAATACACAAAAATGACACACATATAAAGAGAGTGCCAATGCCCCATGAAAAATTTAAGACATTACTGAACTGAGCAGCAGTTTATGAGAAAAACAAGTAAAAGTTTAAATAACTTAAGGGAGTGGTAGTAGGTTAGATGGTGAAGTTACATTGTTATGTTTTTGCCAAATCTTTTACAGGGGCAGTTCTAATAACTAGAAATTGGGCATGCACTTGAAATGTGCTTGGTGGACAAATAGGGGAGTAACAAATGTCTCAAATTAGCACATCAATGAACATGCAAATATGAATTATTAGTAACATTCAGTGGTCAGGCTCCCTATATGGATAAATTATAATCTTTTCCTGCCAGGGACTAATCACCTGCCCATATCAACTATTGTTGGGTCTGGTGGAATATTTCTGGTGACTTGATATCTCTAATAAGCAGAAGAAATATGCAATCAGATAAGGGACATTCTAATGCAGGCAAAGAATAGTTGGACAGAGCAGGAAACGGCAGGTGACAAGCAGCGATGGTCAAAGTTCATGAAAAAGTCAACAGTGAGGAAGCAATAATGTTTGTAGCTCTGAAGTAAAGCAGCATACCTAGTAGCAAAGTACTAAAATTGGTCAAAGACTATAAAAATAGGTTTAAGCAAATACAGTCAGAGTCTGAGATTATCACAAGGAATGAAAAGTGTTTCACTAGTCCACATAACAAATTTTGGGTAAGTGCCTGGAGGTGTCACTCTAGCCTCAAAAAAACAGATTGGGGCCCCATTATCAGAAACATCTAGTATGCCATGTGCTGCAAACAGCTATTTAAATCATCATCATCATCATCATCATCATTTATTTATTAATATAGAGCAACTATGTCCGCAGAGCTGTACAGAGAACTCACTCACATCAGTCCCTGCCCAGCAGATAACCTACTAGTATGTTTTTGGAGTGTGGGAGGAAACATGAGCACTGCTAAAATGGCCACAGCAGATGTTTGAAAAGAGATTAAAATTGCTTGTGACCATTTTCAGTAATAGACCAGCACTATGAGGAAGTTCTTTGCTTGGAAAAAAACAACAAAACCTCTATGAAGTCTGCATCAAGTCTTAGTAATCTTCTAAGGGAAAACTGGTGCTGTTGACAAGAAGTCTGGCAAGTATCACAAAGATGTAAAACACGACTAGGATAACTGCATCTTCCTTCAGGTATAGCTAGTTAGCCTCCACAATACAAACTTGAGCAAATAGTGCATGTTTACAGCTTGATTATGGTGGGTAGCATGGAGGCACAGTGGTTAGCATAGCTGCTGAACAAACCTGGGGTCACATGTTCAGTTCTGACTAGGGCCCTATCTGTGTGGAGTTTGTATGCAGTGTTTGCATGAGTTTCCTTCCTCAGCCAAAAAACATAATGATAGGTGTCACAAACACGCTCCCAGCTGCCGTTACTTTGGGGTGATTTGCTGTATGTGGTCACATGATTCCAGCCCGCAGTCTCTCTTTACCTATTACACAGGTTATAGATCTACTGGATTGCCCCAAACAGCGGTCACACCTCACACACTTCAGGTTTGCCACCACCTATTGAATACGGGCAATAGGACCCCAATATCCTGTCCCACACTGGCACACAAGGCTTCTAGCTGCTCATCGACTAGCAAGATCCACACCAGCAAGCAAAGGGGTAACTCTTCAAACCTCCAGACTGTTACACAAATATAAATGCAAGCACATCTAGCTTGTTAATCAAATGTATCAACAAATCACACACTAGCAATCAAAGGGTTAACTTGGCCAAGCTATTTTCTTTTTAACAGGCTAATAGATTTGTTAGAATATCAAGGACACAACATATTAAATTTTAGATTTAATATACAAGTATAGTGCATACAGATATAAAAATTAATTAATAAACAATTAATAGATTGACATACACAAGCAAAACAATTTAAAATAGAAGGGTTACATTCAGAATAGCACTTACTTGAGTTGCATAATCTGTGCCATGGAAATTGGCTAGATGGACAGCTTATCAAAGTGAACTGATTTCCCCAAAAAGTCTGACCCTTTTCTTTAGCTGGTCTCTGCCTTTAAAAGACACTGCCACACCTCTTTCTACCCCCAGGGGTTTGTGGCTTGTGACACTTTTTTCAATCACCATTTGCATGTTGCCTGATTTACTGACCAATTCTACTATGGGATCTAAGTTTTCTGTGGAGCGTCACACAGATCCCATTTTATCATTAATGAATCCCATATGACTCTGTCCATTTTTTTATACCAAACACGAAGAAATTTTGACACTGTGACAGACCTTTTCCAAAGATATGTGATTTTAGCTGTTCCCAGATACCACTCGTACCTGTCACTCACAACCCTGGGTGATTTGTGCTCCTCAGTATGGAGTGACACCCGGAATTCTGGAATCGCTGCAGGGGGAGCAATGGTTGCAGGAGGTGGTAAAGAAAATGGCTGCAGGGGGAGCAATGGCTGCAGGAGGTGGTAAGGAAAATGGCTGCAAGGGGAGCAATGGCTGCAAAGGGGGTAGTGAAAATGGCTGCAGGGGGTATTTTAAAAATAGAGCAGCTTTGGGGGGCATAATCTCATGATTGTGTGGCGGTTACATGGATGCTCTCTGTGGTCTCAGCAAGCACTAGGGGCCTGATTCATTAAGGATCTTAACTTAAGAAACTTCTTATTTCAGTCTCCTGGACAAAACCATGTTACAATGCAAGGGGTGCAAATTAGTATTCTGTTATGCACATAAGTTAAATACTGATTGTTTTTTCATGTAGCACACAAATATCAACTTTAAATTTCAGTGTACAAATAAACTAACAAGTATTTTTGTGCTACATGATAAAACAGTCAGTATTAAACTTATGTGCAAAACAGAATACTAATTTGCACCCCTTGCATTGTAACATGGTTTTGTCCAGGAGACTGAAATAAGAAGTTTCTTAAGTTAAGATCCTTAATGAATCAGGAGCTAGAATAATAAATATTAGTGAGATGGGGCTGATAGAGGTTTGTATTTGATTGACCACAAATGTTCAGATATTGCTTTTATATGCCTACAATGGGGTACTTTTAGCAGGCCATAATGGAGTATTTTGTTTTAACTAAAGGGCGCAATCATTCAGGGTTTAACATTTTGCATTATAATAAATATTTTGCATTTTCAAAACAGGACTCCAACTTTCCAGAAGCCAGCGAGAGGATAACAAAGCTGCAAGAGAGAAGAGCAAGAATAGGTAAGAGACAATGGCACAATCTGTCTAAATTTGAATGCTGGAGAATACACCTGAACATTCATATTCAGGAGTATTCCTATACACCTATATACTCGGGGGGGGGGGGGGGGGGGGGGTGTATTAGCCTAAGGCGGCCAGAACCCTTAATCAGGCCCTGTGCACCACTGGTCCCAGTATATAATTCTTTATGAATGGCCGGTGCTAAATCTGGCATTAGAGTGACTACACCCCTTCTGGACTCACAAAGACGTGTTCACTCAGAGCAAGTTAAGGGCTTCTCCGAACAAAAGGGCCAAGAGACAGGTTACTTTGAAGGGGGCTTTAACCTGTGGCCAATCAGCGGTAGCACCGTATGTATTAGTCACAGACTGCAATGCTCTCCTGCCAAAGCTGTCACCTTTAACGGACTCACAGTCCACCTTAAAGTGACCAAACTAAAGTCCCCAACCACCAATATATTTGCTCTATAAAAAGCTTTAGAGGTTCAAGATGATAAAGTAGGGACTCATTGACTATGTTAGTGTCATCCTTATGATAAATATATTACCACGAAGTAGGAGTGTAGGATAATCGATATATGCAATAAAATAATGCCAATATGAAATACCTATGTCTTGTTTAAAATACTATATAATATGTTCTAATCTTCCTACAAAAATCAGTTAATCAGTTTAATAAGCCTATTTATTCACATGATAAAGAACATAATAACATAATAAAGTTAGTATCTATTGCTAAAAACAAATCCCAAACGGGGGTTCCTAAAATCAACCATTCAGAAGATCAAAGCAAAAAAAATAATAATTTGGCATAAAAATAATTCCAATAGATTCAACGTATATAAATAGTCCAAGGTTGACCACAATATAAATACAAATCAAACCGTAAACCACACTCAGCTTCCAATAGTGGATCCAGTAAAATAAGCGAAGGTTTGTGCAAATAACAATATCTTTATGTCCAGTTCAAAAATTTCCGATTTTCGTGTTCAGTTAAACAAGATGAATAAATCCAATTGGGATCTGTACATATCCAGCATATCTGCGGTTTATAATGGTAGAATCCTAGATGTGGTCTCAGAGTCTGGTGTTCAATATACAATAGTTGTAATTCTCTTTAAAGTGCACCAATAACAGTGAAAGGTAACAGGGATGCTTGCTATTAGCAGTCCGGGTGCTTTTCGGCTGGGTACTCAGATGTCAGCTCCCACAGGTTGTGGTTGATCAAGTTTGCTGCGTGCATTCCACTGTGGAACGCATGGGCTGACATCTGGATACATAGCTGAAAACCACCCGGACTGCAATAGGAGGTATCCCTACACTGTTCAGTTTTTTCCTAGTGTCCCGCCATAGGGATTTCATGGGCATCTGATATCAGTTGCGCGCGAAAGCCACGTGGTACCACCAGTTGAACTTGTTCCCAGATTGGTCTATCCCCATCTACCTTCCTAGCTACACGGTACAACAACCCTTTATGCCAGGTCACACTCCCCACCTTCATCCCTGGAAGGCCACTGCCAGCTTGGCTCCTCATGGCTTCCAGCGAGGGATCAGAGAGCTGAGTTACCCTGAACTCTTCCCTGCGGCCCTCACTATCGTCTAAGTCAGAATACACTGCAGGGAGGTCAATGTTGGGGTTACTAAGGTCAATGTTGGGTCAGTGAAAGGGCGGTCACTGTGGTAAGCTATACTCACCGCCGGAGCTGGCATACTGCTAGGGACAGAAGCATCACCGGGCACCCCCACAAGATCAGGTTGGCAGGAGACAACATACTCTCGTAGTCTTTCCAGAGGCAAAGAGCTGGCTGTTACCTAAAGAAATAGCAGATGGAGTCTTTTCCTCTGGGCTGACTGAAGCTGTGATTGTTGGCGATGGCTGTTGTCTAGCAGCTGTGGTCTTTTACTCTGGGCTGGATTGTGCAGGTGTAAATACTGAAGACAGTAGTCAGGCAGCTTGGCTCCGGGTAATGGAGTTGAGAAATGCAGTCACAATTCCACCCCCAACATCATTGCCCAAGATAGCATCTGTTGGGAGGCCATCCATAACAGTGACATCTTGCGACAGGCACTTCTTTCTTCAGTACATCTGCCACAGTAACTTTAGCAATGCGACCCTGCAATATTGCAGAAGGTTTAATAAGATGGGGGCTCACTACAGTTATGGAGGTCTCTGAATCTCTCAGTCTCACTCCCTGCAGGGTTCCCACTTGGGCTGGCTGCAGGTTTCTCCACATATTTTTGGGGGTTCATTTGGACACACAGGTGACTCTTCCCTCCAAAATCACCTTCAGACACGCTACACTCCGTTAGGCTGGCAGGGGTGGAAACAGTCTCTAATGGCTCACCTTTGCCAGTTAAGCAAGTCAGCCAAGGCTCAGGATTCAGATTAGGGGCACAAGTCTAGGGTGCTGGGGCTGTGGGACAGTCCATCCGCAAATGACCGGTCTTCCCGCAGCTGTAGCACTTTCTCTCCATCCGGGGCTCTGGTGGTCTCTGATAACTCCCAGGAACAGGGCGGGGCGGTGGCTGGCGAGGGGTACCCGAAGGGTTAGGTACTTGCTTTTGGGGGTGAGTAGAAGAGGGGTGTCCCCGATTGTACAGTCCTTTGGTGTTGGCTGCACGCCTGGCACTTCTGCCAGTGTGGCCTCACTGTCACATACTGATCCGCCAACTGTACGGCTGCTGCCATGGTGCCTGGCTTCCTGTCCAGCACTCATTCTTTCACCTCCAGTGTGCACTGGCGGTGAAACTGTGCTTGGCACATCAGATATATTATATTAACGCATCCATGGTCTAGGCACCTGCTCTGCAAACCCTCTTCCTGGCAGACTCCCGCAGCAGGTTGGCAAACTCCTCATGGGTAGTGTGGATGTTCTTGGTAAGGTCCTGGAACTTCAGACGATAGGTCTCTGGGGTAATAGTGTACCATTTAAGGAGTGCCCTTTTCACTATATTATAGTTTGCACAGTACTCAACAGGCACTCTACGGTAGGCCTCGATTGCGCGTCCTTGAAATGTTGGCACAAGATGCTTGACCCATTACTCTCAGGGTACAGGGTGTAGCCTGCAGGTCCTTTCAAATACCTGCAAGTGCTCATCAATAGTCCCAACACAGTCCTCAAATTTAGGGCAAGGTAGAGATCACAGTCCTGATCCCATAGGGGCTGCTTCCCACCTAGGCTACATGGCTAGCACTGTTCCCACATGACGCCATGCCTCAATGACCTGTGTGCCCGCAGCTGCAGTCGCATTGTCCCCTAAGGCCGCCAGCTGGATCTTTATCCCGACGTCCCTGCGCTCATCATAAGACAGAGGGGCTGATTGTGCGGGTACAGTCTCATGAGTATGGGTCTCTGCAGTCTGGGGATCTGGTTCAACTAATTCCCAGTTGTCATATGGGCCATTGCCCTGGCCACTGCCACCATCAGTTTCCTCCGCCTGGGTACCATGCTGTCAGCGCCATTCCCTCAGCACCTCTCTCATCTCAGCCCTGTTTGGCGAATGACTGATGTCAATGCCCTTGGCACTGCACAGAATCTCATGGTCCGCCCTGGACACGTTGATGTAATCAGACATCCTGTGCGTTCTCCTGGCTGCAGTTATTCCTCTCCTGAATAACTCAGCTCTCTGGACTGGTGTACGAAAAGCCACCTTGGGTTATCCCACCACTTGCCACCAGAAATCTGTGACAGGATGGACCGCCTATATCACCCTGCCTGTTGTTGCTGGGAACCAGCTGGGCTTAATTTGCCACCATTCCCTTTCTGTATCCGAAATGCGCCCTCTAACCGCAGTAGGAGGGGCTTAAGCTGCTGCCATCACTGGACTCCTTTACGGTATCCAGAACCGCGATCCTTCTTGGTGTCGCTGATAGTGTACCCCCTTGCTGATGCACCTAAGGCTGGAACGCCTGACTTCTTCCTATAGAACAGGGTTGCTGTGGATGGATAACCACTGGCCTATCACACTGGCCAGAGCTGCTAGGTAGCAGACAGGGCGGTGGTACTGGAAAGCTGGGTCCAAACCTCAGAACAGCCAGAAATGGTTTTGATTTTGGTCTAACCTGTAGGTCACAGGAAATACAGCAGGGAAGAAGTTGACAAAGCAGGATCTTGAAGCAAGTGATGTTTATTAGCTCCAGTGTCCTGATAAGGACAGTTCACAATGGTTGAAGGCACCGGAGATCAGAAAGTCAGATGGAACAATAATGATACATTTCAGTACAAACCAGTACTGTTTTATACAGTTTTGGACACAGCCTCCTGAACTCTTTGCTGGCCCCAAGAAGTCTGAGTTATTATTACTATCAGGATGCAATATGTTTCCCCAAACATGGATTTAAATGCAATTTATACTTCACAAAATTTACACTTATCTGTGATATCCTACATCAGATGCTGTTTACAATGTTCAGACAGGTTCTAACATTCTGGACAAAAGGCCACTCAGGAACAACAGTAACAACCTCCTGTGGTGCATTTAGACTAAAAAGGACATGTTGGTTACTAACATGAATATTATTATTATTATTATTATTATTATTACCATTTATTTATATAGCGCCACTAATTCCGCAAAGCTGTACAGAGAACTTATTCACATCAGTCCCCCATTGGGGTTTACAGTCTAAATTCCCTAACCCACACACACACACACACACACAGACTAGGGTGAATTTGTTAGCAGCCAATTAACCTACCAGTATGAGTGTGGGAGGAAACTGGAGCACCCGGAGGAAACCCACGCAAACAAGGGGAGAACATACAAACTCCTTACAGATAAGGCCATGGTCAGGAATTGAAGTCATGACCCCAGTGCTGTAAGGCAGAAATGCTAAGCACTTAGCCACCGTGCTGCTAATTAATAGACTTAATTAGCCTAAATGAGGACTTCCTCTTAAAGCTACACAACAGACTTCCTCAACAAATACTTATTGCATTAGACATATACCTCAGAAATGAATGCCTTTTCTATACAAAGTGCCACACGATACAACAACACCAGTACATCTGCAATCATATAAATAAGCGCACTGCACTATTTCCGTTAAATAAATTTATACAATAAGCTATTTATAATTGTTCCAATTATATTACAGATTTAAGCTGTGGCTGGAAGTCATCTCAGTGCTACTTGGTTTCTTTTGCAGAAATGCAATTTCTGGATAATGACAGATTGTAATGGAGAAATGTACAATCTGATTTAGAGTAATGAGGTAGCGTGGCCCAAATCTAAAATGTAGTGCGAAAACAGAGCTGGTCAGTATGTACCTTGAACATGCAACTGCATGCAGTATTTTCCCAGCATGGAAAAAAAATTGCCTTTGCACACCTTCCAGTGAAACTTAGTTTGCTCAGCTGCAACTTCTGCACCTATGTAAAATTTGCACCATACGCTAAATCAGCCCCCAAAAGTCTATGTTTTTGAAATAGCTGAAGTAGTTCGCAAGTATATGAATACAAATGTTGTAGCGCCAAAGATTATTATTAGCAACACTGTCCTTTGCTGCTCAGAATTCTCTGTTGAGCAAATTCTTCAAAGCAGAACCTTTTTTTATCTGTTGTCAATGTACTCTGTGTCTTAACGAACAGCTGTAACCCATCCTTGATGCCACAAATGTGTTTGGTCCCCTGTGGAAGTTGTGCTGGAATAGCATCTGCTTCAATTTTGCACACTGATAATTATAATATCTATATATCTATATCTATATACATATATATATACACACACACACACACACACACACACACACTATACTACGGGAAGATAATAAATCATACAAACAGGAGGAAGGAAATAAATGCAACAAGATCACAGAGTAGAACATATACTATATACCCAGAACTACAGCTTCTTCTTATACACAACACATACCCTTACTGGAAAACGATTACTGAATTAGAGTACTATTTTGGGACCAAAGATGTAGATATATAATAATAATAATATATTGGGTCTATGCACTGGCCAGCCACCTCACAGCAGTGGTGAAGTCATACTTCCTGTCACCTCTGTTGTCACAGATTCATAGTGTGGAGATCATTCATCATTATGAGCTACTTGACTTTATGCAAAGTGGGACTTCCCAGCTCCTCCAATACCAATTAGTTCCAGTTCATTCAGGGGTATGCATAGCTTGAGGAGGATTATTGTGCAATACATAGCAAGAAATCATCATCGACATCATCACCATTTATTTATAGAGCGCCACTAATTCCGCAGCGCTGTACAGAGAACTCACTCACATCAGTCCCTGCCCCATTGGAGCTTACAATCTAAATCAAGAAATGGGTGAGCAATATATGTTCATCAGTTGGGGTTAACTCTGTGCAATACATTAATCAGCAACAGTTGGGGGGACATCTCTATGCAATACATGAAGATACATTTTGGTGGAGGTATCTATGGGCAATACCTTTGCCAGCAATATATGACTGGCAATAAACTGTTTCTCTGTCCAATCTATATGGCTGGTAAGTGGTATTTATGTGACTAGAAATGAGTGGGTGGGGGTTGATGTGATTGTGCAATATATAACCAATAATTAAGTTGAATCTTTGTGCAATATAAGTATACCAACTGGAGGGAGAGCTTATGTGCAATATATTGTTGCCAATGAGATATTAATGGTTGATGACATTTCTGTGCAATATATCATGACAATGGAGTTTCTCTCTACTGTTACCTCTCCTACCAGTCACATGGTCCCACCATGTGACACATGGGACTGTGTCACACCATCATTACCATACTAGATTTGGGCATTTGAACTAAATGGGCCTGTTGGCTTGGCTACCTGCTAGCATGTTTGTTTATAAAGAGGTATAAAAATGTACAGTTGGGTCTGGCCTATAGTATATATATTTTTGCCATATCGTGAGCATTGCATATATACATTTTTGGTGATGATGACATCTTTGTACATTAAAGAACAAACATTCATATTCTTTGTCTTGAATATACTACTGTAACTATAAAATTATATTATTTTTACTACAGCGCACATTCACTTTTATGTATAATATGTACATCCTGTATCACCATGCTGTAATAGGAACTTCAAATGTCAGCAGAAAATGTATCTGACTGTTGTTCAAAGTGTATACTACACTGATTGAGGAACCCATGGCAATTCTTAGGGTCTTCGTCATATTTAACTGGTGTGGGAAGAAAGAGTCTGGACGGAGCAGAGTGAAGCATTTCTTACTGGGTTGGGTGGTTTATGAGTTGATGGTTGACGAAGGATACCTGCAATGTATCCATGCGCGTAAACTAATCCTGCAGGAATCTCAAAATTTGCCCCTGGTTAATTTTTTGCCGCTCGATGTGCTCAGCTGTGACTTTGTATACCACTGTAATTTAACACATTAATACATTACAGCCAAACAATGTAAATATATATATCCATATTTGAGACTACTAAGTGATGAAGTGTCTTATAAAAAACTTGCTAAAGATCCTACAGTAGTTTTTGTTGAGGAGCTGAAGGTTATATTATATGAGGCGCTAAAACTTAATATACTTACTCGTGATGAATTTCAATTCCTCTTGCAGGAATCACCAATAATCCCAATTTTCTATCACTTGCCTAAGGTGCATAAATCTCTAGAGAAGCCTCCTGGGAGGCCCATTATAGCAGGGATAGGTTCTCTTACATCTCATGCTTCACAGTATGTTGATTTCTTTATTAAGAAATACGTGAATCATTTACCAGCATTCCTGAAGGATTCCACTTCTTTGTTACAACTTTTGGATGGGATCCAATGGGAACCCAGTTTCAAATGGGTAACGGTAGATGTACAGGCCTTGTACACTTCCATTGATCACACCAAAGGGATAGAAGCCATCAATAACTTTCTGCAATTAGATAGTGATTTAGATGATCGTCATAAAGAGTTTATATGCAAATTAATTGGGTTCATACTATCTCGGAATTATTTTAAGTTTTTGGACGAATTTTTTCTGCAAATCTGCGGGACGGCGATAGGGACAATATTTGCCCCTAGTTTCGCCAACCTTTTTATGGGTAAGTGGGAAATGGACTACATCTTTGGTGAAAATAACCCCTTTGTTGCTAATATTATTGTCACTCACCAGACTGTGAGTGCTTCTTCCCGTGTGTTTAGGAACCGTGGCCGTCCACCATCCTGAGGGTCTGCGCATGCGCAGCCCTTTCAAACCTTCAGTACCTGTTCCTTTTAGTTAATTGGCTGATCAGGCAACACTCCCTATTTAAAGCACCTGTTGTCTATCCTCGTGGCCTGATCTTGGAGTCTCATTCCCCATGAGCCTCTGAAGGTGTTTCCTCGTGTATTCAACTCTCCTGTGGTTTCCAGACCACTTCAACTGCCCTGTGGTTTCCAGACCACTTCAACTCTCCTGTGGTTTCCAGACCACTTCAACTCTCCTGTGATTTCCAGACTACTTCAACTCTCCTGTGTTTCATCGTGACTGTATTAGCTGATTCATATCCGCTGCCTCCGTGCACTACAGTTATCAACTCACTTCAACCCTCCTGTGTTTCATTGTGACTGTATTAGCTGATTCCTATCCGCTGCCTCCGTGCACTACAGTTATCAACTCACTTCAAACTCTCTTGTGTTTCATCAAGACTGCTCCAGCTGATTCCTATCCGCTGCCTCCGTGCTCAACAGTTCCAGCTCATCTCAACTCTCCCGTGTTTCATCGTGACTGCACCTGCTGATTCCTATCCGCTACCGCCATGTACCTGCAGTGTCCTGCTTGCCGCTATCCTTCAGTTCTACTCATGTCTGCAGCCAGCCGATCCGCTCTCCGTGCTTCTACAGTGTTCCTGCCTGTGTCAACTCGCCTGTCTGCATTGGATCAACGCTCCGCTGCTGTCCTCTGTTTGGATATCGCTTCTACTCTTCAGTCATCTCCCGGTGACCAGTCCTATATACTACGGTCTCCTGAGTATTGTTCCATCGTTGCTGGCCTACTTACATGTGCGCTGCACCTACTTGGATACCGCTTCCATTTTCCTGGGACTTCGTATCCTGCCGGCCTCCTGCCGCTCAGGTATCTCTGCACTCCCTTCTGACAGCCTGCTCTTCTGAACCACGGTATGCATACTTATCATTGACTGTGCTCGTGTACTGCATACCTTGCTGGACTGAGTTGTTCTTCTCTGAAGTTGCCTATCCACTGAGACTATTGCCATCATTTGACTGTGTTACCTTTTAGTCTGGATAGTTCCTGAGACTTTGTATATTTGTGCAGTGCTGCTCTGTTATTACTACTTTGTGCAAATCATCGTGGGATCAAGTTCAGTTTGCCAGTGTATACTCTGCATTACATTTATCTCCCCGTGCTCCTCCTCACATATATATTTCAGTGGTACAACTTGCTAGAGGCAGACCACTGATTCCTGTTTCAGTATCCTTCCATATAGCAGTGGTACAACTTGCTAACGCAGACCACTGACTTCCCGGATACCTTCACCTGGACTCCGTTCCTTCACCTAGACAGTGGTACAACTTGCTAAACGCAGACCGCTGACTTCTATCACCTCCTCGTGGCTTCTGGACATTTCTCCTCACTATAGCAGTGGTACAAATTGCTACCGCAGACCACTGACTACCCTCACGTTTCCTTTGTCCATTCAGTTCCTCGTGTATTACTACCTATATATTACCAGTGCTGCTAGTCATAGACTTTCCACGAGCATTCTCTACCATCTGCTGTCTCCTGTTCCGTGATCACCCTGCTACCAGAGTACCATATACCATCTATACTGCTCTGGTAAGTCCATCACCTGGTGATCCCTGGGTAAAGACTCCTAGTGCCCGTGACAGTAAGACCAGGCCATGACAGACCCAGATTCGGAACCTACAGCTAAAGAGATGCTGCAGCATCTGGTTACCCGTGTGGAGCAACAGGATGCTCGCCAACAGCTGTTACTACAATGTTACCAGGTGTTAGCCTCCCAAGGAACATCTGGACAGAATGTTACAGCTAATGTTGAAGCTCCTGTGCTTTCCTCCGTTTCCCCAGTGCCATCCCAGGTGTCTACGGCTTCTATGCTTCACCTGCCTACTCCGTCAAAGTATGATGGAGACCCCAAAACTTGTAGGGGTTTTCTCAACCAATGCTCAGTTCATTTTGAGCTCCAACCTCAAAATTTTTCTACCCATCATTCCAGAGTGGCTTCTATCTTATTTCATTGTTTTCTGGACAAGCTCTGGCTTGGGCTTCCCCTCTGTGGGAGAGGAACGATCCTGTATTACAAGATAGTGCCAAATTCATTTCTATGTTCCGAAGTGTATTCGATGAACCAGGTCGTGTGACCTCCGCTGCTTCCAGCATTCTCCGTTTACGTCAGGGTTCTCGTACAGTAGGCCAGTACGTCATTCAATTTAGGATATTAGCCTCTGAACTTCAGTGGAACACTGAAGCATTAATTGCCGCCTTCTGGCAGGGGCTCTCCGATAAAATTAAAGATGCACTGACTACTCAAGAGCTACCTACGTCATTAGAAGATTTAATTTCCCTCTGCCATCGTGTAGACATGAGGTTTCGTGAAAGGGAATCTGAAAAAACAACTTCAGTTAAAGCACCTCTTCGCTCAACCCCTCAACTTTGTCCAGCTTCATCTCCTGTGATCCCCATGGAGATAGGACATTCCAAATTAACTTCTGAGGAGAGGAACCGAAGAGTAAAGAATAGACTTTGTATCTATTGGGCTGATTCCACACATATGCTCAATTCTTGCCTTAAGAAATCGGGAAATGCCAGGCCCTAACTAGTTCTGGAGAGGTGAAGTTAGGGTCCCTGGAGTCCTCTCCATGTTCTACGAAATTAAAAGTCTGCGCTTTTGATGTTACGATTTCCTTTGCTACCAACTCCTTTGAGTCCCAAGCACTGATTGATTCTGGAGAAGCAGGAAATTTCATTTCTAAATCCCTAGTGAATCAATGGTCCCTACCAGTGATTACTTTGAAAACACCGATTACTGTGACTGCTATAGATGGATCACGTCTCATCAATGGTCTCATCACCCAGAGTACGTCCCCAGTAACGCTTCAGATTGGTGTGCTACACCATGAAGAGATTTCGTTTTTAATTCTTCCTGTTACAACAAGTCCGATTGTTTTAGGCCTTCCAGGGCTTCAATGTCATTCTCCCCAGATTGACTGGCGCACTCCTCAAGTTACGTCTTGGGGAGCTGAATGTCATCATCGTTGTCTTTCCCAAGTCATTCCTCTGAAAATACAGCAATCTTCCATCTCATCTTCCTCACCGGGACTTCCTCAGTATGCTTCATTTGCCGATGTTTTTGATAAAGCTCAGTCTGAACGTCTTCCTCCTCATCGTTCATGGGATTGTCCGATCGATCTTCTCCCTGGCAAGACTCCTCCTAGGGGTCGGGTGTATCCACTTTCGTTACCTGAAACTCAAGCTACATCTGAATACATCCGAGAGAATCTCCAGCGAGGTTTTATTCGACCTTCCACCTCTCCCGCTGGAGCCGGGTTCTTCTTCGTGAAAAAGAAGGATGGATCACTACGCCCCTGCATAGAATTTCGTGGACTTAACGCCATTACTATTAAAAATCGGTATCCCATTCCTCTGATTACTGAGTTATTTGATCGCATTAAGGGAGCTCGGATCTTTACCAAGTTGGATCTTCGTGGTGCCTATAATTTAATTAGAATCCGGTCCGTTGACGAATGGAAGACAGCTTTCAACACCAGAGATGGGCATTATGAATATTTAGTAATGCCTTTCGGGTTATGTAATGCCCCCGCTGTTTTCCAGGGCTTCATTAATGAGATCTTTCGGGACTTGTTATATATATGTGTCGTTGTCTACCTGGACGACATATTGATCTTTTCACAGGACCTGCCTTCTCATCACCAACATGTGGCAGAGGTTCTTTCCAGACTCCGGAAAAATTCATTATTCTGCAAACTAGAAAAATGTTCATTCGAGTTGCCCCAAATTCCATTTTTGGGTTATATTGTCTCCGGAGCTGGTCTACAAATGGATCCAGAAAAGGTGAATGCTGTGTTACATTGGCCCCAGCCAACTACTCTTCGTGCCATTCAGTGTTTTTTAGGTTTTGCCAATTACTATAGACGCTTCATTCAAGACTTCTCGTCCATTGCATCTCCTATTGTGGCCCTGACTCGTAAAGGGGCCAATACTAAGCAATGGTCATCTGAGGCTCTCCAAGCCTTTCAATTTCTTAAAGAGTCCTTCTCCTCTGCTCCCATTCTTCGACAGCCTGATGTGACACTTCCCTTCTTCCTAGAAGTAGATGCCTCTAATGTTGGCTTAGGAGCCATTCTCTCCCAACGATCGGAGCAACAAAAATTCCATCCTTGTGCCTTTTACTCTCGGGGTCTTCTGCCTGCGGAGAGGAATTACACTATCTAGAGGAGTGGAGATACTTGTTGGAAGGAGCTCGTCACCCTGTGACGATTTTCACGGATCATAAGAACTTGTCATATCTACAGTCTGCCCAATGCTTGAATCCTCGTCAAGCAAGATGGTCTCTTTTCTTTTCTCATTTCGAATTAATCATAACCTTCAAACCAGCTGCCAAGAACAAGAAATCTGACGCTCTATCCCGAGCTTTTGTGACGTCCTCTGACGTTGAAAAGGTTTCCAACCACTCTATACTAGACCCCAAATGTATTTCGCTGGCTGCTTCTTCCACTAAAGTGCTACCATTTGGGAAGACCCTCGTGCCTCCTACTCTTAGGAGGAAAATCCTTTCGTGGTTCCACTCTTCTCGTTTTTCTGGACATGCTGGTGAACGCAAGACCCTTGAGATTCTCTCTCGAAGTTACTGGTGGCCCTCAATGAGAAGAGACGTCAAAGAGTTTGTAGCTGCTTGTGAATTGTGTTCTCAGTTTAAGTCCTCCCGCAGAACTCCAGCGGGTTTGCTTCAACCACTACCCATTCCATCCAAGCCCTGGACCCATATTAGTATGGACTTTGTTACTGATCTTCCGCCTAGTAAAAATTGTAATACTATTTGGGTAGTGGTAGACAGATTTTCGAAGATGGCTCATTTTGTCCCTTTGTCTGGTTTGCCTTCCTCATCTACTCTGGCTGAACATTTCGTCAAGGAAATCTTTCGTATTCATGGATGTCCGTCTGAGATTGTGTCAGATAGAGGAGTACAATTCGTTTCCAGATTCTGGCGGGCCCTTTGTAAAACCTTGGGCATACGATTAGCACTCTCATCTTCCTACCATCCTCAATCAAACGGACAAACGGAAAGGGTCAATCAAGATCTTGAGACCTTTATAAGGATGTTCTCATCAGCCAATCAAGACAACTGGGTAGAATTGCTTCCCTGGGCTGAATTCGCATGTACCATGAGTCATCTTCCAAAACTCCATTCTTTGTGGTTTACGGTCACCATCCGTCTTTTCCGGGATTTCCTGCCCTCCCTCCCACCCAAGTTCCTGCTGTAGAGACTGTTTGTCAGACCTTCAAAAATATCGGCTCCTCCTTCAGCACCTCAGCCAGTTCAAGTTCATCAGGAGGAAGATTTCGAGATTACTCATATATTGGACGCAAAAATTTCGCGAGGAGTTCTTCGTTTCCTCGTTCATTGGAAGGGCTTTGGTCCTGAGGAGCGTTCATGGATCAAAGCTGAAGATCTCAATGCTCCAACTCTTCTTAAGAAGTTTTATTCCAAATATCCGGACAAGCCCGGTTCTGTGCCCACCTTTAAAAGGGGGGGGGTACTGTCACTCACCAGACTGTGAGTGCTTCTTCCCGTGTGTTTAGGAACCGTGGCCGTCCACCATTCTGAGGGTCTGCGCATGCGCAGCCCTTTCAAACCTTCAGTACCTGTTCCTTTTAGTTAGTTGGCTGATCAGGCAACACTCCCTATTTAAAGCACCTGTTGTCTATCCTCGTGACCTGATCTTGGAGTCTCATTCCCCATGAGCCTCTGAAGGTGTTTCCTCGTGTATTCAACTCTCCTGTGGTTTCCAGACCACTTCAACTGCCCTGTGGTTTCCAGACCACTTCAACTCTCCTGTGGTTTCCAGACCACTTCAACTCTCCTGTGGTTTCCAGACTACTTCAACTCTCCTGTGTTTCATCGTGACTGTATTAGCTGATTCCTATCCGCTGCCTCCGTGCACTACAGTTATCAACTCACTTCAACCCTCCTGTGTTTCATCGTGACTGTATTAGCTGATTCCTATCCGCTGCCTCCGTGCACTACAGTTATCAACTCACTTCAACCCTCCTGTGTTTCATCGTGACTGTATTAGCTGATTCCTATCCGCTGCCTCCGTGCACTACAGTTATCAACTCACTTCAAACTCTCTTGTGTTTCATCAAGACTGCTCCAGCTGATTCCTATCCGCTGCCTCCGTGCTCAACAGTTCCAGCTCATCTCAACTCTCCCGTGTTTCATTGTGACTGCACCTGCTGATTCCTATCCGCTACCGCCATGTACCTGCAGTGTCCTGCTTGCCGCTATCCTTCAGTTCTACTCATGTCTGCAGCCAGCCGATCCGCTCTCCGTGCTTCTACAGTGTTCCTGACTGTGTCAACTCGCCTGTCTGCATTGGATCAACGCTCCGCTGCTGTCCTCTGTTTGGATATCGCTTCTACTCTTCAGTCATCTCCCGGTGACCAGTCCTATATACTACGGTCTCCTGAGTATTGTTCCATCGTTGCTGGCCTACTTACATGTGCGCTGCACCTACTTGGATACCGCTTCCATTTTCCTGGGACTTCGTATCCTGCCGGCCTCCTGCCGCTCAGGTATCTCTGCACTCCCTTCTGACAGCCTGCTCTTCTGAACCACGGTATGCATACTTATCATTGACTGTGCTCGTGTACTGCATACCTTGCTGGACTGAGTTGTTCTTCTCTGAAGTTGCCTATCCACTGAGACTATTGCCATCATTTGACTGTGTTACCTTTTAGTCTGGATAGTTCCTGAGACTTTGTATATTTGTGCAGTGCTGCTCTGTTATTACTACTTTGTGCAAATCATCGTGGGATCAAGTTCAGTTTGCCAGTGTATACTCTGCATTACATTTATCTCCCCGTGCTCCTCCTCACATATATATTTCAGTGGTACAACTTGCTAGAGGCAGACCACTGATTCCTGTTTCAGTATCCTTCCATATAGCAGTGGTACAACTTGCTAACGCAGACCACTGACTTCCCGGATACCTTCACCTGGACTCCGTTCCTTCACCTAGACAGCGGTACAACTTGCTAAACGCAGACCGCTGACTTCTATCACCTCCTCGTGGCT
Source organism: Mixophyes fleayi (assembly GCF_038048845.1). Classification (NCBI taxonomy): domain Eukaryota; kingdom Metazoa; phylum Chordata; class Amphibia; order Anura; family Limnodynastidae; genus Mixophyes; species Mixophyes fleayi. Next base: position 120,507,878 of record NC_134407.1, on the reverse strand, counting down.
TCTGGACATTCCTCCTCACTATAGCAGTGGTACAACTTGCTACCGCAGACCACTGACTACCCTCACGTTTCCTTTGTCCATTCAGTTCCTCGTGTATTACTACCTATATATTACCAGTGCTGCTAGTCATAGACTTTTCACGAGCATTCTCTACCATCTGCTGTCTCCTGTTCCGTGATCACCCCGCTACCAGAGTACCATATACCATCTATACTGCTCTGGTAAGTCCATCACCTGGTGATCCCTGGGTAAAGACTCCTAGAGCCCGTGACAATTATATTCTACCGCAGATATATAGATGATATCATTTTGATATGGGATGGCACTTTACAATCTCTGAAGGACTTCTTGTGCTATATTAATATGAATGAACTGAATTTGAGATTCACATCAAAGGTTAGTGATACAAATATAGAATTCTTAGATTTAGATCTCCGATGTGAGGGTGATAAGATCCATACAAAAACATTCATTAAAGAAGTGGACTCTAACAGCTATCTACATTATGATAGCTGCCATCTTGTTAAGTGGAAAAATAATATTCCTAGATCTCAGTTTAATCATGTTAAACGGAACTGTTTTGATGAAACTGTATATAGAGAACAATCACATGTTTATGCTGAAAGATTCAGAGATAGATGTTATCCTGAGCAGATCATCTTGGATGCGCTATCTAAAACTGATGGTATAGAGAGAAATGATATGCTGGTGTATAAAAATAAGAATGAGAAAGGGAAAAATGAAATTGTCCCATTTATTACAGAATTTAGTAGGGACGAGAAGAGGATTAAATCGGTTTTAAATAAACATTGGAAACTGATTCTTATGGATCCAGTTTTGGGTTCTATGGTTTCACAAAAACCGGATATTGTATTCAAGAAAACTAAAAATCTGAAGTCATTGTTAGCACCTAGCCTTCTGAGAGATGCAAAGGGTACTAAGGAAACCTTCCTAGCTGAACTAGGGAAAGGTGCTTACAGGTGTAATAACCGTAATATGTGTAGATTATTATCTCCTCTTAATAAAACTTTCATGGATTCCTCAAATCAAAGAGAATTTAAAATTCAAGATCGAATTGACTGTAAAACTACTTCAGTCATCTACTTATTAGAATGCCCTTGTGGTAAGGTATATGTAGGGAAAACTAAAAGGGCTTTAAAATTGCGCCTCCAGGAACATGTGAGGGCTATTAAAAATAAGTCCGAACTACATACTGTTTCTAGACATTTCCTTACATGTCATAATGCAGATCCGAGTGGTCTGAGGTTTAAAGGCATTGAACACGTGGTGTTGGGTGCACGTGGTGGAGATTTGGCTAAAAAACTTGAGTAGTAGAGAAATGTATTGGGTCTATAGACTTGACACTAGCGCCGAAAGGCCTAAATGAAGCTTTTGAAATGACATCTTTTCTCATCTAATGGCCTTTTTTGAGGTGTTTTTGATGATATGCTATTAATTTTCTCCTTTTTTTGTAGGTCAATTCTGCTTTAATATGGGTAATCATACAATCGGTATGATTGATTCATGCCCTTTGTTTGTGTATTATTAATTGTTATGCTATCTTGATACTATTATCCTACCCTCATTATGTATTTTTGTGTAGTTAGGAGCCATATGTATTAGACAGGATTGTGTTGCTTGATTTTCACTATCTTGTGATTACCATTTAATTGACTATATAAGATTAAGTGGATTTATTGTTATTTATTCTCATGTCCAACAGTACTTTGAGCCCTTCCATTGCACAGTATGTGTTTTTGTGTAGATAGGAGTTATATGTACTAGATAGGGTTGTATTCTATATGTACCCCATTGTGATTGTTATTCATCTCCTTGAATATGTATGATTAATTATTTCCTTTGGCTATTAATAGTAATGGAAAGTGGTTCCTCCTTTTATCTAGCTTTGTCTCGCTACTTGTTTATGACACAGGTCATTGCATGCGCTGTTATGCGTTTGCACTTGTTCCAGTCTTTTTTCAGTTGCTTGTCAATCTTTGCAACTTTATTTACATTGTCCGCCGACCGGAAGTGAGATACCGGAAGTGAGGTATCGCGCTTGTTGGACTCCGCCCATCTCCCGACGATATCCTAATTAGGAGGATTCTCTGTCTATTTAAGATCAGCGTGGATGTACTAATCTTATCCCTTGAGAAAGTCTTTATTGAAAGGACGAAACGCGTTGGAAATTCGTTTTGCACGCTGTTCCGGACTGGTGCATCAGTGTGGTTTTACTGGCTAACTTTGCCCTGCATGCTGTTTCATCTTTGCACGAGAGACTGGACAGATAAGCTGTTTTATTTTGTGTTTATACGAGCATATTATACTTAAGCTGCATTTGAGGCTATATTGCCTCTTTTTGTATTAAAATTTTCTATTACATTTCACTTGTTGTGATGGTATTATACTATATTGGCTTCTTTTTGAGTTCTAGCCAATTCAAAGTGGTGCTATTATTTTGGGAGAAGACCCTGCTGGAGTCAGGACGGTACATTACAGCGGTCCGTTACAGACCACATTCATGTGAAGGTCTATGAGCACTTATTCAAGGCTATTTGAATTTGAATTTCTGGTACGGGAATTGCACATTTGTGGACTATCCCAAAGATGTTATACATTTAATGCACTATGTTGGCGCCCCTTTCTCTTTTTGTATTTTATTAGGCTGATACCTGCAGATAGGTGTTGATTGTATTGGGAGCTGCCATCTCATGTACTGAGTATACAAATTATTTTTTTGTCACTATCACTTTGTGGTTGCACACTTATAAGCGCCTGTGTAGCTTAGAAATTTGGTGGGTATATATATATATATATATATATATATATATATACACAAATTCCTACACACTATAGCCAGTAGGACAACATCTTGTATTAAATGGGGCATGGAATCAAAAGGGAAATATCATATTGAAATGTTAAAAGTGTATATATGTCTAATAGCATGTAAACATATAGGTAATAAAAATACTCTTAACTCTCAATAAGTCCGTTCATTTTATTCAGAGATGCATGAGTTGTAATTCTAAAATTGTCCATTATAATCTGATTGTAGCTGTGGCCTTCAATATGTAGGTCACACTATTAATAACTTAAATACTTATTGCTTGGAAAACCATAGAGATGTTCTGGAGGGATATGTCTTGCACCGTGTCACAACACTTCTATAATAAACATTCAAAGTAACCTAGCACTCTAAAAAGGTACACTTGCAATCTTATGTTAAGTTCTTTTTGCATACATATGACTGTAAATAAGTTATGGCAACATATGACTGTTAAATCATATAATGCAAATAAAGGCAGTGCTATAACCTGGAGAGGTCAATCTACAGTCATCCAATCGGAGGCATTTAGCTAGTGGTACTGATTGTCATTATTATTATTATTCTTTACTTATATGGCCCCATAAGGTATCCGCAGCGCCGTACAAAATACAAAAATACAGTATAGACAGTATACAGACAGTATACAAGGGTACAACAGTACAGAGTAAAATGAGGATAGCCCAGATTTCAAAATCTCCAAGCATAGCAAGTACAGTGGTGTAAGAGTAGAAGAAATGGTACTGAAACAGAAGGGAGGAGGGCCCTGCTCATATGAGCTTACATACTAAGTGGAGGGGAAACAGACAGCAGGAACATGGGGAGTCAGTAGAGGGGATCAAGCACAAGAGGAGACAGGAAAGTGGGAGGTGGTAAGAACAAGGAAGGAGAAGGTTATGTGGATGGCTGGTAGGCCTTGAGGAACAGATGGGTTTTGAGCTCGTTTGAAGGAGCCAAGATTAGGGGACAAACAGGTGGAGGGAGGAAGGTTGTGCCAGTGGAGGGTGGCAGCATGGGGGAAGTCTTGAATTCTGGCATGGGATGAGGTGATCAGTGCAGACGAAAGGCAATGGTCATTGGCCGAATGCAGGAAACGGGCGGGAGTGTGGATGGAGAGAAGGTTAAAGATGTAGGTGACAGTGAGAAGATTAAAGAGGATTCTGCAGGGGAAAGGGAGCCAAGGAAGAGGAAGAGCGGCGTGAGAGAAAGATAAATCTCGCAGCCTCATTAAGAATAGAGCAAAGAAGGGCGAGAAGGGAGGGGGGAGGCCGATGAGGAGAAGGTTACAGTAATCTAGAGAGGAAATAATGAGACCATGGATGATGGTTTTGCAAGCATCCTGAGAGAGGAAGGGCTGGATGTGGGCAATATTCTGTAGTTGAAAGCCACATGATTGGGCAAGGAATTGAATGTGGGGGGCAAAAGAGCAGGAAGACTTGAGGGTGACAGCAGAGTTGGGGAACATCAGAGATGGTGGTGGTAGTAACGGTGATAGAAAGTTGATGGTGGGTAAAAGATTTAGAAGGAGGGAAAACAATGAGTTCAGTTTTCACAATGTTGATTTTGAGAAAACGTGAAGACATCCAGGAGGGGATGGTGGAGAGGCAGTTGAAACACGAGAGGGGGGGGGGTCAGAAGAAGAGATGTAGAGTTGAATGTCATCGACATAGAGGTGGTACTGGAGACCAAAGGAAGAGATGAGATCACCCAGGGAGTTGGTTTGCAGTGAGAAAAGAAGAGGACCGAGAACAGAGCCCTGAGGGACTCCAACAAGGACGGCAGAAGGGGGTGAGGATGAGTCAGGAGTGGAAACAGAGAAGGAGCAGTTGACAAGGTAAAAGGTGAACCACGTCAGGACAGTGCCAGAGAGGCCAAGAGAAAGAAGGGTCTGCACAAGGAGAAGGTGGTCGACAGTGTCAAAGGCCACAGAGAGGGCCAAGAGAATGGGCAGGGAGAACTCGCCCCTGGATTTGACCACATGGAAGTCATTCGTAACTTTGGCCAGGGCAGTTTCAGTAGAGTGGAGGGAGCGAAAACCAGATTGAAGGGGGTCGAGGAGGGAGTTAGCGGAGAGGTGACTGCAGAGCCATTTATAGTCAATCCTCTTGAGTAGTTTGGAGGCAAAGGGGAGAAGTGATATGGGGCGGTATTTAACTAGAGTGGTGGTGTCAAGGTTAGGTTTCTTAAGAATGTGGGAGATAAGGGCATGTTTGAAGGAGAAGGGTACAATGCCAGTAGAGAGTGACAGATTGAAGAGGTGTGCAAGGTGGGAGCAGGCAGTAAGGGAAAGGGAGCGAAGGAGATGAGAGGGGATAGGATCCAGGTGGCAGGTAGATGGAGGAGAAAAGAGATTGAGAGAGTGGACTTCATCACCTGTTGTGGGGCGAAAGGAGCACCAGAGTTGGTTATTGGAGGAAGATGGTACAATGACAGTGGCTGGAGTATGTGACAAGGAGATCTCCAGTCTGATAGCCTAAATTTTGGAGGAGAAAAAGAAGGCGAAGTCAGTGGCAGAGAGGGAGAGCGGGATGGGGGGGAGGGGGGAGAGGAGAGAGTTATCAGTGAATGATGAGTTGTCTTCATTAAAATCAGTTTGTATATTTGCACCAGACATCCAGCACATGCAAGTGCTATGCCTGATGGGTGTATATGCATTTCCATGCATGTCTGTATGAGTGGCAATAGTTGCACTGCATTAGACCATGCCTTCCCTCCTCCATTCTGCCACTCTCTGCATGTGTCAGATGCAATCAAATCTGCATATGCACTTTGGCATACCACCTTCTTTTGTGGGAATGTGCAGTAAGGAGAAGTATAGTTTAGACTAAACAAATGGGTGTAGGTCCATGGCAGCATTAGCCCTATTATATTCAGATACAGTACATGTACCCTATGCAAATGTACAGAGTTCCTGCATATAGTATACATGCACTTTTTTTTCCAAGTTTATTTAATTTGTATTCTGTTTTCACAGCATAAACTTCATAAACATGAGGTGCATGTTTGTAAATGTAATGCTAATTATGATGGTTACATGTTCCCACTAGATCCTGGCTGTCAGAGAGTAAAGTTTTATTCCTAGCCCTCAGATCATTGAACACTGTGTTGTATGCTGGTCTCATCTAGATTTTTAAACAATAGTCTCATCACCATGTAATACCACCAGGGCTGCCATCAGGGGAGTACATGGAGTACAGCAGTATGGGAGCCACCTGCCCTGGGCCCAAACAAATTTAGTAAGAGAGAGGGCCACCGCAGTCAATTAAGGTAGGTAGCGGGCAACATTTCTAGGCAGCAGCTGATCCTAGGATGTGAGAGGTTTTGGGGGGGGGGGAAGATCACTGCGCGTAATTAAGGCTGCGGCGGTGGGTCCCCTTGAATGCAGCATGTCTGCCTCCACTCCCAAGATATCGGGCCCCGCAGTTACCACCATTTATTATTTTTTTTTTTTATAATTCTTTATTTTAAATGGTCAAGCAATACAAGGCATGCAAAATACGAAATCTGAAAGTTACAGTGTGCACATAAAAAGACATTTACATTGTAATAAAATCCAGGAAAGACGTCCACAGGGAACTTGAGATGTAAACTGACCAATTTTTTATGTTATTTCTTGCTTTACCTTACATAAAACAGACAATACAAAAATAGTTTGGGGAGGATAAAGGGGGGATAAGAGGGGGGAGGGAAGAAGAAAGACCACAAAAGCTAGGCAAGAGTGCGGTCAGAAAGAAGATAATGAGAATGTGTTAGAAAGTCAAGGGCTGGTAGAGCAGGAGCAGGGTCCCACTCACCACACATGGGCCACCACGAGGCTATTAAGTGTCAGAGGGGAACGTGCTCTCCGCCGTTTGCCATGGAGCCCAAACTTGGTTGAAAGCGTAACCTCTGTCGTGTAAGTGGTAAGTAATCTCTTCCATTGCTGCCACATGCCAGGTTTGTTTTTTAAGGGCCGAAAAAGATGGAGAAGAACTGCACTTCCAGTTGAGTGCAATAAGGGATTTGGCGGCTGTGAGGATGTGTGCTGTCAATTTTTTAGAAAATGTATCAAGATCCGGGGGAGGGTAACAAAGGAGAAAGATCCAAGGGTTCTTCGCAATTGGAGTCTCAAATAAGGTATTGATAAAGCCGTGGATCGCATCCCAGAAGGGAGCAATAATTGGACATGTCCCTTTAGATATGTATCATAGATCCCTTGTGGCCACACCCCCGCCAGCAGTCAGGCGACGAGGAGAGGAACATTGTATGAAGTCGGGTGGGGGTATAGTACGAGCGATAGTAAATTTTATAGGATGTTTCTTTTAGTCTGGTCGATATAGAGCTTTTGGCTATCCCCAGTCTCATGTCCTCCCAGGCCTGCTCATCCAGCGGAGGGCCGAGATCTCTCTCCCATTCAACCTCATGGGGAGCTGAGAGTGAAGAGTGGAATCAAGAAAGATACTAGAACGCTGTGATATCATACCTTTAGACATGGGGTGAAGTTTGCATAGGTTCTCAAATGGACTGAGGGGATGCAGTAAAAATGTGGGTGGCAGGGATCGCAAAAAATGGCCTATTTGGAAAAACTCGAAGGGGCTAAGCGTCCGGTCTGGGGAGTGAGACTGAAGCTCAGCCAGTGGAAGCCACTGACCTTGTTTCGAGAAGTCTGATGGGAATTTAGTCCAGAGATGGTGTCTCAATCTAGAGAGGCCAGGAGGAAATATGGGATTGAACCAGATGGGGGTCAGGGGAGAGAGGGCAGATGTGCATTTTAATTTGAAGGAGTAAGAGTCCCAAACCTTAATGTCAAATTTAATGGTGGGAAGGAGGCCCCAAAGTAGAGTCAGATCAGGGAGGGCAATATGCGCCGCCTCCAGGTCAAGCCATGACATGAAATCTGAGGGGGCATATGATGCAACAATTTGGGAGAAGTGGGAAGCCAGGTAGTAAATCTTAATATTGGGTAGACCCCTACCACCAACGGGGATAGATTTCTTCAGGACAGCAACCGAGTACCTTGGAGGCCTATGATTCCAGATAAACCGAGTAAGGGCCTTCTGGAAATTGGATAGGAGGGTAGCAGGGACAGCAACTGGTAGGGTTTGAAAGAGGTACAGCCATTTGGGTATGATATTCATTTTTACTGCAATGATCCTACCCAGCCAGGAGATAATAAGGCAGTTCCAAGAAGCCAAATCAGATTGAGTTTTGGAGAAGAGAGGTGGGAAGTTCTCTTGGTAGAGGAGATCGTATCGGGATGTGAGATAGACTCCCAGATATTTTATTTTCCTAGTCTGCCATTTAAATTTGAAAGAGGACAGTAACACTTCGACCTCCTGGGGGGGGAGACATGGAGCAATAGGGCCTCTGATTTTGTATAATTTATTTTATAGCTAGATACGTCACCATAGGCATGAAGAACATTATACAGGTTGGGGAGGGAGATTGCTGGTTGGGAAAGTGAAAGCAGGACATCGTCCGCAAAACGTGAAATTTTAGAGTAGATGTCCCCCACCTGAACACCATAAATATTAGAATTATAACGGATTTGAGAGGCCAATGGCCTCAAGAGCCACCTTCATAAAGCCCCAAGAGATCCTATCGAACGCTTTTTCAGCATCCAGAGAGAGGATTATAGTGGGAGATCTCCTGGTGTTTGCAATGTCTATAATACCAATGGCCCTTCTGGTGTTGTCCCTCGCCTGGCGCCCCGGAATAAATCCCACCTGGTCGTAGTGGATCAACGAGGGGAGGAATTGCCAGAATCTTAGTGAAAATCTTTAGATCCAGGTTGAGAAGGGAGATGGGTCTGTAGCTGGTACAATGAAGTGGATCCTTTCCATCTTTTGGGATCACAACAATTCTAGCTTTGAGCATTTCGGGTGGGAAGGGGGTTCCTTGAAGGACACCATTGTACAGGGAAAGCAGGTGGGGGGCAAGCACACTCGAAATTTTTTTATAATAAGCTGCTGTAAATCCATCTGGGTCTGGGGATTTTCCATTTTTTTGTGATTTAATAGTAAGCTGAATTTCATCTAATGTAATTTCCTCGTTGAGGAATTAGAGGGCCTGTGGGGACAATTTAGGAAGTTTAGATTTAGCAAGGAAGTCTGATATCAACGAGGCGTGGGATAGAGACAGGGGGAGATGGAACATTATAAAGGGCGGAGTAATATTTCTGGAAAGCCTCTCTGATTGCAGCAGGGTCATGGAGGAGCTGGTTATTAGAATCACAAATCGATATAATATTTTTGTGGGTCCTTTCTGAACGAAGCCGTGCAGCGAGAAATTTATCCGCCGTATCCCCCTTTTCTTAGAAGGATTGTCGGAGCCATTTAAGGCATTTGGCTACCTGCTTGGAGAGAAGAAGATCTAATTGGGCCTTAGTCTCCCGGAGGGCTAGCAGAATAATGTTATTAATTTTAACTGGAAAAAGTGACACAGCAAATATCTGAAAATGTGTTTTGTTATTGAGGTTCAACTCCAAAGCAAGCAGCCATTTTATGTTGCTTTACAAGCAATGTTAAGAAAAATAAAAAATGCTGAGATCACTTTAATTATTGTGCTTAACCAGACTATTTACAAAGTAATGCAATGACTAATTATCAACAAACATCCCAATGAAATATTCACTAAAGTGCATATATATCAAACTGTTTTAGTCTTTCAGTTATAAATTCATAGGTTCTACTAAATACATTCACTCAAGCTCAGGGCCGGATTAAGGGAATGGAGGCCCCTGGGCTAAGGGCGCCTCCATTTCACAGTGAGGTCCCCAATGTGAGCCACCCGCTCCCCCCCAAGCGCTTACCTGTCACTGTAGTCCTCCGTCCCCGGCGCGCTGTAAGCTCCTTACTGAGGAGATCTCGCGAGAGTTCACTCGCGAGATCTCCTCAGTAAGCAGATTACTGAGCGCCAGGGACGGAGGACTACAGTGACAGTGCTCAGCAGCATTGATCAGGCTGGGGGCGCCCCCGCCCCCGGACTGATCAATAATGCTGCTGAGAACTTTGAAGGGCCCCCTGGATGCCCGAGGCCACTGGGCTATAGCCCAGTTAGACCTCGGGTTAATCCGGCCCTGCTCAAGCTCCATAAACATCTCAATACAGAACTCTTGTATTTCCTGGACTCTGCCAGAAATCAAATCAGGCTGACTGCAAATGAACCTGAAAATGGTTTGTATAACCCCATATAAACTGAAAGTTAAGTAGTTCACGTACACTAATTATTATAAAGCATGGTTTATTATAATAATAAATAGGGTGTATGCTATTCTAAATAAAGACAAACAGGCACATTCAGTGCAAGTGGAGTTTAATCATGATTTAAATAATCAGACTCAAAAGAGCAACAATCCAGAAAGAGGAATGTTGGCTCAAAAATAGGACAGCTGGGATTTATACATTTATGGAAAATTTTTAAATAATAAGTGCTTATACTTCTCCCTGCATACAGAAAGAACCTTTAAAAATGGACTTAGAAGGATTTAGTTAAACTCTCTCTGTTCAGTAATAAACAAGGCACAAAGTGTTACAAAGTTGCTTTACAATGAACCTAAGATGAAACTAAAAGAATCAAAACAAAGTTTGTGGTTTTGGAACACCGGGGGAGGAACTATTCAGTAGTCAGTGAATTTACAGGAATTTGAGAGAATATTTAACTATTAATCTCTATATCCCAGCCAATGAAACTCTGTAAATATAAGCTTGTATCACTGATTTGGGATGATATGTACACTGTTTTTAAGAGATAACACACAGAGTGAAGAGGTACACACAAGACTATATACATAGGCCTGCTGATGATCATAAAGCTTACTTCAACCCACATTAACAGAGGTAAAACTCAGATACATTAATACACTGTTGTCAATCTAATGAGAACTGTACTGAAATTAATACATTTTCTCTTTTTCAGAGATTTATTGTTTTACCTCTACAATGCATCTTTTCATCGGTGTCACTTTTCTTCTTGCAACTGCAATCCCTACGCCCCATTCAGCCCAAGCCGAGACTGATCTCAGCACAGTGCAAACAGCAAAGGTCAGAACTATTCAATATATTTATTAACATATATAGAAATTGTATTTGATCTTTAATGAAAGGGAGAATAAAGCTACATTTCTAAATGTCTATCGAGGTACAAAAGGTAAAACATAGAATATGTCTCATCCTCCTTTTATATTAATGGCTCATTGTCATGAAAAAATTATTTATCTTAATAATGTTTAAATTCTTTTACCACTGTGCTTTCAACTACATCTGCTCAAACTTTGTTTTTAGCATTATCTATACTTTCAGTAAAATTATATTTTCTTATATTATTCCCAAACTTTCTACCCACCAGTTTTAGACACTATCCTCTTGTTTTAGAATTTAATTTATGCTGGAAAAAGTTGTTTGCTGAAATTATGTTATTATGTAGGCAAGTATGTGCTGTTGTCATTGCTTTGAGTGGCTCCCCTCCTGTGTACTTCAGTACTTGCAGACAAGAGAACTGATGTACATAGAAACAAATACTTCCTACATCACAGTAGAATAAATAAATTTACAAGTAGAAAATATAGATGGGAAAAGGTGGTCATTGTTGTTGGAATGGGATTTCATGATGCACTAGTTTTTTGTTTTGTTTTTTAAATGTATATATTAGAAACCAGTAAGTGATTTAGTACCAACTGTTTCCAATCCAAATACACAATAATCTTTAATATATACATGTTTGGTTATTGTTTCCAGTTATCATTGATAAAGTCATGTATCCCACAAGTTTATTGGATCACTAAAACGTGGGGCCTACTGTCACATCCCCTGGCTTTTGCTAGCCACTCATGGATGTACCGCAAGCAGAGTACCTGATCCCATTGGAGGGCTGGTTTGTGAGTGGCTCTGGGACTAAGAAATTCTGGATTGCATATAAGTCAGAAAAGATTTCCTGCAGATCTCCATAGCAAAATAAGAGAGTGTAATCATAGTTAAAAGAATAGACAAGGTTAGGTCAGGTAGTGAGATAAATTAGGCAGTAGAGAAGGCCTCATTGTTAGCTTTAGTCAAACCAGTGGTTGAAGTGAAAATATAATAGAATCCCTCTGATCCGAAACGCGTTGGTTGAACGGAGAGGCGTCTTCTTAGGACTATCTGGGGATCCATTCTAGCTGTTTGAGAGTTTACTGGAATCGGATAAACCAACTTTTCCTCTCACCCTAAATGCTGTTTGAATCTTCTGTTGTGGTACACTCCTAGAAGCACATCAACCTTTGTTTTTATATTTTATATATTTTAATAAATGATATCATGCTACGAATTTTTTTATCTTTGTGATTATGTTTTCACCGTTGGAGTGTTTTGTGGAGGAAGATATCGCCTTTACCATCAGATGTGATTAGATGTGCTGTGTTTCAAGAATTCATCTTGTTAGCCTATTCCCTGCGGGGACCCCCTCACGTGGCTATATTTATCATCTGGCCACCTAAGACACACTTGGAAGAGGGATAAAGTCCCCAGGGCCACTTTAGAGATCTTTTATCACTCTGTTGGGACAATATTGCTCTATGTATTTCTCTATGTGTTACAGTGATCCATTTTCGTGATGCTGGCATTCATGTATATGTGATCCATCTAGCGCCATGAGCTATACTTTTTGTCTATGTATATGTTTCTATTTGAGAAGCAGGTGGCTTCTTTTGTGTATCTTAGGCAGCTCCTTGGAAATACATCAGCGCCCATGCTTGATATAATTCTGTTTAGAAGTGAAAATATAGATGTGGCAGTAGGAGAAGGGGCGTTATGGCATACTACCATATAGCAGCCCACTTCAAGCACTGAGTCAAGCACTAGCATCGCACCAGAAACCATGGAACAGGACCTCTAATTAGGTAGTTAGCAAACCATACTTCCGAGATTAAAAAAAAACCTAAACAGGTAGAGGATGACTGAGGTGAATGTGAGTCAGCAATGTTATTTCATTCCTCTACTGATTTCTATGGTTAAGAGGCTTGCCTAGCAGGTTAGGTCTCTGCATTTGCTTCCTGTCACTGTGATCAGAGTTTGTGCTAGAGAGTGGAAAAAGAACCTTGTGTGTAGATACAAAGAAACATGACAACCTGCGTTCACAAAAATATGAGCAGATCTAACACATGGTGAGTAAGAGAAGCAAGTCTGTTGTATAAAATTAACCACCACCCTACCTCCTAACGACCTACAGCATGAAATCTGCATGGGCATTGTTTGGGGAAAGCACTCAATAACCTGGGGGCATAATAATTTTCAGATTTGAACCACAATCTTTCCTCAGGACCTTTCTAGAGTACAACATGGAAACATGGTGAGTATCTAAGGGTGAAAGGTAACCAATTCTGTACTCACTTTAACTTTGGGCTCCTATGTCTTCCAGGTTTCCCATGACAGCATGTTACATTTCATACTCTAAAACTGATGCATCAGTTTTTCTGCCCTATCCAGTTATTTTGTATGTTCAAGGCTACACCATGATACCAATTATTAGCGTAGGGAGCTCTGTCCTTATCCCTGGCTAGAAGAGCTGTACTACTGAATAAAGTCCATGCCTATTGGCCAAGTTAATTATAGCCTTAATTGGCAGACTCAGTGCAGTCTACATCATTTTCCAGTTTGGCCACCCTGCTAATATCACCCCATATGATTGGTCCAGTCATTCAATTACCTATTTGAATTTATGGCAGGAATGTAAATTGCACTTGGCTCTATATAAAACTGGTTAATAGCCCAAGCTAGTGTGTAACCTTCAAGTTGTGTGTGTAACAAAACAGCTCACATAATAACTAGATGAGCAATAAACTCCATCTACATTAAGATCCGGCTTTGTTCTGGTGAGAAGGCTGTTCTACTGACTTCCTGTCAGATTAACTAACTGACTCTGATCCATTCATCGACTGTCCTCATTGAGCCCTGCCTTCTGTCTTAGTGCTCTGTTCAGGGAACTGCTGTCAAATTTTAGCAGCCTATCTTTAAGGAAAATAATGCAGGTGGCCCAGTGACCGAGCACAAGGTAGCCCACTATGGGAATGGCATATGCCCCCCTGTCCCCCAGTCCAGCCTGCCCCTGATTTAAACAGATACTACAACAGGTACACACTACCTGGAAGTATAAGCGTTTCATTTACCCCCTATGACCGACGCTGCAGAACCCTTGTGGTGCCTTATAAATAAATCATAATAATAATTTTGGTTGACATTTGCACACAGTTAGTGACTGGTTTTACCAAGCAGCACCTTTAGGAGTGATTAATGACAACAAGCTGATATTTAGTGAACCCACATAGAGCATGGTGGACGATTGTGCGCGGCAAAAAAGCCCATTCCATCATACACACACAAAAAAAGCAGACTATATGGTCTTTTCTTTTCATCCACTAAATTCAATGTTTTCTATTTATTTTGGTGTTCACAAGGTGGCACCATCATTTCACACACCAATCATGAGCACAACTTATTTTCCGCAAACACAGTGTTCTTGTTACCAAGAATTCAGCACATACATGAATGTACTTTCATTAACTAGGTTGAAGTGGCAGGGTAGAAACCTCCAGTACTGAAGTTGGGAGACAAAATAAAGTTTTTCATTTTACAGACAACTTTCTTAAGTTGCTTTTTTGCTTAAAACTCTTCCTCTCTCTCTTTCTCTGCAACTGTCTCTCTATACGCTTTTTGTGCTATACAGCTGTCCTTATTTTATCTTACTTTTTTCTGCCTGTTGAGTGTGTTCTTTCTCTCACTGCTTCCCTCTAAACTGCTCTATGTTTTCTACTTTATAATTGTTTTTGTCTTTGTTCCCTTCTCTTTATCTCCTGTATTGTGTCTTACTTTCTCTGCCTCTTAGCACCTTCGATTTTTTTTCCTACTCACTCTACACAATCCCTTCTGCTCGTTCAATTAAGACAAGAGCACGGGGAAAACAGCATCCAGACCCCAGAGCTGTGGACATAATGACGCTTATTCAATTAGGAAAGTAAAGCAAAAAAAGGGAGAACGTTTGCTCCTGGTAAAATATTGTTACAATGCAAGGGATGCAAATTAGTTTATTATTTTGCACATAAATTAAATACTGGCTGTGTTTTCATGTAGTACACAAATACTTCCTATCTTTATTTTTACACTGAAATTTAAAGTTTATCTAGGACATGTCCTTCTCCAAATATAAATCTGTCACTATATTTTAAATTTACCTCCCCTCCAATGTAAGATGGTTTTGCCCAGGTGCAAAGTTACTCCTATTTTTGCTTTACTTTTCTTAAAAAAATCAGGCCCTATGTGTTCTTCTAGTACCTATTCAGAATTCCTTTTCATAGAATGCAGCTCTATAAATAAACAGTTCCCTCTGTGAAGGGAGTCGTGAAATTACTTCTCTTTATATGTTGACTTCAATTGGTGGTACGTTTGGAGCAAGTCTTTAACAGCTCAACATTCCAAGAACACTTTCCCTTCCATTAAGTATGATGTGAGAGCAGAATGCTATAGGAATGTTTTTCTGCTTCAGGACCTGAAAACACTGGTTGCTATTACCAAGTAAATAGAACTAAAAACACAGTTACTGTGACACATGATGTGCAGTTTTTGCTTATGGATATTGTATTTAGTTCAGATAGAAACATTAGGCAAGTAAAAGCAGAAGATTAATGTTTGCTATACTAGGACTGGCGTCTGCAGTCTGGAAATAAAGTAAATATGATGCATGAACATTTAACATTTATGGAGCACTTCTGTGTTATGATGGAGAATAACCCTTTACAATGTGCTGAATTATGAAGTGTTGCTTCAGAGAAAGACATTTAAAGCACAAAAAGAAAATGAATTTAAAAATATTGTGGTCAGTGTATAAGTGGGGTGCTTGGTCTGCCTGGAGTGGACAATTTGACAACAGAAGAGTATGATCATATAAACCAAGTTCCACATGAAACACTTTGTGGTATTTGGAGAAAAATCAATTGCTGGAAGAAATAATTATGTGATTTAAAATAGCAGTGTTATAAAATACATGTGTTCAGAAATTATTAAAATACTACAGAATTACCTGTTTTCCTTAAAAAAAAAAAAAAGGAAAGAAAGAAAACTCATGTGGTCAAGAGGAAAACATGAGAAAGATTGAATAAAAATAATGTCTTGAAGTATGTTTGTAATAAAGGCTCTTAGAGGAGTGTTTTGCAGTCCTAACAAGAGAAAGAGCCTGCCCTAAAAACCTGTGTGAAAGTATTCTGATTGCACCAAAAAAAGAGCAATAAGTTGTGGTGTTGAATCAAAAACTTATTGTAAGTCTGCAAGAAGTAGAATAAATTAGAGCATGTTTAAAGAAAGGCTAAAGCAAAATAAAGCGCACATCAGAGAAAGTAGCATATCAAACCCTGATATTGAAAAAAATACACTCTTTTTCAATTAACTCACACACCCCAAGGGGGGAATTTAATTCCCCCCAGAACATCGCTGTGTTAAACATATTGCCATTAATATGGTAAATGTAATGCAGACTCCTGCTCACGGTACTTATGCGCACTATTACTGTAGTAACGGTAATAGTGCACAGGCTGCGTTACTTTAGTCAGTAACGCGTCCAATTAAATTTTCCCCTCAAGAGTGCTTTGAAAAAAAAAGAGAAATGCATCACTTATTGCAGACTCATGCTGAGTGGGTAAAAGAGAGAGAGTCTGCACAAGAGAATGATGGAGAAATCTGCAAGAAAGATAAAAAAGTTATATAAATATGAAGCACCGGTAATAAAATTGGTTTGGCAAGATGCCATGAGAGAAGGCCGAGCAGTCACATATCGCATGCTTAAGAAACACGGCTTCATCATCATCATTTATTTACATAGTGCTGTACAGAAAATATTTGCCACTCACATCAGTCCCTGCCCCAATGTAGCTCACAGTCTAAATTCCCTAACACACACACGGGCTAGGGTTAATTTTGTCAGCAGCCAAATAACCAACTAGTATGTTCTTGCAGTGGGTGAGGAAGCAGGAGCACCCGGACAAACCGATGGAAACACGGGGAGAACATACAAACTCTACACAGATAAGGCCGTATTTGAGAATCAAACTCATGAACCCAGCACTGTGAGGCAGATGTGCTAACCTCTGGGTCACTGTGTTACCTCGCCACCAAGGAGCCTCACAGTCATCATGGAGAAACTTCCTAATGTGAAAAGAATTGTAATGAGAATTTGAGAAATTCCAATCACAAAGATAAACAGCTGTTAATTTTGCATATGAGAAATGAAATGCAGCTTGGAGAGCTCAGAAAAGGGTCAAGTGAGGTCTACGTATGTCTGAGACAGCAGAGTTCCAGTAGAGACCAGGAACCGAGAGACTAGAGTTCTCAGCAGATTAGTTGCATATGTGTTAGAAAGTGTTGATGAAGTAAGGCAGTGTCCTGAATGGGGGCTAGGTGTTTATTATTTTCAATTTGTGGTCTGCTGTGAATGAAAGCACCTTCATGTTTAAAAATTTTTTGGCTGGAGACCCCTAAATGGCGCCCAAACACTGCACCACTGACTTAGGCTGCATGCTTTGAGTCACACGGCGCTCATTCTGCTCACAACCGAAGACCGACACGCTCACCTGTTCCTCATTGATTTTTACTTCAGCTGCTGGCGTCCTGGCTTTGGTTTTGCACATGCGCAGACTTCTAAACCTTTGTATCCTCTGCATGTTTTCCATTGGCTATCAGCTTGGCTCCAAACTTGAAAAGGCATTTTTCCTCAGTGCCTGTTGATCAAGTTACCTGCCTGATTAGACTTTGTCTTGTCTCCTGAGCGTTCACCTTGGATCCTCAGTGCCTCCTTGTCCTCGTTACCTTGCTGGCTGGACTGTTCACGCTGCACTTGTCTCTGCTGTGCTGCTGTACTACAGGCTGTACTGCCCAAGCCGCACTAGTTCCTGTTATCCTGCTGGCTGAATTGTTCACCCTGCATCTGTCTTCACACTGCCATTTGGCTGAAGAGTTTACGCTCCACCTGTCTCCATCGTGCCGCTGGCCAAAGAGCTTACACTCCATCAGTCTCCACTGGCCCGCTGACCAAAGAGCTTGCACTCCATCTGCCTCCATTGTGTCTCTCTATAACATCATATCTTCTTACTCCCCTAGAGTCTCACCTGACACTCCTGGTAGGTGCTGCGGTCTGCGGGCGGACGCCGCTAAGTCCAAATCACCTTGCGGTGGTCACTGGTGAATACCATCCGTCCGTTAGACTCCGCGCCCTGCTGGGCAGACCCAAGAATCCAGGTTACCAAACAGTGACAGTATCAACAGGCTATGATGGATTCTACTGGAGAGCCTTCTGCCAAAGACATGCTTCAACATTTACTTAACCGACAACAACTCCTTCAGTGTTTGCAAACACTTTCTTCCAGAATGGATTCTATTCAAGTTGCTGCTTCCACACCTCCTGCTGTCATTCCAGAGCCCGAACCTCCTGTTCTCGAGATACCCGCCAACTCCACCTCTACTCTTTGGATTCCTTCTCCTTCTAAGTTCGATGGGGACCCCAAGATTTTAGAGGTTTTCTCAACCAGTGTTCGATTCAATTCGAACTACAACCTCAGAATTTTCCTACCCAAAAGGCTAAAGTCGCTTATCTAATATCCTTGCTTTCTGGTCAGGCCCTGGCCTGGGCTTCTCCCCTCTGGGAGCGGGATGATCCACTCCTTTCTGACAGTGCTGCCTTTATAGTTGCATTTTGAAAACATTTTGATGAGCCTGGTCGTGTTACATCTGCTGCATCTAGTATCCTTAGACTATGCCAGGGGTCATGATCCATGGCTCAATACGTCATCACTTTTTGCACTTTGTCATCCGAGTTGCGGAATAATGACCTTTTGGCAAGGACTATCCGATAAAATCAAGGACGCTCTGGCCTCTCAGGAACGTTCTGTGCCTAGGACAACACCTAGTTACTGTTCTTCAACTTCTGAGGATGAACCTATGCAACTAGGACAGTCATGCTGGAGTCCAGAGGAGCGCAACCGAAGATTTAAGAACAAACTGTGTATTTATTTTGCCGATCCGTGTCATATGCTTAACAACTTCCCCAAGAAGTCGGGAAACGCCAAAGCCTAATTTGCTCCGGAGAGGTCAGATTGGGTAATATTAAATCCTCTCCTCAGTCCAGTTTACCTAAGGTCTGTTCCTTCCCCATTACATTGTATGGCCCATCAGGTCCCATCCATTTCTATGCCTTATTGGATTTAGGAGCTGATGGGAACTTTATTTCTCTTTCCCTCGTGTCTCAAAGTTCTTTGGCTACATCTTCCCTAGAGCATCCTGTTTCTGCTACTGCTATTGATGGATCCCGTATCTCCAACGGTCTTATCAAGATCAGCACGAAGCCTATCCTTTTGCAAGTAGGAGCACTACATAAAGAGATGATATCTTTCCATGTTTTACCGTCCTCTACCAGTCCGGTCATCTTGGGGCTGCCCTGGCTCCAACAACATTCGTCTCAAATGGATTGGTCTACTTCCTAAGTCTTATCCTGGAGTCCAAACTGTTTTCAAAATTGTCTTTCTCGTGTTCACCATCTGGCCTCTACTAGCATTTCGTCAGAAGTCAAGGATGATCTTCTTAGAAAGCAATATTCATCATTTTTGGATGTTTTTGATAAAACCAGTTCTGAACACTTTCCTCCTCATCGAGCCTGGGACTGCCCTATTGACCTTCAACCTGGTCAAATTCCTCCTCAAGGCCGTGTGTACCCCTTATCGTTGCCAGAGACCCTAGCCATGTCTGACTATGTTCAAGAGAATCTCCAACGTGGTTTCATCGACCTTCTTCTCCTGCCGGGGCCGGATTCTTTTTCATTAAGAAGGACGGTTCTCTCCGACCGTGTATTGATTTCAGAGGCCTTAATGCTATAACGATTAAGAACCGATATCCCATTCCACTCATTACTGAACTCTTTGACCATATAAAGGGGGCCAAGATATTTACCAAGTTGGACTTTAGAGGAGCCTATAATCTTATCAGAATCAAAGCAGACGATGAATGGACAACGGCCTTTAACACCCGTGACGGCCACTATGAATATCTGGTGATGCCCTTTGGTTTGTGTAACACCCCAACGGTGTTTCAGAGTTTTGTTAATGAGATTTTTAGGGACCTCCTCTATGTCTGTATTGTAGTCTACCTAGATGACATCTTGATTTTTTCTCAGAATATCCAGTCACATCATCTTCATGTGGCAGAGGTTCTCTCATGACTCCGCAAGAATCAACTTTTTTGTAAACTTGAAAAATGTTTGTTTGAACAACCACAGATGTCGTTTCTTGGCTATATAGTTTCTGGCACGGGACTGGAGATGGATCCGGCGAAAGTGCGAGCCATTATTAAGGGGTATTCTACCATTGTGGCACCCATTGTGTCCCTTACACGGAAGGGCGCCAATCCTAAATCCTGGCCTCCGGAGGCCCTAAAAGCCTTTGAATTTCTTAAAGAAAAGCATTCTCTTCAGCACCTATTCTTCAGCAACCCAACACCTCTCAACCGTTTTTTCTTGAAATTGATGCCTCAAATGTAGGAGTAGGGGCTGTTCTTTCTCAAAAAATCTCATCTTAATCAGTTTCATCCCTGTGCGTTTTTTCTCCAGGAAATTTCTACCGGCAGAGAAAAATTATGCTATTGGAGATAAAGAGTTACTTGCTATTAAAATAGCCCTGGAGGAGTGGCGCTATCTGTTGGAGGGAGCTAGACACCCCGTCACTATTTTTAAAGATCATAAAAATCTTCTGTATTTGCAATCTGCGCAGTGTCTAAATCCTAGACAAGCTAGATGGTCTCTTTTCTTTTCTTGTTTTGATATCCGTAGCACATGTAAACCTGGAGAGAAGAACAAACGTGCTGACGCCCTATCTCGGGCTTTCAGTGTTGATGCTAATAAGGAGGAAACATCATCTCATCCTATTCTGGATCCCAAGTGCCTACTCACATCTACTTTGACTACTGTCTGTTCACCACTGCCTGGGAAGACTTTTGTTCCAGCTAATCTTCGGAGAAAACTTCTAACATGGACTTTATTACCGACCCACCCCCTAGTAAGAAACATAACATCTGGGTTGTGGTAGATCGGTTTTCAAAGATGGCTCATTTTATTCCACTCATTGGCCTTCCTTCCTCCTCAGTCCTTGCTGTGCAGTTCATTAAGGCGATCTTTCGATTGCATGGTTACCCCGCTGAAATTGTCACGGATCATGGCGTCCAGTTTGTGTCTAAATTCTGGCGAGCCTTGTGTAAACTTCTTGGCATCCAATTGAATTTTTCATCTTCCTATCACCCTCAGTCTAATGGACAGACTGGGCGCGTTTATCAAAATTTGGAGACCTTCCTCAGAATATTTTCCTCTGCTAATCAAGATGATTGGGTATATCTTCTACCTTGGTCTGAATTTGTACATAACAACGCACTTCACGAATCAACTTGTGCATCGCCCTTTTCGATTGTTTATGGCATCCATCCATCCTTTCCTAAGTTTACTTCCCTCCCTCCCACGCAGGTTCCTGCCGTTAATACCTTTCAGTGCAGATCTGTGTCAATTTGGCATCAAATAAGGAATTGTCTCAGGAAATCTTCTAAACATTATAAGTTTGCGGCTAATAGGAAACGCCGGGCTACACCTGCTTTCAAGATTGGTGATAAAGTATGGCTTTCTACAAAGAATATTCGCCTCAAAACTCCTTGTATGAAGTTAGCTCCTCGATTTATTGGCCCCTATGCCATTTCCAAAGTCATTAATCCAGCATGTGTTAAATTATCTCTACCAGCCGCCCTTCGGATTTCTAATTCCTTTCATGTCTCGTTGTTGAAACCACTGATCATCAACCGCTTCTCCTCTACCCGTACTTCCTCTACGGTGCCCAATGTTCATCTGGATCAGGAGTTCGAAATTAAGCAGATTTTGGATTCAAGATTCTGTAAAGGAGGATTTAAGTATCTAGTAGACTGGAAGGGTTTCGGTCCCAAGGAGTGCTTCTGGATCCGCGCAGCGGATGCTCATACTCCGATTCTTCTTAAGAACTTTCACAAGAGATTCCCACTGAAGCCGAACCCAAGGTGTGCGGTGCCCACCTTTAAAGGGAGAAGGTACTGTCAAACGGCGCTCATTCGGCTTCCACAACCGAAGACCAACACGCTCACCTGTTCCTCATTGATTCTTACTTCAGCTGCTGGCGTCCTGACTTTGGTTCTGCGCATGTGCAGACTCTAAACCTTTGTGTCCTCTGCATGTTTTCCATTGGCTTGGCTCCAAACTTGAAAAGGCATTTCCCCTTTCTCCTCAGTGCCTGTTGATCAAGTTACCTGCCTGATTAGACTCTGTTCACACTGCACTTGTCTCCGCTGTGCTGCTGTACTACGGGCTCAACCGCTCAAGCTGCACCTGCCTCCATTACCTTGCTGGCTGGACTGTTCATGCTGCACCTGTCTCCGCTGTGCTGCTGTACTATGGGCTCAAGCAGCACCTGCCTCCATTATCTTGCTGGCTGGACTGTTCACGCTGCACCTGTCTCCGCTGTGCTGCTACACTATGGGCTGTACTGCTCAAGCTGCACCTGTCTCCGTTACCCTGCTGGCTGGACTGTTCACGCTGCACCTATCCTCATTGTGCCGCTATACTGCGGGCTGAATTGCTCAAGCTGCACCTGTCTTCGTTACTCTGCTGCCTGGACTGTTCACGCTGTACCTGTCTCCATTGTGCTGCTACACTACAGGCTGTACTGCCCAAGCCGCACTAGTCCCTGTTATCCTGCTGGCTGAATTGTTCACCGTGCATCTGTCTTCACACTGCCATTTGGCTGAAGAGCTTACACTCCACCTGTCTCCATCGTGCCACTGGCCAAAGAGCTTATACTCCATCAGTCTCCACTGGCCCGCTGACCAAAGAGCTTACACTCCATCTGCCTCCATTGTGTCTCTATATAACATCATATCTTATTACTCCCCTAGGGTCCAGCCTGACACTCCTGGTAGGGGCCGCGACCTGCAGGCAGACGCTGCTAAATCCAAATCACCTTGCGGTGGTCATTGGGGAATACCATCCGTCCGTTAGACTCCACTCACTGCTGGGAGTAGCGCCAAGTTGGGGCAGACCTAAGAATCCAGGTTACCAAACCATGACACTTTGTTTATAAAAGAGGCTCAAATTTATGTGACCTGTTGGTCAAAACAGACTACACAATTAAACCCATATCTCATGCCACGCACAGGCTATCAGTGCGCTGACTGTGTCAATTGTTAAAAATCTCATCATGTGTCAAACGTTTACACATTCCAATATCCATCATAGAGAGTCAGGAATCAGTACCCCCCTGCCCCCCCCGGTCCAGCCCGCCCCTGAGTTTTGGAATCATTCTGGAGCCAGAATGCAGACTGCACTGTCAGAGCTGGATTAATAGCAAGGCTGAAGCAAGACTGTAAACTGCTGGAAACCAGGTTGGCGTGTGAAATACAACATTGCAATGGCAACAGGTAAGGGCTCCAGAAAGTCCTTTTATAGTTGTTGTTGATTCCTGATTGGAGACTGTGGGGAAAATCAAATTAGATCTATCTTTTCAAAACATTGGGATATACTCAGAAGAGATCCTATATTGGGTACTTTATTACCTGATAAACCAGAAATTAATTTTTATAAAAGCAAAAAATTTAAAAGATCTAATAGCACCAAGCGTGCTTCAAAAAAAAGAAAACTAATCTAATCTTTTGGAATCCAAAGATAGTATTAAATGCAATAACTGTAGTATATGTAACTACACAAGTGTCATTAGTAAGGTATTTTATAACTTTGACAATAGTAAAAGTTATAATATTAAAGATTTGATGAAT
Organism: Mixophyes fleayi; assembly: GCF_038048845.1. Classification (NCBI taxonomy): domain Eukaryota; kingdom Metazoa; phylum Chordata; class Amphibia; order Anura; family Limnodynastidae; genus Mixophyes; species Mixophyes fleayi. Next base: position 120,484,235 of record NC_134407.1, on the reverse strand, counting down.
TGTGTTTCATCATCAGCATTTTACCTTTTGGAATGCACTTGCGGTCTGAGATATGTGAGAAAAACCAAAAGATTATTAAAACTGCGGATTCAAGAACATGTAAGAAATCTAAAAAATAAAATAGCGAGTCATACTGTGTCTAAACATTTTCTGGATTTTCCGAAATGTGTAAAATTTATGGCCATTGAACACGTTGTATTGGGCCCGAGAGGGGGGGACATCCAGAAAAAATTAGCACAACGGGAGATGTTCTGGCTCTACAAATTGGGCAAATTATCTCCTCAAGGGTTAAACGAGGGTTATGAGGTAGTCCCATTTTTATAGATAGAGCCCAATATATAAGAATTGCGTCGATGTCCCAATATTTATGGACTTGACTGTATATATATATATATATATATATATATATATATATATATATATATATATATATATATATATTATGATTCCTCCCCCATTTATGGAGGTTCCTTAAATTATTTGCTGGCTTAATTGACAATTCTTCATTTGAAAGACCTGGAAGTAGCTCGCGGACATACCCCGTAATAATTGCGACCATACACATTCTGGGGAATGCAGACCTCTGCCGTCCCTGGCATAAATTGTCACTGCAGCAACACAAAGGGGGTACATTTATGTGGATACATTTGTTATAAATGTAAGTGACAACATTGCAAGGAATATACAGTGTTTTTATAAAGGATAATGTGATATAGATATTTTTTTCCTCATTTGGCTCTCTGGGATTTCAAACCTTTTAATAAGAACACTACAAACCATGTCAGTTGGAGAAAGCTGCAATCTTACTGATATATGTGGATTGAGAGAATAAGATTGTATATGAAGGCTCATTCTTTTTCTAACATGTGAGTGACATGAAGTTTAATTTTATCCAAGAATATTATTGTCAACAGGACTCTATGGGGGGTATTCAATTGTCCGCGGGTTCGAGCGCGGAAAAACTATTACCGTTAATATGGTAATCTCTCGCTGGATTTCAGCTCGCAGCTCCCTGAGCTGCGAGCTGAAATCCAGCGAGTAAATCCCGGGTAATCCTGGGTAATCCTGCGCGGACCGCAGGATCTTCGGCAATCCCGCGGACAATTGAATATGCCCCTTTGAGGAGTCTAAAAACGACATGGGGATAATTTGTTTAAAATGGATATATTCACTTGTGGATTTATATTTTGGACTGTCCATGAGACCCAAATGAAGGAATAAAAGCAGAAAATTTGGGAACTTCATACGAACATTTGAAAAAAATATTATATTAATGACTTAGCTGGGTATTCACAAAGTGTATAATATATTATAAGTTGGTATTTAAGGATATAAGAAATACCCAATGGCCATTTCAGTACACCTATGGTACCTTTATCAATGACTGCTGTATGTGTAGAAACTAGGGGTGTGCACCGGCCACTTTTGGGGTTTTGGGTTTTGGGTTCTGATTAGCTTGAGGTTTTGGGTTCTGATTTGTTTTGCCAAAACACCCCACGAAAGGTTTTGGTTCTGATTTTGGGTTTTGGGTTCTGATTTTTTTTTTAAAAAAAAGCATAAAAAGTGCTAAAATCCATATTTTGTTTTTTTTTTTCACTCCTACACTATTACTAACCTCAATAACATTCATTTCCACTAATTTCCAGTCTATTCTGAACTAGAGATGAGCGCACTCGGATTTATGAAATCCGAGCCCACCCGAACGTTGCCGATCCGAGTCGGATCCAAGACAGATCCGGGTATTGGCGCCAAATTCAAATCTGAAACTGAGGCTCTGACTCATAATCCCGTTGTCGGATCTCCCGATACTCGGATCCTATAAATTCCCCGCTAGTCGCCGCCATCTTTACTCGGGCATTGATCAGGGTAGAGGGAGGGTGTGTTAGGTGGTCCTCTATCCTGCTATATCTCGTGCTGTTCAGTTAAGTTCTGTGCTGTTCAGTTAAGTTCTGTGCTGTGCTGTGCTGTGCTGTGCTCAGTCCAGTGGTGCTGTGTCCTGTGCTCTGTCCTTCTGAGGTCAGTGGTGCTGCTGGGTCCTGTGCTGTGTCCTGTTCAGTCCAGTGGTGCTGTGTCCTGTGCTCTGTGCTTCTAAGGGCATAGTTATTTCCCCAATATTCCAAAGTGTTTAAAAAAATAAAAAAAAGTTATTTAAAAAAAATACAAAAAAATAATTACATTTTTTTTTTTAATTACAACAAAATTTGTACAACCAATCCTGCAGTATAAGCCCATTGGTACTGCAATATTACCAAGTTCACACATTCAGCAGTAAAAGTCCAGTGGTTCTGCAATATTACAAAGTTCACACATTCTGCAGTATCAGTCCAGTGGTGCTGTGTCCTGTGCTCTGTCCTGCTGAGTTCAGTAGTGCTGCTGGGTCCTGCGCTGTGTCCTGTTCAGTCCAGTGGTGCTGTGTCCTGTGCTCTGTCCTTCTGAGGTCAGTGGTGCTGCTGGGTCCTGTGCTGTGTCCTGTTCAGTCCAGTGGTGCTGTGTCCTGTGCTCTGTGCTTCTAAGGGCATAGTTATTTCCCCAATATTCCAAAGTGTTTAAAAAAATAAAAAAAAGTTATTTAAAAAAAATACAAAAAAATAATTACATTTTTTTTTAATTACAACAAAATTTGCACAACCAATCCTGCAGTATAAGCCCATTGGTACTGCAATATTACCAAGTTCACACATTCAGCAGTAAAAGTCCAGTGGTTCTGCAATATTACAAAGTTCACACATTCTGCAGTATCAGTCCAGTGGTGCTGTGTCCTGTGCTCTGTCCTGCTGAGTTCAGTAGTGCTGCTGGGTCCTGCGCTGTGTCCTGTTCAGTCCAGTGGTGCTGTGTCCTGTGCTCTGTGCTTCTAAGGGCATAGTTATTTCCCCATTATTCCCAAGTTTTTAAAAAATAAAAAAAAAGTTATAAAAAAAATTAAAATTAAAAATTAAAAAAAAAAATAATTATAACCAAATTTGCAAAGCCAATCCAGCAGTATATAAGCCCATTGGTACTGCAATATTACCAAGTTCACACATTCAGCAGTAAAAGTCCAGTGGTACTGCTATTACAAAGTTCACTGATTCAGCAGTGTATAAGTCCAGTGGTACTGCTATTACAAAGTTCACTGATTCAGCAGTATAAGTCCAGTGCTACTCTCCTGTGCCACATATAATTTTTAAAGGCTTTGCCGAGTGTGTGTGGCTTAGGGGTACGCTCTCTTGTGCTACATATAATGGAAAACCAAAATTTGGAGGATAAAGTAGGGAAAGATCAAGACCCACTTCCTCCTAATGCTGAAGCTGCTGCCACTAGTCATGACATAGACGATGAAATGCCATCAACGTCGTCTGGCAAGCCCGATGCCCAATCTCCTAGTACAGGGCATGTAAAATCTAAAAAGCCCAAGTTCTCAAAAAATAGCAAAAAGAGAAACTTAAAATCATCTGAGGAGAAACGTAAAGTTGGCAATATGCCATTTACGACACGTAGTGGCAAGGAACGGCTTAGGCCCTGGCCCGTGTTCATGACTAGTGGTCCAGCTTCACCCAAGGATCTAAGCCCTCCTCCCCCCCTACAAAAAATTTAAGAGAGTTATGCTGTCAGCAACAACAACAAAACAGCAAAGAACTCTGCCTTCTAAACAGATGACATCACAAATCCCCAAGGCGAGTCCAAGGGTGTTGTTGGTTGTGAACCCTGACCTTCCCATCACTGTATGGGAACAGGTGACTCCATCCAGCATTTGCAGCACGCCCTCTGCATATGCTGGAAGGATCACCCACAGTCCAGTTACAGATTTGGCTAATGAAGGTGTGAATGTTGTACACTGGGAGGAGGATATTGATGTAGCTGGCGCTGAGGAGGATGTTGATGATTATGATGCAGACAGATACCAAATTGCCTTTCTCAATTTCTATTTATATTCTAGATTATATAACGGCTGAAAAGTTTTCTGTTTTACTCCTAGTGGAGAGGGGATCTGATGCAGACAGATACCAAACTGCCTTTGTCCATTTCTTTGTATATTTGAATTTCTAGTTCTACAGTCTATGCAGGCTGCTTTATTTATATTCAACTACAAGTGTAGGGCGGGGGGGGGGGGGCATAGATAGCCACCAAAGTAACGTGGTCCATTTAATTTCACTTTCTAATTCCACAGTCTGTGCAGCCTGCTTTTTTTATCTTCAAAGTATTTATATTTACAAGCCTTGCAATCTAAATTAATTAACTAGAGGTAGTGACGTGGTAGAACTCCAAAAGGGAGTTTGGAAGCCCCTGTACAAACTGGCTCTATTTTTTAACTGAGTTGTCCCCCCTCCAGTGTGTACTCGGAAAGAGTTTTTAGTGCAGCGGGGAACCTGGTCAGTGAGCGGCGAAGGAGGTTGCTTCCTCACAACGTTGAAAAAATGATGTTTATAAAAATGAATAATCAATTCCTCAATGAAGTACAGCACTGCCCTTCAGACAGTACAGAGGGACTGTGGTTGTGGAGTCCAGCGGGGACGAATTGATAATGTGTGAGGAGGAGGAAGTACACACTGTAGGGGGAGAGGAATCAGAGGTTGAGGATGAGGACGACATCTTTCCTCAGTAGAGCCTGTTTAGTTTGTACAGGGAGAGATGAATTGTTTTATTGGTGTGAGGGCCCAAACAAACCAATCATTTCAGCCACAGTTGTTTGGTAGGCCCTGTCGCTGAAATGATTGGTTTGTTAAAGTGTGCATGTCCTATTTCAACAACATAAGGGTGGGTGGGAGGGCCCAAGGACAATTCCATCTTGCAACTTTTTTTTTGGCATTATGTGACCATTCAACAGTCGTTTGCCATGTTCAAAAAGTAAAAGAAAATGCCAACAAATTCAATAAATTAAATCAAAAGTTAAATGCCCTGTCATTATTTAAAACAAGAGGTTTTGACGTGCTAGAATTAGTGTAGTGTTAAGATGTTATAAACACTACACTTGGAAATTGGAGGAGGTATTGTGGCCCCGGTATCAAATTGGGTACCGGGGCCACCCCACTACGCAGTCCAGATACTTGTTTGGTGGAATTCAGACCAGTTGAGGGTGTATTTATTTTATTGTGGACCCGGTATCAAATTGGGTACCGGGGCCACCCCACTACGCAGTCCAGATACTTGTTTGGTGGAATTCAGACCAGTTGAGGGTGTATTTATTTTATTGTGGCCCAGGTATCAAATTGGGTACCGGGGCCACCCCACTACGCAGTCCAGATACTTGTTTGGTGGAATTCAGACCAGTTGAGGGTTTTATTATTATATTGTGGGGACCACTCTATCTATACCACACTACAACTCTATACCACTCTATTTAATACTTTAATTCTATTTAATACTTTAATTCTATTACTAATTCCCATAAAGAGGAACTGCCGCTTCTATTTAATACTTTAATTCTATTAGTAGTTACCATAAAGAGGAACAAAATAAACCAATTTTACCAAAAGTATAATATGACTTAGACTTACAAACACTACACTTGAAAGATGGTGCCTTTAAATGAAAAAGTCAGTCTTCATTGCACGACTATGTGCAACAGGGACAGTTTTTTTATTTACAAAGTCAACCAATAACACTTCGACCCTGTCTGTCTTTAACATACTTAATGAGATCTCAATGACGAATGGTCTGTACCATGTTTGGAGGAGGTATTGTGGCCCCGGTACCAAATTGGGTACCGGGGCCACTCCACTATGCAGTCCAGATAGAGGTGTATCAGATATTAAACAACGTTGACTGTTGCTGCAAAAATTTTAAATAATATTGTGGGGAACACTACACTACGTAGTCCATAAACTTTTTGGGTGGAATTCAGACCTGTGTAGGGTTTTTTAATAATATTGTGGTGACCCACTCCTCTACGCAGTCCAGGTACATTTATTGGTGCGAATCCTACAAGTTCAGGGTTTTTATTTTATATTGTGGAGACCCACTCTTCTACGCAGTCCAGGTACATTATTCGGTGCGATTCATACCAGTTGATGGTTTTCTTATTATATATATTGTGGTGACCCACTCCTCTACGCAGTCCAGATACATTTATTGCTGCGAATCATACAAGTTCAGGGTTTTTAATATATATTGTGGTGACCCACTCCTTTACGCAGTCCAGGTACATTTATTGGTGCGAATCATACAAGTTCAGGGTTTTTAATATATATTGTGGTGACCCACTCCTCTACGCATTCCAGGTACATTTATTGGTGTGAATCATACAAGTTGATGGTTTTCTTATTATATATATTGTGGTGACCCACTCCTCTACGCAGTCCAGGTACATTTATTGCTGCGAATCATACAAGTTGATGGTTTTCTTGTTATATATATTGTGGTGACCCACTCCTCTACGCAGTCCAGATACATTTATTGGTGCGAATCATACAAGTTCAGGGTTTTTAATTTATATTGTGGTGACCCACTCCTCTACGCAGTCCAGGTACATTATTGGTGCGAATCCTACAAGTTCAGGGTTTTTAATATATATTGTGGTGACCCACGCCTCTACTCAGTCCAGGTACATTTATTGGTGCGAATCCTACAAGTTCAGGGTTTTTAATTTATATTGTGGAAACCCACTCTTCTACGCAGTCCAGGTACATTATTCAGTGCGATTCATACCAGTTGATGGTTTTCTTATTATATATATTGTGGTGACCCACTCCTCTACGCAGTCCAGGTACATTTATTGGTGCGAATCATACAAGTTCAGGGTTTTTAATATATATTGTGGTGACCCACTCCTCTACGCAGTCCAGGTACATTTATTGGTGCGAATCATACAAGTTGATGGTTTTCTGATTATATATATTGTGGTGACCCACTCCTCTACGCAGTCCAGGTACATTTATTGCTGCGAATCATACAAGTTGATGGTTTTCTTGTTATATATATTGTGGTGACCCACTCCTCTACGCAGTCCAGGTACATTATTGGTGCGAATCATACAAGTTCAGGGTTTTTAATATATATTGTGGTGACCCACTCCTCTACGCAGTCCAGGTACATTTATTGGTGCGAATCATACAAGTTCAGGGTTTTTAATATATATTGTGGTGACCCACTCCTCTACGCAGTCCAGGTACATTTATTGGTGCGAATCATACAAGTTGATGGTTTTCTTATTATATATATTGTGGTGACCCACTCCTCTACGCAGTCCAGGTACATTTATTGCTGCGAATCATACAAGTTGATGGTTTTCTTGTTATATATATTGTGGTGACCCACTCCTCTACGCAGTCCAGATACATTTATTGGTGCGAATCATACAAGTTCAGGGTTTTTAATATATATTGTGGTGACCCACTCCTCTACGCAGTCCAGGTACATTATTGGTGCGAATCCTACAAGTTCAGGGTTTTTAATATATATTGTGGTGACCCACGCCTCTACTCAGTCCAGGTACATTTATTGGTGCGAATCCTACAAGTTCAGGGTTTTTAATTTATATTGTGGAAACCCACTCTTCTACGCAGTCCAGGTACATTATTCGGTGCGATTCATACCAGTTGATGGTTTTCTTATTATATATATTGTGGTGACCCACTCCTCTACGCAGTCCAGGTACATTTATTGGTGCGAATCATACAAGTTCAGGGTTTTTAATATATATTGTGGTGACCCACTCCTCTACGCAGTCCAGGTACATTTATTGGTGCGAATCATACAAGTTGATGGTTTTCTGATTATATATATTGTGGTGACCCACTCCTCTACGCAGTCCAGGTACATTTATTGCTGCGAATCATACAAGTTGATGGTTTTCTTGTTATATATATTGTGGTGACCCACTCCTCTACGCAGTCCAGGTACATTATTGGTGCGAATCATACAAGTTCAGGGTTTTTAATATATATTGTGGTGACCCACTCCTCTACGCAGTCCAGGTACATTTATTGGTGCGAATCATACAAGTTCAGGGTTTTTAATATATATTGTGGTGACCCACTCCTCTACGCAGTCCAGGTACATTTATTGGTGCGAATCATACAAGTTGATGGTTTTCTTATTATATATATTGTGGTGACCCACTCCTCTACGCAGTCCAGGTACATTTATTGCTGCGAATCATACAAGTTGATGGTTTTCTTGTTATATATATTGTGGTGACCCACTCCTCTACGCAGTCCAGATACATTTATTGCTGCGAATCATACAAGTTCAGGGTTTTTAATATATATTGTGGTGACCCACTCCTCTACGCAGTCCAGGTACATTTATTGGTGCGAATCATACAAGTTCAGGGTTTTTAATATATATTGTGGTGACCCACTCCTCTACGCAGTCCAGGTACATTTATTGCTGCGAATCATACAAGTTGATGGTTTTGTTATTATATATATTGTGGTGACCCACTCCTCTACGCAGTCCAGGTACATTTATTGCTGCGAATCATACAAGTTGATGGTTTTCTTATTATATATATTGTGGTGACCCACTCCTCTACGCAGTCCAGAAAGATACCTCGTTGCAACGTTTTGGACTAATAACTATATTTTGAGGTGTTCAGAATACACTGTAAATTAGTGGAAATGCTTGTTATTGAATGTTATTGAGGTTAATAATAGCGTAGGAGTGAAAATAAGCCCAAAAACGTGATTTTTAAACTTTTTATGTTTTTTTCAAAAAAAATCCGAATCCAAAACCTTAAATCCGAACCGAGACCTTTCGTCAAGTGTTTTGCGAGACAAATCCGAACCCCAAAAATAATGAAAATCCGGATCCAAAACACAAAACACGAGACCTCAAAAGTCGCCGGTGCACATCCCTATTCTGAACACCTCACACCTCACAATATTGTTTTTAGTCCAAAAGGTTGCACCAAGGTAGCTGGATGTCTAAGCTAAGTGACACAAGTGGGCGGCACAAACACGTGGCCCATCTAGGAGTGGCAGTGCAGTGGCAGACAGGATGGCAGTTTGCAAGAGTTTGCTAGAGGTGCAAGATGGAATTGTCCTTGGGCCCTCCCACCCACCCTGATGTTGTTGAAATAGGATATGCGCACTTTAACAAACCAATCATTTCAGCGACAGGGCCTACCAAACTACTGTGGCTGAAATAATTGGTTTGTTTGGGCCCCCACACCAAAAGAGCAATTCATCTCTCCCTGTACAAACTAAACTGGCTCTACTGAGGCAAGATGTCGTCCTCATCCTCCGATTCCTCGCCCCCTTCAGTGTGTACCAGTGTGAACCTTGCACAACACCGAAATCAGTCTCCACTGCGCTTGACTCAGGCGCATGCCCACTCCTTTGCCTATGTCGTAGGTGGCTGTGTAGGCTTGAATGGCCTTTTGCTGCTCCTCCATCCTCTGCAGCATATAGAAGGTGGAGTTCAAGCGCGTCACTACCTCTTGTTTTAGTTGATGGCAGGGCAGGTTCATGCTTTTTTGATGTAGCAGGAACAGTGAACGTAGTTTAATATCTGATACTAATATTTCTGCACTGCAGGAACAGTGAACGTAGTTTAATATCTGATACTAATATTTCTGCACTGCAGGAACAGTAAACGTAGTTTAATATCTGATACTAATATTTCTGGACTGCCTAGTGAAGTGGAATCTCGACGGGATTTGGTACCGGGGACACAATACCTCCATCAACCGTCTAAATTCCACTGCACAGATGGCGGACACCGGACGCACGTCTAACACCAACATAGCTGTTATAGCGGCAGTTATCCGCTTTGCCATAGGATGACTACTGTCGTACTTCGTGCTCATGGCAAACGACTGTTGGACGGTCAACTGTTTGGTGAAAGACGTAGCGTTCTTACGACTTCCCCTCTGGGAAGATGACCGACTACCAGCAGCAACAGCAGCAGCGGCAGTAGTAGGCGTACCGCTGCAGGATCCTCCGGAAGAATCCCGGATTGAAGAGGACTCAGTCATGCCGGTGACATGGCCTGCAGGACTATCTCTGATGGAGATCGTGGAGAAAATTGACGAGGAGGGTGTTGCTGGTGTGGATACAACAGAACCAAGGGATTTAGGTGTCCCATCTAGGAGTGGCACTGCAGTGGCAGACAGGATGGCAGTTTGAAAAACTAGGCCCCAAAGAGCACATAATGCCAAAAAAAGAGTTGCAAGATGGAATTGTCCTTAGGCCCTCCAACCCACCCTGATGTTGTTGAAATAGGACATGCGCACTTTAACAAACCAATCATTTCAGCGAAAGGGCCTACCAAACTGTGGCTGAAATGATTGGTTTGTTTGGACCCCCCCAAAACGAGCTGGCAATGAAAAAAAAGAGGTGCAAGATGGAATTGTCCTTGGGCCCTCCCACCCACCCTGATGTTGTTGAAATAGGACATGCGCATTTTAACAAACCAATCATTTCAGCGACAGGGCCTACAAAACTGTGGCTGAAATGATTGGTTTGTTTGGGTCCCCACACAAAAAAAGCTATTCATCTCTCCCTGTACAAACTAAACTGGCTCTACTGAGGCAAGATGTCGTCCTCATCCTCATCCTCTACTTCCTCATCCTCACACATTATCAATTCGTCCCCGCTGGACTCCACAACCACAGGTCCCTCTGTAGTCTCTGGAGGCCAGTGCTGTTCTTGATTGAAGAATTGATAATTCATTTTTATGAACATCATTTTTTTAACGTTCTGAGGAAGCAACCTCCTTCGCCGCTCACTGACCAGGTTCCCCGCTGCACTAAAATCTCTTTCCGAGTACACACTGGAGGGGGGACAACTCAGGTAAAATATAGCCAGTTTGTACAGGGGCTTCCAAACTGCCTTTTTTTCCTGCCAGTAAAAATAAGGACTGTCTGACATGTCTACTTGGATGGTGTCAGCAAAGTAATCCTCCACCATTTTTTCAATAGTGACAGCATCCAATGCAGCGACAGTAGACATGTCTGCAAAGGTTGGCAGGTAATTCAGTCCGGACCAGATGTTCTCAGCATCCCCGCCAGCGGGTCTTTTAGGAAAACTGAGCTTTTTCCTCGCAGCCACAGGTGTTGAAGAAAATGAAGGAGGAGCTGTTGGCAAGTCACGGTCCTCTTCAGAGGACAATCTCCTGACCAGCAGGTCTTTCCACCGCTGTAGACTTGTGTCCACCGGAAACAGAGACACAACATACGCTTTAAACCGAGGATCCAGCACGGTGGCCAGAATGTATTCCTCTGACTTTAAAAGAGTGACCACCCTCGGATCCGGGCAAAGCATACAAAGGGCTTCCTCCACAAGAGCTACATGCTTTGTTGAATCGCAATGCTTTACCAGCTCATCCCTCACTTTCTCCAGCTGCTTCTGCAACAGCCTGATCAGGGGATTCACCTGACTCAAGCTGGCAGTGTTGGAACTGACTTCTCGTGTGGCAAGTTCAATCGGCTGGAGAACCTTGCACAACACGGAAATCAGTCTCCACTGCGCTTGACTCAGGCGCATCCCCACTCCTTTTCCTATGTCGTAGGTGGCTGTGTAGGCTTGAATGGCCTTTTTGCTGCTCCTCCATCCTCTGCAGCATATAGAGGGTGGAGTTCCAGCGCGTCACAACCTCTTGTTTGAGGTGATGGCAGGGCAGGTTCAGCCTTTTTTGATGTTGCTCGAGTCTGCGGTAGGCACTGGCAGAATGTCGAAAGTGTCCAGCAATTTTGCGGGCCACCGCAAGCATCTCCTGCACACCCCTGTCACTCTTCAGATAATGCTGCACCACCAAATTTATGTGGGCAAAACATGGGACGTGCTGGAAATTGCCCATATGTAATGCCCGCACAATGTTACTGGCGTTGTCTGACACCACAAATCCCCAGGAAAGTCTAAGTGGGTTAAGCCACTGTGAGATTATTTCCCTCAGTTTCTCTAAGAGGTTGTCAGAGTTGTGCCTCTTATTAAAACCGGTGATACACAACGTTGCCTGCCTTAGAATGAGCAGCCATTGTGGAGATGCTGCTACTGATGCAGCTGCTGCTGTTGCTGTGGAAGGCGATGCATCTACCAAGTGGGCTGTCACAGTCATATAGTCCTTAGTTTGCCCTGAACCACTTGTCCATATGTCCGTGGTTAAGTGGACAGTGGGTACAACCGCATTTTTCAGAGCACTGAGGACACTTGTCCGTACTTCTCTGTACATACCGGGTATCGCCTGCCTAGTGAAGTGTAATCTCGAAGGGATTTGGTACCGGGGACACAATACCTCCATCAACCGTCTAAATCCCACTCCATTGATGGCGGACACCGGACGCACGTCTAGCACCAACATAGCTGTTACAGCCGCAGTTATCCGCTTTGCAATAGGGTGACTACTGTCGTACTTCGTGCTCATGGCAAACGATTGTTGGACGGTCAACTGTTTGGTGAAAGACATAGCGTTCTTACGACTTTCCCTCTGGGAAGATGACCGACTACCAGCAGCAACAGCAGCAGCGGCAGTAGTAGGCGTACCGCTGCAGGATTCCCCGGAAGAATACCGGATTGAAGAGGACTCAGTCATGCTGGTGACATGGCCTGCAGGACTATCTCTGATGGAGATCGTGGAGGAAGTTGACGTGGTGTGTATACAACAGGACCAAGGGATTTAGGTGTCCCTGGACTGCTGATGGTCCTAGCCACAGGTCCTGAACTAAACACTGAGTGGTGAAGGTTCTTCAGGTGACGTATAAGGGAGGATGTCCCTAGGTGGCCAAGATCCTTACCCCTGCTTATTTGAGCTTTACATAAGGTACATATGGCCATACATTTGTTGTCCGGATTGGGATAAAAATAACTCCAGACCAAAGAGGTGGATTTTTTCTTCTTCTGACCAGGCATGACGATGGGCTTTTTCATCCCATGGACAACAACTGTTTCCCCCCCTGGTGCCTCATTTAAGATAACCACATCAGCATCCTCCTCGTCAAGTTCCTCCTCAGCGTGAGCTACATCAATATCCTCCTCCCGGTGTACAACATTGACACCTTCATTACCCAAATCTGTAACTGGACTGTGGGTGATCCTTCCAGCATATGCAGAGGGCGTGCTGCAAATGGTGGAAGGAGCCACCTCTTCCCATACAGTGATGGGAAGGTCAGGCTTCGCAACCACCAACACCCTTGGACTCGTCTTGGGAATTTGTGATGCCATCTCTTTAGAAGGCAGAGTTGTTTGCTGTGTTGTTGATGACAGCTTAAGTCTCTTAAATTTTTTAGAGGGGGGGAGGAGGAGGGCTTAGATCCTTGGGTGAAGCTGACCCACTAGTCATGAACACGGCCAGGGCCTAAGCCGTTCCTTGGCACTCCGTGTCGTAAATGGCATATTGGCAAGTTCACATTTCTCCTCAGATGATTTCAATTTTCTGTTTTTGCTAATTTTAGTGAACTTTGGCTTTTTGGATTTTACATGCCCTCTACTAGGAGATTGGGCATCGCCCTTGGCAGACGACGTTGATGGCATTTCATTGTCTATGTCATGACTAGTGGCAGCAGCTTCAGCATTAGGAGGAAGTGGGTCTTGATCTTTCCCTACTTTATCTTCCAAATTTTTGTACTCCATTATAGTTAAATCTCTGGTACTAATATTTCTGGACTGCAAGAACAGTGAACGTATTTTAATTTAGCAGTACTAATATTTCTGGACTGCAAGAACAGTGAACGTAGGTAAATATTGCAGTACTAATATTTCTGGACTGCAAGAACAGTGAACGTAGGTAAATATTGCTGTACTAATATTTCTGGACTGCAATAACAGTGAACGTATTTTAATTTAGCAGTACTAATATTTCTGGACTGCAAGAACAGTGAATGTATTTTAATTTAGCAGTACTAATATTTCTGGACTGCAAGAACAGTGAACGTAGGTAAATATTGCAGTACTAATATTTCTGGACTGCAAGAACAGTGAACGTAGGTAAATATTGCAGTACTTATATTTCTGGACTGCAAGAACAGTGAACGTATATTAATTTAGCAGTAGTAATATTTCTGGACTGCAAGAACAGTGAACGTAGGTATTGCAGTAATAATATTTCTGGAAAAGACAAAAAGTTGCGCAGAAGTACCTAATAGAAATTGAATAATACAATCTCAGAAACCTGTACAAGGTTCATATATCAGATATAAAAAGCCACAAAATTGTGGTATGGCATATATTGTGTATACGCTAGCCCTTCTAAAATAAAATAAAGATTCCGGTAAATCTCAATTGAAAACAGACCGCATAACCACATGGAAATGCATATGCATACATATATTGTAATGTTACCCAATATACCTATCTATCACCAGCTGGTAAACGTAATTGGGATATCTACACTTTTAGATCCTGTAGGGTATTAAGAACAACAGAGAAATTCTCTCTTCAGAGATTAACTAAAAATAAAAATAAAACATTACATGTACATGCAGAACTTTTCTTTTTGGAGTTAGATCTTCAAAAACTGTCCTCACTTTAGATGGTATCCAGTGAACAGACAAATGGAGATAATTGAATAATATTGGTAATCAACAAGATGAAGTCTCTTGCCGCAGTCGCGGCTAGAATACAATTACGATCCTGTATGTAGAACCACACTATGTGTGTAGAATATCCAACAGAGGCACAGCTTCTTACCGCTTCAGCGGCTATTAGATATCAAATACCACATACCTCCGGGAATAGCAACAGTTCCGTAATTACGGATCAAACATAGATAATATCCGGTAAACAGACAAATGGAGATAATCGAATAATAATGGTGGTTATCAGTAAGATAAAGTCTCTTGCCGCAGCTGCGGCTAGAATACAATTCCGATCCTGTATGTAGAACCACACTATGTGTTTGAAGCATCCAACGGAGGCCCAGCTTCTTACCGCTTCAGCGGCTATCAAAAATCAAATAACCACATACCTCTGGGAATAGCATCGGTTCCGTAGTTAGGATCAGCTGATGACGAGTGCCTGTCAGCAATAGCAAAGGTAAGAACACCTTACCAGAGAGCGGGTCCAGGTAAAAAAAATTCCTTTGGTGCGCACCATAAATCCGGATCCGAACACACAGCATGCGTGTGAATGGTTGGTTCCACTGATGATAAAGATTCCAGCTCGATAATAGCATTCAGATTACTCGGGCACTTAGAATGTGGCAGGCAACATAAGACAAGGTGACGCGTTTCGTCTGATAGACAGACTTTTTCAAGCAGTATTAACCCATCTGGATAGTTGCCCTTTTTAAAGGGAGTATTCCTTCATCTAATTACGGTCATCTGTTGAGATCTTTGGAGTCTTAAAGGTACAAATGTCCTTTATTGCACTTAAGAAGAATGCATATAATTGTCCGATCTTTTCATGCATATAAATGAATTCATATATATAGGAAGTCAAGGATTATCCTCATACTAGTGAATACATAAAAAGAGAGAAAGTGTGCATAACTCCTAATATATGTAAGAGCATGTAAAATCATAGAATCCTCAAAATAGAATTCCTAATAATACAAATATACACTATTTAAATCAGTATGGGAAAAAACAGAAAATTAAAACATATATGCATGCATATATAGCCCAAATCAGATGCATATGCAACTAACATACACGCATATGAAATAAAATAATAAAAATAAAAAAATATATGTACTTATAAAAATAAATATAAAAATAAAAATAATACTAATAATAATAATAATAATAAATATAAATATAAATTAATACATAAATTTAGATGTAGGAATCCCAATCATTGAATTCTAAGGTTTCATTCAAACCTTCTGGATATAGGGTTTGTAGTTTGAAAAACCATGACACCTCACTTTTGCATAATTTCTTATAACGGTCCCCCCCTCTTTCTATTCCAGTTATCTTCAAACCCTTCGGATTATTAGCATGTAATTCTGAGAAGTGCCTAGATACACTGTGTTTCATATAGCCCTTCATGATATTTTGTCTGTGCTCTCTGAATCGACGATTTGGATCTTAAAAACGAATGGGAAAAGACTCTAGATTTATGCTCTATCAATTTGATGAAAATCCTTATTAGATATAGGGAGAAAAAGATTAAGAAAACTGTAGATGAGATTGAGGCTGTTAAAATTACTGTAGCCCAACACAAAGACTGTCCAGACTTCTCAAAGAGGGACATAGAAGTAAACAAAAAAGTACAATTATTTGAAAATGAAATCTTAAGTAAAAATAGACAAAAATTTTCCAGGGATCTGGAAGATTATCAAAGAGGGACTATTAAATCCTATAATAAGAAAGTCTTTAAGGAGGTACCTCCTAATACCAACTATCCTAGAAGGACGCTAGATTCTGGTAGAGAAAGGATTAGATCTCCCTATAATAGATATCCAAGGAGAAGTTCACCTGAAGTTAGTGCTAAGCATAGTCCTAGAGAGAGAGATAGGGATAGAAACTATAGAAATCTACGAGATAATGATTATAAAAGAACTTCTGGTGCCCAAGATCGTCCACCAGATAATAATATTGAATCAAGGAATCTAGGTGCGAGACCTAAATCTTTTTCCAATGGTTATAAACCACATTTTTTAGAGAAAACCAATCCATGGGAGACTTTTCAACATCGAAATTGATTCGATGCCCTAGCCCCGAGAACACCAAAACGCACAAGAGAACACGAAGAAAGAGAGGGGGGAGGGGACCAAAATAGAATCCAAAAGGTATCAGAGGATGTAAAGGAGATTTTTAATTTGTCTACAAAAATTCTAGACAATGGCCAATTGCAGTTACTGAAGAAAGGTCTTTCATTTGCTCCCAGTACAAATCCTAACTTGTTTGATCTATACACCGAACTGAACAGATATATTAGAACCTTATGTCGACAGAGGTACTTTGCATCAAAAAATCTGATTAGAAAACGCACAGAAGGTTCCCCCATATGTCTAGATGTTCATGACGATAGGGGGTTGGAAATCTTAGAGGATCTGTGGAAAGAAAATAATGTTCTAGATGCAACTATTTGTGATCCTGTAGCCCTTTATGATGTTAACTATAAGAAAAATATCAACAAATTTAAGAATAAGTCTGAATTTACCCTGTTCATCTATACAATTATTTTACAAAAAAACACGGGATGAGTTTAAGATATTGTGCAGCAAGTCCCTTGGGAGAGAGTTAGGGAGAAATCATTTATCTTTACAAGAAAGAAAGGCTCTCTTCTCCCTACAAAATGATGTCTCAGTGGTTATTAAAGCGGCGGACAAGGGAGGAGGGGTCGTGATTCTGGATAGGGACGATTATTATACAGAAGCCCTTAGACAACTTAAAGATACCGAGTTCTATAGAACTTTGGATAAAGACCCCACTACTTCTTATACAAAAGAATTGCAGATTTTGTTGAGTCGAGAACTATCGGAGGGTATAATTACTAAGGATGTTCATAATTTTCTTGTCACTCACCGGACTGTGAGTGCTTCTTCCCGGACATTTAGGAACCGTGGCCGTCCTCCATCCTGAGGGACTGCGCATGCGCAGCCCTTTCTAAACCTTCAGTGTATGTTCCTTTAACTTAATTGGCAGATCAGGCAACACTCCCTATATTAAGCACCTGTGGTCAACACCACGTTGCCTGATCTTGGAGTCTCATTCCCCATGAGTCTCTGAAGGTGTTCCTGTGTTTCCTCGTTTATTCAGCCCAGCTGATTCCTGTGGTTTCCAAACCACTTCTACCCCTGTGGTTTCCAAACCACTTCTACTACTGTGGTTCCCATACCACAGCTACCCTTCTGTGTATCATCGTGACTGTGAGCTGATTCCTATCCGCTGCCTCCGTGCACTACAGTCTTCTACCACTTCAACTCTACCATGTATTATTGGGACTGTTAGCTGATGCCTATCCGCGGCCTCCGTGCACTACAGTCTTCCATCCACATCCACTCACCTGTTCATCATCGTGACTGTTAGCTGATTCCTATCCGCTGCCTCCGTGCACTACAGTCTTCAACCTGCAACTCGTCTGTGTTTCATCATCGTGACTGTTAGCTGATTCCTATCCGCTGCCTCCGTGCACTACAGTCTTCAACCTGCAACTCGTCTGTGTTTCATCATCGTGACTGTTAGCTGATTCCTATCCGCTGCCTCCGTGCACTACAGTCTTCAACCTGCAACTCGTCTGTGTTTCATCATCGTGACTGTTAGCTGATTCCTATCCGCTGCCTCCGTGCACTACAGTCTTCAACCTGCAACTCGTCTGTGTTTCATCATCGTGACTGTTAGCTGATTCCTATCCGCTGCCTCCGTGCACTACAGTCTTCAACCTGCAACCCGTCTGTGTTTCATCGTGACTGTTTGGCTGATTCCTATCCGCTGCCTCTGTGCGCTTCAGTCTTCAGTTCTTGTCAACTCTCCCGTGTTTCCTTGAGACTGCTGCCACTATTGCTATCCGCTACTCTCCGTGATCAACAGTTCCAGTTCAACTCTGCTCTCCCGTGTCCCATCGTTACTGCACCTGCTGGTTGCTATTGGCTACCTCCGTGTTTCCGCAGAGACCCGCTGCTGCTACTCCTCAGCGCTACTCATCCATCTACTGCTGATCCGCTCTCCACGCTTTCCTGTGTTCCCTGCTGGTCTACCTACCTGTGCGCTGCACCTACTAGACCACCGCTTCACCCATCCAGGGACTTTGCATCCTGCCGGCCTCCTGCCGTTCAGGTATCTCTGCACTCCTGTCTGACTGCCTGCTTCTGAACCACGGTATGCATACTTCTCATTGACTGTGCTGTGTATTGCATACCTTGCTGGACTGTGTTGGTTCTCCTCTGGAGTTTGCTATCCGCTGAGTCTATTGCCATCATTGACTGTGTTATCTCGTGCTGGATTACTTCAAGAGACTTTCTATATTGGCAGTGCTGTTCAGTCATATATACATATATATTGTGCATATTACTGTGGATCAAAGTTAAGGTGCCCGTGTATATCTTGTGTTGCAGTCTCTCCCCGTGCACCTCCTCACATATATATTCAGTGGTACAACTTGCTAGTGGCAGACCACTGATCCCTGTTTCCAGTTTCACCTGTTCCAGTATCCTCTCACATAGCAGTGGTACAACTTGCTAACGCAGACCACTGACTCCCCGGATACCTCCACTTGGATTCCATTCCTTCACTCTGACAGTGGTACAACTTGCTATCCGCAGACCGCTGACTCTCATCACCTCCTCGTTTCTGTTGGACATTCCTCCTCACTATAGCAGTGGTACAACTTGCTACCGCAGACCACTGACTACCTTCACGTGTCCTTTGTCCATACAGTTCCTCGTGTATTATTACCATCATATTGCCAGTGCTGCTAGTCATAGACTTTCCTGAGCATCTCATCATCTGCTATTTCCTGTTCCGTGATCACCCTGCTACCAGAGTACCATATTACCACCTATACTGCTCTGGTAGGCCTATCACCTGGTGATCCCTGGGTAAAGACTCCTAGTGCCCGTGACAGTAAGATCAGGCCATGACAGACCCAGATACGGAACCTACCGCTAAAGAGATGCTGCAGCATCTGGTCAGCCGTGTGGAGCAACAGGATGCTCGCCAACAGCTGTTACTTCAATGTTACCAAACGTTAACCTCCCAAGGAACATCTGGACAGACTGTTACAGCTAATATTGAAGCTCCTGTGCTTTCCTCCATTTCCCCAGTGCCATCCCAGGTGTCTACAGCTCCTACGCTTCACCTGCCTACTCCGTCAAAATATGACGGGGACCCCAAAACTTGTAGAGGTTTCCTTAACCAATGTTCAGTCCATTTTGAGCTCCAACCTCAAAATTTTTCTACCCATCGTTCCAGAGTGGCCTATCTTATCTCTGTCACGGGCACTAGGAGTCTTTACCCAGGGATCACCAGGTGATAGGCTTACCAGAGCAGTATAGGTGGTAATATGGTACTCTGGTAGCAGGGTGATCACGGAACAGGAAATAGCAGATGATGAGATGCTCAGGAAAGTCTATGACTAGCAGCACTGGCAATATGGAGGTAGTAATACACGAGGAACTGTATGAACAAAGGACACGTGAAGGTAGTCAGTGGTCTGCGGTAGCAAGTTGTACCACTGCTATAGTGAGGAGGAATGTCCAACAGAAACGAGGAGGTGATGAGAGTCAGCGGTCTGCGGATAGCAAGTTGTACCGCTGTCTGAGTGAAGGAATGGAATCCAAGTGGAGGTATCCGGGGAGTCAGTGGTCTGCGTTAGCAAGTTGTACCACTGCTATGTGAGAGGATACTGGAGCAGGTGAAACTGGAAACAGGGGTCAGTGGTCTGCCACTAGCAAGTTGTACCACTGAATATATATGTGAGGAGGTGCACGGGGAGAGACTGCAACACAATATATACACGGGCACCTTGACTTTGATCCACAGTAATATGCACAATATAAATGTATAAATGACTGAACAACACTGCCAATATAGAAAGTCTCTTGAAGTAATCCAGCATGAGAACACAGTCAATGATGGCAATAGACTCAGCGGATAGTACACTCCAGAGGAGAACCAACACAGTCCAGCAAGGTATGCAATACACAGCACAGTCAATGGGAAGTATGCATACCGTGGTTCAGGAGAAGGCAGTCAGACAGAAGTGCAGAGATACCTGAACGGCAGGAGGCCGGCAGGATGCAAAGTCCCTGGATGGGTGAAGCGGTGGTCTAGCAGGTGCAGCGCACAGGTAGGTAGACCAGCAGGGAACCCAGGAAGGCGTGGAGAGCGGATCAGCAGTAGATGGATGCGTAGCGCTGAGAAGTAACAGCAGCGGGTCTCTGCGGGAACACGGAGGTAGCCAATAGCAACCAGCAGGTGCAGTAACGATGGGACACCGGAGCAGAGTTGAACTGGAACAGTTGATCACGGAGAGTAGCGGGTAGCAATAGTGGCAGCAGACTCAGGGAAACACGGGAGAGTTGACAAGGCTGAAGACTGAAGCGCACAGAGGCGGCGGATAGGAATCAGCTAAACAGTCACGATGAAACACAGACGGGTTGCAGGTTGAAGACTGTAGTGCACGGAGGCAGCGGATAGGAATCAGCGAGCAGTCACGATGATGAAACACAGACGAGTTGCAGGTTGAAGACTGTAGTGCACGGAGGCAGCGGATAGGAATCAGCCAAACAGTCACGATGATGAAACACAGACGAGTTGCAGGTTGAAGCCTGTAGTGCACGGAGGCAGCGGATAGGAATCAGCTGGCAGTCACAATCATGAACAGGTGAGTGGATGTGAATGAAAGACTGTAGTGCACGGAGGCAGCGGATAGGCATCAGCTAACAGTCCCAATGATACAAGGTAGAGTTGAAGTGGTTAGAAGACTGTAGTGCACGGAGGCAGCGGATAGGCATCAGCTAACAGTCCCAATGATACAAGGTAGAGTTGAAGTGGTTAGAAGACTGTAGTGCACGGAGGCAGCGGATAGGAATCAGCTCACAGTCACGATGATACAGTAGATGGTAGAAGTGGTATGGGAACCACAGTAGTAGAAGTGGTTTGGAAACCACAGAGGTAGAAGTGGTTTGGAAACCACAGGAATCAGCTGGGCTGAATAAACGAGGAAACACAGGAACACCTTCAGAGACTCATGGGGAATGAGACTCCAAGATCAGGCAACGTGGTGTTGACCACAGGTGCTTAATATAGGGAGGTTGCCTGATCTGCCAATTAAGTTAAAGGAACATACACTGGAGGTATAGAAAGGGCTGCGCATGCGCAGTCCCTCAGGATGGAGGACGACCACGGTTCCTAAATGTCCGGGAAGAAGCACTCACAGTCCGGTGAGTGACAGTACCCCCCCTTTTAAAGGTGGGCACAGAACGCCTGGAACCGGGCTTGTCCGGATTTTTGGAATAAAACTTCTTCAGAAGGGCAGGAGCATTAAGATCTTCAGCTTTGATCCATGAACGCTCTTCAGGACCAAAGCCCTTCCAATGAACGAGGAAACGGAGGACTCCTCGCGAAATTTTTGCATCCAATACCTCAGTAATCTCGAAATCCTCCTCCTGATGAACTTGAACTGGCTGCGGTGCTGAGGGAGGAGTCGAGAAACGGTTGATGATGAGAGGTTTGAGCAAGGACACATGGAAGGCATTGGAAATCCGAAGATTCTTAGGAAGAAGAAGTTTAACACATACTGGATTGATAACTTGAATGATCCTATATGGACCAATAAAACGAGGGGCGAATTTCATAGATGGAACCTTCAAACGAATATTTTTGGTAGATAACCAGACACGATCTCCAATTTTTAGTGGTGGAATAGCCCGCCTCTTCTTATCTGCGAAAGACTTATATTTATTAGATGTCTTCTTTAAACAGGTTTTGACCTGAGACCAGATATTTTTGAAGGTCTGACAAGCAGTCTCCACAGCAGGAACTTGGGTGGGCGGGAGGGCAGGAAATTCCGGGAAAAGACGGATGGTGACCGTAGACCACAAAGAATGGAGTTTTGGATGATGACTCATGGTACATGTTGTTATGGGCGAATTCAGCCCAAGGGAGCAATTCTACCCAGTTGTCTAGGTTGGCTGAAGAGAACATCCTAATAAAAGTCTCAAGATCTTGATTGACTCGTTCCGTTTGTCCGTTAGATTGCGGATGGTAAGACGATGAGAGAGCTAATCGTATGCCCAAGGTTTTACAAAGGGCCCGCCAGAATCTGGAAACGAATTGTACTCCTCTATCCGACACAATCTCAGACGGACATCCATGGATGCGGAAGATTTCTTTAATGAAATGTTCAGCCAGAGTAGACGAGGAAGGTAAACCGGACAGAGGGACGAAATGGGCCATCTTCGAAAATCTGTCTACCACTACCCAAATAGTATTGTGATTCTTACTTGGTGGCAAATCAGTAACGAAATCCATACTAATATGGGTCCAAGGCTTGGACGGAATGGGTAGCGGTCGCAGCAACCCTGCTGGAGTTCTGCGGGAGGATTTGAACTGAGAACATAAATCACAGGAAGCAATAAACTCTTTGACGTCTCTCCTCATTGAAGGCCACCAGTAACTTCGAGAGAGAATCTCAAAGGTCTTGTGTTCACCGGCGTGTCCAGAAAAACGAGAGGCATGGAACCACGAAAGGATTTTCCTCCTCAGAGTAGGAGGCACGAGGGTCTTCCCAAATGGTAGCATTTTGGTGGATGAAGCAGCCAGAGAAATACATTTGGGGTCTAGAATAGTATGGTTGGGAACCTCTTCTACATCAGAGGACGTCACAAAAGCTCGAGATAGAGCGTCAGCTTTCTTGTTCTTAGCGGCTGGTTTGAAGGTTATAATTAATTCAAAACGGGAAAAGAAAAGAGACCATCTTGCTTGACGAGGGTTCAAGCATTGGGCAGATTGCAAATATGACAAGTTCTTATGATCCGTGAAGATCGTCACCGGATGGCGAGCTCCTTCCAACAAGTATCTCCATTCCTCTAATGCAGCTTTGATGGCCAGCAACTCCTTGTCCCCGATAGTATAATTTTTCTCTGCGGGCAGAAGACCCCGAGAGTAGAAGGCACAAGGATGTAATTTTTGTTGCTCCGAGCGTTGGGAGAGAATAGCTCCTAAGCCCACATTAGAGGCATCTACTTCTAGGAAGAAGGGGAGTGTCACATCAGGCTGTCGCAGAATGGGAGCAGACGAGAAGGCCTCTTTGAGGATTTGAAAGGCTTGGAGAGCCTCAGATGACCATTGCTTAGTATTAGCCCCTTTCCGAGTTAGGGCCACAATGGGAGATGCAATGGATGAAAAGTCTTGAATGAAGCGTCTATAGTAATTGGCAAAACCTAAAAAACGCTGGATGGCACGAAGAGTAGTTGGCTGAGGCCAATGTAGTACAGCATTTACTTTGTCTGGATCCATCTTCAGGCCAACTCCGGAAACTATATACCCCAAGAATGGAATCTGGGGTAACTCGAATGAATATTTTTCCAATTTACAGAACAACGAGTTTTTCCGTAGTCTGGAGAGGACCTCTGCCACATGTTGGTGATGAGAAGGCAGGTCCTGTGAGAAGATCAATATGTCGTCCAGGTAGACAACGACACATACATATAATAAGTCCCGAAAGATCTCATTGATGAAACCCTGGAAAACAGTGGGGGCATTACACAGCCCGAAGGGCATTACTAAATATTCGTAATGCCCATCTCTGGTGTTAAACGCGGTCTTCCATTCGTCACCGGAACGGATTCTAATTAAATTGTAGGCACCATGAAGATCCAACTTAGTAAATATCCGAGCTCCCTTGATGCGATCAAATAGCTCAGTGATCAGCGGAATGGGATACCGATTCTTGATAGTAATGGCGTTGAGTCCACGAAAATCTATACAAGGGCGTAATGATCCATCCTTCTTTTTGACGAAGAAGAACCCAGCTCCAGCGGGAGAGGTGGAAGGTCGAATGAACCCACGCTGGAGATTCTCCTGTATGTACTCAGATGTGGCTTGAGTTTCAGGTAACGAGAGAGGATAGACCCGACCCCTGGGAGGAGTCTTGCCAGGTAGAAGGTCGATCGGACAATCCCAAGAACGATGAGGAGGAAGACGTTCAGACTGAGCTTTATCAAACACATCGGCAAATGAAGCATACTGAGGAGGGAGTCCCGGGGAGGAAGATGAGATGGAAGATCGCTGTACTTTAAGAGGAATAACTTGAGAGAGACAACGATGGTGACATTCAGACCCCCAAGACGTAACTTGAGGGGTGCGCCAGTCAATCTGGGGAGAGTGACACTGAAGCCATGGAAGGCCTAAGACAATCGGACTTGTCGTAACTGGAAGAATTAAAAACGAAATTTCTTCATGGTGTAGTACACCAATCTGAAGGGTTACTGGAGACGTACTCTGGGTGATGAGACCATTGATGAGGCGTGATCCATCTATAGCCGTCACAGTAATGGGTGTTTTTAAAGTGATCACTGGTAGGGACCATTGATTCACTAGTGATTTAGAAATGAAATTTCCTGCTGCTCCGGAATCAATCAATGCCTGTGACTCAAAGGATTTGGTAGCAAAGGAAATCGTAACATCAAAAGCGCAGACTTTAGATCTCATAGACAATGGAGAGGACTCCAGGGACCCTAACTTCACCTCTCCAGAACTAGTTAGGGCCTGGCATTTCCCGATCTCTTAGGGCAAGAGCTGAGCATATGCGTGGAATCAGCACAATAGATACAGAGTCTATTCTTTACTCTTCGTTTCCTCTCCTCTGAAGATAATTTGGAACGTCCTATCTCCATGGGAATCACAGAGGATGGAGCTGGACGAAATTGAGGGTTTGAACGAAGAGGTGCTTTGACAGCCGTTGTTTTCTCAGACTCTCTTTCACGAAATCTCATATCTACACGATGGCAAAGAGAGATCAAATCTTCTAGTGACGAAGGAAGCTCTTGGGTAGTCAGTGCATCTTTAATTTTATCGGAGAGCCCCTGCCAGAAGGCGGCAACTAATGCTTCAGTGTTCCACTGAAGTTCAGAGGCTAAGATCCTAAATTGAATGACATACTGTCCTACTGTATGGGAGCCTTGTCGCAAACGAAGAATGCTGGAAGCAGCGGAGGTCACACGACCTGGTTCATCGAACACACTTCGGAACGTGGAAATGAATTTGGCACTATCTTGTAGAATTGGATCGTTTCTCTCCCACAGGGGGGAGGCCCAAGCCAGGGCTTGTCCCGAAAACAATGAGATAAGATAGGCCACTCTGGAACGATGAGTAGAAAAATTTTGAGGTTGGAGTTCAAAATGGACTGAACATTGGTTAAGGAAACCTCTACAAGTTTTGGGGTCCCCGTCATATTTTGACGGAGTAGGCAGGTGAAGCGTAAGAAGCTGTAGACACTTGGGATGGCACTGGGGAAACGGAGGAAAGCACAGGAGCTTCAATATTAGCTGTAACAGTCTGTCCAGATGTTCCTTGGGAGGTTAATGATTGGTAACATTGAAGTAACAGCTGTTGGCGAGCATCCTGTTGCTCCACACGGCTGACCAGATGCTGCAGCATCTCTTTAGCGGTAGGTTCCGTATCTGGGTCTGTCATGGCCTGATCTTACTGTCACGGGCACTAGGAGTCTTTACCCAGGGATCACCAGGTGATAGGCTTACCAGAGCAGTATAGGTGGTAATATGGTACTCTGGTAGCAGGGTGATCACGGAACAGGAAATAGCAGATAATGAGATGCTCAGGAAAGTCTATGACTAGCAGCACTGGCAATATGGAGGTAGTAATACACGAGGAACTGTATGGACAAAGGACACGTGAAGGTAGTCAGTGGTCTGCGGTAGCAAGTTGTACCACTGCTATAGTGAGGAGGAATGTCCAACAGAAACGAGGAGGTGATGAGAGTCAGCGGTCTGCGGATAGCAAGTTGTACCGCTGTCTGAGTGAAGGAATGGAATCCAAGTGGAGGTATCCGGGGAGTCAGTGGTCTGCGTTAGCAAGTTGTACCACTGCTATGTGAGAGGATACTGGAGCAGGTGAAACTGGAAACAGGGGTCTGTGGTCTGCCACTAGCAAGTTGTACCACTGAATATATATGTGAGGAGGTGCACGGGGAGAGACTGCAACACAATATATACACGGGCACCTTGACTTTGATCCACAGTAATATGCACAATATAAATGTATAAATGACTGAACAACACTGCCAATATAGAAAGTCTCTTGAAGTAATCCAGCATGAGAACACAGTCAATGATGGCAATAGACTCAGCGGATAGTACACTCCAGAGGAGAACCAACACAGTCCAGCAAGGTATGCAATACACAGCACAGTCAATGGGAAGTATGCATACCGTGGTTCAGGAGAAGGCAGTCAGACAGAAGTGCAGAGATACCTGAACGGCAGGAGGCCGGCAGGATGCAAAGTCCCTGGATGGGTGAAGCGGTGGTCTAGCAGGTGCAGCGCACAGGTAGGTAGACCAGCAGGGAACCCAGGAAGGCGTGGAGAGCGGATCAGCAGTAGATGGATGCGTAGCGCTGAGAAGTAACAGCAGCGGGTCTCTGCGGGAACACGGAGGTAGCCAATAGCAACCAGCAGGTGCAGTAACGATGGGACACCGGAGCAGAGTTGAACTGGAACAGTTGATCACGGAGAGTAGCGGGTAGCAATAGTGGCAGCAGACTCAGGGAAACACGGGAGAGTTGACAAGGCTGAAGACTGAAGCGAACAGAGGCGGCGGATAGGAATCAGCTAAACAGTCACGATGAAACACAGACGGGTTGCAGGTTGAAGACTGTAGTGCACGGAGGCAGCGGATAGGAATCAGCGAGCAGTCACGATGATGAAACACAGACGAGTTGCAGGTTGAAGACTGTAGTGCACGGAGGCAGCGGATAGGAATCAGCCAAACAGTCACGATGATGAAACACAGACGAGTTGCAGGTTGAAGCCTGTAGTGCACGGAGGCAGCGGATAGGAATCAGCTGGCAGTCACAATCATGAACAGGTGAGTGGATGTGAATGAAAGACTGTAGTGCACGGAGGCAGCGGATAGGCATCAGCTAACAGTCCCAATGATACAAGGTAGAGTTGAAGTGGTTAGAAGACTGTAGTGCACGGAGGCAGCGGATAGGCATCAGCTAACAGTCCCAATGATACAAGGTAGAGTTGAAGTGGTTAGAAGACTGTAGTGCACGGAGGCAGCGGATAGGAATCAGCTCACAGTCACGATGATACAGTAGATGGTAGAAGTGGTATGGGAACCACAGTAGTAGAAGTGGTTTGGAAACCACAGAGGTAGAAGTGGTTTGGAAACCACAGGAATCAGCTGGGCTGAATAAACGAGGAAACACAGGAACACCTTCAGAGACTCATGGGGAATGAGACTCCAAGATCAGGCAACGTGGTGTTGACCACAGGTGCTTAATATAGGGAGGTTGCCTGATCTGCCAATTAAGTTAAAGGAACATACACTGGAGGTATAGAAAGGGCTGCGCATGCGCAGTCCCTCAGGATGGAGGACGACCACGGTTCCTAAATGTCCGGGAAGAAGCACTCACAGTCCGGTGAGTGACAATCTCATTGTTTTCTGGACAAGCCCTGGCTTGGGCCTCCCCTCTGTGGGAGAGAAACGATCCAATTCTACAAGATAGTGCCAAATTCATTTCCACGTTCCGAAGTGTGTTCGATGAACCAGGTCGTGTGACCTCCGCTGCTTCCAGCATTCTTCGTTTGCGACAAGGCTCCCATACAGTAGGCCAGTATGTCATTCAATTTAGGATCTTAGCCTCTGAACTTCAGTGGAACACTGAAGCATTAGTTGCCGCCTTCTGGCAGGGGCTCTCCGATAAAATTAAAGATGCACTGACTACCCAAGAGCTTCCTTCGTCACTAGAAGATTTGATCTCTCTTTGCCATCGTGTAGATATGAGATTTCGTGAAAGAGAGTCTGAGAAAACAACGGCTGTCAAAGCACCTCTTCGTTCAACCCCTCAATTTCGTCCAGCTCCACCCTCTGTGATTCCCATGGAGATAGGACGTTCCAAATTATCTTCAGAGGAGAGGAAACGAAGAGTAAAGAATAGACTCTGTATCTATTGTGCTGATTCCACGCATATGCTCAGCTCTTGCCCTAAGAGATCGGGAAATGCCAGGCCCTAACTAGTTCTGGAGAGGTGAAGTTAGGGTCCCTGGAGTCCTCTCCATCGTCTATGAAATCTAAAGTCTGCGCTTTTGATGTTACGATTTCCTTTGCTACCAAATCCTTTGAGTCACAGGCATTGATTGATTCCGGAGCAGCAGGAAATTTCATTTCTAAATCACTAGTGAATCAATGGTCCCTACCGGTGATTACTTTAAAAACACCCATTACTGTGACGGCTATAGATGGATCACGTCTCATCAATGGTCTCATCACCCAGAGTACGTCTCCAGTAACTCTTCAGATTGGTGTACTACACCATGAAGAAATTTCGTTTTTAATTCTTCCAGTTACGACAAGTCCGATTGTCTTAGGCCTTCCATGGCTTCAGTGTCACTCTCCCCAGATTGACTGGCGCACCCCTCAAGTTACGTCTTGGGGGTCTGAATGTCACTATCGTTGCCTTTCCCAAGTTATTCCTCTTAAAGTACAGCAATCTTCCATCTCATCTTCCTTCCCGGGACTCCCTCCTCAGTATGCTTCATTTGCCGATGTGTTTGATAAAGCTCAGTCTGAACGTCTTCCTCCTCATCGTTCTTGGGATTGTCCGATCGACCTTCTACCTGGCAAGACTCCTCCCAGGGGTCGGGTCTATCCTCTCTCGTTACCTGAGACTCAAGCCACATCTGAGTACATACAGGAGAATCTCCAGCGTGGGTTTATTCGACCTTCCACCTCTCCCGCTGGAGCTGGGTTCTTCTTCGTCAAAAAGAAGGATGGATCATTACGCCCTTGTATAGATTTTCGTGGACTCAACGCCATTACTATCAAGAATCGGTATCCCATTCCGCTGATCACTGAGCTATTCGATCGCATCAAGCGAGCTCGGATATTTACTAAGTTAGATCTTCGTGGTGCCTACAATTTAATTAGAATCCGTTCCGGTGACGAATGGAAGACCGCGTTCAACACCAGAGATGGGCATTACGAATATTTAGTAATGCCCTTCGGGCTGTGTAATGCCCCCGCTGTTTTCCAAGGCTTCATCAATGAGATCTTTCGGGACTTATTATATGTATGTGTCGTTGTCTACCTGGACGACATATTGATCTTTTCACAGGACCTGCCTTCTCATCACCAACATGTGGCAGAGGTCCTCTCCAGACTACGGAAAAATTCATTGTTCTGTAAATTGGAAAAATGTTCATTCGAGTTACCCCAGATTCCATTCTTGGGGTATATAGTTTCCGGAGTTGGCCTGAAGATGGATCCAGACAAAGTAAATGCTGTATTACATTGGCCTCAGCCAACTACTCTTCGTGCCATCCAGCGTTTTTTAGGTTTTGCCAATTACTATAGACGCTTCATTCAAGACTTTTCATCCATTGCATCTCCTATTGTGGCCCTGACTCGGAAAGGGGCTAATACTAAGCAATGGTCATCTGAGGCTCTTCAAGCCTTTCAAATTCTCAAAGAGTCCTTCTCGTCTGCTCCCATTCTTCGACAGCCTGATGTGACACTCCCCTTCTTCCTAGAAGTAGATGCCTCTAATGTGGGCTTAGGAGCCATTCTCTCCCAACGCTCGGAGCAACAAAAATTACATCCTTGTGCCTTCTACTCTCTGGGTCTTCTGCCCGCAGAGAAAAATTATACTATCGGGGACAAGGAGTTGCTGGCCATCAAAGCTGCATTAGAGGAATGGAGATACTTGTTGGAAGGAGCTCGCCATCCGGTGACGATCTTCACGGATCATAAGAACTTGTCATATTTGCAATCTGCCCAATGCTTGAACCCTCGTCAAGCAAGATGGTCTCTTTTCTTTTCCCGTTTTGAATTAATTATAACCTTCAAACCAGCCGCTAAGAACAAGAAAGCTGACGCTCTATCTCGAGCTTTTGTGACGTCCTCTGATGTAGAAGAGGTTCCCAACCATGCTATTCTAGACCCCAAATGTATTTCTCTGGCTGCTTCATCCACCAAAATGCTACCATTTGGGAAGACCCTCGTGCCTCCTACTCTGAGGAGGAAAATCCTTTCGTGGTTCCATGCCTCTCGTTTTTCTGGACACGCCGGTGAACACAAGACCTTTGAGATTCTCTCTCGAAGTTACTGGTGGCCTTCAATGAGGAGAGACGTCAAAGAGTTTATTGCTTCCTGTGATTTATGTTCTCAGTTCAAATCCTCCCGCAGAACTCCAGCAGGGTTGCTGCGACCACTACCCATTCCGTCCAAGCCTTGGACCCATATTAGTATGGATTTCGTTACTGATTTGCCACCAAGTAAGAATCACAATACTATTTGGGTAGTGGTAGACAGATTTTCGAAGATGGCTCATTTTGTCCCTCTGTCCGGTTTACCTTCCTCGTCTACTCTGGCTGAACATTTCATTAAAGAAATCTTCCGCATCCATGGATGTCCGTCTGAGATTGTGTCAGATAGAGGAGTACAATTCGTTTCCAGATTCTGGCGGGCCCTTTGTAAAACCTTGGGCATACGATTAGCACTCTCATCTTCTTACCATCCGCAATCTAACGGACAAACGGAACGAGTCAATCAAGATCTTGAGACTTTTATAAGGATGTTCTCTTCAGCCAACCAAGACAACTGGGTAGAATTGCTTCCTTGGGCTGAATTCGCCCATAACAACATGTACCATGAGTCATCATCCAAAACTCCATTCTTTGTGGTCTACGGTCACCATCCGTCTTTTCCGGAATTTCCTGCCCTCCCGCCCACCCAAGTTCCTGCTGTGGAGACTGCTTGTCAGACCTTCAAAAATATCTGGTCTCAGGTCAAAACCTGTTTAAAGAAGACATCTAACAAATATAAGTCTTTCGCAGATAAGAAGAGGCGGGCTATTCCACCACTAAAAATTGGAGATCGTGTCTGGTTATCTACCAAAAATATTCGTTTGAAGGTTCCATCTATGAAATTCGCCCCTTGTTTTATTGGTCCATATAGGATCATTCAAGTTATCAATCCAGTATGTGTTAAACTTCTTC
Organism: Mixophyes fleayi; assembly: GCF_038048845.1. Classification (NCBI taxonomy): domain Eukaryota; kingdom Metazoa; phylum Chordata; class Amphibia; order Anura; family Limnodynastidae; genus Mixophyes; species Mixophyes fleayi. Next base: position 120,452,751 of record NC_134407.1, on the reverse strand, counting down.
TTCCTAAGAATCTTCGGATTTCCAATGCCTTCCATGTGTCCTTGCTCAAACCTCTCATCATCAACCGTTTCTCGACTCCTCCCTCAGCACCGCAGCCAGTTCAAGTTCATCAGGAGGAGGATTTCGAGATTACTGAGGTATTGGATGCAAAAATTTCGCGAGGAGTTCTCCGTTTCCTCGTTCATTGGAAGGGCTTTGGTCCTGAAGAGCGCTCATGGATCAAAGCTGAAGACCTTAGTGCTCCTGCCCTTCTGAAGAAGTTTTATTCCAAAAATCCGGACAAGCCCGGTTCCAGGCGTTCTGTGCCCACCTTTAAAAGGGGGGGTACTGTCACTCACCGGACTGTGAGTGCTTCTTCCCGGACATTTAGGAACCGTGGCCGTCCTCCATCCTGAGGGACTGCGCATGCGCAGCCCTTTCTAAACCTTCAGTGTATGTTCCTTTAACTTAATTGGCAGATCAGGCAACACTCCCTATATTAAGCACCTGTGGTCAACACCACGTTGCCTGATCTTGGAGTCTCATTCCCCATGAGTCTCTGAAGGTGTTCCTGTGTTTCCTCGTTTATTCAGCCCAGCTGATTCCTGTGGTTTCCAAACCACTTCTACCCCTGTGGTTTCCAAACCACTTCTACTACTGTGGTTCCCATACCACAGCTACCCTTCTGTGTATCATCGTGACTGTGAGCTGATTCCTATCCGCTGCCTCCGTGCACTACAGTCTTCTAACCACTTCAACTCTACCATGTATTATTGGGACTGTTAGCTGATGCCTATCCGCGGCCTCCGTGCACTACAGTCTTCCATCCACATCCACTCACCTGTTCATCATCGTGACTGTTAGCTGATTCCTATCCGCTGCCTCCGTGCACTACAGTCTTCAACCTGCAACTCGTCTGTGTTTCATCATCGTGACTGTTAGCTGATTCCTATCCGCTGCCTCCGTGCACTACAGTCTTCAACCTGCAACTCGTCTGTGTTTCATCATCGTGACTGTTAGCTGATTCCTATCCGCTGCCTCCGTGCACTACAGTCTTCAACCTGCAACTCGTCTGTGTTTCATCATCGTGACTGTTAGCTGATTCCTATCCGCTGCCTCCGTGCACTACAGTCTTCAACCTGCAACTCGTCTGTGTTTCATCATCGTGACTGTTAGCTGATTCCTATCCGCTGCCTCCGTGCACTACAGTCTTCAACCTGCAACTCGTCTGTGTTTCATCATCGTGACTGTTAGCTGATTCCTATCCGCTGCCTCCGTGCACTACAGTCTTCAACCTGCAACTCGTCTGTGTTTCATCATCGTGACTGTTAGCTGATTCCTATCCGCTGCCTCCGTGCACTACAGTCTTCAACCTGCAACCCGTCTGTGTTTCATCGTGACTGTTTGGCTGATTCCTATCCGCTGCCTCTGTGCGCTTCAGTCTTCAGTTCTTGTCAACTCTCCCGTGTTTCCTTGAGACTGCTGCCACTATTGCTATCCGCTACTCTCCGTGATCAACAGTTCCAGTTCAACTCTGCTCTCCCGTGTCCCATCGTTACTGCACCTGCTGGTTGCTATTGGCTACCTCCGTGTTTCCGCAGAGACCCGCTGCTGCTACTCCTCAGCGCTACTCATCCATCTACTGCTGATCCGCTCTCCACGCTTTCCTGTGTTCCCTGCTGGTCTACCTACCTGTGCGCTGCACCTACTAGACCACCGCTTCACCCATCCAGGGACTTTGCATCCTGCCGGCCTCCTGCCGTTCAGGTATCTCTGCACTCCTGTCTGACTGCCTGCTTCTGAACCACGGTATGCATACTTCTCATTGACTGTGCTGTGTATTGCATACCTTGCTGGACTGTGTTGGTTCTCCTCTGGAGTTTGCTATCCGCTGAGTCTATTGCCATCATTGACTGTGTTATCTCGTGCTGGATTACTTCAAGAGACTTTCTATATTGGCAGTGCTGTTCAGTCATATATACATATATATTGTGCATATTACTGTGGATCAAAGTTAAGGTGCCCGTGTATATCTTGTGTTGCAGTCTCTCCCCGTGCACCTCCTCACATATATATTCAGTGGTACAACTTGCTAGTGGCAGACCACTGATCCCTGTTTCCAGTTTCACCTGTTCCAGTATCCTCTCACATAGCAGTGGTACAACTTGCTAACGCAGACCACTGACTCCCCGGATACCTCCACTTGGATTCCATTCCTTCACTCTGACAGCGGTACAACTTGCTATCCGCAGACCGCTGACTCTCATCACCTCCTCGTTTCTGTTGGACATTCCTCCTCACTATAGCAGTGGTACAACTTGCTACCGCAGACCACTGACTACCTTCACGTGTCCTTTGTCCATACAGTTCCTTGTGTATTATTACCATCATATTGCCAGTGCTGCTAGTCATAGACTTTCCTGAGCATCTCATCATCTGCTATTTCCTGTTCCGTGATCACCCTGCTACCAGAGTACCATATTACCACCTATACTGCTCTGGTAGGCCTATCACCTGGTGATCCCTGGGTAAAGACTCCTAGTGCCCGTGACATTTCTTTTCATGCATCACCCTATCACACCAGTTTTTTATTATCTACCCAAGATTCACAAATCCCTCACCACACCTCCTGGGCGTCCCATTATCTCTGGTATTGGTTCCCTCACATCTAATTTGTCTTATTATGTTGATCACTTTCTCCAGGATTGTGTTGTCTCGCAGAGATCTTACCTACGAGATACCATGCACTTCTTGAATTTGATTCAGAATATAATCTGGCGTCCAGGTTGGGGGTTCTTGACACTGGATGTCCAATCACTATATACACACATTCCCCATCAGAGTGGTGCACAGGCAGTTAAAGAGGCTTTAACTAAGAGAGGTGAGATCTCTGGGAGATATCTTGATTTCATTGTTGATGCGATTTTATTTATACTTACGCGCAATTATTTTTTGTTTGAGTCAGTGTATTATTTACAGATACTTGGAATGGCCATGGGCACCAGGTTTGCCCCTACCTTCGCCAACATATCTATGGGGGCGTTGGAGGATGACCTCATTTGGGGTTGCCCCTATGGGGCAAACCTGGTGCTCTATGGCCGTTACATAGATGATTTATTTATTATTTGGGATGGAGGTGCTCAATTGGCCTCAGAATTTGTTTCTTTTCTTAACACTAACACTTATAATTTATTTTTCACTCACCAGTTCAGTTGTTTTACTGTGAATTTCCTAGACATTACCCTGACGATAAAGGAAACTAATAATAGAATTATTTCCAATAATTATAACAAACCTGTAGACTCCAATACGTACTTACATTATAAAAGTGGCCACTACAAACCATGGATCAGAAATATCCCCAAGGGACAATTATGTAGGATTAGAAGGAACTGTACTCTTAAGAATGATTATGAAGTACAAGCTAATAAAATGCAATTGGAGTTCTCTGAGAGAGGATATCCATCAGATCTGTTAGAAGAGGCCAAAGAATATGCATCTAAACTAAAACGAAGCAAATTATTAGTCTCAAAAAACAAAATTCAATCTGATGATTCCACTAAACAGAAAGGTTTTGATAATTCTCTCATTTATATTTCAAAATATAACAATAAATCTCATTTGGTTTAAGCGTATCATAACGAACAACTATAAAATTCTACACCAGGATAATATTCTGAGTAATATCCTGGATGAGACTCCAAGAGTAGTGTATAAGAAAAACAATAACCTAAAAAACTTATTAGCACCAAGTGTATTAAGATCTAAAAAAAATGATCCAATAAACAACGGAAAGATGACTGCTCAATCCTGGTTACCATCTAAAAATCCAGGGTGCTATGGTTGCAATAAGAATGTTTCTTTAACATGTGATTTTATTCAGAAAGCGGTTACCATCAATAGGTCCACAGTGAATGAATTGGTTTTTCCCATCTCACAATATATCAATTGTGAGACAACTTTTGTTATCTACGTACTGGAGTGCCCTTGTGGACTCCAGGACGTGGGTCGCACTACTCGCTCTCAGAAAAGTCGATTCAGAGAGCACAGACAAAATATCATGAAGGGCTATATGAAACACAGTGTATCTAGGCACTTCTCAGAATTACATGCTAATAATCCGAAGGGTTTGAAGATAACTGGAATAGAAAGATTTGATCCCACAGATAGAGGGGGGGACCGTTATAAGAAATTATGCAAAAGTGAGGTGTCATGGTTTTTCAAACTACAAACCCTATATCCAGAAGGTTTAAATGAAACCTTAGAATTCAATGATTGGGATTCCTAGATCTAAATTTATGTATTAATTTATATTTATATTTATTATTATTATTATTATTATTAGTATTATTTTTATATTTATTTTTATAAGTACATATATTTTTTTATTTTTACTATTTTATTTCAGATGCGTGTATGTTAGTTGCATATGCATCTGATTTGGGCTATATATGCGCACATATATGTTTTAATTTTCTGTTTTTTCCCATACTGATTTAAATAGTGTATATTTGTATTATTAGGAATTCTATTTTGAGGATTCTATGATTTTACATGCTCTTACATATATTAGGAGTTATGCACACTTTCTCTCTTTTTATGTATTCACTAGTATGAGGATAATCCTTGACTTCCTATATATATGAATTCATTTATATGCTTGAAAAGATCGGACAATTATATGCATTCTTCTTAAGTGCAATAAAGGACATTTGTACCTTTAAGACTCCAAAGATCTTTTATATGGAGTGCTGGTCCCCAGTCTTGTTTGACAGGAAGTTATGTGTAACTAAGATACAGAAGATGGTAAGTTTTTTTGCACACCTTAAATAACGCCAGGCTCAGAATTTTCTGATGATAAAATTCCAAAAATCAAATATTTAAGATTATATAATTAATTATATCACTGATGAACTCTGTCATTGTTAATAACAATTACAGTTCCACAAAGTAAATGTAATCAGTATAGTGGAATAATCCATCTTGCCTGCTGCAACAAATCTGAATTACATAGTGCTCTGTTGGCTCTTCAGGGATACAGCAAGACTTCATAGCTGTGAATTTCTTTTTTACTATAAAAGTGGATGGTAGAATGTATTTCGACTTTATTATTGTTGATGTCATGTCATCAAAATCTGTGTGATTATGAGCTTTATACTCAGTGTTATAGGGGTTATGTAATACATAATATTAATGCTGATTTTAGAAATAATAATATTCAGTGAGGTTTGGGCTTAATGAAGATTCCTTGCAACCCTAGTAGTGAAATATTTTTCTTTGTTTTTTATTTTTTCGATATAACCTCAAAGAGTGGATTTAAAGTCCCGATTTGAGTGCTCTGTCCCACCTTCCAGATAAGGACAGCTTTGTTGGGAAGGTTTGTACATTCACTGCTACTCTGCGTGGCAATTAAGGTGCTTGGAGTTGAGGGAAGGAGAGAACAGGGCAGCATAGCGATTCAAAAGCGCTAGGCATGCCCACAGGTTACGGCCATGTCTCGATCGTGACGGGACACTCGCCATTGTAACCTGGACACGCCTCCTTCCCCGACACAGGCTATCCAAATGTTGGGAAATATGCTATTGGGAATGTGCATAAAAATGCATGCATAATGGTTTGTGGCCCTCCGAGCCATCACCTGCAGCTCCCAGCTTATCTTGCTTTATTACTTGTAACTCTTGTTTAAATAGCCTGTTGATATTATGTTTTTACAGATATGTGTCTATTTCCTTGAATAAATGTATTGTTTTGACTTATTACTGAGATTAAGGGTAATGTGTGGCTCTTGAAGTGTATCAAGTTGAATATCACTCGTCTATATAGTGGATTCATTCAGGCTATACAGAAGATGAGGCCAGGGCCGCCTTCAGCAATCATGGGGCCCAGTACGGGGCTCCCGTGTCCCCCAGCCCCCCCCCCCCACGATGAGCGCCCATCTTATAAGCAACAGCAACACATACTTACCTGGGGTCCTGTGGTCTCCACTACTCTGTCTTCTGCCTGTGACAGCCAGATCACATGATTGCAAAATCCTCCACCCCTGCGACCGCATCCTGAGGCCTTACTGTCACGGTGACAGCCAGGCTGAAGACAGAGTTGCGGAGACCACCGGGGCCCCAGGTAAGTCTGTGCTGCGCTGTTGTACCGGGCCCCCTGGTGAGCCCGGGCCCGGTACAACAGTACCCCCCGTACCCCCCCTGATGGCGGCCCTGGATGAGACAGTAATGATTATGCAGTAGGAATGCTAGTGTCTATACAGTGGATTCACAGAGGCAGGGACGAATTGGGAACTTAAAGTGGCCCTTGAAAAAATTCTTGAAGTTGTCTCATGTGGGCATGACCAAATAAACTGTGGGTGGGGCCAACACAAAAGTAGGTGGAGTTTAGAACTTAGAATTTGGTTGTAGTAACATTCAGGTAAACCTAGATGTGATGACTTAAGACACAGTGGCTCATTTCTAAAGCAATACAGGGAAAAAGTTGCTAGTCCTGTGTTATAAAAATACATGAATTCTCTTGTATTATCTGCAATAGGTTTATGCCTCTGTGCTCAAACTTGTTTAGTTGCCTAATAACACATCCTTCCAATAATACCTTCATAGAAACATATCTGACTTTGTTTTTAATAAGTTTAACTATTGCAAAACATAGAGCAGCATATGAGCACCTCAACGCACTGTTGCATCTTCCCCTGATGTCAAGAGATGCAAACTACCAGCCAAACTTCTCTCTTTAATATACTATAATGTGTACTGTGTGTTTAAAAAGTGCATTAAAAATAAGCCTTATAATAAATGGCTATCCAGTGCGATCCCCACAAAGGTGAAATACTTCAAGCAACTGCAAGAAAACACTTCTTTTTTTTTAACAATTGTGTATAAGCCCTAAATGTGCCCAGTGATTGGTGGTGGTTTCAATTGATAATAGTGCATCGAGGGATGGAAAACAATGGCATAAGTGAAGGGGAGAGCTATTACAAGGCCTTGCTAGTGATATAGTAAGTGCAAAGGAGGAAGTATTAATGATATTGCCAGTGCAATGGTAGAAGGCAGGTAATGGAATCAATGCAAGAACCACTAAAGTATCAAAAGAGCTGGAATAAGGCTCTGGGGGGGGGGGCTGGGGCACTTAAGACAGGGGGTTATTTTAGATACATTTTAGACAAATACACAGGAAAAACTGTGTGAACCACTGTTAGGTACACGCAGCTCTTCCGTCACGAGCAGTACAGTGTGAAGCAGGACATACCTCCCAACTGTCCTTGTTGTCGGACCAAAGCCTGATTAAGCGAGACAGATGCCCAAATTCAGGGCTGCCCCACAAGATTCCGGACAGTTGTCAGACTGTCCTGCTCTCTCCTACCTGTCAGTGTCACTTTCACCACCTGTGGCTGCTGCTTTCTTTAGACTGGTTGCTGCTTGTCTGGATCCTGGAATGTTGGGGGCTCTATTTGGAAATGAAAATGGGTTCATAAAATTTAGAAAACTCCAACCAGCTCTGGCATAAAATCAAAATAGCACCCCCATTTAATAATTAGGCCTCCCTACAGCCCCAACATTAAAAACGGGATTTATACTTACGATAAATCTTTTTCTCTGAGTCCATCTGGGGGACACTCCTTAACCATGGGGTTGAGTCGGGGAGAGGAGTCTGGCACCCAAAGAGTTAACTTTTTTCAACTGACAGCATATCACCCCCGCCAATTCCCACATACCTCAGTTTGATTACAAAAGCCATTAGGAAGATAGGCCAATCAACCAAGACACACCACTCAACAGAGGGGGGAGTGGAGACAAAACAACGAAAAGAAGGGGGGGGATCGGAGTGTCCCCCAGATGGACTCAGAAAAAAAGATTTATCGTAAGTATAAATCCCGTTTTCTCTTTCATCCATCTGGGGGACACTCCTTAACCATGGGGACTTACAAAAGCAATCCCTCTGAAGGGTGGGACCGCTCTGATCTCCTTGCACGCAGAACACTACGGCCAACGGAGGATTCCCCAGACGCAAATATATTAAATTGGTAGAATTTCGTAAAGGTATGGACCGAGGACCAGGTGGCTGCTCTGCACAGCTGGTCCGCCGTGGCTCCATTACAAGCCGCCCAAGATGCCCCAACTGACCGGGTAGAATGGGCAACAATATGTTTCGGCACAGGGAGATTAATACTTTGAACATAAGCCTCCCTGATAGTCAGGGTAAGCCATCTGGCAATAGTTTGCTTAGATGCTGGCCATCCCCGTTTGGAAAAGTCAAACAACACAAATAGAGTCTCTGTCTTACGTATCTTTGCAGATCTCTTAACATATATACGTAATGCCTTCACTACGTGCAAATATTTATTTGTCTTTGTTCCAGGAGTCTGAGGGTCCTCTCTCTACGGGACCCTGTAGGGCAGGTTTTACCTGCAGCCCCAAGGCCTTGCTAGGACGTCCCTTACCAGTGGATCCCTTGTTCTTGCGCAGAACTCTGGGACTTCCCTGTCTTTTGTTCGGTTCTTGTCCAGCGACCACCAGCTGAGGACCTACCTCCTCCACTGGTACCTCGAACACGGGAATGCTCCTCTGGGATGGGACCCTGCCCAGGGTAAGGTCGCGAAAGATGTCACCATCTTTCCCAGCAGCTTCAAAGACCTGGCTACTGACAGCCTCTTGTCTGACAGGATCCTGCCTGATTAGAGGATCTGTGGAAAGAAAATAATGTTCTAGATGCAACTATTTGTGATGCTGTAGCCCTTTATGATGTTAACTATAAGAAAAATATCAACAAATTTAAGAATAAGTCTGAATTTACCCTGTTCATCTATACAATTATTTTACAAAAAAACACGGGATGAGTTTAAGATATTGTGCAGCAAGTCCCTTGGGAGAGAGTTAGGGAGAAATCATTTATCTTTACAAGAAAGAAAGGCTCTCTTCTCCCTACAAAATGATGTCTCAGTGGTTATTAAAGCGGCGGACAAGGGAGGAGGGGTCGTGATTCTGGATAGGGACGATTATTATACAGAAGCCCTTAGACAACTTAAAGATACCAAGTTCTATAGAACTTTGGATAAAGACCCCACTACTTCTTATACAAAAGAATTGCAGATTTTGTTGAGTCGAGAACTATCGGAGGGTATAATTACTAAGGATGTTCATAATTTTCTTTTCATGCATCACCCTATCACACCAGTTTTTTATTATCTACCCAAGATTCACAAATCCCTCACCACACCTCCTGGGCGTCCCATTATCTCTGGTATTGGTTCCCTCACATCTAATTTGTCTTATTATGTTGATCACTTTCTCCAGGATTGTGTTGTCTCGCAGAGATCTTACCTACGAGATACCATGCACTTCTTGAATTTGATTCAGAATATAATCTGGCGTCCAGGTTGGGGGTTCTTGACACTGGATGTCCAATCACTATATACACACATTCCCCATCAGAGTGGTGCACAGGCAGTTAAAGAGGCTTTAACTAAGAGAGGTGAGATCTCTGGGAGATATCTTGATTTCATTGTTGATGCGATTTTATTTATACTTACGCGCAATTATTTTTTGTTTGAGTCAGTGTATTATTTACAGATACTTGGAATGGCCATGGGCACCAGGTTTGCCCCTACCTTCGCCAACATATATATGGGGGCGTTGGAGGATGACCTCATTTGGGGTTGCCCCTATGGGGCAAACCTGGTGCTCTATGGCCGTTACATAGATGATTTATTTATTATTTGGGATGGAGGTGCTCAATTGGCCTCAGAATTTGTTTCTTTTCTTAACACTAACACTTATAATTTATTTTTCACTCACCAGTTCAGTTGTTTTACTGTGAATTTCCTAGACATTACCCTGACGATAAAGGAAACTAATAATAGAATTATTTCCAATAATTATAACAAACCTGTAGACTCCAATACGTACTTACATTATAAAAGCGGCCACTACAAACCATGGATCAGAAATATCCCCAAGGGACAATTATGTAGGATTAGAAGGAACTGTACTCTTAAGAATGATTATGAAGTACAAGCTAATAAAATGCAATTAGAGTTCTCTGAGAGAGGATATCCATCAGATCTGTTAGAAGAGGCCAAAGAATATGCATCTAAACTAAAACGAAGCAAATTATTAGTCTCAAAAAACAAAATTCAATCTGATGATTCCACTAAACAGAAAGGTTTTGATAATTCTCTCATTTATATTTCAAAATATAACAATAAATCTCATTTGGTTTAAGCGTATCATAACGAACAACTATAAAATTCTACACCAGGATAATATTCTGAGTAATATCCTGGATGAGACTCCAAGAGTAGTGTATAAGAAAAACAATAACCTAAAAAACTTATTAGCACCAAGTGTATTAAGATCTAAAAAAAAATGATCCAATAAACAACGGAAAGATGACTGCTCAATCCTGGTTACCATCTAAAAATCCAGGGTGCTATGGTTGCAATAAGAATGTTTCTTTAACATGTGATTTTATTCAGAAAGCGGTTACCATCAATAGGTCCACAGTGAATGAATTGGTTTTTCCCATCTCACAATATATCAATTGTGAGACAACTTTTGTTATCTACGTACTGGAGTGCCCTTGTGGACTCCAGGACGTGGGTCGCACTACTCGCTCTCAGAAAAGTCGATTCAGAGAGCACAGACAAAATATCATGAAGGGCTATATGAAACACAGTGTATCTAGGCACTTCTCAGAATTACATGCTAATAATCCAAAGGGTTTGAAGATAACTGGAATAGAAAGATTTGATCCCACAGATAGAGGGGGGGACCGTTATAAGAAATTATGCAAAAGTGAGGTGTCATGGTTTTTCAAACTACAAACCCTATATCCAGAAGGTTTAAATGAAACCTTAGAATTCAATGATTGGGATTCCTAGATCTAAATTTATGTATTAATTTATATTTATATTTATTATTATTATTATTATTAGTATTATTTTTATAAGTACATATATTTTTTTATTTTTATTATTTTATTTCATATGCGTGTATGTTAGTTGCATATGCATCTGATTTGGGCTATATATGCGCACATATATGTTTTAATTTTCTGTTTTTTCCCATACGGATTTAAATAGTGTATATTTGTATTATTAGGAATTCTATTTTGAGGATTCTATGATTTTACATGCTCTTACATATATTAGGAGTTATGCACACTTTCTCTCTTTTTATGTATTCACTAGTATGAGGATAATCCTTGACTTCCTATATATATGAATTCATTTATATGCATGAAAAGATCGGACAATTATATGCATTATTCTTAAGTGCAATAAAGGACATTTGTACCTTTAAGACTCCAAAGATCTTTTATATGGAGTGCTGGTCCCCAGTCTTGTTTGACAGGAAGTTATGTGTAACTAAGATACAGAAGATGGTAAGTTTTTTTGCACACCTTAAATAACGCCAGGCTCAGAATTTTCTGATGATAAAATTCCAAAAATCAAATATTTAAGATTATATAATTAATTATATCACTGATGAACTCTGTCATTGTTAATAACAATTACAGTTCCACAAAGTAAATGTAATCAGTATAGTGGAATAATCCATCTTGCCTGCTGCAACAAATCTGAATTACATAGTGCTCTGTTGGCTCTTCAGGGATACAGCAAGACTTCATAGCTGTGAATTTTTTTTTTACTATAAAAGTGGATGGTAGAATGTATTTTGACTTTATTATTGTTGATGTCATGTCATCAAAATCTGTGTGATTATGAGCTTTATACTCAGTGTTATAGGGGTTATGTAATACATAATATTAATGCTGATTTTAGAAATAATAATATTCAGTGAGGTTTGGGCTTAATGAAGATTCCTTGCAACCCTAGTAGTGAAATATTTTTCTTTGTTTTTTATTTTTTCGATATAACCTCAAAGAGTGGATTTAAAGTCCCGATTTGAGTGCTCTGTCCCACCTTCCAGATAAGGACAGCTTTGTTGGGAAGGTTTGTACATTCACTGCTACTCTGCGTGGCAATTAAGGTGCTTGGAGTTGAGGGAAGGAGAGAACAGGGCAGCATAGCGATTCAAAAGCGCTAGGCATGCCCACAGGTTACGGCCATGTCTTGATCGTGACGGGACACTCGCCATTGTAACCTGGACACGCCTCCTTCCCCGACACAGGCTATCCAAATGTTGGGAAATATGCTATTGGGAATGTGCATAAAAATGCATGCATAATGGTTTGTGGCCCTCCGAGCCATCACCTGCAGCTCCCAGCTTATCTTGCTTTATTACTTGTAACTCTTGTTTAAATAGCCTGTTGATATTATGTTTTTACAGATATGTGTCTAATTCCTTGAATAAATGTATTGTTTTGACTTATTACTGAGATTAAGGGTAATGTGTGGCTCTTGAAGTGTATCAAGTTGAATATCACTCGTCTATATAGTGGATTCATTCAGGCTATACAGAAGATGAGGCCAGGGCCGCCTTCAGCAATCATGGGGCCCAGTACGGGGCTCCCGTGTCCCCCAGGCCCCCCCCCCCGATGAGCGCCCATCTTATAAGCAACAGCAACACATACTTACCTGGGGTCCTGTGGTCTCCACTACTCTGTCTTCTGCCTGTGACAGCCAGATCACATGATTGCAAAATCCTCCACCCCTGCGACCGCATCCTGAGGCCTTACTGTCACGGTGACAGCCAGGCTGAAGACAGAGTTGCGGAGACCACCGGGGCCCCAGGTAAGTCTGTGCTGCGCTGTTGTACCGGGCCCCCTGGTGAGCCCGGGCCCGGTACAACAGTACCCCCCGTACCCCCCCTGATGGCGGCCCTGGATGAGACAGTAATGATTATGCAGTAGGAATGCTAGTGTCTATACAGTGGATTCACAGAGGCAGGGACGAATTGGGAACTTAAAGTGGCCCTTGAAAAAATTCTTGAAGTTGTCTCATGTGGGCATGACCAAATAAACTGTGGGTGGGGCCAACACAAAAGTAGGTGGAGTTTAGAACTTAGAATTTGGTTGTAGTAACATTCAGGTAAACCTAGATGTGATGACTTAAGACACAGTGGCTCATTTCTAAAGCAATACAGGGAAAAAGTTGCTAGTCCTGTGTTATAAAAATACATGAATTCTCTTGTATTATCTGCAATAGGTTTATGCCTCTGTGCTCAAACTTGTTTAGTTGCCTAATAACACATCCTTCCAATCAGTGTCGGACTGGGGCATGAAGGGCCCACCGGGGAACTGCAACGCTAGGGGCCCACCATAGGGGGTGTGGCCAGTCATCATAGAGGCGAGACTCGACGCTAGAGGGGGAGTGGTCAGCCCACGAAGGACAGCTAGCACCATAGTGTAGTATATAATGAATGCAGTGTGTGTATAAAGAGTACACAGTCTGACCTGCCCCTTAGATTGGGCAGAACAGTCACCTAAATCGGGATTGTCCCACTAGACCAGGCTTGGCTAACCTGTGGCACTCCAGGTGTTGTGAAACTACAAGCCCCAGCATGCTTTGCCAATATATAGCAGCTTATTGCTGGAAGGGTGTGCGGAGACTTGTAGTTTCACAACACCTGGAGTGCCACAGGTTAGCCAAGCCTGCACTAGACTCAGAATATTTGACAGACTGTCCTACCTGTTCGTGTCACTTTTACCCCCTGTAGCTGCTGGTTTCTTTAGTTGCTGCTTGTCTGGATCTTGGAATGTTGAGGGCCCTATTTGGAAAAAATAATGGGTACATTTAGAAGATTCCAACCAGCCCTGGCATTAAATCAATAGGACCAACAATTAATACTTAGGCCTTCCTCCAGCCCCAACATTAAAGTTATATTATTCCCATTTAATAAACCTATTTCCCTCCCTCCAGACAGCCCCTGCAATAAATCGCATTTATGTATAATACGTATAATAAATATACCTATTTCCCGCAACCGTCACTGCCATTAAATAATTCATATTCACATTTAATTAAAAGCCCCCAAAGCACCCCATCTTAAATTAAATTGTCCCACCTTCACCCTACAAAGAAAATAGCACCCATTATTTAGCTACCACCTACCACATACACATTACATTGCCACAAGCCCGCTGTGCCATCACACACACATTACTGTGCCCCTTAATCACCATGCTGGGCCTCTTTATGATCACACTGCGCCCTCCATGCTGTTTTTGCCCCCCCTTCATCACCCTGTTTCATGCTGCTTTTGTTCCCCCCTTCTCCTGGCCCCCCTTAACTCTGCCTTCATGCTTCCCCTTCACGCTCCCCCTTCACTCTGCCTTCATGCTCCCCCTCCACTCTGCCATCATGCTCCCCCTTCACTCTGCCATCATGCTCCCCCTTCACTCTGCCTTCATGCTCCCCGTCCACTCTGCCATCATGCTCCCCCTTCACTCTGCCATCATGCTCCCCCTTCACTCTGCCTTCATGCTCCCCCTCCACTCTGCCATCATGCTCCCCCTTTACTCTGCCATCATGCTCCCCCTTCACTCTGCCATCATGCTCCCCCTTCACTCTGCCATCATGCTCCCCCTTCACTCTGCCATCATGCTCTCCCTCCACTCTGCCATCATGCTCCCCCTCCACTCTGCCTTCATGCTCCCCCTCCACTCTGCCTTCATGCTTCCCCTCCACTCTGCCTTCATGCTCTGCCATCATGCTCCCCCTTCATGCTCTGCCATCATGCTCCCCCTCCACTCTGCCTTCATGCTCAACCTCCACTCTGCCATCATAGTTTGCCTTCATGCTCCCCCTTCATGCTCCGCCATCATGCTCCCCCTTCACTCTGCCATCATGCTCCCCCTTCACTCTGCCATCATGCTCCCCCTCCACTCTGCCTTCATGCTCTGCCATCATGCTCCCCCTTCATTCTGCCATCATGCTCCCCCTCCACTCTGCCATAATGCTCCCCCTCCACTCTGCCTTCATGCTCTGCCTTCATGCTCCCCCTTCATGCTCTGCCATCATGCTCCCCCTTCATGCTCCCCCTTCACTCTGCCTTCATGCTCCCCCTCCACTCTGCCATCATACTCTGCCTTCATGCTCCCCCTTCATGCTCCCCCTTCATGCTCTACAATCATGCTCCCCCTTCATGCTCCCCCTTCATGCTCCGCCATCATGCTCCCCCTTCACTCTGCCTTCATGCTCCCCCTCCACTCTGCCATCATACTCTGCCTTCATGCTCCCCCTTCATGCTCTGCCATCATGCTCCCCCTTCATGCTCCCCCTTCATGCTCTCTTCTTTCTTCCATTCCCTCACTTACCTTTTCTATCTGATTCTTTCTTCTCTTCTGTCTTCTGTCTTCTGTCTGCGGCGCTCCTCACTGAATGTCGGGCGTGATGACGTCACGCCCGGCATTCAGTGCGCACGGAGCCGGCGCCGCAGACACGCAAGGTTTTTTTTTGTTCTTTTTGTCTTCAGTTATTCGCTCCCCCACCAACGAAGAGGGGAGCGATCAGGGTCGGGGCCTACCGGGGGATAGACCGGTCCCCCGGCGGGCCAGTCCGACCCTGCTTCCAATAATACCTTCATGGAAACATATCTGACTTTGTTTTTAATAAGTTTAACTATTGCAAAACATAGAGCAGCATATGAGCACCTCAACGCACTGTTGCATCTTCCCCTGATGTCAAGAGATGCAAACTACCAGCCAAACTTCTCTCTTTAATATACTATAATGTGTACTGTGTGTTTAAAAAGTGCATTAAAAATAAGCCTTATAATAAATGGCTATCCAGTGCGATCCCCACAAAGGTGAAATACTTCAAGCAACTGCAAGAAAACACTTCTTTTTTTTTAACAATTGTGTATAAGCCCTAAATGTGCCCAGTGATTGGTGGTGGTTTGAATTGATAATAGTGCAGGGAGGGATGGAAAACAATGGCATAAGTGAAGGGGAGAGCTATTACAAGGCCTTGCTAGTGATATAGTAAGTGCAAAGGAGGAAGTATTAATGATATTGCCAGTGCAATGGTAGAAGGCAGGTAATGGAATCAATGCAAGAACCACTAAAGTATCAAAAGAGCTGGAATAAGGCTCTGGGGGGGGGGGGGCTGGGGCACTTAAGACAGGGGGTTATTTTAGATACATTTTAGACAAATACACAGGAAAAACTGTGTGAACCACTGTTAGGTACACGCAGCTCTTCCGTCACGAGCAGTACAGTGTGAAGCAGGACATACCTCCCAACTGTCCTTGTTGTCGGACCAAAGCCTGATTAAGCGAGACAGATGCCCAAATTCAGGGCTGCTCCACAAGATTCCGGACAGTTGTCAGACTGTCCTGCTCTCTCCTACCTGTCAGTGTCACTTTCACCACCTGTGGCTGCTGCTTTCTTTAGACTGGTTGCTGCTTGTCTGGATCCTGGAATGTTGGGGGCTCTATTTGGAAATGAAAATGGGTTCATAAAATTTAGAAAACTCCAACCAGCTCTGGCATAAAATCAAAATAGCACCCCCATTTAATAATTAGGCCTCCCTACAGCCCCAACATTAAAAACGGGATTTATACTTATGATAAATCTTTTTCTCTGAGTCCATCTGGGGGACACTCCTTAACCATGGGGTTGAGTCGGGGAGAGGAGTCTGGCACCCAAAGAGTTAACTTTTTTCAGCTGACAGCATATCACCCCCGCCAATTCCCACATACCTCAGTTTGATTACAAAAGCCATTAGGAAGCTAGGCCAATCAACCAAGACACACCACTCAACAGAGGGGGGAGTGGAGACAAAACAACGAAAAGACGGGGGGGATCGGAGTGTCCCCCAGATGGACTCAGAGAAAAAGATTTATCGTAAGTATAAATCCCGTTTTCTCTTTCATCCATCTGGGGGACACTCCTTAACCATGGGGACTTACAAAAGCAATCCCTCTGAAGGGTGGGACCGCTCTGATCTCCTTGCACGCAGAACACTACGGCCAACGGAGGATTCCCCAGACGCAAATATATTAAATTGGTAGAATTTCGTAAAGGTATGGACCGAGGACCAGGTGGCTGCTCTGCACAGCTGGTCCGCCGTGGCTCCATTACGAGCCGCCCAAGATGCCCCAACCGACCGGGTAGAATGGGCAACAATATGTTTCGGCACAGGGAGATTAATACTTTGAACATAAGCCTCCCTGATAGTCAGGGTAAGCCATCTGGCAATAGTTTGCTTAGATGCTGGCCATCCCCGTTTGGAAAAGTCAAACAACACAAATAGAGTCTCTGTCTTACGTATCTTTGCAGATCTCTTAACATATATACGTAATGCCTTCCGTAAGTGGAAATATTTATTTGTCTTTGTTCCAGGAGTCTGAGGGTCCTCTCTCTACAGGACCCTGTAGGGCAGGTTTTACCTGCAGCCCCAAGGCCTTGCTAGGACGTCCCTTACCAGTGGATCCCTTGTTCTTGCGCAGAACTCTGGGACTTCCCTGTCTTTTGTTCGGTTCTTGTCCAGCGACCACCAGCTGAGGACCTACCTCCTCCACTGGTACCTCGAACACGGGAATGCTCCTCTGGGATGGGACCCTGCCCAGGGTAAGGTCGCGAAAGATGTCACCATCTTTCCCAGCAGCTTCAAAGACCTGGCTACTGACAGCCTCTTGTCTGACAGGATCCTGCCTGTCCACTCCATCTAGGACCACAACTTGTCCTGTGGAGACAACCTTCTGCTGCGTACCAAGTCCCTCACTAGTCTCAAGAAACTCATTCTTAGACAAGGGATTCTCTGTGACCCTTTCAGACTCTAGAAGTTCGGTCATAGACTGAACTCGTCTAGCCTTACCACCCTGAATGGGTGTGACTAAAACCTTTTCCCTTACTGGAAATTCTAAGCCTGTATAGCTTCGTCTGAACGAAGCAAATCGACAGCCCTGAGCTCTTTCTGATTTGACAGAAGCCAGCGAGGTAATTTTTTCCAAAACCTGAGGTGAGCTGATCCCATGAATTCTATCACGATATTCTGGACCTACTCGTCTACCGAGGACCCTGTCTGCTGCTGGGCAAACCCAAGCAGCCATCCTCCCACCCCACCCTCTGGAACCAGATGTGGGTGGTAGTCATGCCGCTGGTCTATCTGGCAGCTTGGCGGAAGAAGCTCTCCGCGCCACAGGGGCAAAGGATGACCTTCCCCTACGGGACTGTCTCCTGGATTCCACGGCCCCTGGATCGGTAGTCTGGCCTCTGCCAGACCCGCCCCCGCCTAGCCCTAGGTCTTGGAGTATTTACAGGCAAGGACGTCTTCTTGCCCCCTGAAGCCTGTAAAATCCAAGAGTCTAATTCTGGACCAAATAACATCCCACCCGTATACGGGATGGATTCTAATAATCGTTTAGACTCTGAATCCGCATTCCAAGCCCTTAACCATAACGCCCTTCTAGCTACTACAGCTGTAGCTGAAATAGACGAAGCTATGGAGGCCGAATTATGGGCCGCTTCATACACATAGCCTGCTGCCTCCCTTAGCTGCATGGCCAGAGGCAGTAAATCTGAATCCTGCAAGGCAGACTCTAACTGCCCTGCCCAGACTTCCATGGCCCTAGCTACCCAGGTAGAGGACAATGCTGGCCTGAGGCTAATACCGGCGGCCGAGAAGATCGACTTCAGCAGGGATTCTAATTTCTTGTTAGTCGCGTCCTGTAAGGTCGCTGACCCAGGTACAGGTAGTGTAGTCTGACGAACCAATCTCGCCACAGGTGTATCTACCTTTGCCACCTGTTCCCAACGGGTCATATCCTCCTCCTGAAGGGGATACAATACGCCAAACTTCCTTGGCATAACCCTGTTTGCAAGCATAAATAAAATGCATCAAAGAGCCAAGATTGATGGGGAAGAAGGATGAGGATAGGATGTAGTGTTAAAGATGAATAATAAATATGCTGCAGAGAGCAGGTAACATTGATAGGACTACTTGCAGAGGTTTGTTTTCAGGACATATTTGAATCTTTAAAGGTTAGGTTAAGGTTAGGTTTGGTTAGTTTGATTGGAGGAGGCAGTGCATTCCAGAGTATAGGTTTTGCATATGAGAAATCTTGGAGTGGTGGCACAGAAAAAATGTAGTGTAGGACATTGGCAGATTGATGAGCACAGGGAGGTAACTAGATCCTGGAAAATGGAAGTCAATGAAGTGACTCGAGGAGAGTGAATGCATTAGAATGCATTAGTAAAACACTAAGGAAAATCAAATTGGCAGAGGCATTCAATATAGATTAAAGTGGTCAGTTTCATTGATGGAGGAATGATTAGTAAGTGGTTACAATAGTCAACACAATGAGAGCATAGTTAGTGTTTTAGTTGTGTGGTAAAGGCAGCTGTGAGACATATTATGGAGATGATCCTGCAGGGAATTTAATGCCAAGAGAGAAAGATAGTTCACAATCAATTATTACCCCAAGGTAAGGCTGATGGTACGACTCACAGGGGTAAATTTACTAAGGCGATTTTCTTTTGTGGTTTGCACCTCCAAACCACAGGATTTACTGTCCTGCGGTTTGGTTTGGAGGGTGAAAATACAAGCCACTTGTGATTTAGGCTAAACAGAATTGGTAAAACCAAATGTAAAACGTTTTTACTAATAGTATTCTGTACCATAGTGCAAGTACTTGTGGCACTGCAAGTACCAGTATGCACTTACAGGCTAGCATGAACATGGTCTACAGTGCATTTCTAGTGCCTCAAGTGTGCACTAACAGTTTTGTGCCCCTAGCAAATTAAAAATGATTGCCCCATCAGAAAACAGATAATGGTCACAATGCTAATAAAAGAAATCATGCCCACTCTCTTATTAACTATTACCAATTATTTTTGACCTTAATACTAAAAAAAAAAAATGCAACCATAATAAATACTTCATTCACTTTGGGGGTATATTTACTAAACTGCCGGTTTGAAAAAGTGGAAATGTTTCCTATAACAGCCAATCAGATTCTAGTTATCATTTATTTAGTACATTTTACAAAATGACAGCTAGAATCTGATTGGCTGCTACAGGCAACATATCCACTTTTTCAAATCTGCAGTTTAGTAAATATACCCCTTGATCCGAAGTAGTCCAATATGAAATTTGAAAAACAAACCCAGATGGAATGGACACGGGCCCAATTCTGATTAGTCTGGCCTGTTATGTTTTACATTGGGAATTAATTTCAGAAAAGATCGCTCAAACAGCATGTGGTTTGAGCTTTTCGCCTATTTGCATATCCAACCTTTTTTCTGGCGGTTTGAATGGTACAGATTGTATACTTGCCATTTAAAAAAAAAAATTCAGACTGTGTGGTTTTAAAACATGCTATTTTATGTGCGGTTGTCCTAATTCTCTCTGTTATTATACCGCACACAAAAAAAATCGCCAAAAAACATGCGGTTTGGCAAAACCGCAGATTAGTAAATTTACTCTATAGCGTTGCTTATAACATAGAGATTTCTGTGGTGGACTGTTAATAGAAGTAGGGAATATAATGGGCCTGATTCATTAAGGAAAGTAAGCCAAAAAAATGAAAGTTTTCTCCTGGACAAAACCATGTTACAATGCAAGGGGTGCATATTAGTTTATTTTTTTGCAATTGAGGAAAATACTGGCTGTTTTTTCATGTAGGACACAAGTACTTGATAGCTTTATTGTTACACTGACATTTAAATTTGATCTGGGACATGTCATATACCAATTATAAATCTGTCCCACATTAAATTCATCTCCCCCTCAAATGCAACATGGTTTTGCCCAGGTGAAAAGTTACTAATTTTTTTGCTTTACTTTCCTTAATGAATCAGGCCCAATGAGTTCAGTCTTATGCAGATTAAATTTTAGGTTTGTGTTTCCACTAGGAGAAATTTAAAGAGAAAAAATGGAATCTAGTTATGATCCCTGAGATACTATAACTGATAAATGAAGGTTTCACCTGCAAAACATACACTAAAAGAAGGGTTGAAGGGGTAGAAAGAGAAACAGAATATAACTGTGCCCTATAGGCCAGAGCAGCTCATGGTTTATATGAGCTGGGGATGATTTTCAATATCAAAGGCTGCAGAAGTATTAATAATGAGTCATGACCCTTAGACCCTTTGGCAGCCAGAAGATCATTAGAAACCTTAGTAATAAGAGCAGCTTCAATAGAGTACAATGCACATAATCCAAAACAAAGTGGGGCCATCAGACTGTTAATGGTGAGATAGCAGATTGAGCCAGTATATATTCAGACATTCAAAGAGTTTTGATGCAAAAGGGAAGGTTGGAGACATTGGCAGCCTGAAATTGAAGATGGGTCAAAAATTGCTTATTTACAATGTGAATAATCAATGCATGTTTGAAAGAAGATGGAAAAATTCCAAATGGGAGGGCAGATTAAAGATTTATATTACAAGGGGAAACAGCTGGTGACATAGCTCAAAAAAGTTGAGCGCTAGCAAGAAATAGCTGGACCAGCTACTCTATGCAAGACATTGCTGTTTCAGTTACTTATACGCTTCTGCTGATTTTTGTGGTACCATATAAATAAATGATATTTAATAATAGTAATAATAATTAATATTAGATCCATTTTGCATTGGATATATAATACCCCTTTCACACAGAGGTATGGACCCGGGAGTAACCCCGGTCCTGTGTCTGTGTGAATGGGTCATGCTCCAGGGTTATTCCCAGGTTGGAGCCGGATACGCTGCGGTCTAAAAGCTGTTCCTGGGTTATTCAACCCAGGTTCAGTTGAAAGCATCTCATTAGAGGGGCGGAAACGCTCTCTGATGACGCCTTCTACATGCTGCAGATCGACAGAAAGGAAGGGAAGGCGAATTGGCAGAAGTCAGACAGCTACTTGCTGTAGGAGTGGAGGAGGAGATAAAAAAATTAAATTACTGACACAGTGAAAGATGCCATTATTTATGGGAACATTGCAAAGATACTGAGTGATCAGAGGATCAAGCGCTCACAGCAGCAAGTTGTCAACAAGCTCAAGGTCCTCAGAAAGCAATAGAGCAAAGTTCATGACCACAAGAAAAAGAAAAGTGGCAACGGTCGCATGGAGTGGCCATATTATGACTTGTGCAATGTTGTATTTGGCATCTCAACCCTATCCAACCCCATTTGCCTTTCTTCATCAAGCTGTGTTAACAGTAATGCAACCCCTGAAAGCAGCAGTGCTGGCTCACATTCGTCACAGATGGTGGCTGAAGAGACGGCAGACTATAGTAAATATGATTCATCTATTAATGAAGACCTAGGGAGTATTATTGAAGAAGCAGCAGAGCAGACTGATACACAGCCTTTGAATTCAAACAGTAAGTTAACTCCCTTTGTACTAATAATTGCTTCTCTGCTGCGTTTTTTTGTGATACGTTTTGGTAATGGATATTTTCAATCATAATGAAAATATCCACGCTATATAGTAAGTGTTAATTATCATCATTTTGTAGGGCTGGAATCTGACTCTGCGCATGCCTCCCTAGCCTTACTGCGGATTTTCTGTGTTATTATTAATATTACTTTTGTTTTCATTTGTAATAGTTCATTTGTAAATGTTCCACCAAGAAAAAGGAAGAGCACAAAGATGGAACAAGTCACTAAAGCAATGTCTACCATGTTGGTGACGCAGCTGAGGGAGATGAATTCGGCTATGCAGGCACAAGAAGATGCCCGTCTGCAGAGGTTCTTGGAATATGAACGGGAGCCACAAAGCAATTTTGTGACGCAACTAATGACCATGCATGAACGTATCAGTAGAGAAAATAGAGTCAGATGTTTTTCCTAGATCATATGATTACTAGAGTGCAAGGGGTCACAGCACATCCACACCCTTCCCAACACTGTACTGTAGGAAATTATTCCAATTACTTTACACCAAGCACAATGGACACTTTTCACAATTCTGATGTAAATATGTACATGCAGTAGCAATAATTTTATTGTTTTCCCCATTATAATTGTTTTTTATAAAAATATATTTGATTTGTGATTGCGTAAATCATGACAAATGTTTTGTTGTTGAACGTTTCTTTATTTAAAACACAAGGTACATAGGCTATTGTGTACGCAACCATATTTACAATTAGACACATTAATGTTCATGTTTTTCAAATAAAATTTGTTAATAAAAATGGTCTAAACCGATGCAAAGTGCACTTTTGCACAAGTGTGACTTGATAGCAATAAAAAAACGTTTGATTAGTATTTGCAATGTGTCTTAGCAATCTTTCCTAATGATGTCTATGTATCTAGCATTTCAGTGATGTTGGCAGTAATAATGTTACTGATGAATTCAGCACTGTTAGGTAGCTCCCACTCATAGGTGATTGCACCTACCTGACTGTCAGGCAGTTCAGGCTCCTCTATATTCCACTCTGGAAGAAACTTCACTTTTTGTATTTCACATATACTATTTAAAATGCAACAAATAGAAACTACATCTGGCATTAGGTTGATGTCAATGTCATTCCTCTTTAACAAACAACACCAATGCCCTTTTAGTCATCCAAATGCATTCTCAGCCACCATCCAGGCAGAGTTTGGGTGAAGAGCATCTGGAAAGATTCAATTTTACTCCGCACCAAGCTGGCAAACCCCTTATATATTGAATTTTCAATTATAACTTGGTATCTAAGGGGAGGTGCTCCTATACTAACATGTCAATATTGTAAATGTCAAAGGAGAGAGAAAGAGAAAATAGTACTGACGGAGCACTCTTTGAACCAGATAATTTGGTATTGGTAGAAGTCTATAATTTAAACTAAACAATCTTTATTGATATATATTAAAATGATCAAAGCGAAATATTTAAAAAGTGATATAAATTTTTGTGAACCAAATAAATAAACAATTAAGAGGTAGATTAACTACCACGCTGGCTTGCTATTGTGGTATTATATCACTAAGGCTGATAGAGAATACTATTATAACCTGACTTATTGTTAAATAACTAGGAGATATTGTATTGGGACCTAATAATGTGTCCCGTTACCAGGGTAGGAGAAAGGTCATACTTCTTATATAGTGAACCGTAAAATATTCCAGTAATCTATCCGTATGGTCCTACTATTTTTGTTGGGTGAGTATCCCCCGTTTTAAGTTAGTAATGTACTGCTGTGCAGTTTGTATAGTTGTTGATCGTGATTAATTAATAACTTAGTATCAAGTAGTAGTTAGTGGCCCTCGATAATGTCAAGATCTCATAAGTGTGATAAATAGAGCTCCAGCTTACTGATAAGCCCTGTAATGTTTTGGTCTTGGGCTTGGCTTTACAATATTCACCTATGAAACATTAGCTGTAGCCTCAATTTAATGCTACATATGCGGATAGGTCACTGCTAGCAGATCTGGTGGACTCCTATGGTAATCTGTCCGTGTATTACTGATGTTGTTATATTGTGTAAAACTCCCCCACTGTGAGTTAATTGTATACTGTTTGTATAGTTCTTGGTCTTAGTTAGTAGGTATCTTAGTATCACTTAGCAATTCGGTAACCCTCGATAATATTAGAGAGTCACTGATATGATAAACAGAGCTCTAGCTTAATAATTGATCCTTTAGTACCTATGTGACAGGCTTGATATTGCAATATTAACCTGTGCAGCCTGTACTATAACCTTGGTTTTTGCTAAAGATACAGATAAGTCCCTAATAACAGATCCATAATAGATAGTTATATTGTCGCTATTGAGTAAACTCCTATAGTAATAACCCTGGAAATTGTTCTCTCAAAGATAGAGAATTTGTTTGCGCATCTCCTAATTATGCAGACGTTTCTCATCAGCCTAGTTCTAAATATATTCAACCCACAGCATGAAGCTCAGCGTTACGCCGACGCGCGTTTCGCTTGTGAGCTTTAACAAGGCCTTTGACATTTACAGTGAAGAGCATCTGTTCAGGTGAAAGTTGTTCGGTGTATCCTTTCCTTAACCATCGCATTAATGGATACGCAGCATCGCCAATAATATGGACTTGGATCTCCACTCCCTGGACCATCTTGGATTTCTGAAAAACAATAAAGCAGTGTTAATGAAACATATGGGAATGTGTTAGTTCAAAATATGCAATATGCAATCCATGCTGTTAAATTCTAAAACAGGTAGGACTAAAAATATAAAATAAAATTGCAAACAAATTTAATGACCAGCACTGTAGGTTAAATATTACTTGAAAGAGAGGCGGAACTAGCAAGCTGTGGACCTTGGTGTAGGGAGGAGGGACCCTCTGCATCTGGGCCCCATTATCTCCATGGGCACCGGTACATGGCACCTGCTGTACCAATGGTAGTTCCGTCACTGACTTAAAACATCCTACACTTTACATTTCAGACCTATTTTGACAAAAAATTACATTTTACCCCTCTAGGGAAAAGCCAGCCAAATTGCTCCTCATCAATTTGGTAGAGGTCCCAATTGGAAAGCACTCTGGCATTGTGTGCATGATCAGGCCACCTTATATAAACATCTATGAAACATACATAACATATTATCTATTTTTTAACCAAAACATCAAGAATATATGATGCTTACCAGAAATTGTGGTCAACTACAGCCTTTAGAATAATTGAATGCCAGCCTTTTTGGTTGTAGTAGACTGTAGTACTGTGTCCCATATATGGCTCCAGCACACTGGATATCCACATTGTTTGAAACATTCTACAGTGTCATCTAGGCGCTGTCCATGTGGCATGCAGATGAGACGGTGGTACAGGCTTTTCACCAATGCTGCGGGTCACTTTGTGTACCTGAGTGCAATCAATGGATAGGCCTACACTGAACAAACATGAAATAGTGATGTATTCTCCCGGGGTTGCATTCCACCACAACACAATGGCTAGTCTCTCTTACTTGGTTCAATGGTTTTTTTGTAGTTTGTTGTTTGTTTTACTAGAGCTGAGGTGATGAGTTCTAGCAAATAGTTGAATGTTGCATGCGAAAGTGTGCCATACTCTGCTCATCATCAAAACCGTCCACAGTACATCAGAAAGCTTGTCCATTACGTCGTTCTCTGACCCGCATTCCTCAGTTTGCTGCAGTGCTGAATTTTAGTATGGTGCCAATTGTGGACAACATAAAGGCTCTGCTCTTGTGTAACTTTAGCCCTCACAGCAAAAAATTCCGACCTTCTACTGCAGAAATAACACTGTGCCAGATTACAGACTGTAACCAGCTGCATTAAGCTGTCATTTGCATCCATAAACATAAGGAATCCACGATAATACAGGAACTCCATACTGCAAAGTTGCTTCTCATATCTCTTGTCGGCCATGATTACAGCAATGCAGTCACTGGCCACTTTTAAAGACTCATCTATAATAGCCTGCTATGTCATCTATATGAGTCTCTGCTGTCCCCTTTTAATGACTGTGCTTGAAAATTGCATGGCAGACACGGGTCCAGTATGAAAGGCGGTGACCCGGGATATACCCAGGTCCAAAGTGCTGTTCATTATCCCGTGTCTGACCTGGGAATTTGGTGAGAAAGGGGTAATGGTAATAAAAAATAGACAAATGTATTTCAGCTTCTTAGAACTCCTCTATATATCTGTATTAATTAATGATAGCTTGCACTGCAAAGGGAAAGTAATTTTATCATGTACTGTGCATGTCTCTCTATTACAATGTAGGTTAAAGTTGAAGCATCTGTTATGCATGTCAACAGTTTTGAAAAATGATGTAAAATAAACCTTTGCATTCTAGATAGAGAGCTATCCACATAACAGGGACCCAGATCTGTTCTTACCCTAGGGTATGTAATGTCCGTAATTATCGTCACCAATAAAGATTGTCCGATGCAATCAGAGTGGTGGTTCCAAAACACAAAGATATTTGATAGCAAAATATAGCAAAGCATAACCAATACATACGCGTGCGCAATGGATCCAGTAACTGCTCATAAACCTGTGCCAGTGGCTCGGTTTTATACAGCTTGGGTTGAAAGAAAACAGTGATGTCACAATATACACAAAGATTACACTATCATTCTTCATTTGTTCAGGGTTTAAAATCGTCTAGTACAATACAGGTTATAGGTCAGTTTAAACAATGCTTCTCCAAAGGTGGGGGCAACTCCCTCCAACAGCTGTGAATGTGTCTTGACTCAGGGAACTGCCAAAAATCTTGTTTAAACTAACCCATTAACAGAGTATTTTTGAATATTAATCTTATACTAATCATAACTAGCGATTGCAATGTGCGATTCCCTTATCCAATGATACCGGATTCCTGTTGGTGAAATGTGGATTAATATAAGACCAAACACAATACATTTCTTATGACCTGAACCATAAATATTTTTAATGTAGGTTTACCATTGTGTAATAAATTATTAAATTAATTTATATGGATAATAAAAGAATGTGAGTTGTAAACTTTATTAAAAGTGAACTTTTTGCAAATGTAAGTGTGAATGTAAGTGTATTTACTGTATTTTTCTGTGATTGCGTATTTAATCTTTGTATGCTATTGCTTACTAACCGTAATCACGCAGGAAACTAGAACAACCAATATTTATTCATTGAAAAGGACTTCATCCAATTATTTGACTTCAACAGGTGTCATCACAGAGAGGTACAAAAAAGTGGACATGGGACACAAAATGTAAATCAAGGTGTCAATGCTTATCTCTCTTTAGGGTTTTTTACTTTTCCAAAACCAGGTGGCGACTTGTAAAACCTTCATAGAGAAAGGTAAACTGGTAGTTTATTCCAGTCT
This sequence comes from Mixophyes fleayi, assembly GCF_038048845.1. NCBI lineage: Eukaryota > Metazoa > Chordata > Amphibia > Anura > Limnodynastidae > Mixophyes > Mixophyes fleayi. Next base: position 120,425,167 of record NC_134407.1, on the reverse strand, counting down.
GTTTCCCCATTTATTTATTTATTGTTTACTTGATTTGGTTTTCAGCCAGGTTGTTTTTAAGGCTCTTTAGGATGAAAAGGGAGTTGGTCAGCTGTTTTAGGGTGCATGGTTTATCAAACGATTAATGGCTGACCATTGCTTTGTGGTGGTATGAGTATGAGTTGGACGTGCTGTTGTTTATATGTGCCTAGTATGTTAGCATCCTCTTCTGTGCTGAAACTGCCCATCTTGGCCCTGCATGTACTGTTTGATATGCTTGGAGGAGGTTATTCCAGATGTAATAATTCCGTTGAACTCTATTTCACTTCAAAGGGTCTGCTATAACGATAATGATGCTGTCAAAGATTTTACGCCTGACTTTTAATGTTGGTTTGAGGAAATACAGCTGCCGGTATTAAAAGTTCTAGGTGCTTTTTCTTTCTGAGCCATTATAGCTGGTTTAAAGATCCCTGATTTGTTGATTGAAGAAGAATCATTTCATTTTACTTTTTCTCTGGAATACCATTACTTTAATTTTGTTGATTGGCCTCAGACAATTTACAATAGGGTGGGTTCCATTTGGAAGGCTTTCCACAAGATGTTGGAGTATTTCTGTAGGAATTTGTTCCCATTCATTCTGTGGATCATTTATGAGGTCAGACGCTGATGTTGGACGAGAAGGCCTGGCTCGCAATCTCCATTCAAGTTCATCCCAGGTATTGGATGGGGTTGAGTTCAGGGCTCTGTGCGGGCCAATCAAGTTCTTATAAATAGAACTCATCAAACCATGTATTTGTAGTCCTAGCTTTGTGCACTGGGGCACAGTCATGTTGGAATAGAAAAGGGCTTTCCCCAAACTGTTGCTGCAAAGTTGGAAGCATATCATTGTCCAAAATGATTTGATATACTGAAGCATTAGGATTGCCCTTCACTGGAGCTAAGGGGCCCAGTTCCTAACTCTAAACAACAACAACAACCCCATACCATTATCCCTCCTCCACCAAACTTCACAGTTGGCATAATGCAGTCAGGCAGATAACGTTCTCTCGGCATCTGCCCATCTGACTGTCAAACAGAGAAGCATGGTTCATCACTCCACAGAACACGTTTCCACTGCTCATCATCATTTATTCATATAGCGCCACTAATTCCGCAGCGCTGTACAGAGAACTCAATCACATCAGTCCCTGCCCCAATGGAACTTACAGTCTAACAGACAGACTAGGGTAGGGATAACAGCCATTTAACCTTATAGTATGTTTTTTTTTTAGAGTGTGGGAGGAAAGCGGAGCACCAGGAGGAAACCCACGCAAACACAGGGAGAACATACAAACTCCACACAGATAAGGCCATGGTTGGGAATTGAACTCATGACCCCAGTGCTGTGAGGTAGAAGTTCTAACCACTAAGTCACCATGCTCCACAGCCCAGTGTCGGTGTGCTTTACACCACTCCATCCTACGCTTGGCATTGGTCTTGGTGATGTGAGGCTTGCATGCAGCTGCTCGACCATGGAAACCCATTCCATTAAGCTCCTGTCGCACAGTTTTTGTGCTTACATTAATGCCAGTGGAAGTTCGGAACTCTTAAGCTATGGAATCAGCAGAGCCTTGATGACTTTTACGCACCATGCGTTTTATCAGTAGTTGAGCCCGCTCTGTGATTTTATGTGGTCTTCCACTTCATGGCTGAGTTTCTGCTGTTCCTAAACGCTTCCACTTTTTAATAAACTCACTTACAGTTGACTATGGAATATCCAGCTGGGATGAAATTTCATGAACTGTCTAATTGCAAAGCTCTACAGAAAGATCCATTTTGTATCACAAATATTTGCAAATGGAGACCAAATGGCTGAGCGCTTGATTTTATATACCTCTGGCAATGGGTCTGATTTGAAACACCTCACTTCAATAATTAACAGGTGTGGCCAAACACTTTTGTCCATATAGTGTATATATACACATGTTTGTGTATGTATATATATATATATATATATATATATATATATATATATATATATATATATATATATGGAAATGTGTTCTGTAGAGTGAAGAATCACGCTACTCTGTTTGGCAGCTAGATGGGCGAGTCTGGGTTTGGTAGATGCTGGGAGAACGTAACCTGCCTGCCTGCATTATGCCGGCTGTGAAGTTTGGTGAAGGAGGGATAATGGTATGGGGCTGTTTTTCAGGATTTGGGCTGGGACCTTATCGCCAGTGAAGGACAATCTTAATGCTTTATCATGCCAAGTCATTGTGGACAATGCTATGCTTCCAACTGTGTGGCAACAGTTTGGGGCAGGCCCTTTTTTCCCCCAACATGACTGTGCCCCAGTGCACAAAGCAAAGACTACAAAGACATGGTTTGATGAGTTCGGTGTGGAAGAACTTGACTGGCCCACACAGAGCCCTGACCTCAACCCCATTGAACACCTTTTGGATGAACTGGAACGGAGATTGCGAGTCAGGCCTTCTCATCCAACATCAGTGCCTGACCTCATAAATGCTCTACAGAATGAATGGGAACAAATTCCCACAGAAATACTCCAACATCTTGTGGAAAGCCTTCCAAGAAGAGTGGAAGCTGTAATCACTGTAAAAGGGGGACCAACTCCACAATAAACTATATGTATTTGAATACAATGTCTTTACAGTCCCTGTTGGTGTAACGGTCAAGCATCTGAATACTTTTGCTGATATAGTGTGTGTGTGTGTGTGTGTGTGTGTGTGTGTATTGTAACAAAAGGAGGCATTTAGCTGGCAATATGCAGAGAAAGCAGGGATGTAGAGTAAAACATTTGTGCAGTAATGCACCTAGATTGAATGTGAAGACTTATGTATGAAAAGCAATAGTTTAAGTTTGGTTAAACTTACATGATTTGAAATCCTTCCTCTCAGCAAACAGACCGGGTGTGTCTGTTAGTGCAAACAGAGCCAGGGATGGGCGTTTTCTTTTAAAGAGAAGGTGGGTGTGTCACCTGTCCATCAAGCTAAGGCTGGGGGAGGAGTATCAGGTATAAAAGCTTGTTAGTATCATTTGTGCAGGGAGACCAACGCTGGGGTAGCTGGCTGGTCTTGAGAGAGCTGAGCTATGTCTAGCTATCATTTAGGGTCTCCAAGAAATGCTGTGAAATCTGTACGGTGTCAAAACATTTACCATCCTGACAATAAAAACTACATAAAAAGGAAGAAGTTGTTCACGTGTGCTTCTGCAGTAGTGGGCTCTTGCCACAATATATACATATATATATATATATATATATATATATATAATATATACTGTATATATTTTGACAGAGGCACTGGGAAAGTAGTAAATGGCAGGTATATAAGTCCTGAATTTCTGTCATTTGTGATTTGTGTTTTAAAACCACAGGGAGATTGTTTATGGTTGGGAAAAGCTTCCCAGAGATTGTCTTAAGTTGTAAGAAAAACTGGTAAGGTTCCCTGGGGTATAAATGGCGGGCTCCATTTATATGGCCCATTTTGGCTTCTCCAGAGAGCTAGCAAGTTGCTGGCCAATCAGGAGTTGTACCTGATGGGGTGCTGTTAAAAGGCTACTAATTCAGTTCATTCACTCTCAATACCTGGGAAAAAGGTCAGATGGCTCTTGCGAAATACTGCAATTTATGATCTATAAGTTCTGTTGTTTTGTATATGTGTGACCCCTCACTTTAGAGGATATATATATATATATATATATCTATAATATAAAAGCCTAGCGGCGTGTGTTAGTCTGTGTGTGGAAAAAACTACCGGGTGACAGAGTGCTCAAGCTGCAGCACCACCTACTGGGCGGAGTTATATACTGCACTGGTATACTACACTGGTACTGTGCTGTTTCACCTTGTACTGTGCCATTTTTTGTCCTTGTACGGCGCTACGGATACTTTGTGGCACCCTATAAATAAAAATTAATAATAATAATAAAAATAATAATACACTGACCTACTAAATTCTTAGCATTATCTAATGTATAAAAGTAAAAGCCTAGCGGCGTGTGTTAGTGTGTGTGGAAAAAACTATTTTCTCAGAAAAGACTCATCCAGTTGACCTGAAATTTGGTATACTGACATTATTTGACAAAAAAATTAGAATAGTGAAGTCAGTTAACTTCCATCATCCCCCCTTCCCCCCGTGGGAGGGGTAGTAAAGGCTAAATTTACGAGTTGAGGGCTCAAACTCATTTTCGTGAGGTAATTTTACCTCATGAACACACATGTGTAGCGGCGTGTGTTAGTGTGTGTGTGTGTGTGGAAAAAACTATTTTCTCAGAAAGGGCTCATCCAATTGACCTGAAATTTGGTATACTGACATTATTTGACAAAAAATTAGAATAGTGAAGTCAGTTAACTTCCATCATCCCCCCCTTCCCCCCGTGGGAGGGGTAGTAAAGGCTAAATTTACGAGTTGAGGGGTCAAACTCATTTTCGTGAGGTAATTTTACCTCATGAACACACATTAAAAAGAACGCTTGCGTCAGGAAGTAACGCTCTTCCCCTGAGGAGGCCTGGGCTAGGTCCAAATGCATGACAAGAACCTTTTTAAGTCCTTAAGTAGCTTGATTTGACTAGGATGCATGAGTATCATGCACGAGTTAACTTGTGTATATATATATATATATATATATATATATATATATATAAATAAAATATAGTGAAATGGTGACTGGCTAAGTCTGTGAAAGGTGGTATTTTTGCTGTCAGGACATTTTCATGTGTTTTAGAAGGGATTCATTAAGAAATCACCTGTGGTGGACACACTGGGTAAGGCAGGCATTTGTTTTCTGTTAGTTAGAGCTCAGACAAGCAAGAGTTATTTTATGTTCCTGTTTGATTATGCACAAACCAGAAGCATGGTACTTCCATCAGCAGTTAAATAGATTTTCAGATTTTCACCTTATATCAGCACTACGCCTAGGGATAGAAGTGGGCAGCCTCTCTTTTTAGTACGTCAAAGGTGTCAGGTTAACAGTAGGGGAAGTCTGGTGTGGAGGTCTTTGTTGAACAGATATAGATAGACTCAGGAGGTGAATATGGAGTTTTTTATTTTTATAAAGATATTGCATTCAGCTCATTTGACTGCTTTAATATTCTCTTCAAGCTCTTCCTTATACCATATTAATATTCCAGGGATCTGCTCGTGAGAATCCCTAAAGAGGAGGCGGAAAGATATGATGTAAGGAAAAACTGGATAGTTCAGTAATTTAATAATTTCCTCCTGCTCTATAATGAAATCCCTCTATAAATGCTGATATACTGCATGTACATACAGTCTGCCTCAAGTACTGCAGCATCACAGTGGCTAAGTGGTTAGCACTTCTGCCTCACAGCACTGGGGTCATGAGTTCGATTCCCGACCATGGCCTTACCAGTGTGGAGTTTTTATGTTCGCCCCGTGTTTGCGTGGGTTTCCTCCGGGTGCTCAGGTTTCCTCCCACAATATAAAAACATACTAGTAGGTTAATTAAATAGATCCTAGTCTCTGTCTGTGTGTGTGTTAGGGAATTTAGACTGTACGCTCCATGGGACAGGGACTGATGTGGTGAGTTTTCTGTACAGTGCTGTGGAATTAGTGGCGCTATATAAATAGCTGATGATATATATATACACATTATGCTGCACATATATACAGTGTGCCTCACGTACTGCACGTATATACAGTGTGCCTCACATATATGCAGTGTGCCTCACAAGCTGTTATTGTAGTAAAAGCCTTTGCATGCTCTGACAGCAATGTTTTGTCTATCCCTGACTTACAGTCTCATCTGTTTTTCCTCAGGACCCTTTGACATTTCATCAATCAAAGGACCATTCAGCAAAAAAGGTGGAAATAATTTCACCTGAAGAGAATGGTCAAAAGGCAAGCAGAGAAGACCAGACAGACGGTGTCACAAACAAACACTCAGAGTCAAAGAATGAAGTTCCTGCCAGGTCAAATGACATTGACTACACAAAAGGCACACAGGCATCTAATAGGCAGTCAGAAAAGCAAGAGAAGGAGAGAAGTGAAACAAAAACGCAGTCTCTTAGTATAGATGCACAGATGGAAAACGCAAGTGTGACACAAGCTGATGTTTCAGAAAAAAACCAAGTTCCAGAGCTAAAGGAGAATGAATTGCATACTGCAACCCAAAATGTCACTAATATAACAAACAGAACAGATTTTAGCAAAGAAAATGAAAGTCTGTCAATTAATGATTGCATAGAAGACCAAACAAAAGAAATTGAGCAAACTACTGACGAAGCTGTTACACAAACAGATCTGCCACAGTTGAAGACAAAGCCAACTGAGCCCCCTTGTCCTCTTATGTGGCCAGAATGCACAAAGCAAAATTTAGATAATGCCACTGAAGATGTTGCAAGAGAACTAACCACATTTGCACTGAAGCTATTCCAAACTCTATCCCCAAAAAATACCAAACCGAATCTTGTGGTTGCTCCAATTAGCATTGCGCTGGGGCTTTCACATCTAATGTTAGGTAAGTTACACACATACTGCATTCTATTGTAAAGATACATTTTTATGAATTATCTTTAATATACAAATGCAAAATACAAGAAACATTAATTTGAAAATGGTAATTTACATCTCACTTGCTTGTTTCCCTCTGCCCATTTGAAAATGTTAATTTTAGAAAATAGATGAGCAAAATTTACAAACCTGCTAAGCAACATATTCTCTTGTCCTGCATTTGGCCACATAATATTGCACATACAGAGTAGAACAAATTAGAAATGTTCAATGACCCCCGTGTTCTGGTTTTGGTTTTGGATCTGGATTAACTTTTTGTTTTGGTTTTGGCAAAACCGCTCTTGCGTGTTTTGGTTCCCATTTTTTTTGCTAAAATCACAGTTTTGCTCTTTTTTTTTCATACATTATTATTAACCTCAATAACACTAATTTCAAGTCATTTACAGTCAATTTTGAACACCTCACAGGTCACAATATTGTTTTCATACACTTTCAGACAAAGACTGCAGCGACCTGGCTGGATGCTAAGTGGCAGAGCAATGACACAAACACACAGCAGTTCATAGCATATCTAGGAAACATTGCCACACAGCAGTGGCAGAAAAGAACAGTTGTGCAAGATGGAATTGTCCTTGGGCTCTTCCACCCACCCTTATGTAAGATATTGATAAGAATAAGTACAGTTTAACAAAGCAAGCACTCCAGCAACAAGCAGTGCCACTTATCTGGCTGAAGTGCTTGGTTTGTTTGGGCCCCCACAAAACAAGCTACCAATAGCTTAGCTTCCTTAAGCCTAACAGTGCTCTCGATGAATTCTACATTATTAAACCATGTCTGCTCATGCTGCATCTTTAATCTACTTCTCCTCTGTGAATACCTCTCTCTCATCCATTAAGAACTGCCAAACTTATGTAGACACAGGAATGGATAATACAACTGGAGTGGCATTAGATCTTCTTCAGTCAGACTGTAACACGGAACATGTGGGCAGCATGGAATCTGTCATGTTGAAATACGCTGCATTGAACAGAGATTTAAACCAATATATAGACGCGGTTGAGGAGGCCGTACTTAAGTTAAAACTTGACCCTCCGTATGAGATACACTGCTCTTCAGAAGAATAATACAGAGATGGCCCTGAGGTAGAACGATAAATATGTCCAGTTTAAAGAACCCGAGAAAACAAAATGGGTGTGTCACTGGCCCCTGCAGACTAAACTTTGGAAGATGAAGACGAGGAGATATCCATCACCCTGAGCACATGGCCAGTACAGTAAAACTGTGAATGAATCATCAAATCAGTTATGGTTCATATGATCGCTCCACCTGTTCCTTGGATAACTGTGGTAATTCTACAGCCAATACATAGCAATGAGCTCTGACACCCCCCCCCCCCCCAGACAATGCACTAAAAAGAGCCATTGAAATTCAAAGCAAAAAGCAAGTTCATCATTGAGCTTCAAATCACCCCCAATTCCCCAAATATTATAATATAGTAAGGTACCTTTGACGTAAAGTGCAGATTACAAACACTTTGTGTGCAATATTGATGAAAGAGCAGCAAAGTGGAAGGTTTGAATAATATATATACACGTCTATTTAGACATCCATGCTTACATTACTTCTGCAAGCAATGTTGTTCTTTGTTAATAAAACTGTTGTCTTTATTCTGTTTGTGACAGGATGGACCGCCTATGCCACCCTGTCTGTTGTTGCTGGGAACTAGCTGGGCTAACTTTGCCATCGTCCCCTTTCGTTATTCCGAATATGCCCCTCCTGCTGCAGTAGGAGGAGCCAGCTGCCACCATTGGGCTCCTTTATGGAGCCCAGAACCACGTTCCTTCTGAGAAACTGTCACTGCTAGTGTACTCCCGTGCTGGTACACTTGGACTAGTACCCCGGACCGCTTACTATGGATCTGGGTGCTGTTGATAGATCCCCCCTGACCCATCACACTGGCCAAAGCTGCTGGGTAGCGGCAGAGCGGTAGTACTGGAGAGCTGGGTCCAACCTCAGAGACAGCCGGAGAACGGATTAGATTTAGGGTCTAATCTGCGGGCCACAGGATTACAGCAATATTGAAAAAGTTGTCAAGCAGGGTCTTGAAGCAAAGAGTGATGTTTTATTTCGCTCAGGTGCCCTGACAAGGACAGTTCCACTGATTAAAGGTATCAGTGGTCAGGTCAGATGGAACATCAGAATGATACATTTAGGTGTACAAGTGCGTTTTATACTGATTTGGACACAGGCTATTTTCAGAATCAGGATGCAATGTGTTTACACAAACATGGATTTACATACATTGCAAAGCTAATAATATTTACACTTATCTTTGAAATTTTAGAAACGCTGTGATGTCCCGCATTTTGTTTTTAGACGCAGCAAATCAAATTAATTAAACCTTCCTGTCTCCAAGTGGACCCTCACACATCAAAAGATCCAATCAACATGAATCATTACTTCAGACAGTCGCAGAATACACATTTCTTCCAAAGAAAATAATTCCCCAGGAAAAAGTTGTAAACCCCAAACAAGACATTTCCTTACACCAAGATATACAAAAGGCTTTCAAAACAAAGGCTTATTGTATCAGATATATACATCAGGAATAAGACATTTCCTTTAGCAAGGTTAAAACAGAAAAAGCCGAATTTCCTACCCCTATATTTTGATATAGGAAATCTTTATTTCTGAAACCAGGGGTAGAAAATTTGCTTTTTCTGTTGCATTGGCAATTATAGAAATAAGCGCCCTGCGTTATTTCCCTTAAATAAATTTATACCATAAGTTATTTATCAGTGATCCAGACACACCGTTCAAAAAAATTAAAAATAGTCCCACACCATTGTTTGTATGTTGATAGTTGATTGTAGGATCAGGTGGAGTTACAATAGAGGTGTCACTAATTTTGGTTAATTCTTTTACAGTAGACAAGACTAGATGTCAAAATGTTGTTCTGAGTCATCTGCATCATCCATGGGTCTCCTGGGAAAGCTAAGTTTTTTCCTACCAGCAGTTGACTGAGAAACTGAAGGAGAAGACGTCGTCCTGTTATGTAACACTTAAGCTGTCATCTTGCTCACCAGGAACTCCTTGCATTTCTTGAGATGTGTGTCAGTTGGAAACAAAGAGAAGACATCGCTCTTAAACCTAGGATCAAGCACAGTCGCCAAAATGTAGTGATCTGATTTCAAGATTTTGATAACTCTTGGATCCTGGCGAAGTGAATAAAGTACTTGATCTACAAGTCCGACATACTTGGCGTAATTGCTTTGTTTCATCTCCTCCTTCAGTTTCTCAAACTGCTTTTCCAAAAGTATAATTAAGGGAATCACTTGGCTCAAGCTAGCAGTGTCTTAACTCACTTCACAGATGACTACTTCGAATGGCTTCAGCACTTTGCACAACACGGAAAGTATTCTCCACTGCGCTTGAATAAAATACATCACCCCTTCTTTCCCAATGTCATAACTTGGGGAGTAAGCGTGGATGGCTTTTCACTGTTCCTGCATCCTCAGAAGCATAACAAGGAGGAATTCCACCTTGTTACCACCTCTTGCTGGTTGGTGGCAGACAAATTAAATTGCTCTTGTAGCTGCTGCAATCTCCTACATGCTGTTGCAGAATGCCGGAAATGTCCAGATATTTTATGGGCCACAGACAGTATCTCCTGCACGTCCCTGTCCTTTTCTAAAAAGCTCTGCACCACCAAGTTTATTGTGTGAGCAAAACAGGGAATGTGATGGAATTCACCCAGCTGTAATGCTCTCACAATATTGGTGGCATTATCAGAAATTACATATCCTGAGGAGAGTCCAAACGGAATAAGCCATGTTGCAATGACATGCCTTAGTTTTTGTAACAGATTGTCAGCTGTATGCCTCTTAGGGGCTGATTCAATTCTGCCGCGAATAATGCGGAGTTAACAGTATTACCGTTAATACAGTAATTTTAACCTGGATTTAATCATTGAAATTACCATATTAAGGGTAATTATGCGCAGTTTTACCAAAATAATGGTAATACTGCTAACGCTGCGTTATTTGTGGCAGAATTGAATCGACCCCTTAGTGAAGCCTGATACACAGAGTAGCCTACCTCTGAAAAAAATGACATACTTGGGTACAAGCTGCTGCTGTTTGTGGTGGGGAAAGTGAATCACCAAGCCAGTGGGCTGTCACAGTCATATAATCTTTAGTTTGCCCAGTTCCACTTGTCCACATATCTGTGGTTAAGTGTACAGTGGGTAGAATGGCATTTTGTAGCCCAATAATTACACTTTTACGAACCTTCCGGTAAAGGTGAGTAATAGCTTTTCTAGTAAAATAGTGTTGTGATGGAATTTGGTAACGGGGACACAAGATCTCAAGTAACTTTCTAAAAACAGCTGTATTAATAGTAGATATTGGGCACAGAACTAATACTAGCATTATCGCCATGGCGTCTGTGATCCACTTTGCAACTGGGAGACAGCTTTCATACTTGCTTCTTCTTGCAAAGAATTAACAGTCCATTGTTGTAAACTACTAGTAGTCTTCTTCTTGGAGATCCACCCCCAGCAGCTGGACTAATGCTCAAGAATTCTTCTGAGGAATCCAGGATAGTCGAGGAGTCATCGAGCCTTAGCAACTTGGATGCAGCACTAACTCCAATCGTTACTGAGGATATTGATGAGGATGGTGTTGTGGGTGTAGATTGCAGGTGTCGGGATCTAGCTGAGAAAAGGGACCTAGCTGATGCTGGACTTGTTGTTATTATTTTTAGCAAAAGTTTCCGATTTTCCCAACAGCTTGTCATGAACTCACTTCAAATGGCGTCACATGGATGAGGTTTCTAGATGGTTAAGGTCTCTACCTTGACTGATTGTGGCTTTACAAACGCTATAAATGGCTAGACAACTGTTGTCAGGATTTGGGTAAAAATAATTCCACACATAAGAGGTGGATTTTTTTGGTCTTATGCCCAGGCATGACAATGGCCTTCTTCTTATCACTGGCAAGAACGGCTTCCACTGGTGCAGGACTTACACAAACAACATCATCCTCATCAACATCCTCATTAGCGCCCTCATCAGCTACACAAATATCTCCCTCATCCTGTTGCAATTCCAAACTAGCATGCTCAATTTTTGTATCACCAGCTACACTTGGGCTGTTCATGCACACAATCTGCAGAAATGCTGAAAGGGGCCTTCTTTATGGGTACACTATCAGAAAGGTCAGGCTTACACATAGAAATTTCCTCCGGGATATGTGTCATTTATGTTTTCTTCCAGCTCGGCTTTACACTTAAAAGTATGTGGGCACCACTTTTTGAGTCAGAATATCAAGGTCTTGCTTGGCCATGACTGACCTTACAAGAAGATGCCTCAGTGACAGTTGCAGAACTAGCACTCATAGAGAAAGGCAAAGGCCTCATTCTTTCCTTGCCACTGCGTGTCTAGAATGGCATGTTGGCAATTTTATTTTTTTCTGGATTACAGGTCTTTTTTTTCTTTACCAAGGTAAAAGGTGTTTTGTTACATTTTTGTTTCCCTGACTTAAAACACTATGCACTTTAACATAGGCTTTAACAGATGATATAGAGGGATTACTATCATCATGACTGGTGCTAGCAGCTGCTTGGAGCTCCTGGTCTTCTGTGTACTGCTGTGAATCCATTTTGCTAACACAGTACAATGTGACTGCAGATTTAGACCAAGGGCTAGATTTACTAATCTGCGGGTTTGAAGAAGTGGAGATGTTGCCTACAGCAACCAATCAGATTCTAGCTTTCATTTTGTAGAATGCACTAAATAAATGACAGCTAGAATATGATTGGTTGCTATAGACAACATCTCCACTTTTTCAAACCCGCCGTTTAGTAAATATAACCCCAAGACTGCCAGCACTATTATTTCTAATTCAGCAATGACAATTATCAATGGAGCTCTCCTGAATGTCACTGGAGACTTTGAAGAACACTGCTACCCCTCCTCTTTCTTTTCTACTTATGAAGCTACCCAACTGCACTAGAGACTGCTAAGAAATGAGCTAGCCCTTCTGTGTCGCTCTGTGAAATGGCGTTGGATCGCCGTGGAGGGCGGTACTTTTAGAATCCAAAACTCGCGAGATCCGACGAGGTAACAATGGCATTTTGCCTTGTTTTGCCTCGTTTTCAATTCCAAGGGTGCGTGAAAGTACAGAGACGGCTTGACTCGTTACTCGGATTGGCAAAGTTCAGGTGTGCTCTGTTCTCGGGGAACAGAGCCTGAGTATCTCTAGAACCAGTACACCGCCTTTGTCCCAGCCCTACTCTTTCTGTGAAATGCAACTTTATAAATACAGGGCCTAATTGAAATCTGAAAGTATCTTGCAAGTAAATTGCTTTTAATAAAACAATACGGAAATTGAGCATAGTTACGAAAGTCCAAGGCAAATCCAAGCAGATCTCGAAATACATTTTGATTTGAATCTGGGTGGTAGTATGCTCTCGCTAAACAGTGCTTGTCATATGTAGACACGCAAAACATGCTGCAGTATAGGTCACATCAGAAAGCATTAAAAAAAACTGATATTAAGTATAATATCATTATAAATGATATTAAGTATAGCAACAATTCTTAACAGTGTAATCATTTCTATAAATATTTATTTTTTTACGTGAAACACATAACTAAGGAGGTTTGCAATGCGTACTGCACATATAATGCATTTTTATAGTCTACATTATTTGCATGCACAGTGGCATACATATGTTTACTTTTTAATTCAAAGACTATGCTGTGTCAGTCATGACTGTCAGTCGGCACTTACACCCGCCCTACTGGTGCAAATGATACAGGTGAAGCCAAGCATACTTACAAGAAACCCACAACTTGCATTGGTTAATTCTGCATCAAAATGCCCATAATGTACATGCACTACATTAGACTGCCCCTTCCTTCACTCGTTCTACTTCTCAAGTTGTAGACAGTCATAAGTGTAATTTCCGTTTGGACATGAATTCATTGGCAAAAGGTCCATTACTGAGCTATTTCATGCAACATACATAAGTCCGAACATGAATCAAGCCCACAGTGTTGTATGGCATAAAATGCTTAACGGTTGTTCAACCATGACATGACTCCCCAAAACCATAACTAGAGGTCAAGTTTATTAACATGAGAAAACATATGGCAGAGGAGAAAATATAGGCAGCTCAGTTAGAACCAATTCCCATCATATCACAATGAGGGTCACTTACCCTCTTGATATAAATCAACTGGGGGACATTTTTCTTCCAAACGCACAATTTTACTATAACTAGGTATCCATAAACAACAAGCCTTAAAGGACCCACATACCCTATGTGATAGCTGAACACAACCAACAAACCTGCCCCTGAGAGCAGTGCCCATAACTGAAACCAAACCCTGATACTTCGAATGGATGTGGACTCTTCAGACTAATAATATAACTATTGTGTGCCCATCAGGTATTGGCATCTGGTTGCTTACGCCATAAGGGACCAAGGCCCACTGCCATATTAACCTAACAAAATCTCCTCAAGCTGTCATAAATGCCCTCAATAAAATTGTCTAGACCCCTCTCCGTCAAGTGCACACCATCGGGCCTATAAAGATGTGGAAAGTGAAACATAATCCACGGGTGCTCAATCAGTATACCAATGATGGACCGAACAAACACGAAAACAACCAAATTTACCTTTCTCCACATCTTGTCTACCATGCTACTGTCAGAACTATTCCTCCAAATCTGCTTAATATCATACCAGCAGATAACAAGAAGAGGTCATCTGGAAACCACAGAAGTCAGATCCACTTTAATTCTCAAAACCAGACAAATTGAAGTGCCATGGTCAAAATAAATACCTCCTAAATGAATGACTACACAATGAGGCACACAAATCCTAGCTATTTCCTTATGAAAGAGGGTCCAAACAACAGACCAACACAGACCCCTCTGCCCCTACCAGACAACAACCACCTGCCCAGGAAAGGAAGAAGTGTCCTCCGCCAACCAATAAAAAGCAGACCAATGCACAAAGGCATAGCGAATCACCCATATTTCCAGTGGCCTCCAGTGACCTATAATGCAGGAGAAAGAGCCCAAATTTCACAACCTGATAACTAGAGCAGACTGCAAAATCAACAGCAAAAAGGGAGCATGGAACACAAGGATTTGCATGCCAAGCAAGCAGCCATTGCAGCCTTGGACGTACTACCACGACACTTAGTCCGAATAAAGGTGAGTTGGTATCGCTCTGCCTGGCATATGTGGACCTTCCACAAAGTCACTTTGGTGGATCACCGGACTTCTGCAATCATTGTCTGAAGCTTATCCACCTTATCATGGAGGAGACAGCACTGCCCCAGAGCAGTTTTGATTTCAGTGCCTACATAAAACAAACAGGTAGTAGGACCTTAAGCCTTATCGTGGGCGATGAGAACACCAAAGGAATAAGAAAGCGTAAGCATGGAAAAAAGGGCATCCATGCAGGTGGCAGAATCACAGTCATTCGACCGCAAGGAAATCCTCCAGGTAATGGGCGATACCCTGATTACCATTACCCATCCGAAAACACTATTGAAGAAAATGCGCAACCCATAGTGAGGCATTAATCCACACCCATGGAAGGAAACAAAGCGAGGTGTAAGGGGAGAAGGTGGAAAGTAGATTCAACATCCATCTTTGCCAATAGGGCCCCCTAACCAAAACCCTGAACCATCTCCAATGCCAAAACAAATAGGGTCGTAAACCCCCCACCCCTCCTTGGCGGAAAGAAAAGGTGCTGTATCAAATGGAACTTTCCCAGCAGCTGTCTTAGGTAGCACCCCAACTGGGGAGATCACTTTTTTTGGCAGCAAATCTACAAAGAAATGCTGTATGAATGGGCCACCCATTCGGCCCAAAAAAACCTCCTTACAAACTCTGACCGCAACCCTCTTCTGAAAAAGCATCGCCGACTACCCGTTCCCGACACAGACAAGGACTGATCGGCCCAGTAATAGGAAAGCAGAGGCCAAAAGGAAAGCATGAAAAAATTCAACCTTGTCCCCTTCAGGGTATCGGTCTTTCCACCAACATAGGCATTCCAAATTGACCGTGGATCATTCCTCACTATGAAATGCGGGGCCAGCGTATGGGGGCTCTTAGCTTTGGTACTTGCTGCAAGCTTATTGCAGGACTAAGCGGCATGGGCGCCACCACAAAGCAGGCAGGAGTGCAAAAACGGTACGTCGCCCCTGGAAACAATGATAATTATTGCAATTTGTGTTTCGCAGGAGGGGCATGCCAGTCCTCCCCAGCGCACCAGACTTGTGGCATTGAAAGCCTTCAGCATCCACCCTACCTGTCTGGGAAATCGTAAGCCAACCCTCAACTTCTTTAAACCCAAAAAGCAGGCTCGGATGGCCATCATACTTTGCCCTGAACTCCTCATCTTCCTCATAAGCCCACCAAGCGGCAGGTTTAGAGGGTAGGTACAGGTTATGCGTTATATGTATGCTTTTAAACACATCCAGGAACTCATGGGATCAAGTGTACAGATAATATGCAGCAAAAACAAACATGCTCAACCATTTGTGATAGGTCTTATAATTTTTGGCGTCACCCCCATCCTTCGCACTAAACTCAGCCACCATCACCTTCAACTTGTTGGTTATAGCGACCATTTGCACAAACCAGCCATTCCTGATCCTGTCCTTTACGCTTAGACGTACCCCACTAAAAAATTGACTTATTGGCGCAGCACACCATCTCTTTGCCCGTAATCCCGGATACTCAGCTGGGGACCGCCCTCCAAAATATGTACACGTACCTTAAGCAACTTATTCGGGCAGACCTGACACCCAAAGAATCCCCACTAGAACTGGAACAGTCAGAAAATTCAGACAAAAAGCATCATTGCAAGTAATATCATCCTCACACACTTTTTGGCCTTCACCAAAAACGCCAACCGAAATCTGGTCCACTGCTGCCTACTCAGCTCAGTTTTTCCGCTCTTGCAGACACGAAGCCTCCAGCACCTCAATCACTTATAACACCTCCTTGTAATGATGAATATCTTCAATCCCTTTGTGGCTATTGTGCTACAACATGACTTCACTGCTCACTGCTCTGGGGAGAAAAAAGATCCCTAAGTCAATAATGTTGCAACCCAAAAAAACCTCAATGTCGCATCCTCTTTGCTCCATTCACACTGACTGTCGGACGTAACGTTGACGTCATCACGTCTGACATTTTCAGTGAAGATTGTCGCTGAGAGGTGTCACAAGCCTGAAGAAAGAAGACAGGGAAAGTGAATAAAACAGAAGAAATCAAGCCACAGAAAGGTAAGTAAGGGAATGGATGGGCACAGTGTGATGATGGTGGGGCAGTGTGATAAAGATGGCACCATGCTACAGTGTGATAAATGTGGAAACTGATTTAGAAGAGCAAAAGCATGATTAAGGGCACAATGTGATGTTGAAGGGGCCCAGTGTGAGCATAAGGGGGCACAGTGTGATGATAAAAGAGCACAGTGTGATTGAGGGCATAACACATTACACACAAATAACATAACGTACATTATATGTGCTTGTGTCTATGTATCTAATTACATAGATTTAATTTTTTTCCGTTCTGCCATTAGAGCAGTGAGTAACTCTTACTGTGTAGAAGAGATAGGCACAAGACGCTATTGAAATTGAAGAAAGTTTTGTTATGGGGAAGGGAGGTTAATCATAGTTTTTATGTTATATATTTATATTCCTTATACTTGAAATTTGAAGTAAACAAAACAGAGGATTCTATGGGGGGGGGGCGGGGGGGAATTTTTGCACTTGGTCCCTCAACTCACTAATTCCGCCTCTGGCTGTACTATATCTACAACATCAGTATTAAACAATGTGCCACAACAAGGGCACTAAATGGAAGATATACTTCAGGTAAATACAAATGAATCCATAATTTATTAGATAAATGTAGGGGGCCCCAATATGATCACAGTAAGACTATTCCAGTTAATTTAAAAAAGATATACAGATTCAACAATTGCCCAGATAAATATAATTTAGAAGAAAATCTCAGTCAAAGCTATGTAGCTTATGCCATCATAATAATTACTTTATTCTATCTGATATTACATTGCCATTGCTAGCATCAGGGGAATATTTATGAAAACTGGTGCATACGAATAAAAAGGTTGTTGAAATCTGAAAGCCACTAATCAGATTTTGCATTTTTGTAGTGCAATTGAGGAAATAAAAGCAAATGTCTGGTTGCTATGGGTTCCACAATATCTTCCTCTACATCAGTATCTGCCAGAAATTATTGTGGTATAAAAACTAAAAAAAAAAAAAGCTTACTGAAAGAGACTGTGAGGTTAACATAAAGGATTTTCTCTCACCGGCATTTATCAATAGATCATCATCGGGGCAGTTGAGCGACACTCAGCTCCTTGACGATACTGGCTGTTAGTTGTAAGAGGAGTAGTATTACCATGCCAGTGCTGGGACCCTCTGTGCATTCATGAGCTGGTTTGCCAGTGTGGTGCCCACGGGAAAGGACAGACGTACACAAAGTTCTTACCTTCTATACGATCAGTCCTCCTACCATTCGTACCAGCTCCTCAGCATCACACTCCACACGCCACTTTGATCTAGGAGTGAAACCACAACAATTACTGGAGTGCAATAATCTAGAGTGGAAGGAAAAGGGTCTCAAAGGTGATTGCCAGAAGTAGAGACCTTGCACTCTACTCCTATTGCTGACACCTCAATTTGGTCTGAGCCTGGGAGTGGACTACAGATATCCGGGACAGGGAAGAATCCCGCCCGAATAGCCTACTCACTAATGTACTGGTGAGGGCCCAACCAAGAGAAAGACGAAACCGATAAGTGATACTCACTGGATAATCACTGTCTCCTCTTGATGGTCGTCTGTAACACCCAGGATCGGCACCGAGGAAAAGGGTGACACACAACAGCTCACCTACAGAGATATCTACTGAGCTAGTATGTACTACCCACTCTAGTGCTAGCTACGACAGCAATACAACAGCAGTGCCCTGGCCCTAACATACCTACTACGTGACCAGTATGCTGCGCAACTTTAACTCCTAGCACTAGGTATAGTGTACTACCCTAACAACCATTCACACAGTTCCAAGACACCAATATACAGAATGCAGACAACAAGTATAATAACAGATACCAAAAGCCTACCTTTAATGTGGGCCTAACTTCTGAGTGCAAGGGCTCACTAAAGGCATATGCACAGTACTGTAAGAGACCCCCACACACACAATGGGCACCTGAGATTAACTGTACAAATAGGATCAGACCGGGCTTGGTCTCACAATGACAGGCGTACCTCCTGTGCCAGGCGTAAGACACTATTTTGCTTTTGGGAGCTGCCACCATAAGATGTTCTGTATAATCTTTAACAGGATTAGAAGTCCAGAGTAAAAATGCCACTTTAAAGTCCTGCCTACTATCATTCAAAGACCACTCTTTTCTATATTTCAACTTTTTCATTTTCCACCAACAATTCTCTTCCATTGAGCCTCTGAGAATGAGAGAGCATCAGGACAAGTGGCACTAATTATTTTTGAATGTTTTTATTATATTAGCAGAATTGCACTTATAATTGTGCTTTTCTGTTTAAAGTGTGCTTATAAGGTACAAAAGGTCCTGCATGAGTGCTGTGCATATGTAAAATTTTGATCTACAGCGCCTCAGAGAACGTACAAAAATTAACTCCTTGTTCAGACACGTGCTAACCTGGCATTTCCAACTAAATGTGCACTCTGTACCCATCTAAGCTCATTTTAATATTGTAATTGTAAACGACAACACAAAATATAGCTTTCGTATATGGGGATAGTACAAAGTACATGAACCCGGCAGTTCATGTACACACACATTCACTAACTTTTAGTCACCCACTTCTACCATAAGATTGAAGTATTGTCTGCATAAATAAATGTATTTGCGCAAAAATGACGTGTTAAGTCAAAAAGCTTCATTTACAATGTGGGCCTGCATTGTTGCAATTACTCTTACATTAGAGACTAAGCATATATGAATTTTGCTTGTGATCTTATTTACCTCTCACTGTACTGTAATCAAAACAGATTATTTTTTTTTGCTGTGTGCAGGAGCTGGTGGGACAACAAAGGATGAAATGCTGAAAGTAATGTACGGGGAAGTAAAAGAATTGCAGTGTGTGCATGATGCTATACAGAATTTGACCAAACATGATTCATTACTAACTGCAAATGAAATTTTCTACAATAAAGGTGAGAGATGGAAGGGAAGTAGAGATAATGAAAAGAAGTGAAAACTACATAAACATAACTTCCAACTGCCTTTCTTTTGGACCTATATACTTTGTCTCAGCCTCCTTCCAAATTGCGCCTCTTTCCGATCTAATGTAGGGGTATGAGTGGATAAACTCTTGGACCTGTAGCTCCTAAATTTTCAATGTCAGCTACATTGTATATAATTGCTTGTCACAGGCATAATGGTGTTTGTAGCTGTACACTGTGTCTAGCAAGATGTGTTTTATAATTTTGTTTAGTTAGACAATCTGACGATTTGTCTACAAATAAAAAAATGAGCCTTTTTATAAGAAATGTTATGTGTCCTCTTTAACCGTTCTACATGTTATGAGGTATGATCTAATTAAAAAATGATAGGTTAATATAAACATAATTTAGCTATAGTTGCTAACATTAGAAATGTTTTACCAGGGACACTTCTGGTGCCAAATCAGAGCAATGGTTGGACTTGGGGGAGTGTAGCAATATCCAGCACTTACGGGGAATTAAGGGGTGGTTGGTATTCAAAATAGTGGGTGGGGCAACAAAAGTATATATTTCCAATACCTAATCATCCACATAAAAAAATAACTTTTTGAATGTATATTGTAGGTTATTAAATGCACAATAATATTGCCAGACATGACCATAAACAATTAGCAAGATAATACACAATGGCACAGCTCTCCATTTTTTTTAGTCTTACATGTCCCGCTTTCACTATTAAGTGCACTGGCTACAGTATTAAGTTGCAGAAAGGCACATACAAACCAGCAATTAAAGTTGTCTGAAAGTGGTAAACTCATTTAAACACTTTGTTAAGGTAACATTCGACCATGGTTTGTAGGTGTGTGAAATTCTTCTAGTGTTCTATTTAAAGTATAACAGGTACATAACACATTATGTTTCTCCTCAGAACTCTCTCTAAATGGCCACTTCATTAGTCAATCTTCAAGATTTTATGGAAGTAAAGGGCTACCATTATTCAAGGATAAAAAGAAAAACCTGAAAAAAATTAATTCTTGGGTTTCTGATAGAACAAACAATTTAATCCCAGAGTTGCTGAGTGAGCTTCCTCCTGACCTACAACTGATGCTGATCAATGTGATTTATTACCAAGGTAATCTGAATTAATGATGTGTAATGGTTGGGCAACCAACCACAAATCATAGCCGGACTAAGTTCCCAACTAGGGCACTGAGATTACCCTAACCTGTTTTAGGTTTTGCTTTTGACAAATGAAGAAAGAAGGGGGCCCAAACCAATGTGCTACCTAGGGCCCAATGGGAATTTAATCCGGCTCTGCCTCAAATGCTTTACTGACAAAATATGATTGCATTGATTATGGTGAGAAACCATAGGGCTTCTGAAAACCAAGTCGTCATTTTGCTTGCTCTGCATATACTCATTTTAAAAAAAACATTTAATTGCAATATTTAAAGAATGCAGCGGTTACATTTGATATATGTACTGAATAGTGCTACTTAGATAGGGCTACCATGCTTCCCAGTTTTTCCAGGATTCATCCCATGTTTCCGTCCTAAACTCACAATGATAGCTTTCCCATAATTCTGACTTCTTGCACCCAAAGTAACAGGTCAGATATGACCCAAATTTCAGATTACATCAGTGCCCCGGATTTCATTTTACAATTAAGGGAACCCTACATGTGGTAAATCATTTTTAAGGTAATCAAAAAGTGTTAATTAATGAAAGTATAGCAACTCAGGTGACAAGATGTAAACACATGTGAGAACATTTATGAAATTTAGACTTATTTGAGGATTCACTGCTCACAATTATGGAATTCTCAAATAAATCCACTTCTTACCGTAGATTTTCATTAATCCCATTGCTTAATTGTACCCTATATAATTTATTTTTAATATATTGCACATGGTTCTTTATTGGGTTTACCAGCCAACTGGGTCTTATTTTATAAATACATTTCAAATTGAAGTCAGGATTGCTTATAAATGATTTCACATTAACCATAAGATGTACAATGTATTTAGTTTTGCTGTACTATACATTGTGGGCCTGATTCATTAAGGTACGCAAAACAAATGTATTGTGCGTTTATTTTAAAAATGCATGTAATTCAGGCATACGCACGTCTATATACAACTACAAGCGGATCTGAAGAAACGCTTCTTGTTGAATACAAGTCTAGGTACGCTCCGTTCTGACAGACACAATACACTGCAGGATATGTACAATACATATGTGAAATATAAAGTCCCAGCAGAACACACAGAAAAAAAGTATTCAATTATTGTCACCTGTTAATAATATAGTCATTAATGAAAAAAAAAACAATTCTAAAAAAAAAACAAAAACATTTTTTGCATGAAATACATTTATCATGATGTTACCAACGTCTACTGTACATAAAATACATTTTTACAGTTGCTCTTGGTTATAAACACATGGTCTAACATACGTGACCATCCTCATTATCACTTGGCAATTACACCAGTCCTGTAGCTGGTGCAAGTGATACGACAGAAAAACACATACCTGAAAGATGCCCAAAGGTTGGATAAGGTGCTGCTGCGTGCGCTCGAGCTTGGCATACTAAATTGTAAATTGACTGCATGCATATGCCCATTACCCTCCCTGTTCCGTCCATGAAATTGTAGCTTGTTGCAAGTGTCCCAGTCACTCGAAAATGAATTGCATACATTTGAGTTCTGGGAATAGCAATTTAATGCAAAAATACGGCACGTATCTGCATTTACGTTTCTTTAGGAACCAGCCCTATGTATAAAAATGTATTACCCTGGGGCCTGGAACATGGCTTAGAAGCTGCTCATCTTTGTGTCAGACCCCCCTGCCAATGGCGGCTCCACAGATTTCAGGTCCACAAAAAGGAACTCTTGAAAGGAACCTAATCAGTGGTGATTTAGCAAGAGTATTGTTCCAGGGTTGACCCCTTTCTAGATAGTCTACAGATGAACACTTTTACCCAGGAGGACTACATGTCTTTAACAGACATAGGGAAGTATTCAATTAGGTTTCCGGTCCGCGGTAACGCACGTTACCGCGGAACCTGCACAGTATTGCCGGTAATACGGTACCGCAATAACACAGATTTTCCTACGCAACCCTATGGGGTGCGCACAAAAATCCACGTTATTGCGGTACTGTCAATTGACTTCGCGGACCGTTCCGGCGTGTTCCCGCGGACCGGAAACCTAATTGAATATGTCCCATACAGTTGAATGTAAAGGTTCTGCATATAGGTGATATATTATGGGTTTTTTTTCCATTAAAATGGCTACTTTTTCTTTTACTACATTATTTTCTACAGGGAAATGGATTTCTCGTTTCGATCCAAAGCATACAAAGAAAGATAGATTCAAGTTGTCACGGACAAGTTCAGTTGATGTCAAGATGATGCACAGTCACAAGTATCCCCTGCAAAACATTAGAGATTCATACCTGGATGCTCAAGTATGTAACAGCAAATGAAGTTAGTGCTTACGACACTGTTGCCTTATTATACAAGTTGAGGTGTTCTCTAGTCTGCATGAGGAAGCAACTGAATTGCAGTCTTTCTCTGGCCTTACACAAATCTACTCTCATAATATTACTCTTATTTCCAAACCTTCACTCCAAGATTCTTGTTAAAGTAGAAATACCTTGAAAAAATAAGGGAATTCTTTTTTTTCTTTTTTTTTTTTTAACATATATCACTGTGGCAGACGATAAGAAGAAGCTTGGTAATTATCATTTTTGTTTCTTTAGGCTGCTATTAAGGAGCTAGAATTCAGCATTGTTGGCAAATTGACTAACATGGCAACCACAATTAACATTATGTAGTGTGCAGAGAGGCTTTGGAAAGCCTCTCTGAGTTCAATCTGTTCTGTGCACTGTAAAAATGCTCCTCCTCCTCCTCATCCCTCTGCTGTCACATAACACCCTAAAACCTGTGAGTCTGTGTGTGTATGACAGGTAGCCATACTCTGCCTCATTAAAAAAAATTCTGAAAAGATGATAATGATTTGAAGGAGGACAGCTAAGAAAAATGCATGCTTTAAAAAGGTATTTAACATGCTATTTGAAGAAAAAAGGCTATGTGGGTTTGCTGCTTTAAATTACATTTAAAATTCTTGCTTTACCCTGCTTTGATTTTTATTATGTCATGATTCCCCTTGTAGGGGAGAATTTCTTAGAAAACTTGGCACATGAATGAACATCACATCGCCTATACAACTCCTTATGCTTGTTGTGGAAGGCAGGGGGCCTGCAAGCGTAGACCAAGTACAGTAAGGGCATATATGTGACCTATATAGACCTGAACGCAGATGCAGATACACCTGTCAGGAAGTATATCTATTGTGGGAGCTCTACCTCTGGTTAAGATACATACAATATTAATGACGATCAGCCGAAATGTGCTTGACTCTGTATGTTAGTTAGAATGTGTTTTTTTCTTACTCTATTTACTCCTGCGTTTTAAACGTAAATTCTACAACTCTACATAAGACCCAAAGGCTCTGTCAGATTTTTACAATCTTTGTCAAATTCCCCAGACCAGGCCACATGAGTTATTTTTTTTCCTCAGTGATACCATGATGGGATCAATGATAGAGACAAAATGTTTGCTAAGCAGTCAGGAATATTTAGAACCCCCCACAGTCAAGATTCTTGGGTTGGTCTAACTCCAAACCAAAAGCCAGTGTCTAAAGTTTTTTCTAATAAGATGGTAATGATTAGTCAAAATCTTTTTTATAATAGGTGACCAGATCTAAATTTTGCTTCTTTTATGAAAAGAACTAAATTTTTTTCTAATTACCAAAAGTCAGTAAGAGACATCTGGTGAGCAGCGTCTTCCTGGGCACCTGATGTACATGTCCAAAACCATCTGAATTAGCAAAAATCCTGCTTCCATGTTGGTTGTTATAATGTCACAAATGGCTCCTGTATTCTCCTTCAAAATCACCTGGGATCCTTTACTTCAGTGTGGTTCTTTCATATAGCAGCCACCTTTAGGTCAGCATGACCCACTGGAACTCAGATGGTTTAGGATTATAGTACATAGTCCTGAATGTTCTCTAGAAGAATAGGCAGACCTCAAACATTAATATCAAGAGAAAATGTGCATTTGCTGGCCCAGGTTAAAGGCTAATCAGGATGCAAAGGATAGGCAGAATTCAGGCGGGAAACAAAGTCATTAACAGGTAAGAGTATGTACACAGCAAGGACAAACCAGAAACTTAAGATTCAGGTACCTAATGGCAGAGCTTGTAAGTCAAAGTACAAATACTGAAATGTGCACACATTAAACATCATATAAAACCACAGCGTGCATGAACGTAGCTAGGGTGACACTAGTAGTGGAAAAAAAGAGTATGTCCATCAAATGTGGTGGCATAAATAGTTGCAAACCAGCCGTTTTTAAAAAAAATGTTTTCCCGAAGATATACTAAGCAGTTCTGGTTGATAGATTGAGAAAATGATCATCATCAACATCAACATTTATTTATATAGCGCCAGCAAATTCCGTAGCGCTTTACAATTGGGAACAAACATTAATAAGACAAATACTGGGTAGTACATACAGACAGAGAGGTAAGAGAACCCTGCTCACAAGCTTACAATCTATAGGACAAAGAGCACATTCAGATTACCAGTTAAAAGCAGGAATTTAAGGGAAGCTTCTAAGAGCATTTTATCTTTTTACACCTCTCTCCTTATCTGATTTGCTTTCAGTAGACCAATGGTGTAGGGATATTTAGCACAGCAGCTTAAAGCCGCCTTCTCACCAGACCTACATGACACACTGACTCTGAGCTAAGCTCCATCTATAAAGGACCAACTAATCCAATCCCTATGTAATCCACTGTGTTTATTTAAAACTTATTAAACATAATATAAATTATACTGCAGATGGATAATTATTTTCTACATATTATCTATTACTTTATAAAATAAAGTTCTTTCATTAAATAGTAAATAAAGTGGTTATTTCATAAATTCTTAATCATGGAATTCTGAAATAACTCCCCTATTATACTCTAGGTTTCTATTATCAATTTTGATAAGTGTTCCCCAATGTACACACAATTACTGGTAACCAACCTCTCATGCCGTTCAAGGTAAAGTATTCTAGTCACCCATACTGAAGATTCTCAGGCCCTGGTGCTGCTTTCACTTCGGCCCATCCCCTTTCATTTATGAAAGTAGAAAGGCCATACATAAATACCATAAGATATGACACCACTGGTATGAATCAAGTTATGCTATCCACCCTCATCAGGATGATATGGTGGGTTTGGGGAGTCACCAGGTGGATGGTTAACTCTCAGCCCTATGCAGCTTCAATTAATCTGACCTGGAGTGTAGTGAAAATGCTATGATGATATCATCACCCTAAAAGTTCAGTAGATATCACTGTATAACGTTTATAGCAACATAGGCAGAGATAGATGTTTGTTAGATTAGATGTTAAGTATGTTATTTATATGTTGTAACTAAAAAATCTCAATAAAAATACTTTATTGACTTCGGCCCCTCCCCAGTTTGTGACCTCATGGACTCCATTCCCTCCTCCAAGGCTGCTCAAGCATTTCGGGCAATACACAATGCTACACATGAAGCCTAGGAGGGGTGTGAATGTGTGGACCAATAGGAAGCTAGTCACTTTCATGTGGCTCAGCTAGGGTCACTTCAGCCAAATCCACCCCCACCATAATCTGCCACTACCAGGCCTTCAAGGCTTAATGTAGACTTTGCTTCTACTAGACAGCCTGCTTTGCAATATTGCAATCATGGGATAAGCACTGCAACCTGATGTAATGGTAAACCACAATGTGTCACGTTGTAAGATGAAGTGAATCTGTTTTCTTTGACACTCTTGTTTACTATCCAATCAGGTGGCCCGATTCCCCTTGTCAGACAACTGCAGCCTCTACATCTTTGTGCCTATGTCAAATGCAGCAGGTGCTCTGAAGAAAATGGAGAACAGTCTCACTCAGGAGATTGTGACTCTATTAATGACCCAGCTGGGAACCATTGTTCCACGAGCAACATCTGTGTCCATCCCACAACTAAATCTTGACTCGGACCTTGAACTAAATGAAGTGTTAAGTTTACTTGGTGAGTAAAGTCTGAAGTTAAAGTGAAAAAAAATTATTGAAGTTTATGAACAAATTTATACTAGGGCCACAGATGCATGTCTTGCTAAGGGATGAAATGTGTTCACATCCATCAGTACTTCCATGCTAATTCACATTGACATTTTGTTAGCAGAAGACAGCCTAGGATATTGTCTAGACATGTTCCAGTTAAAGAAGATGTTTTTGTTATAGAGCCTAAGTCTAATAAGCTGCTTCTTAGAGTGCAGCAACATACATCTCAATCAGTTGTCATTTCCTATCTCCAATATTTTTATTTTCTGTACAGTAGATCTCACAATAAACATATAAATAAGCCTTATTCTAACACCCCAGTCGACAATTACTTGTTATGTGAGTCCCATCACAGGGTTGAATTATTCAAGCTTGGGGCTTGGTAGTGAGTGACTTTGTCCAAGTATCAGCTATTATCTTGCCAGTCTCACAGTAAATAAACACAGTTTAATCACATTTCTACAGGTCACATTGGTGGTGATCCTGACAACAATATGATTGGTTCTAGCATTGATCTCACTATTAGCAAGCTTGATACACCCTTAGATGTCTTCATATATCACGTTTGATTGAGTTGTTCAGAGATCCACTAACAGGAAATTTGATAAGTACAGGCTTTTCAAGAACCGCCTTGGCTACAGCTATAACAGACAATGAGACTGAGCTCCCTGCTCTTTCTTGTACTCCCATCAGAAGGCCCCATAATAGGTGATTTGATGCAGTGCTATCACATGATGGTACTGCCCTGTCTGCCCGGCTGCTTCCTTTGCAACCAGGTGAAATGGAGGGGGGATTACGTTGGAGCGCGTCTAACACTATGAAAAAACACTTTTCTAGTACATGTGGCTGTCTGTTGATTATTTTACTTCTACAGCCTATTCATTCTAGATTTTCAAACTCAGTAATCAACTTCTAGGGTAGCAAAGATTAAGTATACAATACATTAATGTGTTTCATGTTGCTGACTGAAATTATTTGCCCTCTCTTGGGTCTAATGAGGATTCTGCTCTGGGCACATGGCTTGCACTTTTGTTTTCCAATTGTATGCATCCACAAGCTTGCCTTGGACATATTATAATGTGAGATTATCATCTGGTAGATCATCAA
The DNA here is from genome assembly GCF_038048845.1 of Mixophyes fleayi. Taxonomy (NCBI): domain Eukaryota; kingdom Metazoa; phylum Chordata; class Amphibia; order Anura; family Limnodynastidae; genus Mixophyes; species Mixophyes fleayi. Next base: position 120,397,185 of record NC_134407.1, on the reverse strand, counting down.
GACCACTGGGTTGCAACACAGCTACTTGGAAGTCTTTGATTTTTTTTTATACAATATCATGTAAGCCCTTTAGCATGTCTAAGGTATTCATTATGTTGTCCTGCATATGTTGACCCTTAAATCATCTTACTTTGATAGTTTTCTGATTAAATGCAATGTATTGTTGAGAGTTGGGAGGGGAGTTTGTGGACCCATGCCAAAATTTTGCTATAGGGTCGTCTATTTCTAGTTATGCTCCTGTCTGAGCCCACATGTTAGCAGCAGATAAATCAGGACATTGTCCAGATATATTTAAGTTAAATATATGTTTTTATTAGAAGGCAAATCTTACACGCTGCTTCTTCCACTGCAGCAATACACAACTCAGCCAACTGTCAGTTTATAGTTTCCTGTTTTCTATCTTTGTGACATTGATTGTAAAATTGAAGCCAATGCACTTTTGCTAGGTTTTAGCTAAGCCAGTGTTCCATACACTGTGGGTTTCTAAATGTGATGCCCATTTTCATTGTCACTCAAAAGGGAAAAGGCAAATTATGAAATGATTTTCCTTGGCACCACCATTAAGATAAGCTATTCCTTATTCAAATGGAAACTAGAAGATGAATACCTCCTCCCAGAACTTCATGTTTCATGTTCTAGAGCCTTTCTTTATATTAGCACTGTCGGTACAGATTTGGTGATAACATACATCATACATCTCAACTTTTAGTATGGAATCAGGACAGTGTGCGTGTATCAGAAATGGCATAATCAAGCTTCATGGGGCCTACCACGTATAACCACATAATTTTGGGGTCTACCGCAGCCCACAGAGACCCTTCCAAAGCACTGTGCACCTAGCCCATCCCCAAAAAATACCCCTTCAGTGTTGCACAGCATTAGAAACTGTAACAAAAGGAGGCATTTAGCTGGCAATATGCAGAGAAAGCAGGGAAGTAGAGTAAAACATTTGTGCAGTAATGCACCTAGATTGAATGTAAAGACCTATGTATGAAAAGCAATCGTTTAAATTTGGTTTAACTTACATGACTTGAAATCCTTCCTCTCAGCAAACAGACAGGGTGTGTCCATTTGAATTACAGAGCCAGTGATGGGCGTTTCCTTTTAAAGAGAAGGTGGGTGTGTCACCTGTCCATCAAGCTAAGGCTGGGGGAGGAGTATCAGGTATAAAAGCTTGTTTATATAATTTGTGCACTGAGATCAACGCTGGGTAAGCTGGCTGGTCTTGAGAGAGCAGAGCTATGTCTAGCTAGCGTTTAGGGTCTCCAAGTATTGCTGTGAAATCTGTACGGTGTCAAAACATTTACCATCCTGACAATAAAACTACATAAAAAGGCAGAAGTTGTACGCGTGTGCTTCAGCAGTAGCGGGCTCTTGCCACAAGTGGTGTCAGGAGTGGGATGCTCCGGGAAGCAAGTTTCCACTACCCAACCCGCGCAGACGTCAACATGGAGGAAGTACTGAGAACCCTCGTGAATGTGGCCGCTGCGCACCAACAGCAGCAAGCTCAGATGCTACGAGTTGCCCAGGCACATGTGGAAAACACAAGGCTCTTAAGAGAAGAGTTAAGCCAGGTGAGAAATGACAGAAATTAACCACTTGGTGCTGTTATCCAGAAAATGTCGCCAGGTGATGACATAGAAGCATATCTGGTGTCCTTTGAGAGACTTGCAAAAAGGGCAAAATGGCCTCCTAAATATTGGGCTGAGAGGCTGGTGCCATATCTGACTGGTGAAGCTCAGCGAGCTTATATGGATCTAGATGAGAAACGGGCCTCTGACTATCTGTGCCTAAAGTCTGAGATATTGGCTCGCATTGGAGTTTCCGGGCCAGGCCGAGCCCAGCGCTATCACCAATGGCGATATGTTAAAGAAAAAACGGTCAGAGCGCAAGTGGCTGAGTTTTCTAAAATTTTAAAGAAATGGCTGCAACCTGAGGAGAATTCGCCTTCTCGGATTATTGAAGTTCTGGCGATAGATCACTGCATCTGGGGGCTGAACCGCAATTTGCAAAGGTGGGTTCTGCAATCAGACCCACAAACTTATGAAGAGCTTGCCACCGTGGTAGAAAGGTTTTGTGCGCTACAGCAAATGACTAAAGAACCTGCATTTGTGCCAAAGCCGCTACCACGCCAAAAGCCAGGTTTGACAATCCTTGCTACGGACAGAGGGCCAGGTGCAAAGCCGTCTAATCTGAAGTGTTTTGAATGTGGTGAGCCAGGCCACTTTAAGGCAAAGTGTCCTAAACTACCGGAACCCATGGACTGTTCCGTGGCACATATTGGGCCTGCTTTTCCAAGCTGTTTTACCATGAGTACACATCAGGAAGTCCTTGTTTGTTCTAGGTGACTGTGCTAATCAACCAGAACCTTGTTCTGGCCTTGGTTGACTTGGGGAGTGAACTCTCATTGGTTTCCAGCTCTGACTTACCCGAAACCATAACTTCTCGGTTGCCCAAGGTGAAGGATCTTTGCGTACATGGCACGACAGAGGAGTATGAAAGAACAATACTACCAGTCACACTCAAAGACAAAACTGTTATGGTGGTAGCTGCCATAGCACCTAAACTCCCATATCCACTCATTTTGGGGCGAGACTTCCTACTGTTTAATGATGTCCTCGGTGAGCGGATCCGGCCAGACATGCCGGCAACTGATGCAACGGTCGGAAGCTCGGTCTTAAAGGAACTGTCTAAAGATCCACAACATCTGGACATCGATCTTTGGAAACCGCCAAACCGGAATGCCATCCTGGGAGTCACAGCAGGAGTTCCACAAAAGCATCCACCTGCGGAGAAACATGGACAGTCCAAACTAGCATTGGTCGGTGATGTCGCAGATGAGCCCACCCCGCCTGTCAGTGAGGATACGGACTGGTCCGCAATACCAATTTTGTTCCCTCTGCAGGACTTTGCTCGACACCAACTTAATGATGCCACTTTGGAACATGCCTTTAAAAGTGTGACTGAGGTAAATGGGGTAGCGAAAGCCGCCCAGCCTGCAGAAGGTATACCATATTGTATTGTTAAAAATAATTTCCTGTATAGAGTTGCTAATGTGCAGGGGGAAAAAGTAGAACAAATAATGGTTCCTCAGGTCCATGTACCCCTAGTGTTAAAAGCAGCACATACACATGTCTGTGGGGGACACCTAGGGGAGGATAAAACAAGGGAACGAGTTCTGCTTAGGTTTTACTGGCCCGGTGTACACATGGCAGTGAAAAAGTATTGCCGGTCCTGTCCCATTTGTCAGAGAACCTGTCCCAAACCCATGTACAGGGCACCTCTCATTCCTATACCAATAGTACAAGTTCCTTTTTAACGGATAGCCATGGACCTTGTGGGGCCACTGGAAAAATCCACACGTGGGCACCAGTATAAACTAGTGGTGCTTGACTATGCAACCAGGTATCCAGAGGCAATTCCCCTACGAAACATAAAGTCCAGCACCATAGCTAGAGATCTTGTATTGATGTTTACAGGCTTGGGAATACCCAAAGAAATTCTCACAGATCAGGGTACTCCATTCATGTCTAAACTGATGAAGGACATGTGCCAGTTGCTAGGGGTTACGGCGCTTCACACCTCTGTATACCATCCACAAACAGATGGCTTGGTGGAATGCTTTAACCGCACATTAAAGCACATACTCAGGAAAGCAGTGGCTCAAGAGAAAACAGATTGGGACACTCTTGTTCCCTATTTGATGTTTGCCATCCGTGAGGTACCTCAAGCTTCAACAGGGTTTAGTCCCTTTGAGCTATTGTTTGGGAGACAGCCCAGGGGTATCTTGGATATGTTAAAAGAAGGGTGGGAGCAGCAAGGTCCCAGGGAGCCAAATCTGGTACAATTTGTGTCCCAAATGTATGAGAGGCTAGGAAAGATAGGGCCCATTGTGCAGCAACATGTAAAAGAGGCTCAGGAACGACAGAGGAAAAGTTATGATAAAAGTGCTGTTGTTCGATCTTTCAAGCCTGGGGACAAGGTCCTAGTCCTGGTTCCCACCCAGGAAAGCAAACTTTTCGCCCATTCTAGAGGCTATCGGTCCTGTCAATTACAGAGTCCGCCAGTTAGGTAGGAGAAGGGAGGAGCAAATATATCATGTTAACCTTCTTAAATCTTGGCATGATGAGGAAACCTCTCCTCAGGTCATGAGTACTGCCATTGAAAAGTCTGAAGTGCCCATAGAGCCAGCTTTGTCCGTTCAGCAGAGACAACAGACTAAAGAATAATTCGCCGGAACAGGGATGTCTTCTCTTCCGTTCCTGGGCGCACTACCTTAATCGAACACGACAATGTCACTGCGCCAGGAGTCATTGTATAGCAGAAGCCGTATCGTATTCCAGAAGCCAGACGGGTGGACGTGAGAAAGGAGGTCGAGAAGATGCTCCAGTTAGATGTGATTGAAGAGTCCACTAGTGAGTGGAATAGTCCCATTGTGCTTGTCCCGAAACCCAATGGGACAATTAGGTTCTGCAATGACTTTAGGCGCCTAAACAGTATGTCGCAGTTTGATGCCTATCCAATGCCACGTGTGGATGAACTAGTGGAAAATCTTGCTGGTAGCAATTATTTGACAACCCTTGATCTAACAAAGGTTTATTGGCAAGTTCCCCTGACTTCCACGGCCAAGCCAAAGACTGCATTTTCCACCCCTGATGGTCTCTATCAATATAAAGTTCTACCCTTTGGATTGCATGGGACACCTGCCACCTTCCAAAGGACCATGAATAAATTGCTACGACCTCACACAGCTTATGCAGCCGCTTACCTGGACGATATAGTGATTTATACCCCAGACTGGGGATCACATTTAGCCAAAGTTGAGGCGGGCTTAGCTTCATTAAGGTCAGCAGGGTTAACAGCTAACCCAGAGAAATGTGCCATAGCCATGAGAGAAGCCAAATATTTGGGGTACGTTGTAGGTCGAGGGCATGTCAAACCCCAGCTAGACAAAGTGGAGGCAGTCAAAAATTGGGCAAGACCAGAGAAAAAGTCACAGTTAAGAACCTTTTTAGGCTTAGTAGGTTACTACAGGCGGTTTGTAAGCCACTTCACCACTAAAGCTGCTCCACTAACAGACATGTTAAAAAAAAGTTGTCCAGATAGATTAACCTGGTCTGACTCTGCAGAAACCGCCTGGTCTGATCTTCGGTTAGCTCTTTGTTCCTCTCCAGTTCTACAAGCACCGGATTTTACCCAGAGGTTCTTCCTCCAAACTGATGCTTCTGGTGTTGGCTTAGGTGCAGTCCTGTCACAGGAGAAGAATGGAGTAGAAAATCCTGTCCTGTACCTAAGCCGTAAGTTGCTTCCAAGGAAACAAAAATATGCCACTGTGGAGAAAGAATGTCTCGCCATAAAATGGGCTACAGAAGCTCTGCGCTATTATCTCCTAGGCAGAGAGTTCACCTTAATAACAGACCATACACCATTGAGATGGATACAGAACAACCGGGAGGTAAATGCCAAGGTAACCCGCTGGTTCTTGGCACTGCAACCTTTCAAGTTCTCAGTAGAACATAGACCCGGGATTCTACACAAAAATTGCAGATGCGTTGTCACGAAAATATGCGCTCCTCGCGAAGTCCGCGTCCCCCTACTTGGAGACGCTAGAAAGAGGGATATGTAACAAAAGGAGGCATTTAGCTGGCAATATGCAGAGAAAGCAGGAAAGTAGAGTAAAACATTTGTGCAGTAATGCACCGAGATTGAATGTAAAGACCTATGTATGAAAAGCAATAGTTTAAATTTGGTTTAACTTACATGACTTGAAATCCTTCCTCTCAGCAAACAGACAGGGTGTGTCTGTTTGAATTACAGAGCCAGTGATGGGCGTTTCCTTTTAAAGAGAAAGTGGGTGTGTCACCCGTCCATCAAGCTAAGGCTGGGGGAGGAGTATCAGGTATAAAAGCTTGTTTATATAATTTGTGCACTGAGATCAACGCTGGGTAAGCTGTCTGGTCTTGAGAGAGCTGAGCTATGTCTAGCTAGCATTTAGGGTCTCCAAGTATTGCTGTGAAATCTGTACGGTGTCAAAACATTTACCATCCTGACAATAAAACTACATAAGAAAGAAGTTGTTCACGTGTACTTCAGCAGTAGCGGGCTCTTGCCACAAAACATAGAAACATAGAGTTTGATGGCATATAAAAACCGCTTGGGTCATCTAGTCTGCCCATTGTTTTATTAACCTATGGTAACCTTAAAACCTTATTTAATCGCTTATTCTTTTTAAGGATATTCTTGTCTATCCCAAGCATGTTTAAACTGCTCTACTGTAATAGCCTTTACCACATCTGATGGGAGGCTATTCCATTTATGTGAAGTAGTTTTTCCTCAAATTTCCTCTGAACCTACTTCCCTCCAGTTTCAGTGAATGTCCTCATGTTCTAGGACTTCTCTTCCTTTGAAGAATTTTTCCCTCATGTATCTTATTCAAACCCTTGATATATTTGTTTCTATTATGTCCCCCCTTTCCCTTCTCTGCTCCAAACTAATTAATTTAAGGGACATCTGTAACACTTGTGTAACGTGCAGGGAAATAGATAATAAATATGGAGTACTTGCCTTACTCTAGATCAGCGCTGGCCGGCCGGTGGTACGGAGTCTAACGAACCCCCTGGTGTTCACCAAGAACTGCCGCAAGGCGGGATGGGCTTTGCTGCGGAGGAACGCAGGTCGCGGTCCACTGGTCTGCCTCTAGAGGTAAGGATGCAGGAGGTAGCTTGCTGACTCGCTGGAACTGGAGGATAATATAGGAACCACTCGGTGGTCAGGATAGCCGAGGTCTGGTACACTGGATATAGAGATATGCGTGGTACAAAAAGCCTGGGTCTTGTACACAGGAGCGGAGACATAGACATAGTCAGCAAGCCAGGGTCTGGTACACTGGAGCAACGAGATTACGTGGGATACACTGCAGCAACGAGATAACGTGGTCAAACAAGCCTGGGTCTGGTACACTGGAGCAGAATCTGGAAGGTCAGCAATGTACACTGGGAATCACCGGAAATCGCTAAGTCAGGAGAAGGAGAAGTTGCTCTGACGCTGCCCAGGCGTCAGAGCGGGTTTTTTATAGGGCACTTTTGAATTCCCCGCCTGCAGGGTCATATGACAGTGCTGCCGAGACCCGGAAGTAGCGGAGATCGCAGTGCTGGAACGGGGACAGGTAAGTGTGCAACAGTACCCCCTTCAAAAAAGGTGGACTCCGGACACCTATACTGGCTTGGTGGGAAATTTCTTACGGGAAGCTCGCAGGAGTAGTGGGGTCCATGATAAAGTCCATTGAAATGTGAGACCATGGAATATCAGGAATAGTTAATGGTATAAGCAGACCAGTCGGCTTCTCTCTGGGAGTTTTATGCTGGGCACATCTTGAGCAGGCAGAGACAAAAGACTTGACATCCTTACGTATGGTAGGCCACCAATACTTCCGGGAGATTAATTCCCAAGTCTTCCGCATACCAGCATGTCCAGAAAAAAGGGAAGAATGAGCCCAATGCAATAATTTGGCACGAAGAGGTGGGGTTACAAAGGTTTTACCCGGATTACAACTTCTCTCAGTCAAGGGGAACAAAGCCAATATACAGTTGGTATCCAAGATTGGTTTGTCTCTCTCTGAGGATTCGGTATCAGTGGCATCAAAAGAACGAGAGAGGGCACCTGCTTTAACATTTTTAGAGCCTGGGCGAAAGGTAATATTGATATTGAAACGCGAAAAGAAGATGGCTCATCTGGCTTGACGGGGGTTTAGACAATGTGCAGACCGTAGGTACAGTAAATTCTTGTGATCAGTGTATACTGTTACCGGAGCCTGAGCGCCCTCAAGTAGATGTCTCCATTCAGAAAGGGCCAATTTGATCGCCAAGAGTTCCTTATTGCCGATTCCATAATTCTTCTCTGTAGGGAGAAACAGACGAGAAAAGAACCCACAAGGATGGTATTTACCACTTTAGTCTTTCTGAGATAGTACCGCTCCGACTCCCACGGTGGATGCGTCCACCTCTACAAAAAAGGGCCGTTGACAGTCTGGTTGAAGAAGAATTGGAGCTGTAGAAAATAGCTTCTTGAGATCCTTGAAGGCTTGAACTGCTGCAGGAGTCCAGAGTTTAGGATTGGCGGATTTACAAGTGAGGGCTGTAATGGGAGCTACTAATGAAGAGTAACCCTTCATAAACTGTCGATAATAATTAGAGAATCCTACAAATCGCTGAGTAGCCTTAAGGCCCGATGGTTGTGGCCAATCCAGAATGGCTTTAAGCTTGGATGGGTCCATTTGAAGGCCAGTTTCAGATATAATATATCTTAGGAAGGAAAGGCTCTTTTGTTCGAAAACACATTTTTTAAGTTTGCAATATAACTGATATCTTCAAAGCCTATTCAATACTTCTCTTACATGTCTGCAATGAGATGAAAGGTCTGGGGAAAAAAATAAGGATGTCATCTAGGTGGATAACTACAAATTGAAAGTAAATCTTGGAAGATCTCGTTCATAAAGTTCTGGAAAACAGCAGGAGCGTTACATAGACCAAAGGGCATTACCAAGTACTCAAAGTGTCCATCTCGCGTATTAAAAGCTGTTTTTCACTCATCCCCTTCTTTTATTTTAATTAGGTTGTATGTCCCTCTTAGGTCCAACTTGGAAAATATGGAGGCCCCCTTTATTTGGTCAAAGAGCTCAGAGATCAAAGGTAGGGGATATCTGTTCTTCACCGTGATAGAATCGATGGCACGTTAATCAATACAAGGGCAAAGGCCCCCATCCTTCTTTCTTACAAAGAAGAGACCTGCTCCTGCTGAGGATAATGACTTTCGTATGAATCCTCTCTTGAGATTTTCTTGAATATATTCATATACTGCGTTGGTCTCAGGAACAGATAAGGGAAAAATACGTCCGCGGGGAATGGGTTTACCAAATTGGAGATTAATGGCACAGTCCCAGCTTCTATGAGGTGGAAGTTTAGTGGCCTCCTGTTCACAGAAGGCATCTGAAAAACTTCGGTATTGAATTGGCAATAATTAAGGATTGCCCAGTTGATCCTTAATTTTGGAAAAAATAGGGGTTATTTTAGTCAAACAACTACTGTGGCAAGCAGAACTCCAAGAAATAATCTCACCAGAATACCATTCTATCCAAGGAGAGTGAAGACGAAGCCATGGCAGGCCCAGGATCAAGGAGTTAATGGCCTAAGGAATTACCAAAAAAGAGATGGTCTCAACATGTAGCGCTCCCACTCTGAAGGTTAGAGGTATGGCTCTAAACAGAATGTGTCCTCAAGAAATAGTGCCTCCGTCAATGGCGGTAAGGGAGATGGGTCTCTCTAGGAACTGGGTAGGAATACCTAATTGAGAGATGGTAGCCAAAGAAATTAAATTACTAGCTGCCCCGGAATCCAGTAGTGCAGAAACAGGGTGGACCTTGGAACCTACCACTACTTCACAGGGAATACTAAGACAATCTTTACTGTTGGAAGAAGAGAGGATGTGAAAAGAGGGACCTAATGAAACCTCCCTATTAAACGTTAGGTTCTGTTCTGCGGGGCGCTTAGGACAGGTACCCAAAAGATGACCCCCCTCGCCACAGTACAAGCACAATCTGTTCTTGAACCTTCTCTCTCTCTCCTCAGCCGAAAGGCGGGTTCTTCCGAGCTGCATGGGTTCCTCCAGAGGTTGAACAGGGGTCAGAAAACTGGGAGCAAGTCGACAAGGGCCACGACGGGATTGTTCCCTCTCCAGAGATCGCTCCTTGAAGTGAAGGTCAATCTTAATGCATAAGGAAATTAAATCATCCAAAGAGGTAGGGAGTTCCTGGGAGATTAATTCATCCTTATTTCGGTCTGTAAGACTTTGCCAGAAATCAGCTGTTAGGGCTTCGTTATTCCACCGCAGCTCTGAGGCAATTGTCCTAAACTGTACAGCATATTGACCTACAGAAAGACTCCCTTGTCGGAGATGAAGGATACTGGTAGCTGCATTGGCGACCCGATCGGGCTCATCAAAAACCTTCTTAAAGGTAGAAAGGAAATTTGAGTAATTATGTAATAAGGGATCATCTCTCTCCCAGAGCGGGGATGCCCAGGCTAGGGCCTGACCAGACAAGAAGGATATGATATATGCTACTTCAGCCTTTTCAGATGGAAAATTTCCGGGAAGGAGCTCAAATTGTATAGCACATTGATTCAAAAATCCCCTACATAACTTAGGGTCCCCATCAAACTTAGGTGGGTTAGGAATACGTAGAGATGAAGATGCACCTGTAGGTAAAGAGGTGACAGTAGGAGTCTGTATGGGAGCTGAGGCCATCCCTGACGCTACCAAGGTTGCCTGCAAGGTATCCACCCGGGCTGACTGTCCTTGTAAAAATTTAAGCAACTGATCCTGATTGGTTTCCTTTTTTTCTACCCTTACTAACAAGTGTTGGAGCAAATCCCTAGAAGTATCCATATTATTGGTCAGAGCAAACTGTAACACTTGTGTAACATGCAGGGAAATAGATAATAAATATGGAGTACTTGCCTTACTCTAGATCAGCGCTGGCCGGCTGGTGGTGCGGAGTCTAACGAACCCCCTGGTGTTCACTAAGAACCGCCGCAAGGCAGGATGGGCTTTGCTGCGGAGGAACGCCGAGGTCTGGTACAGTGGATATAGAGATATGCGTGGTACAACAAGCCTGGGTCTGGTACACAGGAGCGGAGATATAGACGTAGTCAGCAAGCCTGGGTCTGGTGCACTTTAGCAACGAGGTAACATACTCAATCAAGCCTGGGTCTGGTACACTGGAGCAACGAGGTAACGTGGTCAATCAAACCTGAGTCTGGTACACTGGAGCAACGAGTTAACGTGATCAAACAAGCCTGGATCTGGTACACTGGAGCAGAATCTGGAAGGTCAGCAAGGTACACTGGGAATCACTGGAAATCGAAAATAGTAGCCCCAGGTAAACAAAAGCTGGTTGTAATACTAATGCTATTCAGTGAATATTACCCATTTGTTTAAACGTCTCCATCAGTCACACTCACATGTAAGAACAATGCATCTAAATTAAATGTAAAATAAGTATTTCCTTTTATTTATGTTTAGTTTGACAACAGACTGTGTGGAGCTGGTCGGCTGTGGAACCCAGTGTCCAGGTGATAGTAGGTCTTTTAAGGGAATATGAAATATGGCAGACCCACTTGGCTACATTTAAGTATAGAAAAGCCATATTATTACAAATAATGTGCATATACATATATGATGACAGGGGATGTCAAGCAGACTTAAACTTTATTTTTGATAGCACGGCTCCAGCTCTAGCCACAGGGACCTGTGCATGGAATTACTATTAATCAGTAGACAGGTGGGGACAACGGGTTAAGAAGACGGGGTGTAGAGAAATCACACTTAGGTCAGCACTGAAAGACAAAGGAAATCTTCATAGGCAAACTGTCACCCTGGACACTGACATGCATAAGCACCTGAGCTGGCCGCCAATACTTTGTGGAGACCATGTGAACAATTTCCTAATCAAAGTAACCAGAACCTGGGTTGATCAGAATCAAGTTATTTTTAGTAAAAAGCAGCAGTAACACCCCCCTTTCAGGCACCTCACCCTCAGGCACCACCCCGCCCTTTCACAGCTTACTTGTGTAACGTGAGGAGGGTGGCATCTTTTGCTTCTTTGTTAGACTGCAAGTGTACACACTGGACTGTAACATCATTGCCCTATGCCACATTCCCAACCTGCATGCAGGAGCTGCAGCAGCCGGCAGCTTCATAAAAAAGACTCACTGTTGCTTCTTCTTGTTAGCAGTCAACGCTCAGTTTGGGGGTGCAATAAAAACACTGAAAAAGTGATACTATCATCAGTGATTTCTCTAAACCTTGGCGACAGCTTAAGTTCATCTAATAGTTGCACCGGCACTGTTTGTGGCTATAGCAGCCACATTTTCCCTCGAGACATGGCTTTGGCCTTTGCCATCAGGACTTAACTGCACAAGAAACTCCTATCTATAGTATGGTGACGGAGACTCGAAACTGGAAACATAGGTAAAAAAGCAGATAAAAGAGGGTAAACAGTAAATCAAGGAACGGGCTGCACAGACAATGAGATGGGCAGAGCAAAAATAGCAGGTCAGAAAAACAGTATATGCAAACAAGAGAGACAAGGCAAACCAGAAACAAATAGATTGTACAGAAACAGGAACCAAATGAGTGGACTGAGATTTAGTGGCATATTTATGGAATTACGAGAAGCCTACAGCCAGTGAAAATTGGCTTTCAGTTCCAGCTCATGCATGTGCTCAATTGGAGAGACTGGCTAAGTGAAGCGGTAAGTTAACTCTTACTGTTCCGAGCTGGTATCGCCATTGTAACTTTATTTTACCACACAGCTACTCCAAACTGGCAGATAAGCACAAAAGTGCATATGTAGCACAAAAATGAAATCAGTCTCCAAAGCCAGAAGAGGAAAGAGTGTTAGTTAAGATAAATAATGAAGGACATTTATGGTTGCCATCAGCCAACTATCTTAAGATTTCTATACTGTCCAGTTCCTCTTTCATGTCTCCACCTTCCACAGTCTCTCCTTGTTTCAGCTGGACCACATGAATGATAGTTGCACATAAATGCCAGGCAGAAATTGCTACTTTCTTATTGGTGAAACCTCAAAGAGTGCAGCGATTATAACCAAATAACTATTTTAAATTTAAAAAAACGTGCACAATATGCACATATATACACAATTTTCATATAGCATGTGCAACACCACGTGAATCTAAAACACAATTTATTTATTCATATAGCATAACAAAACATATATTATCACTAAAAAATATATATAAAAAAATAAAAATTCAAATACATGCCACAACACAACATGTATAATGACAAACTTGAGAATTTGGAGCTCAAGAATACAGTATCTTAGTAACATTCCTAGTGAGAATATACAAACATAGCAAAATGTATAGTATATATGTCCAGATTCTCTGTTGTTAATCTGTGGAATCATAAATGGCTTCAGATTTAGCACTTAGCCACATGTATTAGCTGTAAATGTAGACAGAGTTGGATATAGCTGAATGATAGCACAGTCATTATTATCCAGCTGGTATAAATGTGCTCTGAAAGACCAGCGTGTGGTAACTAAAAACTGTCTCTGATGTTTGCTCTTTATTTGTATATGTTGATCACTATGACCAGATAGTTTTACTACTTGAACTGCAGGTTACTCTCCAGGTTATAACACATCATACGTCCATTATATATTTGAGTGCACTCTGTACTGTAGCAGGTAGATTTACTACTCACATACACCAGAATAATATGGCAGCCTCCTCACTCTGGGTTTGAGCCACATAAGCTCTAATGTTCTGCTGTATTGGTGAGACCATCCAGCAGGACCCTCCGGCGGCTCACATCCCGGGCACGGCTCTCCACTATTTCTAAGTGCGCAGACTCCTAATTCAGAGCTTTAGATGAGTGAGTGAATTGCCTGGTGCAATTGGTGCCTGTATTTGTGGACAGTCATATGAAAGTAGAGATGGTCCCTGACCCCCGTGTTTTGGTTTTGGTTTTGGTTTTGGATCTGGATTACCTTCGTGTTTTGGTTTTGGTTTTGTTTGGTTTTGTTTTGCTATTTTTGAAAAAAATAAAATAAATTTGGTCTAAAATAACCTAATTTAGTGCTCCACCAGTTTCTTAGATAAGTGAGGTAATTCTAAAGCTAATAAATTATGAAAAAAACAGTTTAATCCCTGGTAGGCCGTCCTTAATTCGAACACTTGTCTGCAAATTATACAGACAAACCTGGTTGTCTACCTCCTCCATCTTTGATTATTGGCAATGTAGCCATCGTCTTTGGGTGTATATTACACCCTCCACTTGTAGTTGAATATAAAAATAAGCAGCTTGCACAGACTGTGGAACTAGAAAGTAAAATTAAATGGACCACAGTAGTTTGGAGGCTATCTATGGACAAAGGCAGTTTGGTATCTGTCTGCATCAGATCCCGTCTCCACCAACACACAAATTTGTTCATATTGCACCTGCATTACTCCACTCACCTCTATTTAACACCCATGAACTGTTGTCCTATTTATTATCTCTAACAAGTACAGCCTCCACCTGTCGCCAGAAAATAAAAGGCCACACATCTTACAATCCCCTTGCCTATCTTTCGCTCACTCTGCTTCTATTAGCTGGTGATATATCACCTAATCCAGGTCCCCCACACTCCTCACACACACATACATCAGAACACTACCGTTCTATAGCAAACCTCAAACACATCACCTGTCTACCCTCTCTTCCCAAGTCCTTTAAATGTGCCCTTTGGAATGCACGATCTGTTTGTAACAAACTTACCTCCGTTCATGATCTCTTCCTCTCAAAAAACCTCAACCTTCTGGCAATAACAGAAACATGGCTCATGCAGTCAGACACTGCCTCACCCGCAGCCCTTTCACATGGTGGCCTCCATCTCACCCACACCTCCAGACCTGAAGGCAGACAAGGAGGTGGGGTTGGACTACTTCTCTCCCCACAGTGCACATACACAGTTCTACCAAATGTCCCATCACTCACGTTCACATCTTTTGAAGTACATGCTATTCGCATTTTTAATCCATTCTCCCTACGTGTTGCGGTGATCTATCGTCCCCCTGGAGCACACCAACAATTTATTGAGGATTTCTCTGCATGGCTCCCTCACTTCTTATCTTCAGACATCCCCACCATCATCATGGGTGACTTCAACATCCCCATTGATAACCCACCTTCCAAAGCTGCTTCCAAACTACTCTCTCTAACATCCTCACTTGACCTCTCCCAGTGGATTGAATCATCTACTCATAAGGATGGCCACTGCCTTGATCTTGTTTTCTCTAGACTATGCTCAGTTTCTAATTTTATTAATACACCCTTCCCCCTCTCGGATCATCACCTTATCAGCTACACTCTCACCCCCACTGCTCTAACCTCTCTACTGTCTAACTCTACCAAGCCTCCTCATACTCGTAGAAATCTTAATTCTATTAATCTTTAACAATTTTCCACCTCTCTCCAACACCTTCTCTCCCCTATCTCTACATTCTCATCCCCTGAGATGGCAGTACCTCATTTTCACCTAACCTTAGCAACGGCCCTTGATCAAGTGGCTCCAGCGACACTTCATTCTACACGTCGACTTCGATGTCAACCGTGGCACACCAAGGCAACACGAAATCTTCAAAAACTGTCCCGTAAAGCAGAACGTCACTGGCGTAAATCTCGAAGCTCTAATGACTTCTTCACATATACTTCTGTCTACCACTCCTATCGAAATGCTCTGGACACTGCAAAACAAACATACTTTCAATCTCTTATCTATGCTCAGGCTTCTAACCCCAAACGCCTTTTCAATACATTTAATCATCTTCTCAATCCTCCCACCCCGAACCCTCCATCTACTATCAGTGCTCAGGATCTTGCTTCCTACTTCAAGGACAAGATTGACAAGATCAGACTAGAAATGGTATCCTCCTCCTCAACAAGCCATCAGCTCATTTCCTTCCCACTACCCTCTGACACCCTTTCTTCATTTGACCCCACAAATGAAGAGGAAATTTCTACGCTCTTCTTATCTTCCTACTCTACCTCCTGTCCTCTTGATCCTATTCCCTCGCAAATTGGTAGATCCCTGTCTTCTGTGCTCATTTCACCTCTAACTCAAATCTGTAATCTCTCACTCTCTACTGGCATCTTTCCATCACTATACAAGCATGCAGTGATTACTCCTATTCTAAAAAAAACAAAACTCCGACCCAAACTCTCTCTCAAATTACCGTCCCATCTCTCAGCTCCCTTGCCCCTCCAAGCTTCTAGAGAGACTTGCCTACACTCGCCTCACACGCTTTCTTTCCGCAAACAACCTGTTGGATCCTCTTCAGTCTGGCTTTCGTTCTCAACACTCCACAGAGACTGCGCTGACCAAGGTTGTTAATGATCTGATCACTGCTAAGACTGAACGCCATTACTCTCTCCTAATTCTCCTTGATCTCTCGGCTGCATTTGACACCGTTGACCACTCTCTTCTCATACAAACGCTGCAATCCCTAGGTCTTCAAGACACAGTTCTATCCTGGTTCTCATCTTACCTCTCTAATCGCTCTTTCACTGTTAATTTCTCTGGAGCCACATCTGCTCCGCTTCCTCTATCAGTTGGAGTACCACAAGGCTCGGTGCTAGGTCCTCTGCTGTTCTCTATCTATACCGCTTCTCTTGGAAATCTAATAAGTTCCTTTGGCTTTCAGTATCATCTCTATGCGGATGATACCCAAATCTATCTATCCTCTCCTGATATCTCGACATCTGTGTTGTCCCGTGTAACTGACTGTCTTTCTGCCATTTCATCTTGGATGTCCTCTCGTCAACTCAAACTTAATCTTTCTAAAACAGAGTTAATAATATTCCCACCCGCCAACAAGAGCATACCTGACATTTCTATCTCTGTTGATAACATGACCATAAATCCCACCCCACAAGCTCGCTGCCTAGGTGTAATCCTTGATTCACGCCTATCCTTTGTTCCCCACATTGACTCTATATCTAAATCATGTTACATACATCTAAAGAACATTTCCAGAATCCGCACATATCTCACACAAGACACTGCTAAAACCTTAATTCATGCACTAATCATCTCCCGCATTGACTATTGCAATTCCCTCCTTACTGGTCTTCCCAAAAACAGACTCAAACCCCTAAAATCTATTTTGCATGCTTCGGCAAGACTGATTTTCCTTGCAAATAGCTATTCCTCTGTTGAATCACTCTGTATGTCTCTACACTGGCTGCCTGTCTTCTACCGAATCCAATATAAAATACTTTTACTAACCTACAAGGCCATCAACAAAGCTGCACCAACATACATCTCCTCTCTTGTCTCAAAATATCTCCCAACTCGGCAACTCCGTTCTGCAAAAGATCTGCGTCTCTCATCCACCCTCATTACATCCTCCCATTCCCGGTTACAGGACTTTTTTCGGGCTGCACCCACTCTATGGAACTCTCTCCCTCGCACAATAAGACTCTCCTCTGTTCTACAAACTTTCAAGCGTTCTCTGAAAACCTACCTATTCAGACAAGCTTATAATATTCCTCAACCACCATCTTAACCTTACTACCTTTAGCCTGTTACACAATTTCACACAAGACAACTACCCCCGGACCAACATTGTTGTGTGACAGGATCATTTAGCTTATGAGTCACCCTACCTTTGCAGTCTGGCTGGGCCAAGATGCAAAATGTATACTTAACCTCATGTGTCAATCTCCCATTGTCCCATAGATTGTAAGCTTGCGAGCAGGGCCTTCTCACCTCTTTGTCTGTTTTACCCAGTTTGTTTATTAGTTTATTACGTTTGTCCCCAATTGTAAAGCGCTACGGAATATGTTGGCGCTATATAAATAAATGATGATGATGATGATGATGATGAGTAAAATAGAAAACTATTCAGCCGTTATATGATCTAGAATATAAATAGAAATTGAGAAAGGCAATTTGGTATCTGTCTGTATCATAATCATCAACATCCTCATTAGCGCCCTCGTCACCTCCACAAATCTCCTCCTCATCCTCTTCTATTTCCAAAGTGGCATCCTCAATTTGTGTATCACCGGCTACACTCGGGCTGTTCAGGTACACATCAGCAGAACTGCTGAAAGGGCCCTTCTTTATGGGTACACTAACAGAATGCTCACGATTAGACATACCACTCGTGGATGGACTCTCCACAGGGATTGGTGTCATTTGTGAATCAGAGCAAACATTATCCTCTAGTGCCTTACTGTTATCTTGCCGCTCGGCTTTGACGCGTTACAGTAGTTGTGCACCAATTGTAGGCTCGGTAACTTTTTGGGATCTGCCACTATTAGGCAAAGGTGAAGGCCTCATTCTCTCTTTGCCACTGCATGTGTAGAATGGCATGTTGGAAATTTCTTTTTTATCGGCACTTAACTTTTGCTCAGTAACACTTCTTTTTCGCTTCAACACAGTAAAAAAAAAAATGTTTTTGTTTTTTGGACTGATTTCGAAACACTGTGTAGTTTGACATCGCCTTGCCCAGATGACGTACTGGGAACACAAACATCAGGACTGGTGACAGAACCTGGTTTCTCATTCTGCTCATATGTGGACTGCTTTGAATCCATTCTCAGCCCAAAGCACTAGTAGTGCTAAAAATTATTTGGTAGATACTGCTGACAGATAGTAATTTTGACAGCCAGAAATATTTATGCACAATTATGGGGGACACCCCAAAAGCACTGGGGAGTGCTAAAAATTATTTGGTAGATACTGCTGACAGATAGTATTTTTGACAGCCAGAAATATTTATGCACAATTATGGGGACACCCCAAAAGCACTGGGAGTGCTAAAAATTATTTGGTAAGATACTGCTGACAGATAGTAATTTTGACAGCCAGAAATATTTATGCACAATTATGGGGGACACCCCAAAAGCACTGGGGAGTGCTAAAAATTATTTGGTAGATACTGCTGACAGATAGTAATTTTGACAGCCAGAAATATTTATTCACAATTATGGGGGACACCCCAAAAGCACTGGGGAGTGCTAAAAAATATTTTGTAAGATACTGCTGACAGATAGTAATTTTGACAGCCAGAAATATTTATGCACAATTATGGGGGACACCCCAAAAGCACTGGGGAGTACTAAAAATTATTTGGTAAGATACTGCTGACAGATAGTAATTTTGACAGCCAGAAATAGTTAGGCAAAATAATGGGGGACACTCAAAAAGCACTTTGAGTGCCAAATATTGAAAGAAAATCCTCTATCCTCCTCTCTTCTCTAGCGATTTTTGGAATACAATTGGAATCAGAATATTGTATTCTCTGTCCTTGCTCTAATCAGCCTGTGACTACACCCTGCTCTCTCCCTCTGTCAAATGGCGATGGATTGCTGTGGAGGCGTGTATTTATAATCTTTAAGTATCGCGAGAACCGAGCCCCGAGATCCGACGACGTTACGATGATGTTCGGCCTCGATTTGGATTCAGAACGGGCGGGAGAGTACCGAGCCTACTCGGCTCGGTACTCGGATACCCAAAGTTCGGGTGGGTTCGGTTCTCGGGGAACCGAGCCCACCCATCTCTATATGAAAGCAACTTGTCCTGAAACCTGGAGATGATAGTCGCAGCTCTGTCCTCCAAACTTCAAGAGATTATCAGTTCAATATAAGGTTGCATTAGTGAATCATCTATACAATCAGAATGAACTCCTTACGCGTATCGTTATAAAATAACTTCATCAGAGGAGAAAATTACCATGTCTAGAGTCACACATAGAATATGGTTAAATAAACACATCAATTAAACAATCAATGAATTAAGCGATTTGATTTGTTATTGGTGGCTAATATTGTTTCTGCCTACAGTACACACACTTTCCTCACCACCAGCTACAATTCTTATTCCCGTATCTTATACATTAATTGTCCACCAGATCATAGATTGTAAGCTCATTTGGGCAGGGCTATCTTTACCTTCTTTGTCATATCATTGTATGTTATTTGTATCATGATCTCTTCAATGTATAGTACTTTGTAATGCATTGGAGCTTTATAAATGAAGGATAATAATAGTGATAATATTTTGAGGCGGGGGAAATGGAGAGGTTCCCCTTATGAAGTGGATGTCATGTTTTACTTTATTTTGTGTTCAAGCTGTCTTCCATAGACTTGAAAAATTGGTAAAAGTTATATACTTTATTTAAAGAAAAGCACACGTCACAGAAGCTTCATTCAGAAATTTTCTGTCAGGGTTTAGAATAAGAGTAACATCAAAAAAAGTTCAGAAAAAAGATCACTCTAATTTGTAAATTGCTCTATATTAAGTTTTCCCAGGAATTTTCAAAGAAATAAAATATGATGTTCCCCTTTGCCAAAAGCAAGGCCTGCTCTTCCAGAAGTCCAGGAGACTTCTGCTATTCAGAGGAGAGGAGAGTAGGCGAGTACTATTAAAATATTTAAAAATAATACTTTGTAGGTAGTGTGTGCAGTGAGGAATGTTAAATGAGCTGAAGGAAGTTTCTGCTAAAATTGTTTCTTAATTCTGTCTTAAATCGTGGCCAAACTTATCTCCAACCACAATGTCCGAAAAGGCAGGTACGGAAGTGCTGCTGGAAGACTGGACATGAAGTTAACAAGGGAGAAAAGAACAGATTCTGATTGGGGCACTCTTTGTTGCAGACCAAATTTTATTAAAATGTTATACTTTATATTTTCCTAATAAATGTGCCCCAATCAGAATCTGTTCTTTTCTCCCTTGTTTACTTTGTTAACACAATAAATTCTGGGGAGCACCACCTATTAAAAGAAATATATTGAAAATTATTGACCCACTGATTGAATTTTTATATATATCTCGAAATTACAGGTTAACTTTAGTGCAGATTCACTCTTTTTGTATGGAACCATTAAAGCTTGAGCTATAGTAGTTTCTGTGTGTACTTGGAGGTGTGTCTGGATGTGTTTTGTGATTGGATATAGCCAGGGCCAGACTGGGACTAAAAACCAGGCCTGGCATTTAAAACACACAGGCCCACCCGCTGTGGGCTCCATGCATGATATTGTTGCACGCTCAAATGGCATTGCTGGTGTAGTGCAACATAAAGCATCAGCACAAACTTGTGTTTTATGCTTTGTCTTCTGCCCACCCTGATCAATTTCCTTGTTGTGCAAATCACCTGGAGCACCGTGAAAATGCACAAAACCATAATTATTTAAAATAAATGTATATAGTTAAAATACAATGTATAATAGCAATTTATCGAGTTATAACATATTATATGTAAGTAGAGATGGGTGTGCTCGGTTTCCTTGAAACCGAACCCACCCAAACTTCGGGGATCCAAATACCGAGCCGAGTCGGCTATTCGGTTTCCAAAACGAGGCAAAACATCATTGTGATGTCGTTGGATCTCGCGATTTTTAGAATCAATAAATACCCTCCATGGCAATCTAGCGCCATATGAGGGAGGGACAGAGAAGGGTTAGGTCACAGCATAGCACAGGAATAGAGCAGTATAGAGTAGTATAGAGCAGGCATTTTTCTGAATTTGCACTACAAAGTGTTTGGGGTCTTCAATCCCCCCTTCCAAAAAAAACTGTATTTGCTGAGTGCTGAAATTGTAATATAGCAGCACTGTATATTTCTGAGTTTGCACTACAAAGTGTTTGTGGTCTCATTAAAATGAATTCACAGCAGTACACATATGAGCAGGAGCAGCAAGCAGCTGCTGCCACCAGTCCTGATGGTAGTCTTCCCTGTACATCATCTAGTAAAGTCTATGTAAAAGTACATAGCCTTTTGAAGTCAGGGAAAAAATCCAACAAAAAAAAAGACCTTTTATCGTGTTGAAGAGAAAAATAGCTGTAATACAGGAAAAGTGAACTGCAGATAAAAAAAAAATTCCAACATGCCATACTACACACGCAGTGGCAAAGAAAAAATGAGGCCTTCGCCTTTCTCTATGAGTGCGAGATGTAAAAATGTTACTGAGGCTTCTTCTTGTAAGGTCACTCGTGACCAAGCAAGACCAAGTAGTTCGGAGTCCAAAAATGGTGCACAACTACTGTTACGTGTGAAAGCCGAGCTGGAAGAAAACAGTAAGGCATTAGAGGAAAATGTATTCTCAGAATCAGAAATGACACCAATCCCTAAGGAGAGTCCATCCACGAGTGGTATGTGTAATCGTGACCATTCTGGTAGTGTACCCATAAAGACGGGCCCTTTCAGCATTTCTGTGATGTGTGCCTGAACAGCCCGAGTGTAGCCAATGATGCACCAATTGAGGATGCCACTTTGGAATTGGAAGAGGATGAGGGGGATATTTGTGTAGCTGATGAGGGCGCTAATGAGGATGTTGATGAGGATGAGGTTGTTTGTGTAAGTCCTGCACCAGTGGAAGCAGTTCTGGCACATGACAAGAAGAAGGCCATTGACATGCCTGGACATAAGACCAAAAAAGCCACTTCTTATGTGTGGAATTATTTCTACCCAAATCCTGAAAACAACTGTCTAGCCATTTGTACTGTATGTAAAGCCAGAGTCAGTAGAGGGAGAGACCTTAACCATCTTGGAACCTCATCCATGTTACGCCATTTGACGCAACTTCATGGCAAGGTGTTGGGAAGACCTGAAAGTTATGGTAAAAAAAAAAACAACAAGCAGTCCATCATCAGCTAGGAACCTTCTCTCACCTATATCCCAACGCCTGCAATCTACACCCACAACACCGTCCTCATCAATATCCTTAGTAGCGATCGGAGTTAGCCCTGCGTCCAACTTGGTAAGGCTCGATGACTCCTGCACTATAATTGATTCCTCTGAAGAATTCTTGAGCGTTAGTCCCACTGCTGCTGCTGTGGGTGGAATCTTCCTCCCATAAGCAGCCCAAGAAGAAGAGCACTAGTACTTTACAACAATTAACTGTAAAACAATCTTTTGCTAGAGAAAGCAAGTATGACAGCAGTCACCCAGTGGCAAAGCTGTTAAGTGCGTATTGTCGCTAACCAATAACGATTGTCGAATCTCGATTTGTGTTTCCAATGCACAAAGATTTATTCTCAAAAGGTAGCAGAATATATTCAAGCGAAGTAATAATAAGTACAGCCGTTACTTATCGCAGGCGCTCTGGATCCAGTGTACAGTCATTCAATCCTGAAGTCTGGGGACGAGATGTCTGAACACTAGATGAGGAGCTGCTGCCTATATGCACACAGAAATACAATAAAACAATGCAGATGGTATAGCTTGCTTCTATTGGTCCAGGTTTCAGGAAGGTCCAAGGGGTTGTCAATCATTGGCTAGTTTAAGCTCAGGAATCCAAAGGAGGGGGTCATCTCTCCAGGGGATGAGCTCTGATCTTCCCGCCAAGATTACTCAGTCATAATAGTCCATAATTCCTTAACATTAATAACTTGCGTATGCACTCTGCGATTCCTTCGCAGAGTGAACCGGACAGTCGCAAATGCGAAAGGGATAAGTATGATACCACACATGACTAGATTCCTTCAACGTGTACCATATGTTTTACTGATATGCATATAACTTATAATAATATATATAAATACTACTATATTTCGACATAAATGACTATGTGTTGCAACTACCATTAATGTGTACTATTTTACAAGTGTGCGTGTTTGTGCCAATGTATGTAAAAGACTAAATACTGTTGTTGCCACGTGTTGTAGCTGTGTACGCCCTCTTACGCCATAGCGTGCCCTTTTACGCCGTAGCATGCCGTACGCATCTTTTCAGACAAAGACAACCAAGTTTGCTCGATTTTAATTGAAACGACCAATATGCTGACTTCGACAGCTCCACCCTTTGATAGTGTAATAAACTATCACCTAATCACCGTTTCAAGTTCAGGGTTATACAACACCTCTTCACAGACCATGATCTCGGTATCTGGTACCACCCTTTCAGTTTCAATCTCAGTGTTTCTCCTAGGAGACCATTTTCCACACTTCAACACAGTAGGAACACATTTGACACATAAACCAATCGCTAAGATGACACCCAGTATAAGGAGAAGGAGCTTACATACACTAGCAACCATTTCCTGTACCCACTCCCCCAGACCGGAGAACCATTTCACAAGGTTCAACCATGAGAACCAACCTGCCACCTTTTCCCCGACCTTATATAATGAAGAATTATGGTTCCTTCGAAATTCCCATTTCAGTTACAGAATTTCATCCATCTTCCGGTCTATAACCTCCTTAGGGTCATCTGTATTATTGGTGATGTACGTGCAACATTTGACACCGAACTGGGTGGCCAGTGTTACACAGTACCCACCAGTAATAGAGGTGAGATAATTTAGTACCAGTCTATGTTGCACCAACTGCTTCTTGTATGCTTGTAGCTCCCTTCCAGTATACCTGAAAGTGTCATCATACATCTCGGTGATATTATCTATTAATTTAGCTAGGTCTTGGATATATTTAAAGTTTAATGTTCCCCGAGCGGTCCTGGTGAGATCTAAAGCAACCATAACTTGAAATCCAGCGGTTTCACTAATCAATTTTGTAGCTATGGGCTCCTCACCAGGAATCATATTTCTCTTGCCACAGTGTTTATACTGTGTGTGTATGTGATGTAGTCTTGTGAATACCAACCATTTCTTCATGAGTAATAGTCATGATTTCAGGAACCAGTTTAGCTAAGAAACACAAGCCCTTGGAACTCGGAGTCACCCAGGAATAAGCATTTCTTCCACAAACAAGATACACATCATCAGGGAGAACATAAGGAACAGTATGCCCATTAATTATATCACACAGAGTTTTGATAAAACTACCCATGCCCAGTGTCTTCATTTGCTCAAGACACGTGTCCGCATGGATGACATTCTTACAATTATCTATAGAGACTTTTCCAATGGATACTTTCTTATGTTTGGTTATACGCCCTAATTTGTGACTTCCATCAACATTCCTGCCTATTGGTGACCTTGTGAGTCTCCCTCTAAAATGAGTGTGGCGAGCCATTGTCTTATCTGATGGGTCATCTTCCCAATTCTCCAGACGTTTTGCATGAGAGATATTCAGGCACAGCAAAAATCTGTCTACAGAGTATTGTCGAAGCGTTAGACTATGGGACCTAGTGTTATTGTACCTCCCTCTATGGGCCTCCAACCCCTCAATTCGAGTACTTCGGAGATGTTTAATGGGAATGGCACTAGTCCTATATTATGCTGCCCCTGCGGCACGTGAGAGCACACCCAGCATTCGGTTTGGTTTAGCACCTTACCCACCAGGGAGTGATAATCCTCCAAAGGATGCCCGCCCACATTCAGATTACCGGTGGACTGACATCGCTGGATGCATCTCTCTTCAACGAGGGAGTCGCAGAACTTGCAGAAACAATACTCATCAGACAATAGCCCCTCACACTGCCTCAGAGTTCCCGAGCTAGCAGACCTTTTCATAACCCCTGGACCAAGCTTGATAATGGGCTGTTCTGAGTATTCTACTAACTTTTCGTTGACCTCCGTTTCATCCGTATCACTGCCAGAACCTTCCTCTGTCCTCCATCCTCCTTCACAAAAATAGAATGTCCTGGAAAAAGTAAAAACAAGGAAGATCCTGGAACAAAAGAAAAACAAAAACCGCCACTCCATCGCTGGACAGATAGTTCTGAGGCAACGTCTCTGGTTCAGGTGTCTCGACTGCAGGCTTTAGGTCTCCCGGAACAGACTCACAAGTGACAGATCTATGTCGTCGGTCTCAGTTTTATCTTGCACTTTCTCCGGGTTACGGGCTCTCCTGCAGTGGGTGCAATGGACCCAAGTGTCTCTCTCTGCAACTTTCAGTGATGTAGTACTGGTCAGCAGCACTTGGTACGGGCCTTCCCAACGGTCTGTTAAACAACCTGAACGTAAGAAATTGCGGATCATAACATAGTCCCCAGGTTCAACATCATGACAGTTCGTTTCTGGCATACCAGGTGACAGCATTTTTAGTTTTTGTTGTTGTTGTTTTAGCTGTCTACTCATTCTTATAAGATATTGTACAGTCACTTCATTATTACACTTCAAGTCGTCTTGTGGACTCACGATCAAATGAGGTTGTCGTCCGAACAGTATCTCAAAGGGGGACAGATTAAGAGGAGGTCTAGGAGTGGTTCGAATGCTGTGGAGGACTAGTGGCAAAGCTTCAGGCCATGCTAACTCAGTTTCAGCCATTACATTACCAAGCTTGTTCTTAATGGTACCATTTACGCTTTCCACTTTACCACTGGCTTGTGGTCGGTAAGGGGTGTGAAGTCTGCTACAGATTCCTATGAGTTTACATATATTCTGGAAGATATCACCAGTAAAGTGGGTACCCCTATCACTTTCAATGATTCTAGGGATACCGAACCTACATACAAAATCTTGTACAATTTTCTTTGCAGTGAACACAGCAGTATTAGTGGCTGCTGGATATGCTTCTACCCAACCGGAAAACACATCAATACACACTAACACATACTTTAAATTCCTGCACGGTGGTAATTGGATATAGTCAATTTGTATTACCTGAAAAGGTCCGTCTGTAGGAGGGATGTGGGATGGCTCAGTTGGAATAGTTTTCCCGACATTTTTCCTCAAACAAGTAAGACATGACATTGCTTTCTTACCAGCCTGAGAGGAAAATCAAGGAGTGCACCAGTATGCTCTCACCAGTTTGCACATACCTTCTTTACCCAGGTGAGTCAGACCGTGTGCTGCTTCAGCCAGGCTTGGATAGTATGTTCGGGGAGCTACAGGCTTACCTTGTCCATCCCTCCAGAGTCCTGAGGACTCTTGACCACGTCCCTTCGCCTCCCAGACCGCCTTTTCCTGCAGGGAACACAAATCTTGCATTTCAATTAATTTCTGCATGTCTAATGTCTGAAAAACCATCATAGTCTCGGTCGATACAGTCATAGGTTGCCCTGCTGCCCATTTAGCAGCTTCGTCTGCCCTGTTGTTGCCCAATGACACTGGGTCTTTTTCAAAGGTATGGGCTTTGCACTTTATGACGGCTATTGTTCTGGGTAACTGTATCGCTGTCAGAAGTCCTTTTATGTGTTGTGAGTGTGCCACTGGCGTACCTGCTGCTGTCGTAAAGTTTCTAAGACGCCAAAGGGCCCCAAAATCATGCACTACCCCGAAGGCGTACCTGGAGTCAGTATATAAATTAGCTGATTTACCTTTTGCCAACTCACAATCTCTCCTTAATGCTACTAGTTCCGCCACCTGGGCTGAGTGAGGTGGGCCAAGGGGTTCAGCTTCTACCACATCCTGATCGCCTACAACAGCGTAACCGGAACATAGCTCTCCCGTCTCTGTCTGTCTATGACAACTTCCGTCTGTATAAAACGTGAAATCTACATTTTCTAAGGGGGTGTCACGTATGTCGGGCCTTGCAGTAAAGGTCTGATTTAGGTGTTCCATACAGTCATGCGTGTCAGTACTCTTGCCTAACTCATCATCAATCAGGGTCTCCTCACCTCCCACTCTTTGTGTCTCTAGAGACACATATGGAAGGTATGTAGCTGGATTTAAGGTGCTACATCATTTGATGGCGATGTTTGAGGGTGCCATCAGGGCTAGTTCCCACTTTGTGAATCTAGCTGAAGAAACGTGTCTGGTTTGGGCTGAATTTAGCAGAGCTGATACAGCATGGGGTGTATAGACAGTTGAATTATGTCCTAATACTACGTCTTCGCGCTTACTTACCAGAAGAGCAGTTGCTGCTACACTTCTGAGACATGTTGGGAGTGATCTTGCCACATTGTCCAATTGTGCACTGTAGTATGCTACCGGTCTGCTAGCGTCACCATGTTTCTGCGTGAGGACACCTGCTGCACAACCATCAGCTTCCGTACAATATAACTCAAAAGGCTTTTCGTAATCTGGTATTCCCAATGCAGGTGCTTTAGTCAGACTTTTTTTAAGGTTAAAGAATGCTTGCTCTGACTCTTCTGTGTGTACAACACACTCTGGTTTTGAAGAAGAGACTAGCTCCTGCAATGGTAATGCCAGAATAGAAAAACCTGGGATCCAGGATCTACAGTATCCACACATCCCCAGGAAGGTACGAATCTGCTTCTGGCTCTGCGGCAGAGTCATGTGTTGTATAGCCTCAATTCTGTCAGTTGTCAGGTGTCTTAGCCCCTTAGTGAGGCAGTGTCCTAAGTATTTTACCTTAGTCTGACATGGCTGTAATTTGTCCTTTGCCACCTTGTGCCCTGTTTGTGAGAGATGGAGCAACAACAATTTAGTATCATGTAGACATGACATAAAAGAATCAGAGCACAGCAACAAATCGTCCACATATTGAATTAGAACAGACCCATTGTGGGGTTGAAAGGATTGCAAACAGTCATGTAAGGCTTGGGAGAAAATACTGGGACTGTCAATGAACCCCTGGGGCAGTCTGGTCCATGTGTATTGCACTCCCCGGTAGGAGAATGCAAAAAGGTATTGGCAGTCAGGGTGAAGAGGGACTGAGAAGAAAGCTAAACATAGATCAATGACAGTAAAGTGACTAGCAGATGGCGGAATCTGCATGAGGATGACAGCTGGATTCGGCACTACGGGGAATTGGCTCTCAACAACTTTATTAATTCCCCTTAAGTCCTGGACTAATCTATAGCCCCTCCCCCCACTCTTCTTCACAGGGAAAATGGGACTATTTGCTGTACTGGCTGTACGAATTAAAATCCCTTGTTGTAACAGCCTCTCAATAACAGGATATACCCCTAGTTCCACCTCCGGTTTTAATGGATACTGAGGGATTTTTGGAGCTATCCTACCACTTTTTAGATTGACCATGACAGGGGCTACGTTTGCCATCAGTCCAGTGTCCTGTCCATCTCTGGTCCATAGGGAACCTGGTATTTCCAGCAACATCCCCTTTACTTGAGATGGACTTTGTTCTATAACAGGAGAGTGTAACATTAACCTTTGAGGGGTGTTCAATATATCCTGTACCTCATGTGCAACCTTCTCTGGTATATCTAAGAACACACCATCAGAAGTACAGTATATGACACATCCCATTTTACATAACAAGTCTCTCCCTAGCAAGTTAGTAGGAGCCGCTGCAGCCAAGAGAAACGAATGCTTAGTATGCAGAGGCCCGATAGTAACTTCAGCGGGTTTAGTTAGAGGATAATGTAACAATTTTCCCGTTACCCCCATAGCTGGAATAGTTTTACTGGTCACCTGTAGATTAAAAGGAGAGGTTATCACAGATCTGGCCTCCCCTGTAAAAAAAAGTTTGTTTCCTACCAGCTATGTCAACTATCATGGTTGGTTCTTCCTTCTGACTCTCAGTTAACCTCACTGGCTGTAGACTACAGGTATGACCTGACCCCTAGCGCTGACTATCGCTTTCCCGCACAGCATTTGCTGCTATAATATGCGCGGGTAGATGTGAGTCTTCTAATCCATGTGAAGTCCTCCTTGGAGGATATCTATGTGACCCACCCCTCTGTGCATTGAATCTTTCCTTTTTACAATCTCTCATGTAATGTCCTTCCTCATTACAGTTGAAACACCTGATCACTTTAGGTTTCTTGTTATATGGGTTGTATGCTGGTGGTCGTGTATGCATCCCCTCTAGAGCCTGTATACTTACCGTCATTAACCTATCACTTTTCTCTTCCTTTTTTCTAAAAAGGTTTTTGTCATGCTCCACAGCAGATTCCCTAAGAGAATCTACTGTGATGCCTTTCCAATTAGGTAATGTGGTTTGTACTCTCGTCTTTAAATTTTCTCTGAGGCCATCCATTAATACTCCTACAGCTACCTCTCTGTGATGTGGGTCCTTACCTATGTTGGATATCCCAGTGAACCGTGTTATTGCTGCTATAGCTCTAGCAAAGTAATCTGAGGCTGTTTCACTATCCTTTTGTTTTATGGTGAAAATCTTACTCCAATTTACTACTACTGGAAAAAAGATGGCTAAGTGTTTGACAATTTGTTCTATATTTTCTTGGTTAATATCATCAGTCAAGGTGTCATCTTCATCCAACAAACAGTCTTTAATAAATTTTTGTATGTCAGTATTGGGAGGAAGACACGCCCTCAACACTACACGCCAATCCTTATCGGTTGGTTCATGTCCATATCCTAAGTCTTTAACAAATTTCTGACACTTTGCCAACTCTTGTCTAGGATTTGGGAATTTAGTCATAATGGAACGTAATTCTGATCTAGTCCAGGGACAATGCATTGTAACATTCTTTAAAGGAACTACACCATCCTTGTCCGCCTTCCCATTGGGAACTGATATTGTGCGGACTGGATACGCACCCACTGGTTCACTGTCTTCAGGAGACACTACAGGATTTGCTGTATCAATACTTAGACTGCTATCACTCCTAGTGATCACACTACTCTCACCTATCTCAGCAGTTGCTCCTTTCCCATACTTACGCTGAACCTCTAGCATATTAACAGCATGAGCAATGGCTGAAATCAAAGTGGGTTCATCTTCATCTTCTGATACACTGGTTTTAAACTGGCTTAAGACAGGGTATAACTTAGCAATTTCTTTTTTTTCAGTTTTAATAACGGCTGTACTTACCCCTCCCGCCACATAAGGTGGTGGGGGGGCGCTTGCGCTGAGTTCGCCACGCTTCTTAACGACTACTTCCGCCGTGCGCATGCTTTTCGCCACGCCTACTTCCGCTGTGCATCCGCTGCTCTGTTACCTTCCATTTGCCACAATTTTAAACAATCATTATGTCTATTTCTCTTTTTCGTTGACTTAATCAACCACACTTTATCTTTTACAATATTTAGTACCTCTTCATTAAAACTTCCTATTGTTGGGAAAGGCCTATCACAATCTTTGGTCATCTTGACCCACGTGTAACAATACACAGTTGCGTATGCACCATATTTCTTACACATGAGAAACCTCGCTGAACCAATAGGCCCTTCCCTAGGCAGTACACTGGCCATCTCTAGCATATGCTTAGCACCTGTCACTCACCGGGCTGTGAGTGCTACTTCTCGTGTGTTTAGGAACCGTGGCCGTCCACCATCCTGAGGGTCTGCGCATGTGCAGCCCTTTCAAACCTTCAGTACATGTTCCTTTTAGTTAATTGGCTGATCAGGCAACACTCCCTATTTAAAGCACCTGAGGTCCATACCTCGTTGCCTGATCTTGGAGTCTCATTCCCCATGAGCCTCTGAAGGTGTTCCTGTGTTTCCTCGTGTATTCAGCTTCTGCTGATTCCTGCTGTTCCTTGTGGTTTCCAGACCACTTCAACTCTCCTGTGTTTCATCGTGACTGCACCAGCTGATTCCTATCCGCTGCCTCCGTGCTCTACAGTTTCCAGCTCACTTCAACTCTCCTGTGTTTCATTGTGACTGCACCAGCTGATTCCTATCCGCTGCCTCCGTGCTCTACAGTTTCCAGCTCACCTCAATTCTCCCGTGTTTCATCGTGACTGCACCAGCTGATTCCTATCCGCTGCCTCCGTGTATCTACTGTATCCTGCTCAGCTTAACTCTCCCGTGTTTCATCGTGACTGCACCAGCTGATTTCTATCCGCTGCCTCCGTGTATCTGCAGTGTCCTGCTCATCGCTACCCTCCAGTACTCCTCGTGTCTGCAGCCAGCTGATCCGCTCTCCATGCTTCTACAGTGTTCCTGCCTGTGTCAACTCGCCTGTCTGCATTGGATCAACGCTCCGCTGCTGTCTTCTCTGCCATACCACTTCTACTCTCCAGTGATCTCCAGGTGTCCAGTTCTATATACTACTGCTTCCTGAGTATTGTTTCCATCATTGCTGGTCTACCTACCTGTGCGCTGCACCTACTTGGATACCGCTTCCATTTTCCTGGGACTTCGTATCCTGCCGGCCTCCAGCCGCTCAGGTATCCCTGCACCTCTTTCTGACAGCCTGCTCTTCTGAACCACGGTATGCATACTTATCATTGACTGCACTGGTGTATTGCATACCTTGCTGGACTGAGTTGTTCTCCTCTGGAGTTGCCTATCCACTGAGACTGTTGCCATCATTTGACTGTGTTACCTTTTAGTCTGGATAGTTCTTGTGACTTTGTATATTTGTGCAGTGCTGCATAGTTATTACTATTTTGTGCATTTCATCGTGGGATCAAGTTCAGTGTGCCCATGTATACTCTGCATTACATTTATCTCCCCGTGCTCCTCCTCACATATATATTTCAGTGGTACAACTTGCTAGAGGCAGACCACTGATTCCTGTTTCCTGAGTCACCTGTTTCCAGTATCCTTCCACATAGCAGTGGTACAACTTGCTAACGCAGACCACTGACTTCCCGGATACCTCCACCTGGATTCCGTTCCCTCACCTAGACAGCGGTACAACTTGCTATACGCAGACCGCTGACTCTCATCACCTCCTCGTTACTTCTGGACATTCCTCCTCACTATAGCAGTGGTACAACTTGCTATCCGCAGACCACTGACTACCCTCACGTTTCCTTTGTCCATTCAGTTCCTCGTGTACTATTACCTATATATTACCAGTGCTGCTAGTCATAGACTTTCCATGAGCATTCTCTACCATCTGCTGTCTCCTGTTCCGTGATCACCCCGCTACCAGAGTACCATATTACCACCTATACTGCTCTGGTAAGTCCATCATTTGGTGATCCCTGGGTAAAGACTCCTAGTGCCCGTGACAGTAAGATCAGGCCATGACAGACCCAGATTCGGAACCTACAGCTAAAGAGATGCTGCAGCATCTGGTTACCCGTGTGGAGCAACAGGATGCTCGCCAACAGCTGTTACTACAATGTTACCAGGCGTTAGCCTCCCAAGGAACATCTGGACAGAATATCACAGCTAATGTTGAAGCTCCTGTGCTTTCCTCCGTTTCCCCAGTGCCATCCCAGGTGTCTACGGCTTCCACGCTTCACCTGCCTACTCCGTCAAAGTATGATGGAGACCCCAAAACTTGTAGGGGTTTTCTCAACCAATGCTCAGTTCATTTTGAGCTCCAACCTCAAAATTTCTCTACTCATCGTTCCAGAGTGGCCTATCTTATTTCATTGTTTTCTGGACAAGCTCTGGCATGGGCTTCCCCTCTGTGGGAGAGGAACGATCCAGTATTACAGGATAGTGCCAAATTTATTTCCATGTTCCGAAGTGTATTCGATGAACCAGGTCGTGTAATCTCCGCTGCTTCCAGCATTCTCCGTTTACGTCAGGGTTCTCGTACAGTAGGCCAGTACGTCATTCAATTTAGGATATTAGCCTCTGAACTTCAGTGGAACACTGAAGCGCTAATTGCCGCCTTCTGGCAGGGGCTCTCCGATAAAATTAAAGATGGACTGACTACCCAAGAGCTACCTACGTCATTAGAAGATTTGATTTCCCTTTGCCATCGTGTAGACATGAGGTTTCGTGAAAGGCAATCTGAAAAAACAACTTCAGTTAAAGCACCTCTTCGCTCAACCTCTCAACTTCGTCCAGCTTCATCTCCTGTGATCCCCATGGAGATAGGACGCTCCAAATTAACTTCTGAGGAGAGGAACCGAAGAGTAAAGAATAGACTTTGTATCTATTGTGCTGATTCCACACATATGCTCAATTCATGCCCTAAGAAATCGGGAAATGCCAGGTTCTAACTAGTTCTGGAGAGGTGAAGTTAGGCTCCCTGGAGTCTCTCCATATTCTACGAAATTAAAAGTCTGCGCTTTTGATGTTACGATTTCCTTCGCTACCAAATCTTTTGAGTCCCAAGCACTTATTGATTCTGGAGCAGCGGGAAATTTCATTTCTAAATCCCTAGTGAATCAATGGTCCCTACCAGTGATTACTCTGAAGACACCGATTACTGTGACTGCAATAGATGGATCACGTCTTATCAATGGTCTCATCACCCAGAGTACGTCTCCAGTAACGCTTCAGATTGGTGTGCTACACCAAGAAGAAATTTTGTTTTTAATTCTTCCTGTTATTACAAGTCCGATTGTTTTAGGCCTTCCATGGCTTCAATGTCATTCTCCCCAGATTGACTGGCGTACTCCTCAAGTTACGTCTTGGGGAGCTGAATGTCATCATCGTTGTCTCTCCCAAGTCATTCCTCCTAAAATACAGCAATCTTCCATTTAACCTTCTTCACCGGGACTTCCTCCTCAGTATGCTTCATTTGCCGATGTATTTGATAAAACTCAGTCTGAACGTCTTCCTCCTCATCGTTCATGGGATTGTCCGATCGATCTTCTACCTGGCAAGACTCCTCCTAGGGGTCGTGTGTATCCACTTTCGTTACCTGAAACTCAAGCTACATCTGAATACATCCAAGAGAATCTCCAGCGAGGATTTATTCGACCTTCCACTTCTCCCGCTGGAGCCGGGTTCTTCTTTGTAAAAAAGAAGGATGGATCACTACGCCCCTGCATAGATTTTCGTGGACTTAACGCCATTACTATTAAAAATCGGTATCCCATTCCTCTGATTACTGAGCTATTTGATCGCATTAAGGGAGCTCGGATCTTTACCAAGTTGGATCTTCGTGGTGCCTATAATTTAATTAGAATCAGGTCCGGTGACGAATGGAAGACAGCTTTCAACACCAGAGATGGGCATTATGAATATTTAGTAATGCCTTTCGGGTTATGTAATGCCCCCGCTGTTTTCCAGGGCTTCATTAATGAGATCTTCCGGGACTTGTTATATGCATGAGTCGTTGTCTACCTGGACGACATATTGATCTTTTCACAGGACCTGCCGTTTCATCACCAACATGTGACAGAAGTTCTTTCCAGACTCTGGAGAAATTCATTATTCTGCAAACTAGAAAAATGTTCATTCGAGTTGCCCCAGATTCCATTTTTGGGTTATATTGTCTCCGGAGTTGGCCTGCAAATGGATCCAGAAAAGGTGAATGCTGTGTTACATTGGCCTCAGCCAACTACTCTTCGTGCCATTCAGCGTTTTTTAGGTTTTGCCAATTACTATATACGCTTCATTCAATACTTCTCTTCAATTGCATCTCCTATCGTGGCCCTGACTCGTAAAGGGGCCAATACTAAGCAGTGGTCATCTGAGGCTCTCCAAGCCTTTCAATTTTCTTAAAGAGTCCTTCTCCTCTGCTCCCATTCTTCGACAGCCTGATGTGACGCTTCCCTTCTTCCTAGAGGTAGATGCCTCTAATGTTGGTTTAGGAGCCATTCTCTCCCAAAGATCGGAGCAACAAAAATTCCATCCTTGTGCCTTTTACTCTCGGGGTCTTCTGCCTGCGGAGAAGAATTACACCATCGGGGACAAGGAGTTGCTGGCTATTAAAGTAGCATTAGAGGAGTGGAGATACTTGTTGGAGGGAGCTCGTCATCCTGTGACAATTTTCACGGATCATAAGAACTTGTCATATCTACAGTCTGCTCAATGTTTGAATCCTCGTCAAGCAAGATGGTCTCTTTTCTTTTCTCATTTTGAATTAATCATAACCTTCAAACCAGCTACAAAGAACAAGAAAGCTGACGCTCTATCCCGAGCCTGTGTGACGTCCTCTGACGTTGAAGAGGTTTCCAACCACTCTATACTAGACCCCAAATGTATTTTGCTGGCTGCTTCTTCCACTAAGGTGCTACCATTTGGGAAGACCCTCGTGCCTCCTACTCTTAGGAGAAAAATCCTTTCGTGGTTCCACTCTTCTCGTTTTTCTGGACACTCTGGTGAACGCAAGACTTTTGAGATTCTCTCTCGAAGTTACTGGTGGCCTTCTATGAGGAGAGATGTCAAAGAGTTTGTAGCCGCTTGTGAATTGTGTTCTCAGTTTAAGACCTCCCGCAGAACTCCAGCGGGTTTGCTTCAACCACTACCCATTCCGTCCAAGCCTTGGACCCATATTTGTATGGACTTTGTTACTGATCTTCCTCCTAGTAAAAACTGCAATACTATTTGGGTAGTGGTGGACAGATTTTCGAAGATGGCGCATTTCGTCCCTTCGTCTGGTCTACCTTCCTCTTCTACTCTGGCTGAGCATTTCATCAAAGAAATCTTTCGTATTCATGGATGTCCGTCTGAGATTGTGTCAGATAGAGGAGTACAATTCGTTTCCAGATTCTGGCGGGCCCTTTGTAAGACCTTGGGCATACGATTAGCACTCTCATCTTCCTACCATCCTCAATCAAACAGACAAACTGAAAGGGTCAATCAAGATCTTGAGACCTTTATAAGGATGTTCTCATCAGCCAATCAAGACAACTGGGTAGAATTGCTTCCTTGGGCTGAATTCGCTCATAACAACATGTATCATGAGTCATCTTCCAAAACTCCATTCTTTGTGGTTTACGGTCATCATCCGTCTTTTCCGGAATTTCCTGCCCTCCCTCCCACCCAAGTTCCTGCTGTAGAGACTGTTTGTCAAACTTTCAAAAATATTTGGTCTCAGGTCAAAACCTGTTTAAAGAAGACATCTGCCAAATATAAGTCTTTTGCAGATAAAAAGAGGCGGGCTATTCCACCACTGAAAATTGGAGATCGTGTCTGGTTATCCACCAAAAATATTCGTTTGAAGGTCCCCTCTATGAAATTCGCTCCTCATTTTATTGGTCCGTATAGGATCATTCAAGTGATAAATCCAGTTTGTTTCAAACTTCTACTTCCTAAGAATCTTCGTATTTCCAGGCCTTCCATGTGTCCTTGCTCAAACCTCTCATCATCAACCGTTTCTCGGTCCCTCCTTCAGCACCTCGGCCAGTTCAAATTCATCAGGAGGAAGACTTTGAGATTACTCATATATTGGACGCAAAAATTTCGCGAGGAGTTCTTCGTTTCCTCGTTCATTGGAAGGGCTTTGGTCCTGAGGAGCGTTCATGGATCAAAGCTGAAGATCTCAACGCTCCAGCTCTCCTTAAGAAGTTTTATTCCAAATTTCCGGACAAGCCCGGTTCCAGGTGTTCTGTGCCCACCTTTAAAGGGGGGGGTACTGTCACTCACCGGACTGTGAGTGCTACTTCTCATGTGTTTAGGAACCGTGGCCGTCCACCATCCTGAGGGTCTGCGCATGTGCAGCCCTTTCAAACCTTCAGTACATGTTCCTTTTAGTTAATTGGCTGATCAGGCAACACTCCCTATTTAAAGCACCTGAGGTCCATACCTCGTTGCCTGATCTTGGAGTCTCATTCCCCATGAGCCTCTGAAGGTGTTCCTGTGTTTCCTCGTGTATTCAGCTCCTGCTGATTCCTGTTGTTCCTTGTGGTTTCCAGACCACTTCAACTCTCCTGTGTTTCATTGTGACTGCACCAGCTGATTCCTATCCGCTGCCTCCGTGCTCTACAGTTTCCAGCTCACTTCAACTCTCCTGTGTTTCATTGTGACTGCACCAGCTGATTCCTATCCGCTGCCTCCGTGCTCTACAGTTTCCAGCTCACTTCAACTCTCCCGTGTTTCATCGTGACTGCACCAGCTGATTCCTATCCGCTGCCTCCGTGCTCTACAGTTTCCAGCTCACCTCAATTCTCCCGTGTTTCATCGTGACTGCACCAGCTGATTCCTATCCGCTGCCTCCGTGTATCTGCAGTGTCCTGCTCATCGCTACCCTCCAGTACTCCTCGTGTCTGCAGCCAGCTGATCCGCTCTCCGTGCTTCTACAGTGTTCCTGCCTGTATCAACTCGCCTGTCTGCATTGGATCAACGCTCCGCTGCTGTCTTCTCTGCCATACCATTTCTACTCTCCAGTGATCTCCAGGTGTCCAGTTCTATATACTACTGCTTCCTGAGTATTGTTTCCATCATTGCTGGTCTACCTACCTGTGCGCTGCACCTACTTGGATACCGCTTCCATTTTCCTGGGACTTCGTATCCTGCCGGCCTCCGGCCGCTCAGGTATCCCTGCACCTCTTTCTGACAGCCTGCTCTTCTGAACCACGGTATGCATACTTATCATTGACTGCGCTGGTGTATTGCATAGCTTGCTGGACTGAGTTGTTCTCCTCTGGAGTTGCCTATCCACTGAGACTGTTGCCATCATTTGACTGTGTTACCTTTTAGTCTGGATAGTTCTTGTGACTTTGTATATTTGTGCAGTGCTGCTCAGTTATTACTATTTTGTGCATATCATCGTGGGATCAAGTTCAGTGTGCCCGTGTATACTCTGCATTACATTTATCTCCCCGTGCTCCTCCTCACATATATATTTCAGTGGTACAACTTGCTAGAGGCAGACCACTGATTCCTGTTTCATGAGTCACCTGTTTCCAGTATCCTTCCACATAGTGTCACGGGCACTAGGAGTCTTTACCCAGGGATCACCAGGTGGTAGGCTTACCAGAGCAATGTAGATGGTAATAGGGTACTCTGGTAGCTGGGTGATCACGGAACAGAAAATGGTAGATGATGAGATGCTCAGGAAAGTCTATGACTAGCAGCACTGGTAATATGGAGGTAATAATCTACGAGGAACTGTATGGACAAGGGCACGTGAAGGTAGTCAGTGGTCTGCGATAGCAAGTTGTACCACTGCTATAGTGAGGAGGAATGTCCAACAGAAACAAGGAGGTGATGAGAGTCAGCGGTCTACGGATAGCAAGTTGTACCGCTGTCTGAGTGAAGGAATGGAATCCAAGTGGAGGTATCCGGGTAGTCAGTGGTCTGCGGTAGCAAGTTGTACCACTGCTATGTGAGAGGATACTGGAACAGGTGATACAGGAAACAGGGATCAGTGGTCTGTCATCAGCAAGTTGTACCACTGAATATATATGTGAGGAGGTGCACGGGGAGAGACTGCAACACAGGATATACACAGGCACCTTATACACGATCCACAGTAACATGCACAATATATATAAATGACTGAACAGATCTGCAAATATAGAAAGTCTCTTGAAGTAGTCCAGCACAAGTTAACACAGTCAATGATGGCAATAGACTCAGCGGACAGCAGACTCCAGAGGAGAACCAACACAGTCCAGCAAGATATGCAATACACCAGCACAGTCAATGAGAAGTATGCATACCGTGGTTCAGAAGCAGACAGTCAGATAGGAGTGCAGCGATACCTGAGCGGCAGGAGGCCGGCTGGATGAGAAGTCCCAGGATAGATGAGGCAGCGGTCTAGTAGGTGCAGCGCACAGGTAAGTAGACCAACAGGGACACGAATCCACAGGAATCAGTAACACGTGGAACTGGACTCATGGAGGACCCAGGAGAATGGAGATGATCCAGCAGAGGAGTAGTTGATGAAATACGAATCCAATGCTGACAGGAGGGTAGAGACCAGCGGGACACGTGAAGGCGTGAAGAGCGGATCAGCAGTAGATGGACGATAGCGCGGTCAGCAGCAGCAGGACTCTGCGGGTACACGGAGGTAACCAGTAGCAACCAATAGGTGTCAGTAGCGATGGAACACGGGAGAGCAGAGTAGACCAGGAGCTGTTGATCACGGAGAGTAGCGGATGGCAATGAGAGCAGCAGTCTCGAGGAAACACAGGAGAGCTGAGAAGAGACTGCAGTGCACAGGGGCAGCGGATAGGAATCAGCTAACTTGTCACGATGATGAACACAGGCGAGTTGCAAGCTGGAGGCTGTAGTGCACAGAGACAGCGGATAGGAATCAGCTAACAGTCACGATGATGAACACAGGCGAGTTGCAAGCTGGAGGCTGTAGTGCACGGAGGCAGCGGATAGGAATCAGCTCACAGACTTGATGAGGAACAGGTGAGTGGATGTGAAGTAAAGGCTGGAGTGCACGGAGGCAGCGGATAGGAACCAGCAAACAGTCACAATGAAATATAATAGCGTGATGTGGTTTAGAGGACTGTAGTGCACGGAGGCAGCGGATAGGAATCAGCAAACAGTCACAATGATATATAATAGCGTTGAAGTGGTTTGGAAGACTGTAGTGCACGGAGGCAGCGGATAGGAATCAGCAAACAGTCACGATGATACAGTTGATGGTAGAAGTGGTATGGGAACCACAGTAGTAGAAGTGGTTTGGAAACCACAGAGGTAGAAGTGGTTTGGAAACCACAGGAATCAGCAGCGCTGAATACACGAGGAACACAGGGACACCTTCAGAGACTCATGGGGAATGAGACTCCAAGATCAGGCAACGTGGTGTTGACCACAGGTGCTTAATATAGGGAGTGTTGCCTGATCTGCCAATTGAGTTAAAGGGACATACACTGAAGTATAGGAAAGGGCTGCGCATGCGCAGACCCTCAGGATGGAGGACGGCCACGGTTCCTAAATGTCCGGGAAGAGGCACTCACGGTCCGGTGAGTGACACATAGCAGTGGTACAACTTGCTAACGCAGACCACTGACTTCCCGGATACCTCCACCTGGATTCCGTTCCCTCACCTAGACAGCGGTACAACTTGCTATACGCAGACCGCTGACTCTCATCACCTCCTCGTTACTTCTGGACATTCCTCCTCACTATAGCAGTGGTACAACTTGCTATCCGCAGATCACTGACTACCCTCACGTTTCCTTTGTCCATTCAGTTCCTCGTGTACTATTACCTATATATTACCAGTGCTGCTAGTCATAGACTTTCCACGAGCATTCTCTACCATCTGCTGTCTCCTGTTCCGTGATCACCCCGCTACCAGAGTACCATATTACCACCTATACTGCTCTGGTAAGTCCATCATCTGGTGATCCCTGGGTAAAGACTCCTAGTGCCCGTGACAGCACCCATGTTGAACACTACCTTTTACACGGAACACAGACACACCGCAATGCTCTGTTCCTTCCGGCCAACAATACCCTTTTAGGTGGAATACAGACACACCGCAATGCTCTGCTCTTTCCACCCAACAATTTCAACCCTGTTGCTACAATCACCACTAGAGATCTCTAATGGCCGGTGGACGTATTTCCATTAGCAGCGTCCACTCTCTTCTTTCTCGCACCAGGCGAGGACCCCTAATACAGAAATATCACTGTGGGCCCCAAGGGCTATCAGCTCCTCGATACCCTGGCTCACCACAAAATCTGCTGAGTTTATTATCGCTGGGAGCGCAAGTTGATAAAATCAACCTGCCTTTCCAGTATAATTCCTCCTAGCTGCTTCACCAATTCGCACTGACGGTTATCGTGCGGTTAGATCGCACAGCCTACTAATACTAGTTATTAGCAAACCTTGCGATCTTTTGGTAGTGCTTTGCGAAAACCCAGTTTTCGCATTCGGGATACCTGCCCTGTATACCGTCCTTCAGTTGGGCAACCCGCCTCGTCAGACAGCAACTGAGCACAATGAATAATAAACAGTGTATCTACGTTGCAAAATCACACACTATACACCTTTTCTGCGCAGAAAATCAAAAGTTCCCAACAATAGTAATAATGTCTCAGAGGTTTTCACAAGTAATTATACTATGCACATATAATAACTATCAAAATGAT
This sequence comes from Mixophyes fleayi, assembly GCF_038048845.1. Lineage (NCBI taxonomy): Eukaryota > Metazoa > Chordata > Amphibia > Anura > Limnodynastidae > Mixophyes > Mixophyes fleayi. Next base: position 120,356,297 of record NC_134407.1, on the reverse strand, counting down.
TGTTTAACCACGAGGCAAATCTACCGGAAGTTCGCGTACGCACAGCAGGAAATACACATACGCAAAGCAATGCAATAAATTTAAAATGCACAATGACAAAAAAAAGAAAAACAGTTTTCTCTTTTGTCCCTAGGTTCTAGTTAGCGTGCCCTAGACAATGCAAAACGGACATTCGGTTTCACAACAGAGTAAAATTCAGGTTTTGAACACATTGCGTTCTTACCCGTATATGACGCGTCTCCATACTTTGTTGGGGAACCGAAATCCGTTGGTCTTGCGTATCGTCCGGCAACGAAACCTCCAAAACTCACGAGCCCCCAAATTGTTAAGTGCGTATTGTTGCTAACCAATAACGATTGTCGAATCTCGATTTGTGTTTCCAACGCACAAAGATTTATTCTCAAAAGGTAGCAGAATATATTCAAGCGAAGTAATAATAAGTACAGCCGTTACTTATCGCAGGCGCTCTGGATCCAGTGTACAGTCATTCAATCCTGAAGTCTGGGGACAAGATGTCTGAACACTAGATGAGGAGCTGCTGCTTATATGCACACAAAAATACAGTAAAACAATGCAGATGGTATAGCTTGCTTCTATTGGTCCAGGTTTCAGGAAGGTCCAAGGGGTTGTCAATCATTGGCTAGTTTAAGCTCAGTAATCCAAAGGAGGGGGTCATCTCTCCAGGGGATAAGCTCTGATCTTCCCGCCAAGATTACTCAGTCATAATAGTCCATAATTCCTTAACATTAATAACTTGCGTATGCACTCTGCGATTCTTTCGCAGAGTGAACCGGACAGTCGCAAATGCGAAGGGGATAAGTATGATACCACACATGACTAGATTCCTTCAACGTGTACCATATGTTTTACTGATATGCATATAACTTATAATAATATATATAAATACTACTATATTTCAACATAAATGACTATGTGTTGCAACTACCATTAATGTGTACTATTTTACAAGTGTGCGTGTTTGTGCGAATGTATGTAAAAGACTAAATACTGTTGTTGCCACGTGTTGTAGCTGCGTACGCCCTTTTACGCCGTAGCGTGCCGTACGCATCTTTTCAGACAAAGACAACCAAGTTTGCTCGATTTTATTTGAAATGACTTTATCCAATATGCTGACTTCGACAAAGCGGATCACAGACGCCATGGTGACAATGCTAGTGTTAGATCTGCGTCCAATATACACTATAAACGCAGATGGTTTTTCACAATTAATTGATGTTTTGTGTCCCTGTTACAAAATTCCATAGCGACACCATTTTTCAAGAAAAGTTATTCCTCAACTGTACCAAAACGTTCATAAAAATGTAGTAATTGGGCTCAAAAATGCCATTCTACCCACTGTACACTTAGCTACAGATATGTGGACAAGTGGAAGTGGCCAAACCAAAGATTATATGGGTTGGTCATTCACCTTCACAAGCAGGAACAGCAGCAGCATGTACACCACTACGTAACATTTCTCACTTGTTCCAAATAGTCAACTGTCTTAACTATCAAAATCCTGTCCAGAACTCCAGTATGGCCATTCAGTGAGCAGCTCTTTACATCTGTTGCTGTTCATGTCAGTGCAAATGGGACATCTGATTTTCCAGATCAGCCATGTAAATCCTGATGTAAGAATTATATAGTGCATTGCTGCACTACAATTAGTTAACATACATGCTACATAGTAAAAACTGCAGGTATGACTCTTTCAGTGTTAATTTCTATGTATCCACCTCTGCTCCACTTCTTTTATCAGTAGGAGTACCACAAAGCTCAGTACTAGATGTATACCACTTTCATGGAAAATTAATAAGCTCCTTTGGATTTCAGTATCATCTCTATGTGGATGATACCCAAATGTATCTACCCTCTCCGAATCTCTCGCCATCTGTGTTGTCCAGCGTTACTGACCGTCTTTCTGCCATTTCATTTTGGATGTCCACTCGCCAACTCAAACTCAATCTATAATAATATTCCCACCCATCAACAGAGGTTACCTACCTGACATTTCTTTTTCTGTTGACATCATGACCATAAATCCCAGCCCGCAAGTTCGCTGCCTAGGTGTAATCCTTGACTCAGAACTTTCCTTTGCTCCCTACATCGACTATATCTAAATCGTGTTATATACACCTAAAAAACATTTCCATAATACGCACATCTCTTACACAAGACACTGCAAAAACTTTAATTCATACACTTATCTCCCACATTGACTATTGCAATTCCCTCCTTACTGGTCTTCCCCTAAACAGTCTCTCACCCCTACAATCTATTTTGCCCCCAGACTGATTTTCCTTGCAAATCATTCTTCCTCTGCTGAGCCACTCTGTCAGTCTCTACACTGGCTCCCTGTTTTTTAACAGAATCCAATATAAAATTTGTCTATTAATATACAAGGCCATCAACAAAACTGCAGCAGCACACATCTCCTCACTTGTCTCAAAATATCTCCCAACTCGACAACTCCGTTATGCACAGGATCTGCGTCTCTCTTCCACTTCTCATCACATTCTCCCATTCACATGACTTTTTTTGAGCCGTACTCACTCTGTGGATTCCCTCCCTCGCACAATAAGACTTTCTTCTTGTCTACAAACCTTCAAGCATTCTCTAAAAACCCACCTCTTCAGGCAAGCTTATAATATTCATCAACCACCCTCTTAACCTCACTTGGTTAACCTATAACCACCCTTTACACAATTCACACAAGACAACAATCCTCTGACCGCAGACCAACATTGCTATGTGATTGGCTCATATATAATACAAATCACTTTTTATCTTTGGAATCTGGGTGGACCAATATGCAATATGTAGATTTAACCTCATGTATCGGACTTCCATTGACCTAAAGATTGTAAGCTTACGAGCAGAGCCCTCTTAACTCTTTGTCTGTTTTACCCAGTATTTTTTATTACAGTGTTTGTCCCTACCGGGTTTTCTGGCCCAATTCTACCCACTTCACACTGGCTGGCCACCCACGGTGCTTTACTATGCCAGGGAAGTCTACCCAGTATCTTCTAGGGCTCTCAGTCACTTAGGCAAATGCAGGTAGAAAGTAAAACAATACATTTATTGTAACAACAGCAATCACTATATTATATACATACAGTAAATAAATACCAGTCAGGTTTACCACACCATCTGTCCCTTACCCCACTAGCTTAAGGAGTTACAGCCACCTGGCCGCCCAGACTTGACGACCCATTCATCTCTCTCAGCTGCATATGTAGACCCTCATAGAGGACAACTCAAAATCAGACCTTGCACCTTCCAAGATTTAAATCATAGAATGAACATTCCCCTCCCTCCCTTCCCCCGGAGTGGTTCCTTATATCTACAGTCTAATATCTACAGAGCTTTTCCCTCTCTTGGCAAACCCCTGGGCCTCTCTTTGTTAAACATTGGTCAGTGCTGGACATGGGGGGGTTGGAGAGGGGAGTGAAGATGAGCTGTCCTTCCACAGAATCTCCCCTGCTGGATGAAATGTCTGGACTAGTCTTGTGAGAAGAATAGAACTAATTTCTAATATAGTTTTACCCCTCCAGTATCTTGCAACCTGATCCCTACCCATAACCCCCTGGCTTCACTTTAAGGACAATGAATAACAACCTCACTGCTACATCACCAATATACAATAAACAATATACATATTTACAATGAGCTACAATGTCCCCTTATCCACATGTAATTAGACACTGTAGTTGTACTCTTTCCAGCTGGGGAACAAAAGCAAGGGCTATAAAAAGTACTTGCTATAATATACATTATGTGAGAAACGAGGAACAGGATGGTTACAGTGTTCTCAAACTCATTATGTCACAGTCCCGAATTGTAAAGCGCTATGGAATTTTCTAATGCTATATTAATGATTGTTTGATGATTAACTAATTACAGTGCAGCCATGCCACGTGTATAATTCACATGTCTAGAGTTACATAGCCAAATTGTTAACCTTAGGACTGCTTGATTTTATTACATTCCTAACATGTGTCATACAAAAATAAGGTGTACAGATGTTACTGTAATCCTATGCTTGTTATTCCTAGAGTCATTACAGAGGAATCTTCATGAAAAAATGTTTTTATGCATTTCTACTGAATAATTTACATGCACATATGTTATAACACTGCATGCGAATCACTGTACCTACAGCGCACGTTTGTTCCTTCCATTCTTGGAATTTTTAAATGAATATACCTGTATAAGATCACACCTATAATGCAACCGTCACAAAAGAGAATTCCTTTCAATAGTAACAGATATGATTCAATGTTATTGGTCAGAGGCAAAATCCAAAAGTTCACAGAGAAACTAAATTCAGAATGACAAAACTATTAGTTTCATATTCTGTCACATATAGATATACCTGCCATACAATTATAAGGTCTTAAGATAATTTAGCTAGTAGGGGGTACTACTGCATTGAAGTTTATGGCTGATATGTCTGCTGTGCCAAGAATGCAACAAATCAGTTATGGGCAACAGGCAGTCTTATGGTCGCCTCCGAGCCTCCACATGCGGCCCTCCTCTTTCCATCTTTATGCACCGTTAGTCATTTTAACAGCTTTACATGTGAACAGACATTTTCTGTCAGGCGGCACATTAAGAAAACAACCACAACAGGTTGATGAAAAAAAACCTGTCTACATAATTGCATTGTGCCTGTCCCAACCTGACACCTATCTTTCAAAATTTGGCAGGAAAACTGGTCACTCTGAATTTACAGTGAATTATTATATCTGTTTGTTACAGCTTGTTACACTTGTTTATCTTACAATAAAATGCCTGCTCATATGGTATTACAGAGTAGTGCATCTCTCTTTGATTAAATGTATTGTTTTAATTTATCATGAAGATTAAGGATAATGTGTGACCCTTTTAAAATCAGTCCTTAAAGTGTATCTGGTTGCTTATCACTGACATAAATGAAAGCAACAACACATTTTAGCACAAGTTTTTCCAACACAGCCCTAGAAATGTTTAACTCTGAATTTTCCAATTTGCCATAATTCAGACTCCCAATGCACCAAAATTAACAGGATAAGTGGGATATGATTTCTAATATGATTTCTAAAACTGTTCTACAGTATTTGGCCTCGAAAGAATATATGGGATGGATTTTAGGCTAAATTTACATGAGAGTTCTTTTTCCCCCAAAAAATTATGTGAACCCCAGATTTTACTTGCAAAATGCACAGTATTGTGTACAGAAATGTGCAAATAGAAATATTGAGACAGAACAGGATTACTCCGTGTACTAGGCAGCCAAGGAGACAAAGTTTACTGCTAACATGTGGTAGTCATTTCTGTAGATCTTGATGGGTGCACATCTTCCCTAGCTCCTAAAAATATCCATGACTCAGTGACTCCTAGTTCTACATTATTCTGCTTAAGACAATGGTATTGAGATTCAGAAAACAGGTGGAATATGTTAACTAGTGTGATACATGTCCGCCCGCATATTTCATATTTCTATGATCTCTTTACATTATAGGTCTCTATGATCTCTTTGAGTACCCAAATTTTTGTGCGCTATCAAACAGCACAGATCTTGCCGTAAGCGATGTCCGTCAACGTGCTGTTCTGGAAGTCAAAGAAGAAGGTGTGAAGGCAGCAATTGCTACTTCGATAAATGTTGCACGCACTGTCTCAGTCTTTGCCGCACAAAAGCCTTTCCTCTTCATTCTGTCCAGTGATATAAACAGAGTTCCCATCCTTATAGGACGTGTTACAGACCCCAGTCAGAAATAAGAAAGAAAAGGGCTACAGCTGACAACTGGTGATTATATGCTGTATCTGTCATTGCTTAACTACAAATCCAGTAATTATCCATAACCAAAATGTAAATAAATTTGCATATCTGGATTTGTTTTGTTTAAAATAAATAGATGAGATCATGCTAAATAAAGTTATACATACATAAATGCAGTACCCACAGGATTTCTTACATAATAAAGACTCAGCAATGATCATTGCCTCTTATTGTCCTTCAATATTTAATGCTTGGAGTCTGATTTTGGTGTCGAACAAATACTACAGGCCAGCAATGGTCAGTTGGTCACTCAGGGATCAAATACAATCATTCAAAATTTTAACCTGTTATCCTTCTAAGTAGGAATAAGTATGTAACGTGTGCTCCTTGTAAAGTGGTACATTCACACATCACATGTATTTGCATTAAGTCTTCCCAGCTAGTGACTAGCATGAGTAACAGATTATAAGCTGTAGTTTCATAGGCATTAATTTGTCACACTGATGTTCTGAAGTAATAATGAAGGTTGATCGTGCCATGTTAGATCCAGTGCTATTGTATTTGGGTCTACACAATTTTCCAATTTTCTATTAAGCATATAAAATATATTATGTTGTCCACCACTATAGGTCTTTGGTTTCACAAGGGGAAGGGGGGGTGGCAAGAGATGGGAAAACAGGTCCAGACATACCGTGGGGGCTTGGCAGTGTTGATTAGGTAGGGGCACTGATGGTAGCCTTTTAAGACCCAGATTGTTGGCAGAAAAATATCTTCCTTTTTAAAAGCTGTGCATGCAACTGCACCAAAGCCCAGGAATGCTCTCAGTGGCTCTAGGTATCACCACTGTGTGAAAACCATAACAGTTTATTTTAGAGTCTAAAATACAGTGACCGCAAAGTTATAAGTGTACAACCAACATATTTTTATGCTTCAGAGTTATCAAACTGTAGATATACAGGTTCTAAAACATAGAATACAATTGTGTAAGTAATTAGAGTCTTCAGAAGTATACTGAAAGCAATAAAATAATTTTGGAGGGGCACCATATGCACAGGCAAGCACAAGGGGGGCTTACAGGTGTCCAGAATTCCCCTTCTATACTGTTTAACATAAAGGAACTGTTACATTGAATATTCTAGCAGTAGTAAATCACAGATTTTTTTTGCAGGACAATGAAAATGGTAATATTTTTCAGAAAATTTTGTATCTAATGTTTGGTATAAACACTGTATGAAATATATGTATATACACACGTAGAATACAAATATTATGGTGAAGGTCAAATTTAGAAATCCTCTGCTTACCTATGGAATGGAATACTTATGTGTAAGTAATACAATTCTAAGATAGAAAATAGCAAAATAATAGCCAACAAAGTCTATAGAATATATTTATATTAATGGCTGAAGCTAAACAATGAATATAGGTAGCCAAACAAAACAAAAAATTCATAAATAGTCATGGTGATGTATAAGCAAAAACAACAGGTGTGGGGATTTTATTTTTTTTATGTGGGAAAGATGCTGTTTACCACTACAATGGTCAAGACAATGCAGGCATAATTTATACCATTACCACAGGTGTACACCAAGGCAGAAACGTCTGTTTTTGCTCTATAAAATAACAGCCCAATTGTATCACAAGTATACATACAAAATGTAAAATTACTACCACTTCAATCTATTTTATGAATTAATGAGACCAGTTACAGTTGGATGTAAGCCTTTTTTTTATGTAAGAGACGCTTTTTTAGTACTGCATATGCCCACCAAAAAAATGTAGACATAGGTCCGTATCTAGTTTTTGGTTGTAGTTTTTTTTGCATATCCTTGACTTACATCTCATTTTGCCTGTGAAAAACAGAGCGAGAGATGGAAGAAAATGGGCAATAGCAAAGTACAGTATGTGACACCATTAGAGGTGGATGCATCCAAAATATGCCTGTCAGAAGGCATCTCTCTTCCTGGTGCTTGACCCCTGGAGCAAAGAGCATAAGCACAGATCTTTGATGTGTAAAACATTTCTCCCTCCAAAAAATAACCAAGCACCAGCACTCATAGGCTGGGTTCCCCCACAAAAGCCAGGCTGGGCTAGTCACACTATAAACAGGGTAACACAGAGGGTAGTCTTCCTGTCATAGTGGAACACAGCCCCAGCCTGTGGGGACACCTTTTTAGATACCTTGGATCTATCACTGGCATGGAGAAGGAACATTATTATACACAAATTATAAAACCTAGATTTTGCAAGTGCATTATATTTAACCACAATTTGGTGTCACTTGTTTATTAATGGTACACACTATACTATTCTTTATCTCTTTTAGGTCCTTCTGCCATAGTACATTGAACAGAACACGATGTGTACAAGAGTCTTTTTTTTTTTTTTTAAACATATTTTATTAAGGAGATTTTTCAGTTTTCAAAACAGTGTAAAGGTTAAGTTACATTGATCAAACAACAAGTACCTTGCAAATGAGAAGAACAATGTGAACTTTGTCATTCAAAGTAAAAACATAGAAAGGGAAAGAGAAGAGAGAAAGCAGGGAACAGGGGGGGGGGGGGGAGGAAAAAGGGGGAGGAAAGGAAGAAATGTTAGTGTGGTAAGAGGGGGAAGGAAAAGGGGCACCTGACCTGGCATCTAGATGTATTACATGTATATATCATATATTGAACATCTTCTAACTCTATATTCAATAGTTTCCATTCTAAGTGTACTAGAGTCTTAAAGAGTACCTAGGTCTCCCTGGGCAATCATTTACAGAAATATACAGAGAAAGGACACACATGTAAAGCACTGTCCTGTGCATACTGGAAAGGTAAATGGATAAAAAGAAGAAGGTAGAATAGGACAGGAAGGCAGGTGGATGGGGATGGCAAATTCTTTAGCTGGATTATGATACACATTTATTCTGCATGAAATTGACCCGTTTCCTGTAAAGAAATGTTTGAATGACAAATACTTTTTTTTTTGTTTAAGATTATTTTCATAACTTTTAAATATATTTCATAAGGTGTTTTACCTGCACCTCAGCACCTGAATTTAATATCTTAACGTAATATGGCCACTGAAGTCCTTAGTACCATCAATAGTGTTACCGAGATTGTGTGACGCCCGCCTTGGGGAATACAGCATTAATGTGGAATTTGCTTTTTACACAATATTACAATAAGAAAAACCATATGACTCTCATACACTCACATATACAGATGGCTAAAGGCTATTATATACCCTAAAAAGCATTATTCAATTAGTATATCCTGATCAGCAGAAAGTGGCCAGCCATTTGCCCTTAGGGTTGGGAGGGATTGCTCAGTCAGACGAAGCAAGCATGAGTGCAATTGTACATTCTATAACGTGGTAACGTCCCAATGACTAGAAAGGCAAAGGAGTGCATCTAAAACACATATTAGAGTGGTATAAATCAAAAAGGTAAAAAGTTATTATAGACAAAGGGAATGACAGCATGTCAAAATTGGGCAATGGGCAATGTCGTATACATTAAACATGCCGATGAATTTTAATAATTCTAGCAGAGAAGATTCTGTATGTAAAAATAGAGTCATAGAGGTGAGATATATACTCCATAAAGGTAACACATTTGTACTCAATTGTCCCTGGAGCAGATCATTGATCCCATGTATGACCTCCATGCAGAGGTGGAACTAGCGACCTGTGGGCCCTGGTGCAGGGAAGTGGGGAGGAGGTAACTCGGGCCCACAACTTGCTACTTCCAACCCTCTGCATCTGCCGTGCAGTGGGCCCTATTATCTCCATGAGCCACAGTGCACGGCACCTGCTGCACCAATAGTAGTTCCGCCACTACCTCTATGTAGTCCTTAAGTATGACATTAAATTAAGTAATAAAGGTTGGGATTTAAGCAATGTAGAGTGTCACTTCAAGCATGGTGATTAATAGTAACTCCCAAAGTCTACCAACCTGGAGGTAACAGCCTGGTGCAGGCCTCCTACTATGAATCCACATATACGTAGACATCATGACTATCAGCTTCATATTTTATCAAGCTGCAGAAAATCCTTTCACTCTCATATAAAAGGCACTTTTTTGTATTAAATCTGTTGTGGCCCAATCTGTAACCATAAAGAAAGCAACACAGACAAACAGCAACCAGATTCTGCAGTTTTCTACCCAGGTTAGAACATGCAGGTATTTTTACAATTGGGCGGTATCAGCAGCCGCGGGCACCGCCGCGACTCTCTGTCCTCTGTTGGTGGCCGTGCCGGCCGTCTCCATGCCTGAAGCGTCATGGTTGTTGCCTAGACAACCGGAACGCTTCAGGCTCCCTGCCGCCCCGCCCAGCCAGCTGTAAAACAGCCGGGAGCGTGCGCGCAGGGCTGTTTAGGCTCAGCCAATTATGGCTGATTAGATTAATACGCAGCTGGGCACTCTGCTCTTTTCATTGGCCCGCAGTGCCAGTAATTAATTAAGCAAGCTCTGGGAGTACTTGCAGGGCTTTGCCCTGATTGACTCTCAGTACTAATTAAGGCATTGAGGACTGAGCCTCACTGCCGGTTATAGCGTTCTATTTCAGTATTGCCTGCTTCTGTGCTGTGTTGGTGTTTAAAACCTTAGATTGCTTTCCCATGTATGACCTCTGCCCGTTCCTGGACTCTAAATCTTTGCCTGTGACCCTGACCTTCTGCCTGTACCCGGACTCTGAATCTTTGCCTGTGACTCTAACCTTCTGTCTGTACCTGGAATCTGAACCTTTGCCTGTGGCCCTGACCCAACTTGTACCCAACGTCTCCACCTGTGCTCTGTCCAGTCCGCAGATCTCTGGCCTGTCCCTACTCCGTGTATTACCTCCTGTACCTGTGCGCTGCCGTGTGAACATAAAGTTGTACTACACCAAGTCCTGGGTGCATCCGAGTACCTGTGAGCATAACCAGTGTCTACGGGAAAGGTGGCTGCTATAGGTGAAGACCTCTGCTGCTAAAGTTCTACAAGTTTATGCCGCACTGTTTGCCATAACAGTCGGTGTGGGCAATTTCATCTTTTTCCGTTTGTACCAGTTTAAATACATGACTTGAATACTGAAGTAAATTCAACCCTGGGTTCATGTCTAGGTATGTTGCAGATTCTCAAATACTATTATGTGGGTGATTTTTAACTGTTACAAGCACTCCCTTTTTTGGTTTCTGGGTTCCAATACAGACTCTTGCCTGCTCATCCACTCATAAGGCTTCCAGCCAACGAGAAACTATCTTAACACCTTCATTACCTCACTCTCTGTGGGACAGACAAATTCTTACTATATTGTTCCTATTCTTCAGGCATCTTCCTCTGGTGCACCCCAATGTCCTCTTCAAGATCTCCAACTTCCTTCACTTACTAGTACAAGTTTTACTACCTCACAATAACACTTGTAGTACTATACACAATAAAATAGTACAATTTAAAACTTCTTCCAGGTGAAGTTTTCTGCTATCAACACAAACTCCACTTTCTTAACTTGCTTAAGTATAATTTGTTACCCTTATAATCCTAAAAAGGTCAATAAATTTCAGACCCAACTCGACAGTCTTTTGACAAAGATTAATGTTCTTGTTAGATATCCAGACAATGTCAAAGAATTTCTTGGCTTGTACCGCATTTTGAGATCAGGCCTTATGGGCTTCTCTCCAGACTGATTGGAGAGTTTTCGCCATGTCATGAATCTCAGCAGGGCAAAGAATTGGACTCGGGATGAACACCATAAATGCAATAGAAGGACGAGATACCAAAAGCAGAATGGTGAAAGTTATTATATGCAAACTCTGCACAATATATATTCTGGCCAATCATCTGGAAAAATAGAGGTATAGCATCTCAAGTACTGCTCCATGGTTTGATTTACCCTGTCTACCTGTTTATCTGAGGGTGATATGAGGATGAGAAATTGAGGTTCATACCAAGCAGATTGCAGAAGGCCTTCCAGAACCATGCAGTGAATTGCACACTCCTTCCAGAAACAATGTTTTCAGGGATGCTATGTAGTCTCAGGATATGCTTAACAAAGAGTAGTGCCAGAAATTCAGCAGATGGAAACCAAGGAAGCGGAATAAAGTGAACCATTTTGCTAAATATGTCCACTACCACCAAGATGATGGAACAGACATCTTGGTGGTAGTGGGATGTTGAAGCTCCCTCATAAAGTCCATGAAAATACGTGACCATGGCCACTTAGGTATTGGTAGAGGATTTAGCAGACCATAAGGAGAGCCTTGTTGAACCTTGTTGCAAGAGCATAACTCACAGGAGAGCACAAAGTCATAAATATCTCATCTTCAAGTTGGCTACCAAAGTAAACTGGAAAAAGAGTTGTCATTTGCCATATCCCAGGATGCCCAGTCAGACAGTCTATGATCATGAAACTCAGCACTTGTTATCAAACGGAGTCGGGAATGAACAAACGGACCTCTAGCATTTCCGGAGGAAGATCATAACAATGAAGACTTCAGACAGATCAGAAGTTAATGCAGCTAGAATCATTGCGGATGGCAAGATTGGTGTTTTGTCTGGGACATCACAATAGATTGGTAAGAAATTTCTAGAAAGTACATCTGCTCAGATTTTTAGATGCAGGTCTGCAAGTAATTACAAAGTTAAATCTTGTGGGGAAAAAAAAGAGAGTCCATCAGGTTTGTCTGATTGTTAGTCTGTTAGTGGATTTAATATATTCCAGAATTTTGTGATCTGCAAGTATGGTTACCTTGTTTTCAGTACGGTGTCTGCAGCCCATCTTTGAAACTCAGAGCAAACTCAGTTCAGCTGGACGATGACCTTGCCTCATAACAGAGAGGGAGGATTCAGCACATGCACTTCTATCAGGGTTGACATTTAAGAGATAAAAGCAGAAAAGAAGGCATCAACAGTCTGCAGCACGGGATGATCATCTCTTAAGAAAAAGGCTCAGGAGGAGCTGGATGACCAGACCCACCTGTTGAATCTCAGTGCCAGATGATATTGGTCTTGTGCGAAAGTACAGTTTGCAACTGTTCATGAAGTTACTAAAACAATCTCTATCCCCGTTGAACCAATCAGTTAGATGCATCTTTGTTTCAAGAGCAGGCAGTAGGCATAGGAGCAGACAGGTTGGGCCTTTCTTCTTGAGCAGTCTACTGACAGTCTGGGCCAAACTATGGTTTTCAGGCCATTTCTCCACAGTAACACACACTTGCATTTCTTTTTTTCTTGGCAAGTGATAATGGACAGAAGCCGTGCAATTTCATTGAGTATTCTCATCTCTGCCAATGTGGATAAGCCACTATTTACAATGGTGGTAAGCAGGGCCGGATTTACCGCTAGGCAACCTAGGCACCTGCCTAGGGCCTAGCGGCTCTCGGGGGGCACAGCTGGGGGGGGACAGAAGCAATTTAAAAAAAAAGAAAAAAAATCGGCCCCTCCCCCTCCTCGGGGGGGAGGGGGTGCCGCGAGTCGGGGGAGGGTGGTCGGGTGCCGCGAATTGGGGAAGGGGGGGTCGGGTGCTGCGAATTGGGTCCCGGCAGCCTCTTCTCCTCTCAGTGTCTCAGTGATAGAGAGAGGAGGAGAGGCTGCCGGGACCCGACGAGCGATCACGTGACTCTTTCTTTTTTTTTTTTTTTTTTTTTACATCTGGACTGACGGAGGAGGAGCAGCGCGCAATAGAAAGGTAAGTAAAACAAGGGACAGAAGTGGTGATGGTGAAGGGGCACAGAAGTGGTGATGGTGAAGGGGCACAGAAGTGGTGATGGTGATGGGCACAGAGGTGGTGAAGGGCACAGAGATGGTGATTGGCACAGAAGTGGTGATGGTGATTGGCACAGAAGTGGTGACGGTGAAGGGCACAGAGGTGGTGATGGTGAAGGGCACAGAGGTGGTGATGGTGAAGGGCACAGAGATGGTGATTGGCACAGAAGTGGTGATGGTGATTGGCACAGAAGTGGTGATGGGCACAGAGGTGGTGATGGTGAAGGGCACAGAGGTGGTGATGGTGAAGGGGCACAGAATTGGTGATGGTGATTGGCACAGAGGTGGTGATGGTGATTGGCACAGAGGTGGTGATGGTGAAGGGCACAGAGGTGGTGATGGTGAAGAGGCACAGAGGTGGTGATGGGCACAGAGGTGGTGATGGTGATTGGCACAGAAGTGGTGATGGTGAAGGGCACAGAGGTGGTGATGGTGAAGAGGCACAGAGGTGGTGATGGTGATTGGCACAAAAGTGGTGATGGTGTAGGGCACAGAGGTGGTAATGGGCACAGAGGTGGTGATGGTGATTGGCACAGTGGTGGTGATGGTGATTGGCACAGAGGTGGTGATGGTGATGGGCACAGAGGTGATGGTGAAAGGGCACATGTGATATTGTGAAGGGGCAAAAGTGACAATGAAGGGGCACAGTGTGATGATAGAGGGACAAAAGTGACAAGAGCACATACTTGGATTTATGCGTATTATTTTTGCAAACAACTTAAGTAAGTAATTCTGCCCTGACTTCAATATTTATTAAGTTGTTTTGACCCAACTACTTAAAAAAACGTGACTGCTTGGTAATTATTTAGGGGTGCCTTTTTCTGCAGCAGGGTGGCCTTGCTCTTTTCACATGTTAGGTACGCCCCCAAAGATGCAAGCCACGCCCTCACCTCCTTTTGCTTTCATATCTACTTAACTATAGGGGTATATGGTAGGCATGCGGCGGCACATGCTTTCACTTCTATGTAACTATAGGGGTATATGGTAGGCTGCAAAAATATAGTGCTATGGATTGTTTCAGGGAGGGGGCCCAAAAACAGTATCCTGCCTAGGGCCCAATGAGGTCTAAATCCGGCTCTGGTTGTAAGAAGACCTGTGGCTCGTTTAGTAGGGCACTGGGTTAGCACAATATTATGGTGGCAATGCTGCTGTAGTGGGTGTGAGGGTTCTTATGCTTCGCAAAAGTTGGTGAATTATGTGTATAAGACTGTGGTGTGCATAAGGATTGTTACACAGAGCAGAACAGAGCTCTACAAAAAACCAAGTGCAATTAATAAAAACCTACTCCACTGAGAACAGGTGAACAAGGCAAAAGGTACGTGGTCATCCCCTAAGGTTAGAGGAGAGGAAATTTCACAAACAGCAAAGGAAGGGTTTTTTTACATTAAGGGCAGTCAAGATATGGAATTCATTGCCAGGGAAGTTTGTGATGGCAGATTCAATAGATATGTTTAAGAAAGGGTTAGACAAATTTTTAGCGGAAAGGTGTATCCAGGGATACGACCGTTAATTTAAAATGAAGGATAGTAGTGGATATAGGGTAAAAATAGGACTGCAATATTGAGTCTGGGGGGATTTTCATAATTGAAACAGATTGGCGGTTGCTTACTCTGGATTAATTTCAAATATAAGTGCAGGATCGCAGGAGATCCAAAATAGGTTGAACTTGATGGACTGGTGTCTTTTTTCAACCTCATCAACTATGTTACTTTGTTACTATGTATAAGTGAATACCAGAACACATACAATCTAGGAAAGGGAAGGAGTAGAGGTGGCTGTGAACTAAAACAGGCTTACCTGTGCCCAGCAGTGGAGCGCAACTAATAGGAACAGAGCAGCGATGGACATGGGAAGGAAAGGGAGAAGAGGTGAACCAAGTGCATGTGCCTATTGCCGAAGTGCAAAATGAAGCTGGGTAGCGGAAGGCAAAGGTAAACAGGAGGAGGAAAACACAAGGAAAAGAGGGCCCTGGGGTACCTCTTGGTAAGTTAGGTCTCATTTTAAAATCACATGAATGTATAGAGACTCATTGTTTAGAGTTAGGACCACCCTATTAGCAGAAGCGCCGTGAAGTTGCGGGTGGCTTATCATGCATTTACAACTGTGTGTAACTGAGAATTCTGCATTTTTATGTACAAGTGGAATAGCAGCTCATAGCACTGTGCTGGGGGATTTTTCTCTATTTTTATACCTTTCAGGTGTGTCTTCTTTTACTGTCCTGACCTGCTAAGAGGGATTAACCAATTGTGTGCGAGGCCATGGAGGAGGATGAGGAATCTAGCATTTGGCTAAAAAGGTACTAACCCTCAAAAGGAAGTGACACAAGTCTGATTTTTAACTGAGCATCTGCCATCCAGGGGTTTAACTTACAGTTTGTCTAACTGCAACAGATGACACCATAGCTCTGGCCAAGAGCCTGATTGAATCCATTGATGCCTCACACAACCTCTGTTGCTCTCTAGAACCATTTAAGCAAGTTCACTTCTCTTAATTCCCTCTTGTATCTTTACTTTTAGGTCATGTCCCCAAACACACAACACCCTGGAAGTTGCTACCATAGCTACTGCAGGCCTAAATGCAGCTCCAGCAATTAAGTGTATAAGTTGTAAACTACTTTGTTTCTTTCCATCCAAAACATTGTTAAAAGGGTTCACATGATCTGGTGAGACTATGGCTGCATTCATCTTGGGGGATGCATACCAGCCTCCGATTTCCTCTACTGTAAAAGTATACATACGATTTACCTTGTACTTATTAAACAATTATCGGGATGCTTCCACAATGTTTTTGAAAAGGAAAATTATTTTGTTTTCTTTCTTAAACCCTTGAAACAGTATGTTGTTTCTCCTAAACTTCTTTTAAAATCCATCACTTATAAATTCACTTTCTTAAACTGTCAAAAATGTCTGTATTAAAGTTTCCCTCTTCCGCGGTCCCATTTGACTCTGAAATTGGAGAATTATACTCATTAATTCATTATTACTCGTTAATTTCCTTTCCTTGAAGTACTCTATGGCAGCCCTTACAATGGGTTAACTCTGTATTCAGCTGAGTGTAGACTGGAAAAAAGAAACACCTGAAGAGTGTATAAGGCGACTCTTCCTCCATACCAGTGTCTTTAGTAACTTCCCAAGCTGTCCTACAAAAACAAAAACATACAACATGGGTGAGTACATGGGACTGCCATGGAGTACTTCAAGGAAAGTAAATTAATGTTGAGCATAATTCTCCAATTTCCCTTTCCTGCTCCATGGCAGCCCTTACAATGGGATGTATCAAAGCAGTATTAATCAATAGGGTGGGCAAACAACAAGAACACTGATAATACATATATTACATTTTTATTGAGCCATTTGTTGGAGAAAACCCGCACGTCAGCAGCAGATGAGACATCTATAAGATAATGTCTAGTAAACGTGTGCATTGATGACATCCAGCTGTTTTGTAAATGTAATTTGCCGAGGTCTGAGCCTTGCATGCCTAGAAGGCCACAGCCTTTAATTAGTGTGCCTTTAATAGTTCCAGTACTTCGCACCCATTTGGCTTGTAGTCATAACATCCTTGCCATCTTGCCAAGGCAGGTTTTGATGGACCACATCTTTTGCGGCGACCTGTGGGAAGAACAAAGAGTTGCTCTTTTTTTCTGAAACTCCCACTTCTAGAAAGATAAATAGATACCGCTCTAACCAGATTTAGAATGTGAAATTGTTATTTATTCATTAGTTAGATGCGAAGAGAGAAATGGGAGTATTATTTCTTGATTAATATGGAAGGAAGAAACAACTTTGGGTAAATAAGCAGGATTAGTCCTTAAGACTACTTTATCAGCATAGGATGTTTAAGAACTGCTCTTTATACCACAAGGCATGTGGCACTCCCACTGAACCAGCAGATGTGATTGCTATTAAAAACAATACTCTAAGGGTGAGCCATTTGAGAGGAAGGTCTTGCAGTGGTTCAAATGGATCCAAAATCAATGCGTCCAAAATAATATTGAGATCCCAAGGTGCCACAAAATGTTAAATTCTTGGTTGTAATCTCTGTACTGCTAAAAAAAAATATATAAATAAGGCTTTGAGATGCCAACATACCAACTTGGCATCAAGAGGAATATGAAGTGCAGATATTTGTACTTTCAGCGTAGACAGAGCCAGAGATTTTAAACACATATTTAAGAAATTAATTACTGGGATACCTGCCAACACAGGATCTTCTATCCTGTCTTTTAACCACAAAATTAACCTTTTCCAGACTCTGTAATAAAAGGACAGAACTATTCTTTCTTGCTTGCTTGAATCAATATATTTATAATTTCATCAGAAACTCCTTTGCGTTTTAAAAGTGATCCCTCAAACGCCAAGCCTTCAAAGAGATGGAATCCGAATTCGTGGAAGAACAGGACCTTAGTGTAGAAGATCTGGCCTGCATGGCAGAGGCCAAGGTTATTCTCGAAGCATTCTCCAAGCCACTGCAAACAAGGGATGGCAAGGCCAAAATGGTAGAATTGCTATTACCTCCACTGTCTCTTTCCTGAGTTTTCTCAGTACGTGAGCAATGATGGGAAAGAGAGGTAACAATTCCATGGTACTGATAGGGTGTCTATTCCGAGAGCCCCTTTGTTCTCTGTAACGGGAATAAAACTGGGGTACCTTGGTATTCTGGGCTGATACCATAAGATCTTTATTGGGGAACCCAAATTTCTGGCCTAGAAGATAAAAGATTTATTTTTGCAAGGCCCATTTCCCTGGGTAGATCTGACATTTGCTGAGATAATCTGCTATGACATTGTCTTTGCCCACTACATGAAGGTGCTGAAAAATTATTTCAGAATTTTTTCAGCCCGCATTAGAGCTGTCACTTCAAACATTGTCCTGCTTTTGATGCTTTGCTTGTATATATAACCAACTACTGTTTTGTTGTCCGAAAATATCTTTAGATGTTTCTACGGTAGGCAGGACTGAAAGTGCCGAATTGCAAACTGCTAATTTCTAGAACATTCCCTTAGAAATGTGTTTCCTTTTTTAGCCAGGTGCCTTGTATTATTTCTGTATGCAAATAAGCTCCCCAATATATAGAACTAGAATCACTCTAGCTCTGTAAGAGTTTTTCCTTGATTTGTTAGTCTAGTATGTTGCTACCAGTTGAGGGACTATTTTGTGACTCTTGAAAGTCTAGCATAAAGTCTAGAGAATTTAAGTTGCGGTCCCACTTGGCAAGTAGATCCAATTGAAGGTTTCGCATATGCCATCTTGCCCACGGAAGAATGCTTGGCAAGTCTTTCCTGAGACAGGCATACTTTGTCTTTTCCAGTCTCTATCTGTACTCTCAGCAACAGAAGTTGTTGCGATGGCACAAGATTACTCTTTGCTACATTGATTACCCAACCATGTTGCTGAATAAAAAGGTGTACATGAGATGTCATACTTTGGGCAACATGTTCTGATTTCGCTATGACCAAGATGTTGACTGGATACAGCAAGTGGGATTGCGACGCTTCCCGAGATCTGCCTTACAAACTACCAACACTTTGATGAAGGTTCTTGAAGTTGTGGAAAGGCCGAACGGAAGGCAGGTGAACTGGAAGTGACGACCCTGGGTAAAGAACCTTAGAAATTGATGGTGCTGGATTGCAATAGGGATGTGGAAATATGCATCCTGCAGAACTATTGAGGTTAAAAAGTCTTCATATGCATTGAGAATGAAGTTTTCGAACTTCATTTGGAAATGCCTTGTTTGCACAAAACAAATGAGAACTTGTAAATTCAGAAAGGTTCTGAAACCTCCTGATTTTTTACTTGAATTGTATCAAATAAAGTCCTATGCCTTCCTGATTTGCAGGAAAAGGAACAATAACTTTTGCTTTCAACAGGCTCCGCAGTTTGTCTTCTAAAGCTTGTGGATCCAGGAGGGAAGATGGATACTGAGACATGACAAAATTGTTCTTTTGAGGCAGAAGGAGAAACAATATACTGTAGCCCTTGCCAACAACCTTTTGTACCCACTGATCCCGAGTAGTGAGTTTCCAAACCTCTGCAAAGTATGCAATTCTGCTCGCTACAGGAACAAACAGAGGTTGGACTCGAAGGAAGAAATTGTGTTTTTTGTTGCCCTTGCCTGCCTCTTTTTGCTGTAAAGGGCCAAAAGGACTGTCTAGCACAGTTATCAAACTACCAGGAAAACTATTTCCTAGGTCTATGGTACAAGCTTTCTTAAACTGTTGCCTAGAAGAAAAATATGGAAAACGCCTTTGTGAAGGGGGAGCCGCTGTGCACGTGCTTGCACGTATGGGGTACGTGTAGGGTACAACTGCTCATGCGTGAGTCGCGCATGCGCAGTTGCATAGTAGAATCCCCACTGTGTGTGCCGACTCAAGTCTGCAAATACACAGTGGGGAGAATCGCCAGGGGTGATGACAACATCACCCCTGGACACCCACAAGCTCCACGTGTGTGTGGAGGCTGTGGGGAGGCTGGGAGTTTCCGGGTCTGGACTATAGAAAGCCAGACCCGGGACTCCAGCTTTCTCTTGCTGCCTGCCTGCCCCTGGACA